>NC_050580.1:92677533-93300866 GCF_011100635.1 Trichosurus vulpecula | reverse complement strand
GTAGAGCTGGGATTTGAACCTTCTTGGAGTCTTCTGACTCTGAGTCTAGTTTCCTTTCTACTGGAGACCTGGGTTTTAGTCCCTTCTCTGCTACTAACTGTATGACATTATGCAAATTGTTAATCTCTTGGTGTTTCAGTTCCTTATCTATAAAGATAGGGATGGGGGCAGGGAGAGGAGGTGGAATTATATCTTCTTAAAAGTCTTTCCTGTGTCTCCATTGTTGCTCAATGTAGGGGACAGAGAGGAGTTCAAGATGGCCTCTTTCCAGCCTAGCAGAGGAATTGGGGCTGATGGTGGGAGCTGCCACTGGCACCCTTCTTTTATTTGCTTCCTTCCCTCACTGACCGGGGTTAACCTCTGTGCAGAAGCTACTGCCAAGAAGCAATAAATGTGGGGCTTTAAACACATGAATTATCTTCGGCTTAAAGCCGCTTAAAACCTCATAACAGTAACCGAGCCCCAAGACCTCTGCTTTAGAAGATTTTACAAGTGTGGTGTGTCATCCTCCAGGGAGCCCAGATACATTTTTCCCAAGTGTCTTCTCCAACTTTCCTGTTGAAGTGACATAGTATATTTTGGCCAAGTCGGATTGAAAGGAGGAGGGTAGAGGTCTGAGCCTTTTCATTAATTAATCTTGTTCCCACAATAAATTTCTTCCTACAGTTTCAAGCCTTTCTGAGGATCTTTTAGAACCTATTTTTCCTTAACTAGTTTGGGGTGGTAGGCCCTAGACACGGGTAGGGCAAGAAAGGTTGCTGACTTAAACCCTTTCTAGTTAGTGACTGACTGAGGGCATGAATTCTTATTTCTGTGCATGAAGTATTGAAATGTAAGATAAAAGATAGGAAGTCCCCCAGATGGAGTCTATTATAACAGTGATGGTAATGATAGTATATTTGTATAGCAGATCGAATTTTGTCAAAGTTCTTTTGCATATATTGTCACTGATGGGATTTTTCCATTTTGCAAGTATATGGAACTGGAATCAGGAAACCTGGGTTCAAGCCTTAGTTCAGTCACTAATGAGCTGGGTGACCTTAGATAAGTCAATTCTTCCTGGCCCTAGTTCTCTCATCTGTTCAATGAGGAAAGGTTGGGCCAGGTGATATCAGAACTCCCTTAACAACTCTGTGCATGAAATATGGGGACAAAAATAGCATATTTTTTCCCCTTAATGAGTCACCATGGACAAAGAATGCATCACCTAGTGGCCAGTTTGCTGGCATTGAGCTTCTCCGTATCTTTAGCCAAGATGATCTTTGGACAGTGGATGACGTCTGTTGTCAGGGCTATGCTCGAAGCCTTTAAAGTTTGGCAGAACCAGACTGACCTTCTGCTCTGCTGGCAAAGCATTTGCGAACCCAGGGTCATCTCTACACCATGACGAGGCATCAGATGAGGATTTAATACCCTGATAATCCTACAGGCTTAAAATAATATTGAACTAAAATAATATCACCCTTGGGTCAGTCCCTTTCTGTCTTCATTATATCAACATGGAAATGTGTCACTCTCAATCTGGATCCAATTAGAAAAACTCTCACTTTTCTCTCCTTTTTCTCCAATTACTTTGTCTAAGGATGTCATCTGCCGTATCCCCACTACTGCAGTAACTATGGAGGCCTCAAGGGACTATGAGAACATGGTCTGTGGCTTCATAGAGCTTACAGTCTGGTTGGGGAAGGGAGATAGAAGTATGGAAGAAATGCCAGTAGAAGAGGCAGCTAACTGTGGTGGAACACACTTGTTTTTCATGTCTCCCTTGCAGAATCTGTCTTCTTTCAAGATTCAGCTCAGATTCTACTTCCTTTATGAAGCCCCTAATTATCCCTCCACAAATTAACTTGTATCACACTTTTCAGTGCATGTTGGTTCCCCTGATAAAATGTAGGCTCCTCGAGGGCAGGGATATTTTGTTATTGTCTTTGTATGTCCAGCATCTAAGTCTTGTGCATTGTAGATGCTTAGCAAGCATTGATTGTCTTTCCAGTGATACAAGAGCTGTAACGAAGGAGTGAGTAGTTACTTCACAAATGGCTGGTATAGAAATTAAGTTCTTTAAAATGAGTGGGTTGGATCAGATTATATCTAAAGACTAGATTAGGACGTTTATTCTAGCTATTAAATGTTCTCCTCCGCCAACGTTCTGTGTTCTGATATTTTCTCAAGCCCTTTCTAACACTCTATAATCTAAAGCGCCAAAGTCCCTTCCACCCTTGACATATACTCTAATATTCAAAGTTTTAAGATTCTTTTTCAGTGCTGTGATTTTGTACCATAGAATTCAAATGATGGAGAGGTTACCATAGCCCAAAGTAGTCCTGAAGTGGTCCTGAAGAAGGATTTAGCCTCCTTGAAGCCTACATCTTTTTCTGTCCATTTTGTTCTGATTTTTTGTAGAATTTCTTGCAAGATGTCCATGTCAACCAGTTAACATGTATCATACTCAGATCCTGGCTGGCAAACACATACATGCAAACACACACACACACACCATATCCCTACCACCACTAACATAAGCAACATCCTACTCTACAGCGTCTCAGGATGTGAAATGTATTGCTTTCAACAAAGTCTAAAGATATTGTCTGTGGTACTCTATGGCTTATGGATGGATAGGACTGAGGTATTGAATGAGCCCTGTGTGGGCATCATTCAAGAACCAACAAAGATGGAAAGCCTGGTTGAAGCAATTTTCTCCAATGAAATGGTTTCATCTGCGTTCATTCTCTCAGCTGCTAGGAAACAGACCAAGTGAAGACAGCTGCCAGGGAAGTATTCTTTCAGTTTATTTTCTTCTCAAAGATTTGCAGGCCTGAATATTGTTCTCAGTGCTCCATTGAGTGGGGAGCAGTAGCTCCCTTTAGAAATTCAGATTTTCCCTTTGTTTTTATAAACAATGATAGGATAAGGCAGGGAAGTTTATTCTTGAAAAAGGGGAAATTGCTGATCAGCCCATGTCTGGGGCCGTCTGTTTATGCACAAAAGAAATCTGTTCCAAGTTCTTATTTGGCTCTTTGAGAAATATCCACCTTTCAGAAGAAAAAAAACTTGAATGAAAGGAAATAATACTTGCAAGTTCACTCATTCCCTACCCCTTCCTTTCCTCTTCTCCCTGTCACCTAACCATGTCCTAAGTGATCGCAATAGGTGAAGTTCAAACTGAAAAGTTCTTCTGGGAACTTTACTGGATTCTAAAAGGGTGAAAGAGTGGAGGAGGCTCTCCAGTGGGCCAGTTCATTTATTCCTAATGGTTATAGCATGGATTTGATGAGTTGTGCTACATCCACTATTTCATTTGATCTTCACAACACAGTCAGTAAAGACAGTTCTGAGGAGGAACAAGGGGGAATTGTCCTCACCGACTAAATTAGATTTTTAAAAGACATGTCCAAAAGATAGATGCAGGGGTAGGTCACAAGGAATGAATATAGAATGACCGAAGTGCTAAAGCTTGGAATGAGTTGAGCCTGACAAGGAGAGCTAAGAATAACAAAAAGTGACCAGAGTGGATGGGAGGGTGATAACTGATGACAGAGAACAGGCAGAGAAGCTGGACTTTATTTTGTTTCTGTTTTCTGTGCCCAAGAGAATGATCTTTGAACTAAAAAGGACAGAACAAAAATGGCGGATGGGAAGTTGGTGCTAAAAATAAGTATGTACAACTGTGCTAAGGGGTGTCTGACTGCCCCTGAAGAGTTCAAGTCACCTAGCTTAAAGGAATTATGTCCTTGGCTACTAAAACACCCGGTTCTACTCTTTGTGGTGAACCCTGAGAGGACAAAGAGAATGGGTGGTGAATCTCAGGATCAGAGAGAGGTAGACACTTTGATTTTTGGAGAGAGATAAGGAAAGAGGGGGAGAGAGAGAGACAGAGACAGAGAGAGAGAAAGGGGAGGTGGAGAGACAGAGAGAGAAACAGAGACAGAGACACAGAGAGAGACAGAGACAGAGAGGAGAGACGGGGAGAGAGAGAGGAGAGACAGAGAGAGAGAGAGAGGAGAGAGAGACAGAGAGAGACAGAGAGAAAGGGGGAGAGAGAGACAGAGAGACACACAGAAAGAGGAGAGACAGAGAGAGACAGAGATAGAGAGAGGGGAATGGAGCCCCAAACCTCTAAGCTGGTAAGGATAAAAATGAGTAGAAATGGCATAGAAGAAAATTTAGGCTTCATGTATGGAAGAGCTTTAGAACAATTAGAGCTACCTCCAAATGGAATAAGCTGACTCAGTAGTAGTAAGTCTCCTCCCTAGAAATCTTTAGGTAAAAAACTGGGTGGCCACTAATAGGAGATATTGTCAGAAAGATTTTTTTTTCAGGCATGGGGAAGATTAGATGGCTCTGAGGTCCTGTCCAACGCTGAGATTCTGTGATCCTGTTGGACAGATATTATAATTTTCATCTTGCAAATGAGAAACCTGAAGCACTGAACAGTGAAGTGTTGCCCAAGGTCACACAGCTGGAAAGTTGCTGAGCCAGTACTGGAATCCAGGTCTTTGGATCCCCAGTCCAAGGCTCTCCATTCTAACATGTTGCCTATCAATTTGTTTTTGTACTCTGTTCCTCAACCACAAATTGAACTCCCTATTGTCAATTTAACAGCCATCTAGAAAAAAAAGTTCAGATAGAAAGGAAATACTAGGTAAGAAAATATTAACTTCATCCTTAATCATGAATTTTTAAAAATTCAGTATGCAATATCCATTATCTATTTAGGAAGAGTTGTTTGTTATACATACATAGGAGCAGGATGCTATACTCATTTTCTTTGCTAAGGGTCTGTCCTCTTGTCTCCATTGCCATCATCTTTTGTCTGTAGAGGTTTTTCCCTACCTGTCTCTGTAAGGAGGGGGAAAAATGAAATGGGGAAGAGTATTGAGCTATTTTGTTCAGCAGGCAACATCTCTGAACCGTGCTAGTGAAATTCAACCCAGCACCATCCCCACCTCGATTAAATCCCTGAGGTCTTCAAATGTTTGGACCAGTTAGGATAAGTGGGCTGTGTAAGGAATCCTCCCGGTGCATTTGTAAGCCTCTGGCATCTGTCTGGACTTGGAGCCCTGCCAGGGACAGGGAAGAAAGAGGTCCATTTCCTTCAAGTATTTCCTTAGCTTGTAACTCAATCAACCAATGAGCATTTATTAAGTAGCTACTATGTGCCAGGCTCTATGTCAGGTGCTAGGGATACAAGTACAAAGAATGCAACAATCTCTCCCCTAAAGAACCTTAGATTCTGTTTCGAAGTAAAGTTTTGTTGCTATCTTTTGTTTTTATATTGCCTAAATTTCTCTGTCATCTTCTCCCTGCCCTTTCCCAGGGAACCATCCCATATAACAAAGAATATTTCTTAAGAAAGAGGAGGAAGAAGAGAAAAGGACCCATGAAACTGGTCAATACATTGGAAAAAACTCTGCAATCATGCTACTCCCCACTTGTGTACCTCCCATCTCATTGCGGTCTTGCTCATTGTTTATAATTATGCAATGTTCATTTGTTTTGTACTTATTGTTCCTTTCGTTTACATTGTTGCTGTCACTGTTTATATTGTTTTCTTAGCTCTCCTTTCTTCACACTGCATCAGTTCCTATAATTTTTTCCATATTTCTCCATATTCATCATATGTGTCATTTCTTATAGCACAGCAATGTTCTATTATATTCATACACCACAATTTTTTAACTATTTGCAAATTGATGGATATCTCCTTTGTTGCCAGTTCTTTGAAGTTCACTTTGTCTTGAGGGAGGTGACATATCCATATATAAGTATATGCAGAATAAAAGAAAATAAAAATACAGTCGTTAGCCTTCCTTTGCTGGGGAAAGCAGCAGTTGGGGAGGATCAGGAAAGGCTTTGACAGGGTGGGGAGGGAGGAGTTCTGGTCTATTAGAAGAGACTCCTACCTCCTCAACACTGGAGTATTCATCCATAGAGCCATTTGAATTCCTTTTCCTGAGAAAATATAAATATAATTTTATGACTCTCTGTAGGTCACAGGATAGTGAAATCGTGGACACAGCTTTGGGAAAGGATCCCAGTAGCACTTTACAGAAGAGAAATAACAGTTCTATTCATGTGACCTTTGTAACAGCCCTTCAATGATTCTATTTGTCATTCTGACATAGGGTAATTTGTGAAGATCCACAGCCTATTTATTCATTTATTCAATTAGTCTCCAAGTCCTGTTGATCCTGTCTATACAATAGTTCTCACTTCTATTCTTGGCTATCTGTACCCATTGGCACCACCCAAGTTAAGGCCCTCTTCATCTCTTATCTATTCTAGACTATTATAATAGCCTCTTAACTGATTTCCTTCCTCCATTTTCTCCCTTCATCCTTCACACAGGTACTAAAATAATCTTCTTAAGGCACAGATCTACTTCCCAGCTCAAGTCTTTAATGATCCCCTATACCCTGTGGATTGAAATACAAATTCTTTAGTCAAGAATTTAAGGCTCCCCATCTCTGCTACCCCACAGTCTGTCTCAAGTCTGTGTTTTCAGCCTCATTTCATACTAATCTTCACGCGCTCTGTTATTCAGTCAGGCTTGACTTCCAGCTCTTCTACAGTCTGATCCTACCTTCTCTCACCTCTGTGCATTGGTTCCAGCCATCCCCTCATGCTTCGAACATACTCCTTCCTCATTTTTTTTTTTTGCCTGTTGAGATCTTTATCTTTCTTTGAGGCTCGGCTTAGGGGCCAACTCCTCCATAAACCTTATCTGGTCTCCCTAGGCAGAAGTAATCACTCTGTCCTTGAATTTTCCCAGAGCATTTTATTTAGGTGTCTTCTTTGCCCCATCACCCTTTAGCTTTGATTGTACTTCTTTAGGTACCTGTCATAACCCCCCAGCCACCTACCCCACCCCCTCGTAGACTCTGAGAGAGCTTAGGGCATGAACTACTATTTTTACCTATGTATGCACAGTGCCTTGCACCTAATAGCTCTTTCAATTTCAGACTGATTTGGAAGAGCTTGACCTGTTTAAATTGAAAAGATGTCAAAATGAAAGAGAATCAACACTGAGGAAGGTTTAACCCTTGGAACTAAATCTCGTCTTGTAAATTACCTGAACAGCATTGATTCGGCCTCACCTGGGCTCTGTTCAGCATCAGAATTCGACCCTGTGGCAGCTGTTGTTTATCCTACAAATAAAGCATTGGAGCAGAATGTGCCTGTGTAAACAGCGTCACTTTTCCCTTCTCCATCATGTCTGGATGGTTGTGCCTAGAGATCATTGAACTGACAAGGCTGCTTGCTCATGGGGATGCATACTTCTCTCTTTTTCTCCCTCTAACACACCAAGAAGGCGACAGTTGGAGTCTGGGTCACTTCCCCTCTTTCCCGTTCCTTCTCATTAAAAATTGCCCAGCCCTGAAGGCTCTTCATTAAACTTTGCTGGATGTTTGAAATATTCTCCCAACTCAAGGACCTTCTGGCCTCTCCTTGATTCTGATTTCCTGATTTCCACAAAACTCTTTCAGCTCCAGAAGTTCAGGCCAAGTTCCTCCAAAGTTGAAATCTGACTTTCTCTCCTGTTTAAAAGATTGCAAACAGCTCTTCTTCCTTCCTTTTAAAGCACCTCTCTTCTCTATAGGAACCTTTCATTTGAGCCAAGCTGTGTGGAAAACACACACACCTCCCCATCTCTGGGCCTCAGATGCACTCAGATGCTGAGAGTTTCACCTAACAACAGGTAGAATTGGTACAGAAGCAGTTTCTTCCCCCACCCATCCACTCTTTTCTGTCTCTCTTGGGGTGTGTGTGTGTGTGTGTGTGTGTGTGTGTGTGTGTGTGTGTGTGTGTGTGTGTGTGTGTGTGTGTGTGTGTGTGTGTTTTCTGAGCCCCTGTTAAGACAAATCAGCATTTTCATTTGGCAAAGTGAAGCAGCTAGGTGGAACAGTAAGAGAAGACCGCTGGGCCTGGAGTCAGGAAGACCTGAGTTCAAATCTAACTTTGTAAGCTTACTGGCTGTGTGACCTTGGGTAAGTCACTTAACCTTTGTCTGCCTCTGTTTCTTCATCTGTAAAATGAGGATAATAAAAGCACTCACTTCATAGGATTGTTGTGAGGATCAGACAAGATAACGTGTCAAGGGCTTTATAGTTTAGGGTTAGGGTTCGGAAACCTTAAAGCACTACATAAATGTTAGTTCTTGTTGCTGTTAATCCAGATTTCCTTTGATATTCCAAGAGACTACTGGGTAAATTGTCAGGCAAAGGTTGATTGATAGCTTAAGCTATATCATTCCTTCCTTCCAAACAATCAGCAAAGGTAATGTTTTCAAAAGATTTCCAATTATGCAAAAAACCCGAACTCTGAAGAAGAAGCTGTCTCTGTCTCTTCAAATCCTAGTCATTCTTCAAGGTTGAGTTCAAACCCCACCTCTTTCACGAAGGCTTCCCAGTCCACTCTGGGGCTTCATGATTTTCCTCTCTTTGCTTTACTACAATTTAACTCTTATGGCTTTGGATAGTTGTTTCACATGTGTTAATCTTATTTTCCCAACATGATTATAACCCCCTAGAGGGCACCAGACAAGAGTTTATAACACTTCTGCCCTCAAGGAAGCCTATCACTTCTTTATATTTGCCCCTTGATATCCCCTAAAGGACCTAACACAGAGTTAGGCACATATGAGGCACTCAAAAAATATTGCTGGTGGATAAGTTGGACAAGCTGGGCCCATAGCTGGTAAATTTGCAGCTCAGGGAAAGAAAATACTCAAAACAGGAATATCAAACTGTACCCATTCTTTTCAGGGGCCTTAGCCTGTGGCAAAGCCCACACTATGGAGTCAAACGAGGACAAATCCCAAGCCCAGCGTCTCTGCGTGCTGTGGCTCTCCAAACACTTGGTCAAGGAGAAAAGCCAGGATTTACTAGCATCATGAACAAACAGGCACCATATTTTTTCCCCCAAAATCAAAATTGTAACACTTGTTCTAAAAAAATGCCTTTCTCTATTGTCAGTTGGTTAGAACTTCCTCACAAGTTTCTACATTGTAGTATTTCCAGTTTTTCAGAAAATATGTTATACTTATCACAGATTCAATATAATTTGTTTTCTTTATGCCTGTTTCAGGGGTGACATAGAAAGCTCTGAATAGCCCTATGTGGCCCCAAGGCTGACCCTATAATTGGAGTAAGGCAACTAAGGCTTTGTCTGAGGACGATGAATTTAGAGAGGACTGAAGGCACTTGCCATCCTTCAGCAACATAGAAAAAACCCACAACTTAAAGCCTAATTAGCAAGAATAATTAATTAAAATAGGAAGCTGTCTAGATGGCAGCACCAAGGTGAGTTCCATAGCTACTGTGTCTCTTCTTCCTCTTCTCCCTCACTTCCCAACTAAGTCTATGCTTTGTGTGCTTATCCCAGGCATGGTGGTGGTATTTGTTATGTTATGGCTCTGCCAAAGATTGTTCTTTGGCCACTCCCCATTAACTTTAGTCCTCCATGACTTTTCCTGAAGAGAAACAAAGATGGAACAGATTTGGAGCCCAGTGCCCATCTCCCTAATGAGGATAATGGTAGTGAGCTGCAGGAAATAGACTTTCCTATAGCGTGTTTCTCCCAGCATCTAAAAGCACTTTCTAGCCATTACCTCATTACCCTTCACAACACGAAGGCCCTTTGAGGTTGAGTCTTTAATCTATTGGAAACCATGCCTACACTGGGAGTGGGCACTTTAATGGCTGAAAATGATAGTACTAGCCCTCAGGAAGTGGGGGCAGGTGGCAACCCTGTTTCCAGAGGGGCAGCTTGATGATTTTGCCAGGGATCACACATTTGTCTAACTGCAAATCAAGAATGAGGGCTCATGATTGGTTGGTCAGTGCTTTTCCACCCACTGATGTTAACTCTGATGGTGTCATCAAGTGTCTCCAAGTGGTTTAATTAGAGATGCAAATCACCATGGTGTTGGGTATATGTTGACACTCTGTCCTCCCCACACCTAGGGCTTTTTGGATGCTGGTCCTAGGTTGGTCTGGATATGTTGCCATTGGCAAGAGCCTTTCCATAGGGAGGAAGGGAAAATGTGCATATGAGAAATGATTGGTATCTCTGAAGAGAACTACAGAATATTGACAGAAGAAACCCCAAAACAGATGGAGAGATGCAGACATTGATATACTCTGTTGGTGAAAATTTGGCCTGGATTTTTTTTCCAATAATAACAACAACAAAAATCCCGTTCATTCCCCCCACCTCTTTGTCCTGTTTTTGTTTGGAAGCCATGTATTATGTCTCCTGACATAGCTATTTACAGCCAGTCAGTATAACTGGCCCTGACAGTTTGATGGAAGGTTTGTTTGATTTTTTTTTCCATATGGTCCTGAAGGTTTTGATTAAGAAGGTGGAAGAATGGAGTTCTTTTCCCCCTGTCAGCCAGAGCTTAGATCAATCCTCAAGTTAGGAAACAATTCTCTTAGTGCTTGGCCTTTGCCAGAGGTCCCTTTGTCCTGTTCAGTTATACTGTTAGAAGCATGGTCAATAGCAAGCCAGAGCTTGAAAATAACAACGAAAATAACTCGGATTTTGAGAGCACTTTTCATTTTATAGTGTGCTTCCTAGACAACATTGCAAGTATGATTACTTTTATCTTTAAGATGAGGAAATTGAGACTTAGTGTTTAAGGGACTTGTGAAAATGCCATAGTTCTCTCCCCCTCCCTGATTCTTATCTCAGTGACTTCAGATAAATGTATGCTTAGCAGGGTCACCTCAAGTGGAGCCAGCTGACTCTCAAAGGATCAGATTCCAAGCTACAAGGATCTGAGGTTCATAGATCTAGAGATTCACTAAATTCAGTTCAATAAACATTTATAAAGCATGTACTAACAGGCAAGTCACTGTGTTAAGCGCTGGTGATGTAAATAAGAAAAAGATGTCGCCTGTCCTGAAGGAGGAGGAGAAGACAACATACAAAAGGAACCCGGTACTAGGGCTTAGGATGTTCCATGAATGGGAACAAACAGGATTTTTTTGTTGTTGTTGTTGTTGTTATTATTGGAAAAAAAATCCATGAAGAACCATGTTTTAGAGTAGCAAAGGTCCATAAGAAACATGGAATCCAAACCCTTCATTTTGTAAATGAGGAACTTGAATCCAGAGAAACCCCCAAGATTGTTAGTGGCAAAGCCAGTACTAATATCCATGGCACGTTTCCCACTCTATCTTCCTCCCAGTATACTCTGCTGCCCTGTTATGTAGATGAGTTTCCCCCCAGATGAAGCAAGGCTACACTTTTGGCAACTAAGAGCAGAAAGGCCTTGGTCCCCTACAGCATTAACGTGAGACCAATCAGTAAAGTCAGAGGGCATCAGGAGCCTCAGTGGGTAAGTGTCTGGAATTGAGGAGCAGGAGCCACATTGAGCACAGCCCACAATTATTGGTCAGGAGGCAAATGGCCATTTATGCCTCTCCTTTTCTCTCCCAACACCCCTGCCCCATCCCAGGGGCCAATTCCATTCCTAAGGATATAGGATATTTTCTTGAGAACTTGTTTCCTTAATCCTCAGAAAGCCCACCTATTCCCTATCATAATATTCTGTTTATGCCTTCCCTTTCATTTTTTCCAAGTTCCATCTTGCTTCTGCTCTTCACCCAGCCCCACGGGATTCATTCTCATTTTATTTGTTCCACCTCCGTGGGAGCTTCCCCACTCCTTCAGTTCACTCTACTTGGCTTTCTTCCCCCCACCTCCATTCTTATTCTAGGTCTTTCCCCTCCTTTTCATACCTACTAATTTGTAGCTGGGCATCTGTCTTCCTCCCACCCTCTAAGTGACACTTCCTTCCTTAGAGGCAGCGTAATGCGGTGGAATGAGAACTAGGCTGAGTGTTGGGATGCTTGCATTCCAGAACCTAAGCACTGTCACTAAATCGTTCAATTCAATAAATATCAAGTGCCTACTACGTGCCAGGCACTGTGCTAAACTCTGGGGATACCAAAAGAGGAAAAAGACCTTAAAGAGCTTACAGTCTAATGGGGGAAACAATAACCCCTGGAATTTTTTTAGTAGAGGGAAGGGTGACATGATCAGACCTTCATTTTAGGAATATAACTTTCGTGGCTACGGTGGGGAGAGACTTGAGGCAGGCAGACCCCATCAGCAGACTATTGCAGTGATCCAGGCATGAGATATGTGAGAGACCTCACTGAAGTGGTGGCAGTGTCAAAGGAGAGGAGGGGGTATATTCAGGAGATGTTGCAAAGGTGAAGCCAAAAGGGCTTGGCAATAGATTGGATTATGGGGGGGGGTGAGATATAGTGAGGAGTCCAGGATGATTCCTAGGTCCAGAGCCTGAGGGACTAGCAGATGGTGTTGCCTCTACACTAATAGAGAGAGGAGGGGGAGAGGATTAAGGGGGACATATTGTTATGGACATATTGAGTTTAAGGTGTCTAAGCAGCATGCAGTGCAAAATGTCTGAAAGGCAGTTGGAGATGTGAGATTGGAGATCAGAGGAGAGACTGGGGCAGGAGAGATATATCTGAGAACCAGCATAATGATGGTAATTAAATCTATGGGAACTGATGGGATCACTAAGGGAAGGAGTATAGAGGAAGAAGAAGAGAAGGTCCAGGACAGAACCATGAGGGACATATACAGTTAAGAGTGTGTGACTTGGAGAAAGATCCAGCAAAGAAGACAGAGGAGTGGCCAGTAGGTCAGAAGAGAACCAGGAGAGAGAGAGAGAGTGGTGTCCCAAAAAAACTAGTTAGAAGAGAGTATCAAGGAGAGAGTGATCAACAGTGTCAAAGGCTGCAGAGAGGTCAAGGGGAATGAGGATTGAGAAAAGACGGTTGGATTTGGCCGATGAGATCATTAGTAACTTTGAAGAGAACGGTTTCTGTGGGATGTTGAGGTTGGAAGCCAAGGGATTAAGCAGAGAGGGAGAGGAGACAGAAAGTGAAGGCACCTACAGGATACCGCAGAAGAGAAAGAGGAATATAATTAACAGTAATGGAAGGATCAAGTGAGGGTTGGGTTTATTTTTCAGGATGGGGAGACATCGGCATGTTTGTAGGCAGTAGGAAATGAGCCAGTAGACAAGGAGGGGCTGAAAATAAGAGAGAGAGTGGGGATGACAGAGGGGATGGAATGGGATCTTGGAAGTTACGTCCCTGATAGAATGCTAGACTTGGAGTCTGGAAGACCAGTGTGGGAACTTTGCCTGAGGCACTTACTGACTGTATGGCTGAGCTAAGTCACTTCAACTCTCACACCTCCCATTTCCTTATCTATGAAATGCAGATAATAACTGACCCCTGGGCATCTGTGGGACTCAGATGAGAAAGCAGATGTCAAGAGCTTTGCAAATCCTTAAAATGAGGATAAAGAATGCCTTCACTATCTGAAGGCAGGTGTCTGGAGCTGCCATTTTCTTGAAGTCCTTGCTAGAACCCATGATTCTCTGTTAGACTTGCTAGCTTTCAACTCTGCCCTATCTACCTATACTTGGGCTCTCTCTCTCTCTCTGTCTCTCTCTCTGTCTCCCTCTCTGTCTCTCTCCCTCCCTCCTCTCTCTCTCTCTCTCTCTCTCTCTCTCTCACTCTCTCTCACTCTCTCTCACTCACACATACACACACACACACACACACACACACACACCCCTGTTAGCCAGCTTTCCGTGTTTGAAGTGGAATGGAATGAAGTAGCATATTATCCCACTCCTTCAGGATGATGCATCACCCTCCACTTGAGCAAACCTAGACAGATCCCCTATTCTACTTCTTGTTAGAGAATGAAACTAGCAGTGTTTTGCAAGTTAAGAAACCTGGGTTCAAGGTCAGGCTCCATTACTTACTAGGCACAGCACCATGGGCAAGCCACATAGGATCAAAAGGCCTTAGAAAGGACCTTAAACATCGTCTAATCCAATCTTCTCATTTTACATATGAAGAAACTGAGGTACTAACCCAAGGTCACATGGGTTGTAAGTGGAAGAACCAGGGTTAGAACTCAAGTCTTCTGACTTCAAATCCAACCCTTTCCCTATTCATCATGTTTATCTTGGAGCCTCAGTTTCTTTATCTGTAAAATAGGGATAATAATGCTTGTATTGCCCAATTACCAAGATTGTTGGGGGAGGGGGCAGGGGTGAAATTAGAGGTAACTGGTATAACAGACATAGTGCTAGACTTGGAGTCAGTAAGCTCTGGGTTCAAATCCTATCTCAGACACTTACCAACCATGTGACCATGGGCAAATCACTTCTGTGACTTTTGCTCAACTGTAAAATGAGGGGGCTGGACTTAATGACCCTTCTATTTCTATATCTATGATCTTGTGTGAGTAATTATAATCATATTGTAATAATTATAGCAAAAATGGTAATAAATGATGTACTACCTGTTCATCTTCCTTTCTGCCTGATGAAAAGCACTGTTTTTCATCTGTTAGAGGAAGAAGGAGAAAGTGGGCATCTCTTGCCAGCTTGACTTCAACATTTAGAGCAACGCTCCTTAACCTGGAGTCTAGGACCTTGTTTTAAAATATATATTTTTTGATAACCGTTACAATATAATTGATTTCCTGGATAATCTTGTATATCTTGTTGTATGCATTTTAAAACATTATTCTGAGGTGTTCATAGATTTCACTAGATTGCCACAGGGGTCCATGACACAATAAAGGTTAATAGCCCCCTGCTTTAGAGGGTATCAGTGGCTTCCAGCTCTGGGCCTCCCCTTAAAGGCCCCTAAACCCCAGCTAAGGAATGGAATTCTGGGGCTGGAATGGAATGTCTTCTGTAGAGACATTGCGTGCAGAGTTTTCCCAGGGCTGACGCAGATTCCCCTTTGCTGTGTGTTGGAAGGGTCAAGGGTAGTGAGTATGCAGCTGTGGGACAAGTCCTCCCATCCTCTCTCTTTTCCTCCCTTCTTTCTTCCCTCTCGTGCTCCCCTCCCTCCCCCAAGGAAGAAGTTTCCAGCAGAGCAGCCCTCTTTTGCCTGGTGTCTGAAATTCTAAATGTAATCAAATGATTTTCTAGTGCTGGTCAAATGGGGTGAAACCAGCAGCAGTCATCGGGACCCCACATTGGCCCCCTGGGAACCTCAGTTCTCAAAAACCCTCGGGTGTCTCCTCACTTTTTCCTGAAAACTAAATCTGCATTGAGAAATTGCAAATAGTTTATACAGGGAATGTCAGCTGCCCACATCTGAAAATATACACATCATTAAGCCCTAAGTGCTTGCGTCTGGAGATAGAGCAGGGGGGAAAGTTTGGGGGCCTGACCTTTTGTCCATTGACTGAACCACTTTTAATTAGTGTGGAGCTGGCTGGTGGAATGTTTTTGCAAACTGAAATATAGCACATGCTGATCGTGAGAGTCCACGTTACCCAAACAACATTGGAAATGACAGACAATGAGTCAAAGTCACCTCCATAAGCCAGAACTGAGCATCATGAGTAGAAACATGTGGAGTGGAACATATAGAACACTGGCTGGTGATTCAGGAGATCTTGATTCTGACCCTGATTCCGTCACTAGCAATCTATGTGACTTTAGGCGGGTCATTTCTTCTCTCTGGGTCTCAGTTTCCCCATCTATGAAAATGCTGGGATTTGAAAAGATGTATTTCCAGATATTCCAGCAAAGCTCAGGGTTACTTGATTGCTTCAGCTCTCAGGGAGGGTGAGATGAGGACACTTGCCTTGTTAGAGGTGGATGGGACCTCAGAAGCCATACAGCCCAATCATTCTAAGATTAATATTGTAGCAGCTGAAAGCTCACCCTTGCTCTTATTAAACATGACTCCCAGATGTGGTACAGGGCCATGCATTTAGTTGATACTCAGCAAAAAACTTGTTAAATTTAGTTGAATACATATTTAAACTACTGGTCTATAGCCTTTCCTGAGTGGTGAGTTCCACAAGAAGAAGGGAACAGAGAGCAGGATTGCACTGGATGTCTGAAAGGAGGGGCACAGGTTGTTTTTGTCCTTTGTTTTCAAAGAGGACCATGACATCAGGGAAATGATGCCAGGACTTGCAGTTGACTTTGGTTTGAGTGAGGGAGGGCTATGCAAGGTCCCCAGCCTCACTTTCTTCTCCAGAGCCATCTGTGTCCAATGACCAGATATTCATCAGGATGACTAGAGATGGCCCAGGATGCAGTGGGAGACCCTGGTCCTTTTAGGGTAAAGCCTTTTCATGTACTCACTTAGAGTGAGGTAATGCCCATTCAGTGAATAGGCCTCTTTAAGGAGTGAGTCAAGGGATGGTGCCTTTAATTAGAAAAAAAATCAAGCTTGCTCAATTGATGCAGAAACAAGAGGCTGGTGGTAAAGCGTCTTGAGGATAAACTTTGATCATTTCACAATTTGACTGAAAGGTGGCCCAGGCATCCACCTTCATGTCAATTGGTCTTGGGGGCTTTTTTCCTCTCTTAATCCTGAGTGAGCTAAGCAGAGACTGATAGCCACATTCAGAAAGAACAAGGGTGAGCTTTCAGCTGCTAGAATATTAACCCTAGATTTCAGTCAATAAAGTGGGTTGACTTCATGGCTTGTGTCTTTCCAAAATTTAATGGAGGGAAGGAGGGTATGGGTCCCAGAAACACTAGAAACACGTTCTGAGCCTAAGACCAAGATAAACCATGAAGTCCCTCCATTCTTACCTCAGGATCAATTATAAAAATCCTCTTTTGGGATATTAAAACTCATCATAACCTGGCCCCATCCTACCTTTCCAACATTCTTCCTCCTGACTCCCACACCTCCTACCTTCCCTGGCTTCCTTCGGTTCCTAGCTCAAGTTCTACCTTCTTCAGAAAGCCTTTCCCGGTCTTCATTGGTGCTTTCCCTTTGAGGTCATCTCCATTTTATTCTTATATATCTTGTTCATACATAGGTGTTTGTTTGTTGTCGCCTCCATTAGATTGTAAGCTTCTTTTGGGCAAGGACTTGTCTTTGTCTTTCTTTGTAGCACAGTGCCTATCACATATTGAGCCCTTGTTAAGTAGTTGTTGACCTGACTCAAATTCTTTCATTTTTTTCATTCATCAAGCTTTTTTTTCATCACCTATGATGTGCCAGGTACTGGGGTTTCAAAATTAAAAATGAAATGATCCCAGCCTTCAAGGAGTTTACACCCTACTATGAAGATAGGACACACAAACAAATGAGTCTCCAGGATCATTAGAGGAAGGAGAGATAATTAATGATTAAAGGAAATTGTCATGGGACAAGTGGGATCTGAGCCTTGAAAGAAGCTAAGGATTTAGAGTAGCAGAGAGGCCAAGGGAGTGTGTCTCAGGGATTTAGAAAAGCTTGGGCATGGAGGCAGAAAGAGGCAGATGGATGATGAGTTTGGGGAGCAAGAAGTAGATGCATTGGAATGTAAAATGTGTGAAAGGGCATGAAATGATAGGGGGTGGGGAGGGAGATTGGATCCATTTTGTAAAGGACCTTAGATGCCAAGCTTAAGAGGTTGCCATTTTATCCTAAACGCAATGGGGAACCACTGAAGATATATAAAGATACACTCTCCTTTGCTTAGGAGGTCACCAGGTGGTGTAGTTCTTTGGAGTAGTGGGTTGAATTGGTAATCAGATGCAAGGAGATTCCACAGAGACAGAAGCTCAGGAAGCCTCTTAGTGATTCTAGCTAATTCAGGAAATTATTTACTTTTTCCTCTTGCCAGTAATGTATCATACAGAGAAAGGAACCAGCCAGTGAATACACACATGCTGCAGCACCATCGATTGGTTGTTCGGGGCCTGTGTTTCTGATTAATTGTTTAGCCATTGATTGTTTCAGCTGTGTGTTGTTCCAACTCAGTCAGTAAGAAAGCAGAAAGTATCCCTTCAGCTGTGCAAGGCTGCAGCTGGTGGGGGTGGTGAGTATCAAGTTTGTTTTCCCATGTCCAGATGTGCATCACACTCTCCATTTAGACCGGTCTTCTTCCACCTATAATGGCTCTCCCGTATCCCTCCCACCTCCACAAATCATCCCCATCCTTCAAAGCCCATTGCAAGCCCCACTTTCTCCAGGCAGCCTTCCCTGACCTCATGTGATCTCTTCCTTTCCAGAACTCCTGGTCTGTGGTATGTAGGTATCCTGCACTTTCTAAGAGCATGTAGCCTTCTATTGTTCTTCGGTCACTTGGCGTGAGTTCATTTTGTACACAGGTCACCATTTGTTATCATTCAGTCATGTCCGAATCTTTGTGACCCAATGGACCATACAATACCATTACTGTCCTTCAGGTTTTCTTGGCAAAGATACTAGAGTGATTTGCCATTTCCTTCTCCAAACACGTCACCTTAGGGCCCACTGATAATAGGTCACATTGGGATAACCTTCACAGTTTCATGGGGCTTCATATCTATTATCTCATTATAGCCTCACAGTGACCTCTAAGGTGGGTAGTGCAAATGCTTCTCCATTTACCAGATCAGGAAACTGAGGCTTAGAGGATTTATATGGCTTGTAATTTAGGGTCACACAGCTAGTACAGGATGGAACTGGTACTGAAACCCAGAATCTGATTTTTTCATTCTCTTTCGCACACTCAAATGGGGATTCAATGTAGTTTTCCCTATGGCATCTGAGCCAGAATAAAATACAGATTGCTTTTGCTTAAAGCCAGGACCAGCCTTTTCTGTAGGCAAAAGTGCCCATATTATTGAGAATCATCTACTTATCCCTATTTAGAATGCTAGGAAAGTGTCTCCTCTTCAAGAACATACCTACTGACCCCCAGGAGCCGTCCTTAGGGTCTACAATGCCAGACATTAGTCGTAACGGCTATTTACACCTCACTCCCACAGGCATACACACATAGTCATCTCCACTCCCGTATGGGCATTGAACCCCTGTTTAAATGTAAATATTGTCTGAGAGGGTAAATAGGTTGAGCCAATATCAGCCATTAACATTTCAGTCTTCAGAGGAATATCAGCAACCTAATGTTGAAAGGGACCTTAGAGATTAAGTTCCTCATTTTAAAGATAAGGTAACAAAAGCCAAGAGAACAGTGACTTGTCTAGGGTCACACAGCTGGTTGGTGGCAGGATTATAGCCCAAGTCACTTGATATCTAGTCCAGTGTTTCTGCCATGCCCACTACATTGCCCTTGAGGAAATGAGACACAGGTCAGATAGGTTCTGAGTAGAAAGAGCATTGGCTGTGGAGTCAGCGGTTCAAATCCCATCTCTGATACCCGCTTCTTACATGATCTTGGGAAGTCAGTCAATAACCATTTATTTGGCACCTGATATGCACCAAGCACTTCATCATTTAACTTCATTGAATCTCAGTTTCTTCATCTGTAAAATGGGAGGGTTGGACTAGTTGGCCTCTGAAGTCCTCTGACTCTATGATCCTATGATGGCAGAGGGAGGGGAGGGAAAGATCCGGCAGGATTGAAAAGAAAGACTTCCTGACCTTCTAACACTATGTCTGTGGGCCTCAGACCATGACTGGGCTTTAATGCCTCTTCCCAGAGTCTCTTAGCAGAGCTCCATAACCCTAGGCTCTCCTTTGAATCAATGGTTAAAGAACTTTCTGATACCAGTAGCAGAGTATTCAGGGCTTCCACATTCCCTCAGAGGTCTAGTGGATGCTGAAGGCAGTGAAAAACCCTTAGCTGAAGAATCCTTTGAGTCAGTGGTAGAAACCAGACCTGGCCTCCCAGGGATGTTTCTTCATAGAGCATGGGGCTCAGAGGAGATCCCTCTAGATGCCATCTTCTCTCCTTCTTGTTAACATTTTAATACAAGTATCTCAGCTATACTTGAAAGAAGAACAAGTTTTTTGATGTTTTCTGTTTCTTACATCATCATAGTCATCCCTTCTCTTATCCCCTCCCAAAGAGCCGTCCCGTATAACAAATAGTATTTTTTTTTCCTGATAAGGCAAACAATCTTTATTTTCCTTCAGCTACAGAAACAGTATCAAGCAAATTCCTTTAAACATGATGGCATATGGCATATGTTCCTATGATTTTTTAAAAAGAAACTGAAATTTAGTATTACGGAAGTATTTTAATCAATCTAGTACAATCTTCAGGCACGAGAAAAAGAGCATCAAAGTAATAGTGATGAGACAACTTTTGATGTACCCCAAATGGGTACGCTACTGCATTTAAACTGAAGTTATCTTTTTTTCTAATATTCATCTTAAGTTCTTAAGCTGTCCTTGTTATGTGACTAAAACACAAACATGCAAATATTACCACCTTTGTGCCATTAACATTTACTATATTATCACTAAGCCTTTCTTCAAAACTTCAATGTATTCATTTCACTCTATAGACTCACTCAGTCTTAAAAAGACTGTTTACATTTATAACTGTATTTTCTTGCTTAGCCAGCAGATTGACTTCGTATTCGGTAGCCCAGCTGTGTGTATACTAATTTAAAGTCTTTACTTCTCAATATATTTTTCTATATTTCATAAGCTCTGAGTTATTATAAAACCCACTGGTGAATGTACGCTTTACATTTATGGCTTAACTCTACACATTTTAAATTTCATATAGGTGACTTACAAATGCCATTTAATAATCAAAACAATAAATACAACTTACTAGTTATGAAGCTAACAAAAAATGGGCATATTTATCCTGACCAACTTTATTTAAATATTTCTCAATGTCTACAATGGTAAATAAAATTTACTTATGGTAAGAACTTAAATTAGCTACTTTTACATAGTTTCTGCTTATTTTATTTTCATTCAAATTAATTTAAACCACTATCTTATATACTCTAAATTGCAGACTAAATGTTTTTATCCCCATATCTACAACCCAAATTATAAATTCTACGGTTTCCAAACTGGATGGAAGACACTAGCAGTGTGGCCACTTAACAGGACGCTGCACATAGCAGGTGATAACAAATAGCTATCGAACATAAAAAGAATGATTTGAAAAACAATTATTATGGAATTAGTATGTTATTATTCTACAGTGAACTTTATTGGGCTAGAGAAATCAATCTACCAATATTGTTCAATTCTTAATTTGGGATTTTGAAATAAAAGGCAGCAAATCATTAAAATAATTACTTTGAAAAGTCAGTTCTAGTTACTATTTGACAGTACTTGATAAAAAAACATACTAGCATCTACAGGGTGTTCCTAAAGTCTGGACACATAGGCAAAAATGCATATTTTCAAGAAAAGAAATGAATGAAATTTTCAACAACATTTTATTTAATTGGTATATTAACAAATAACATCTTCAAGATGATTTTCATCATTTGTGATGCAAAGGTTGATGAACTCGATGCAATTAACTCCACATTGCCTATGTGTCCAGACTTTAGGCACACCCTGTAGCATCAAATGAGGCACTGATAATTATTGAATCAAGAACCTGGGTTAATTTATAGAGACTTATGCAGGTAGAATTCTATTTTTCCAATTCAAGAGAACTTTATTATCCCAAACTTAATTCCTTCATCTCTCTGGATACATAATGTAAATGGAAAGCTGGTACAAATAAAAATACCATATTTAGCATTAATATCTTGTTTTTCTGGGTTTGCTATTTTTCTAACTGTACATATGTTTAAATAAAGCATGCTAGTAACTATAAGATTAGTTAGTTATAATGTTCACTTTTTGCTGTTCTGAAGCCAATTGCACAGTTTCACTTCTAGTGCAACAGTAAGGTAATTAAATAATATTATGAATAGTTTTTAATATTTCCATTTAGTTACAAGATACTAACAACAGCAAAAACATTGACAATAATAAGTTCATCATTTGATTCAGACATCTTATGGTACAGGTTCCATCAGATGTGATATCCTAAAAATATGAGCTGGCTGTATGCAAACCAGATCCACTCTTCTGCAATGCTGCACAAGTAACAATATATTTATACATCTTCCCTAACTTTACCAGATGTGCTAAGGATTGTTCCACCATAGCTGCAGTCCATTAGTTGACGTTATTCTGATTATAATCCACACCACCCAACGTAGCAACGCTACATTCTTTCATGATATCGTGTGCTTGCTTCATTGGCACTGAAGCCATATCTTATCCTTGTGGGGCTGATATTCCTGCGTGATGGCCACATAGCATTTTTTTAAAGAGGAAAAATAATCAGCACAATTAATGAATATGCTGAAAAAGTTCAAAAACATGTGCAGCATGTAACACCTGCAGAGTAGGCTGCAGTTGTCTTCTCCTATCTCTTCATTCAAATCCTGCTCGATCCTTATGATGTTGTTACATTCATTCATCTGTGATTTCTTGGTGTGTGGTTGTTCTTTGTCTTTACACTCTTGTAACTGTGTATGCTATTTTCTTGGCTCTGCTTACTCCACTCCGCATCAGTTCATAAGATATCTTCCTGCTTCTCAGCATTCATCATACACATTTCTCATAGCACAGTAATATTCCATTACATTCATGTACCACAATTTTTTTTTAGCCATTGCCCAATCTATGGACAACTGATTTGTTTCTAATTCTTTGCTATCACTAAAAGTGCTGCTGAAAATATTTTGGTGGATATGGGGACATTCTCATCAGTAGCTTCCTTGGAGTACATATATCTAAAGGTATGGACATTTTAGTCACTTTATTTGCATAATTCCAAATTGCTTTTCAAAATGATTGTACTCTTTCACAGCTCCACCATCAATGTATTCCTGTGTTTGTCATTCTACAACCCCTCCAACATTGACTACTGCCATTTCGGTCATCTTTGCCAATTTTCAGAGTGTGAGGTAAAACCTCATGGTTGTTTTGGTTTGCATTTCTCATATATCAATGGTTTGGAACATTCTTTGACATGGTTGTGAATACTTTGCAAGTCTTCTTTTGAGACGTGTTTGTTCATATCCTTTGATCACTTATCTATTGGGGAATGGCTATTAGTGTTATATATAGTATTAATTGTTTACATATCTTAGATACCAAAATGTTATTAGAGAAGTTTGATACAAAGATTTTTTTTTCCCACTTGACTACATCCTTTCCTATCCTAGATATGTTAATTTTGTCTGTGCAGAACTTTTTCAGATTCATGCAGTCAATATCTATTTTATCTTTTGTAATTGTCTCTGTCTCTTGTTTGGTTACAAATGCAACTCCTAACCATAGCTACGAGATATATCTATATCTATATCTATATCTATCTATCTATCTATGTATATAAAATCTTCTTTTCTAATTTTCTTATAGTATGATCTTTAATATCAAGATCTATTTGGCATGTGTTATGCTTAGCAACACTTTTGAGTCTCAGCATCTAGAAGGGTGCTCTGCACTCAGTAGGTCCACAAATATTTGAAGGGTTGAAAGAAAATGGAAAAAATAGGATTTAGCTAAAATAAGCAACAAGGTCAACGGACCGTAACACCTAAATACCAAGAATGGCTCTGGAGGTAGGAGCAGTACACGGAAGAAGGCACTGAGAAAAGCTTGTCCTTAAAGGGAAGTTGTCTGGGAATGCTAACTGTATTTTGGTAGTAACTATTATTTACCTCATTTTATTTTAGCTACCTCTTTCCTTCCTTTCATAGAAAGGCCGTAGGCGTAGGCATGACCTTCAGGATGGCCAGCTAGTCAGTCCCTACAGGCCTAAGCGCAAGCAGACATACTGCCCTCCTGCTTCCCTCAACATCAGGTTTGCTATAAAAGAGACATTAGAGATGTTTGTTGAACTGCCAGATTCCCTCTCAAACTGGCCTTTTGGATCCTTTGGTACAGTCTTGTATGAGTTTCCTAATACTGATGATTATTCCTTATGTGAGTATACCATTTTGCCTTTAGTAAACACTGTCATGTATGTAATTTAAAATAAGTTTTTAATAATATTTTGTTTCTTACATCACTATAGTATCCCATGTATCCTTCTCCCTCTCCCTTCCTGAGAAACATCTCATATGACAAATAGTATTTTTTGGAGAGAGGGGAAAAATGGAAGCACAATCGATTGGGTCCATTGAAAAAGTTAAAAAACATGTGCAGTGTATAATACCTATGGACCTCCCACTTCCACAAAGGGGAAGGTTGGAAGGGTTGGAAGTATCTTCTTGTGTCTCTTCATTCTGAGCCTTGTTCAGCCTTTATAATGTTGTTACATTTACTTTTGGGGTGTGTGTGTGTGTGTGTGTGTGTGTGTGTGTGTGTGTGTATTGTTCTTTCCATTTGTCTTGTAGTGACGGCGGATATTGTTTTGTTGCCTCTGCTTACATCACTCTTCATCAGTTCCTATGTATCTTGCTGTGCTTTTCTGTTGAGCACCCACATTATTTCCTATTGCATAGTAGTATTTCATCACATTCATATACCACAATTTGTTTAGATAATCTCTGATTGATTGACATATACTTTTGTTTCCAATTCTTAGCTATCACTAAAAGAAGTACTATAAATATTTTGGAGTAGATGGGAACTTTTTTCTTACTGAGGTACGTAATGGAGTCTCTAATTCAAAGGGTATGGATATTTTGTTTAGTTTATTTGCATAATTCAAATTTCATTTCCAAAGTGGCTATATCATTTACAGCTCCACCAGCAATGTATGTGTCCCTATCTTTCCACAACCTCTCCAATATTAGCCATTGCCATTTTTATGTTGATTTCACCAATTTGCAGGTTGTGAGGTGAAACCCCAGGGTTGTTTTGATGTACATTTCTCTTATTATTAGTGATCTGGAGCATTTTTTTCATGTGGTTGTATCGTATACGTTATTGTCTCATTGGATCATCACAGTAAGCCAGAGAGGAAGGCAGTCATCTTATAGATGAAGAAGTTCAAGGAGAACCACAGCTTCATAGCCCTATAGCTGGAATCAAAAGTACACAGCATCATAGATTTAGAGTTGGAAAGGACCTTAGAGGTCAGCTGTCCACCCCTCTCATTTTACTAAGGGGGAATCAGAGGACTAATGCGGTGAAGTGACTTGTCCCTGTCCAGACCAGGTACTATGGTAGGTGGCCTAGTCTGTGTTTAAACTCAGGTCGTGGGACTCCAAGTTCAGGGCTCTTTATACTTCCCTGGGCTGCCTGGCTCACTGATTTTGCTGTGATCACAAAGCTACTGAGCAGAAGAGTTAGAACACATCCCTGTGTCTTCTGACCCCAAGCCCAGTGTTCTGTCCACTGAACCAAAACTGCTGTTATACCCTCAGCTGATGTCTTAAGAATAGAGCGAGATGAAACATTTCCCACTATTTCTCTCCCATTGCCTGACACCAAAGGCTCAATAGAAAACTGCTTGTCGTATAGAACCTCTTGTGTCTTGGTAAATAAAAGAGGAAGGGCAAAAGTAGTTTTGCTTCTTGGAAAGGGAATAAAGAAATGGTGAGCCTTCTGGGATCCATAAGACAATTACCAATTTCTGGCCATCAAGAGCCAAATTGTATAAGATTGCTTTGAACTCTACACTAAGTCCTTTGCTTTGTAGAGGCTATTTCTCTAAGGTTGTGAGCCCAAAAGAAGACTATTCTCCTTTCCCAATATATAAGCAGAATCATCCATTTCAGTGGTAGAAGGCTTTTTTATGGTAGTCTATTTATATAACTGACTTTGCTGTATTTGAGGAAAATCGTCTTATGCTTTCTTGTTCAATTAATGCTATATTAGTTTTTGAAAGGAAATATTCTTTTGAACCTCTTGAGTCTCAGCTCCATCTTTTCCCTTTCTGGTATGTTTGAGACATTTTTTTCAGTTCCAGATGTAAAACTGGGCAGCAGTTTTTTTATTCAAGCTAGCCAGGATATTGGCAAAGGTGTAATTTCCTGGACTGACTTGAAAGGGGGCTTGGTTCCATCAGCTTAATCACTTCATGTAATGCCAAAGGCTGAGCTTAATCCAATGGCTATTAAACCAAAATGCATTCTTCTGTGCTTGTTAATTCTGCTCATTAGGGCTTTAATGTGGGCAGAGCCTTTGAGAGCCATGTGCCAGATCCATAGTTATAAGAATGGTTTCACAGGATTCTGCTGCTATCTTGGTGATTTCATCTGTACAGCACGGCTCTCTGACTTAATCCTGGGTCATCCCTCATATTAATTTAGAAGAAACAAATTAGAGACTAAGGAGGAGTGAAAAAAATCTGGACTTTCTCAATAGTCACATTACAAGTAATATCTATTGAGGTCTACACGTTAGAACCCAGAATCAGAAAGCAGTACTGGTAATTAATATGATGCTGAGGAGTAAAGACTGGCTGAAGTGTTGAAATCTTGGGATTGGAAGTGGGGGGAGGGATGGTAAAGAAACAAGATACCTCAGGCAAGAACAAAATTGATAAGACTTTAATTCAATTGGAGAACCAATGCCAGCTATTTTTTAGCTTGTTTCCTTTTTTTTAAAATAAAAATAGCTCATGTTAATATAGTGCTTTATAGCTTACAAAGGGCATTCCACATGGCATCCCTGTGATGGTAATGCAAGGATTAATTCCATTTTACAGAAGCGATTGAGGCTCAGAGAGGTTAAAAACTTATCTGTGGTCACACAGTTATTACCTGATAGAACAAGACTCAAATCCAAATTTTCTGGTATTCTAAACTCAACCTTTACTTGTGAACCACCTGTTTTGCAGATTGTGCACCCACACATACCCCTTCTGAATCTCTTCTCTTTTTGCCATCAGACCACATCTTATCCCACGAAATAAAAAGAGCTGACATTTCGATAGCTGTTTAAGATTTTCAAGGCACTTGATGTATATTATCCCATTCGAGATGCTCCCAGCTTCCCCCTCACCTCATCCCACCCACTCACCCAGAAACAGAAGTGAATTTTCAAAAGGCTTTCATAGCAATTAAGGTAAAGCATGTTTTTAAAAAAAATTCTTTAAAGCTTGCAAAGAATATGGACACATCAAATTGGAGAGCACCCTCATACACTATCTACCCTTGTATCCCAGCCTAAGATAGCCTTAATCTGGTCCAAGAATGGCCAGTCTTTCCTTATCTGAACTTGCTCACCTGTAATTTCCTGGCCATTGGTCTGGCTCCTCCACTGTCAGTCAATTAATAAACATTTATTAAGTGCCTGTTATGTTTCAGGCACTTACCTAAGTGCTGAGGCTACCATCTTGCCTACAGAAAGCTATGACAACCATCTGTCTCTTGGCTATGGTTAAAAACCAATTCTTTGGCGGTTCTTTCCTTTAAAGCTCCTGCTACTCTTGGCCCTTTCTGTAGTTTTCTGGAACCAGTACTCTTGGAGGCCACACTAGCATGGTTCCACCCACTTTTCCTGAAAGATAGATGTGTTGTCCCTCCCCACCAACCAGGGAAACATAACCTTTTTACATTATAGGGTAGAATGGGGGGGAAGGGGGGGTTGGGGGGAGAAACAAAAGCTAATGTATAGCACTTTATATAATGTAGGTCTGGTTTTTTGGTATACATTAAGGCTGAATTAAAGAACAAGAGTACTCTCACTGTTTTTACAAAGACTTAGAACAGAATATGGCATATAGTAGGTGCTTCATAAATGCTTTTAAAATCAATTTGACCATTAAATTCTACTGTGTTTCTTGTGAAATTTAAAACAACAATGGTGTAGTATAGAATCATATGTCAGACCTGGAATGAGTGCTATTTAATCTAACCTCCTCATTCACTGGTAAAGAAACGGAATTTTCAGCAAATTTGTCTCTCTCTCTCTCCCTCCTTCCCACCCCACCCCATCCCACCCCCACCTCTCTCCTAAGACCTGTGCTTCTTTCATGGCCCAGTTCACCATCCACTGCCTGTACGAAGCCTTATTTGATTAGCTTCACCCCACAATTATCTTTCCCTTCTTGGAATTCCAATGGTCCTGAGAGCCTGTTGTACCCAACATCACCCCTGAGTATGTATGGGTACATCTTGTCCTCTAATTATTTCTTATACACATCTCATGGTCTTCACTATAGTAAAAGACTTTTAAATCCAGGGAGCATTTCTCTTTTAAAAATTGGTTTTCTTCTCTTTCCTTTTTTAGATGTTTCATTGGTGCCCTTTAAAAAACTACATATATATGTGTATAAAATATATATATATATGTATATAAATATATATGTATATAAATATATATATAAAATTTATCTATCTTGGATAACAAACCATTATCAGAGAAATTTGATACAAAGATTTGTTCCTATTTGACCACTTCCCTTCTTATCCTAGATGCATTCATTTCATCTATGCCTTTTTATGTTTTTTCCTCCAATTTTTTAGAACATTTTTATTTAAAGTTTTGAGTTCCAAATTCTATCCCTCTCCTTCCCCCTCCCTGAGATGGTAAGCAATCAGATATAGGTTATACAATTATGTAAAATATATCCAGATATAGGTTACACAATTATGTGAAATATTTCCACATTAGTAATTTTATACAAGCGGACTTGAAGAAAAGAAAAAAATGAAAGAAAGAAAGTGAAAAATTGCATGCTTCAGTCTGTATTCAATCAATATCAGTTCTTTCTCTGGAGGCAGATAGTATGCTTCATCATTAGTCCTTTGGGATTGTCTTGGATCAGTGTATTGCTGAGAAAAGCTAAGTCATTCATATTTCTTCATTGAAGAAAATTGCTGTTACTGTGTACAATGTTCTTCTGGTTCTGTACACATCACTATGCATCAGTTCATGTGAGTCTTTCCAGGTTTTTCTGAAATCATCTTCAGTGTCATTTCTTATAGCACAATAATATTTCATTACAATCATGTACCATAGCCTTTTTAGCCATTCCCCAATTGATGGGCATCCCTTTGATTTCCAATTCTTAGCCACCACAGCTGCTGTAAATACTTTTCTACATGTAGATCCTTTTCCCTTTTTATGATCTCTTTGGGATAGAGACCTGGTAGTGGTATTGTTGGGTCAAATGGTATGCACAGTTTTATAGCCCTTTGAGCATAGTTCCAAATTCCTCTCCAGAATTGTTGGATCAGTTTACAACTCCACCAACAGTGCATTAGTGTCCCAGTTTTCCCACTTCTCTCCAACATCCAACATTTTCCTTTTTTTTTTGTCACATTTGCCACTCTGATAGGTGTGAAGTAGTACCTCAGAGTTGTCTTAATTTGCATTTCTCTGATCAATAGTGGGTTAGAGCATTTTTTCATATGACTATAGATAGCTTTGATTTCTTTGGCTGAAACTGTTCATATCCTTTGACCATTTATCAATTGGGGAATGACTTGTATTTTTATAAATTTGACTGAATTCTCTATGTATTTGAGAAATGAGGCCTTTATCAGAGAAACTTGTTGCAACTTCCCCCCCTCCCCAGTTTTCTGCTTTCCTTATAATTTTGGTTGCATTGGTTTTGTTCGCACAAAAACTTTTAAACTTTTGTATTAGGAGGGCAGAGTTTATAATCTCAAAGAGGATCATAAACATGTCTGAAAGGTTCGGAACTGCCGGATATAAGAAACTCTCAAAGTAGAAGGCAGAAGAATCAAAACATATATTTAGGCTCCACAGTAACCAACCCATGAACCAGCAACCCCATTTTGGTATATTGATCAAAAGCTTCCAGGCCCAATAAGTATGCCTTGAAAGAGTAACCAGGAGGCTACAGAGAAGCATGATTGTGTAAAGCAAAATCATGCTTCCCCCTCTATGGTAAAAAGATTACCCACTGGCCTGAAGTCTTTGTTCAGCTTCCTCCCGTAGGTCAGCTCTGCTACTGGCAGCTCCTGCTTCGGCTGTGGCTGTGGCTGCGGCTGTAGCAGCCTCTGGCTCCAACGGGAGCTGCTTTTAACCATCCAGCTTCTGCGTGGGGGGGGGGGGGGGTGTAAGGTACACTGGGGAAAGCACAGGTTCTTTCCATCTGCTTAAGCAAGGTGAAAGGGTTGACCGGGAAAGCACAGGTTCTTTCCATCAGCTTAAGCAAGGAAAGCAAGGTGAAGGGGCCGACAAGCTTACTCCAGTCCAACATACAAACAGCATTCAGTTCAGGGGAAAAAGCCAAACTAGTCAAGGGCACTTGTTGACTAAGTGCTAAGGAGCCCATTTTTGGTTGCCAATACAACTTTATATAATCAAAATTATCTATTTTATATTTTGTATTGTTCTCTATATCTTTGGTCCTAAATTCTTCCCTTAACCATAAATCTAATAGAAAAACTATTTCATATTCTTTTAATTTGCTTATGGTATCATCCTTTATGTGTAAATCTTGTGCCCATTTTGGCCTTATCTTGGTATACAATGTGAGATATTGGTCTATACCTAGTTCCTGCCATACTGTTTTCCAGTTTTTCCCACAGTTTTTGTCAAACACTAGCCCCTCATCTTCCCCTCCATTATAACAGTTTTTTATGCCTCTTTCATGTGGGATAATTTACCACATTTAGTCTCCTCACTTTTTCTTCTAGTCCAATTTTCTTTCTCACCCCTTTATTTTGTTTTTTGGGGTATCATCCCATCAAAGGCACCTTATATCCACACATATCGTCTACATATACTTTTTCTATACTTTTTCTTATAGTAATAAAGTTATTAAGTGTTACAAATATTATCTTGCCATATAGAAATATAAACAGTTTATCCTTATTGAATTTGTTATGTTTTCTCTTTCTTGTTTCTTTTTGAACTTTTTATGTTTCCCTTAAGTCTTGTATTTGGAGGTCAAATTTTTTATTCAGCTCTGGTTTTTTAATTAGAAATGCTTGAAAGTCCTCTATTTCATTAAATATTCATTTTCCCTCTGAAAGATTATATTCAGTCTGTTCAGTAGGTGATTTTTGGCTGTAATCCTAGCTCCTTTGCCTTCCAGTATATCATATTCCGAGCCCTCTGGTTCTTTCATGTGGAAGCTGCCAAATCCTGTGTAATCCTGACTATAGTAGCTCCATGACATTTTAATTGTTTCTTTTTTGGCTGTTTGCAATACTTTCTCCTTGATTTGTGAGCTCTGGAATGTGGCTATGATGTTTCTGGCCATGAGTTTTTATTTGGGGATCTCTTTCAGGTGGTGATTGGTGGATTCTTTCAATTTCTATTTTTCCCTATGGTTCTAATATATATCAGGATAGTTTTCTTTGATAATTTCTTGAAAGATGTTGTCCAGGCTTTTTTTTATCTTGGTTTTCATGTAGTCTATTAATTCTTATATTACCTCTCCTGGTTCTATTTTCTGTATCTGTTGTTTTTCCAATGAGAAATTTCATATTTTCTATTTTTTTACATTTTTTATTTCATTTTATCATATCTTGATGTCTCAAGAGTCATTAGTTTACACTCGTTCAATTCCAACTTTTAAGGAATTATTTCCTTCAGTGAGTTTTTGTACTTCCTTTTCCAGTTGGCCAATTCTATTTTTTAGGGAGTTATATTTTCCTTGTAGATTTTTATATATCTTTTCTCATGTTATTGACTCTTTTTTCATGAGGACTGGTTGGTGACTTGTGCTGGGGGTGGGGTCACTGGGGTAGGACCTTGATGCACCACACAAATTGCTCACTTGCCTAGAGGGCTGCTGACTTTCAAGAAGGTAGGCCCTTGCTGGTGGGTTAACCCAGGCTCTGATTCCTACTGCAGACCTCCTGCTGTGAGGCTGGCTGCTGCTGCTGCTCTTGGACCTTGCTACCCTCCCACCCCAATGAGACAGACTTTTCCTGTCCGGCTGGTCACCTGCTTCCCTACTCTGCATCAATTCTGAGGTGGTTTTCTGGTTGTTTGGAGGGGAATTTGGGAGGGCTTCAGAGGGCTTCTTCCTCACTTCGCCATCTTTGCACCAGAAATCCTTTTTTAAAGCATCAATGTCATTTCCCAATGATTGCCCCACCCCCCGTCAATAGAACTCTTCCTTGTAAAAAAAATTAAAAAGTACAGTTAAAACAAAACAAATTGACACATTGGGTGTGTCTGACAGTGTATGGTTCGTTCTGCACCTGTAGACTGCTACCTCTCTACTAAAAGGCAAGAAGAATGCATTACTGTCAGGCCTGTGAAGCCATAACTGGGTACTACCTTCTTCGACTTTTCTATTCCTCTAACCTGTTTGGGGAAGACAAGAAATGTGTGTGTGTATGTGTGTGTGTGTGTGTGTGTGTGTGTGTGTGTTTGTGTGTGTGTATGTATATATGTATTTGTATATATGTGGCTATATCTATTATATCTATCTATCTATGAAATGAAACAATTTGTCCAAATCACACTGCTAGAAATAGACAGAACTGAGATTTGGGACCAGTTCTCCTGACTCCCAATGCAGGGTTCGTACCATTCTGCCTCTCATCCTTCTGCAACTTAATCCAAGATAGATGCCCTTGAGACAAGACAGTCCAGGATGCTGGTGGGCTAGAAGTGGGAAGAACTCTTAGGGGCAGAACTCGGGAGCATACAAGAAGGAAGGAGAGGTGCTGGAGGACTTCCCATCCACAGGCTTAGACACGAGCTAGTAGCCTGGAGAGAAAGAGCTAACAATAAAAGTTCAGTTATTGTAGAACATATTTGCATGAACAAATCTTATGTCCATTTTAGGAAGTGGGATTAATTCAATTCACTCCCAAAGTGCCTTTCCAGAAGTCATGAATGCCCCTTATTTGTTTGAAGCAGAATCTAGCATGAATCTGTAGTATTATAGTACAGGGGGTTTGTTGGAGGGTTTATTGTTGAAGGCTGGAGAGGGTTTTATAAAATTGAATTCTTTTCAATTATCAAATGTTTATTCTTTTTCTCTCTTTTACCCATCCTCAAAAAAAGAAAGAAAGGAAGGAAGGAGGAAAGGAAAGGAAAAGAAGAAAGGAAGGAAGGAAGGAAGGAAGGAAGAAGGAAGGAAGGAAGAAGGAAGGAAGGAAGGAAGGAAGGAAGGAAGGAAGGAAGGAAAGAAAGAAGGAAAGAAAGAAGGAAAGAAAGAAAGAGAAAGAAAGAAAACCTTTGTCAAATATAGTCAGGCAAAACAAATTCTTATATTGGCAACTCCAAAAAATGTGTATCGCCATTTTGTGTCTTGAGTCCATTCCCTCTCTGTCAGGAGGTAGGTAGCATTCTTTACCATTGATTAGAGGTGAGTTTTTCAGGAATAATAACTAGCTAGTATTTATATAGTGCTTTAAGCTTTGCAAAGCACTTTAAATATTATTTTATCCTCACAATAATGATGGGTGGTAATAGTAATAATGATGGCTAACATTTATATAGAGCTTACTATGTACCAGGCACTGTGCTAAGTGCATTACAGTTATCTCATTTGATTCCTCACAACAGCCTTGCAAAGTTGGTCCTGTTCTTATCCCTGTTTTACCAATGGGGAAGGTGAGGCATGGCCAGATTAAGTGACTCATCCAGGGTCACACAGCTAGTAGGTGTTTGAGACTGGATTTCAATTTAGATCTTCCTGAGTCTGGGCCTAGGGTTCTGTCTACTGCACCACCTAGCTGATTAGGTGGGACTATAGTGTATAAATGTAATCCCCTAGAAAACAAAGAAAACTGGTCCTAATGACCCAATTCAAAGGTTATCCAGGTCTGAGACCTCTCTTTTTTCTCTTTTTTGAGTGCTCCCTGCGCCTTCATCAGGGGCTGAGAAAGGGCAGTTGGAAAAATATAAGCCCAAAGCGTGTTGGGTCTTCCTCCTAACCTATCATTTAAGAAACTTAGAGAGAAGGAAGCAGGGAGCTCAAGAGAAGCTGGAGAAGGGGCAGGAGGAGGGACAAAAGATTCACTGTGCAGCAGCAGCAGTTGTAGTAGCAGTAACAGCAGTAGTAGCAGCAGCAGCAGCAGCAGTAGGGGTAGTAGCAGCAGCAGCCAGAATGCTCTTCTGTGAAAATTAAGCCATCCTTTGTTGTCAGGGAGGGGGAGGGGCATGGCCAGACCTGTGCTTTAGGAACATGACTTTGTCAAGTATGGGGAGCCTGGTCTGGAGAAGAGAGAGATGAAGTAGGAAGGCCGGGTTACTGCCATAGCCCAGACAAGAGGTGCTTAGGGCCGGAATTCAGACATTGTCCATAGGAATGGAGAAGAGGGGGCACTGACCAGAGATGCAGGAGAGGTCAATTAGGCAGACCTCAGCACCCGACTGGGAGGTAAGAATGAAGAACCGAGGAAGGACTCGGAGGTTGTAAACCCAAGTGACAAGAATGATGATGCCCTTGAGCAAAAATAGGGAAGGTAGGGAAAAAGGAGGGTTTCAGGGAGAAGACAGTGAGTTCTGTTTTGGATAAAAGGAGTTCGAGATGTCTGTGGGACTCCCACTTGGAAATGGCCTACAGGTGGTTGGTGATGTGAAAGGAGAGCTCAGGAGACAGGCTAGAGGTAGATAATCAGGGTGCTCCAAAAGTCTTAGGGCTTACTTAAGCTATTCAAGCTTTTATTATCCTATTATATGTCATATTATGTGTTAAAGATTATTTTAAAGCTTGACTGAGTCAATATTGCACCAAGATTTATGAGACATACCATATTTCTATGGAGGCATCTGTAGACATCGATAAAAACTCATGGGACCTGATGAGAGCCCAAGACAGAGCCTTGGGTTACTTCCAGAGTCATAGACAGATAACAGAGCATTTAGTAATCACTTACTGTGTTCCAGGCACTGCACTAAGCTCTGAGGGTACAAAAATAAGAATACAAAACAATCTCTATTCCCAAGAACCTTGCATTCTAATAGGGATGATGGAACATAAAGGGATACTGGAAAGTAGGGGTGAGGGGAAGGAAAGAGGATACTCATGAGGCGGCCAGGCAACAAGGTGGGGGTAGAGTAGATCCCAATGAAACTGAAAGCAGTCTGGCTGGGCCTTCTCATGACCTAGAGGTTCCAGGTAAGGACTCACCATTGAGTAGGCCTCAGGGTGGAGTCATTCCCTGGGGACCAGGCAGTCAATGTGTAGGTGGAGCGGACCAGAGAGTGAGCCAAGAATGAGCTGGGAGTAGATGAGGTCATGGATGATGATCAAGCAAAGGAGACTGAGGAATAGTTAGAGAACCAAGAAAGGTCATTAGTCATGAAAACTCAGAGAGGAAGGAGTATCCAGGAAGAGTGGGTGGTCAACAGTGTTAAATGTTACTGAGAAATATTCAAGGAACTAGGGATCACTTTTGAGCTGGGCAGGTCAAGGAAGCTACTTTGGTTTTTGTTTTTATTTAATTTATTTATTTTCAGTTTTCAACATTCATTTCCATAAGTTTTAAATTTTCTCCCTCCCCAAAATGGCATGCAATCCAATACGTGCTCTACACACACATTCTTACTAAACACATTTTCACATTAATCATGTTGCATAGAAGAATTATAATGAATGATAGAAACCATGAGAAAGAAAACAAAAGAGAAAATAGTGTGCCTCGTTCTGCATTCCAAATCCATAGTTTGTTATTTGGATGTGGCTGGCATTTTCCATCATGAGTCCTTTGGAAAAGTTTTAGGTCCTTGAATTGCTGAGAAGGGCGAACTCTATCAAAATCAGTTCTCGAATACTGTGGCTGTTACTGTGTACAATGTTCTCCTGGTTCTGCTCACTTCACTCAGCATCAGTTCACATAAGTCTTTCCAGGTTTTCCCGAAGTCCATCTGCTCATCATTTCTTATAGCATGATAGTATTCCATTACATTCATATGCCACAACTTATTCAGCCATTCCCCAATTGATGGGCATCCCCTTGATTTCTAGTTCTTGGCCACCACAAAAAGAATTGCTATAAATATTTTTGTACATGTGGGTCCTTTTCCCATTTTTAGCATTTCTTTGGGATACAACCCTAGAAGTGTTATTACTGGGTCAAAGGGTATGTACATTTTTATAGCCCTTTGGGCATAGTTCCAGATTGTTCTCCAGAATGGTTGGATTGGCTCACAGCTCCACCAACAATGAATTAGTGTTCCAACTTTCCCACATCTTCTCCAACATTTATCACTTTCCTGTTTTGTCATGTTAGCCAATCTGATAGGTATGATGTGGTACCTCAGAGTTGTTTTGATTTGCATCTCTCTAATTAATAGTGATTTAGAGCATTTTTGCATATGACTATAGATAGCTTTAATTTCTTCTTCTGAAAACTGCTTGTTCATATCTTTTCACCGTTTATCAATTGGGGAATGACCTGTATTCTTGTAAATTTGACTGAGTTCTCTATATATTTTAGAAATGAGGCCTTTATCAGAGATGCTATTTGTAAAAATTCTTTCCCAGTTTTCTGCTTTCAAGGAAGCTATTTGAGAAGAGGTAAACCTATGTTGTGTCTTGAAAAAGGTGAAAGATGTCAAAGGCAGAGATTTGAGGGGAACAGTCTAATCTAGGTATGGTAGATGCTGTGTGCAAATGCTTGGAGGTGGGAGAGGACAAGATGAACTACTAAGAGGACAACAAGTAGCCCAATTTGTCTAGAGAAGGAAGTTCTTAACCTTAAATGGTTTGGTGAAATCTGTGGATTTATTCTGTTAATAATAATGCCTTTAAATGCATAAAATAAAATACATGGGATTACAAAGGAAACCAATTATTCTGAAATACAGTTATCAAAATATTTAAACACAAATAAGTTCACAGGATGAGAACCCCCATCTAGACAGTGGATTGCAAGAAAGTGACCATGGGGAAGGAATGCTGGGAAGATGGGTTAGAGCCAGGTTGGGGATGGGTGGGTGGGGCACAGAACTCTCTGCTGAGTGTCAAGCAAGGATTGATGGTGACATCCCAGTGACCCAGCTATAGGAGCTTTATTTTCAGCTAGTCCAAAAGCTGGGCTAAACACCAATTCCTTCCTAGACACAGTTTCCATTCTTCAGCCTTCTCCCAAAGGACCCAGCTAACAGCATGCAACATGCTTTTTTTCTGCCTCAACAGTTTCAGGCCTGAGGGGGAGTGATAGTGTTGAAAGGTCTGAGCTCAATTTCAGGCTGATCTCTGGGTGGATGGGGTCTAGAGGTAAGTGACTTGAACCATCAGCCATTTCCTGATTGAAGAGAAGATATAAGGGACAAAGGACTATAAAATGAGGAAAGAAATTAGATAAAGATCGGCATTGGGATCACTCCACCTACACCCTTTCCTCCTTTCTTAGATTTCCCTCAAGATCATCTACGAAACTCTTCCCCAGTCCTTAACCTCTGGGAAGACTCCAGATGAATATAAAGCCTCTCACTGATAGCCTTTCTTTGCTGCCCACCCAATTTCTCACTATAGGATGTGGAGAAGTGGAAAGAGATTTGGATTCTATTCCTGTCTCTGCCTCAGCCACAAACTCATTTGTTGTGTGACCTTGGGCAGGTAAATTCACCCTATAGATTTTAGTCTCCTAATCTTCAAAGGTTGGGGAGAGGGAGGATGTGACTCTGCTGTTGCTACAGCTCCAGGGAGGAAGGGCAGTAGGAAAGGAAGGAAGCTGGATATTCATTCAGGACTATGGGAAATGGAAGATGAGCCCTTATTTCATTTACAGAGAAAATGCTGAGTTCACACAATTGACTATTCCTGCAAACACAAAAATTAAAATTCCCCAATGAAACCCCCAAGTGGGCTTCAACATTATAATCAGTGCAATATTCACATTTTAATAGCATGGAACTGAAAGGAAACTGTTCAGATGAAATCAGCATTCTTTGGGGATGGAGATTTGTCTCTACCTCACCCACCCACCCCAATTATCACTCTAATTTATTAAAAAAGGCTGATTATGTCATAGTCCATGAGTCAGCTTCCCAGAACATCTGGATGAGAGAGAATAACTGAGACTCCTGCTTCTTCTCCCCCATCCTGGCTCCATTGGCCATTGGTAGCACCCAAGAAGGATTACTTAGAGGGCAAAGTGGGGGACTTACTCAGGGTCACACAGAGTCAGAAATTCTCAGTTCGCAGTTCCTTCCCAGCACCAGCATAAGGCTGTTTCCAGGGTACCCTGAACATTACCTGTGGCATCTGAAAGTTGAAACGATATTCAATTCCTCTTTTGGGAGGCACCTGGATTTTTCTTTTTGAAACCCACATCAGATGATTCAACCTAAAATAATGATAAGAAAAAATAATTCCTTATATTTGTACCAAAATGTGCCCCTTTTAAAGGGCAATTACATTATCTCCTCTGGGCCTCCCAACAGTCCTGCAGGGGACCTTGGACAAAGATTATTGGCTCAGCTTTAGAGTTTAAGAAACTGAGGCTAGAGTTAGTTTATTCATAGGAGCACAGATCTAGGATTGGGAGGGACCCGAGAGGTCATCTGGTCCAGCGCTTCTTAAACTGTGGGCTGCAATCTCATATAGGGTCATGAAAATTATGGCAATAGCAAAAGGCTTCTGCATGCAGTGACCAAAAATTAGTTAAAAATCAAACAGGTAATTCTTGCAGAGCTTGCCTGTGTCGCATCACGGCAGCCTTGGTTCTGAACACAAAGCATGCGCACTTTGTACTGTGCATGCCCACAGGCCACACAACAGGTGGAAAAAGTTTAAGAAGCCCTGCTCTAGTCCAACCCCTTCATTTTACCATTTAGGAAACCAACCCAAGGAGGTTAACTGATCTACTCAACGTAACGGATAGTAGGCAGCCAAGTCAGAATTTGAACTAAGGTCCTCTGCCGCTAGAGCCAGAGTTCCACTTTATAATATTGCTTCCCTGTACTGATTCATTTCAATATTTATTAAACTCCTACCATATGCAAGACAGGAACTGAAGACAGAAAGTAGTACCTGCCTTAAAGGAATTTATGTTGACAAAAATAAATACACAGATATGACTAATACAAGGTGGGAGAGGGACAGAGAAATGGAGAAATCAGGGAAAATCATCAAGATAAATTGTTGACAGGCAGAATCAGGGAAGACTTCATAGAGAGGCAGGACCTGACCTGAGCCTCAAATAAAGAAAAGGTTTCTGGGAAGCAGAGATGACTTCCAGGTGAGTGATCTTTCCCTTATGCCCTCCAAAGATTCTGCAGGGCAACCAAGGGCTACAAGTAGATGCAGTTTAAAATATGGAAAGAAGAAGGGAAGGAGACAGTGAAAGGTAATCACAGTGGGGTAGGAATGTTGAGAGTCAATCTGGACCCAAGATTTACTGATGATGTCGCCTTTGGATCTCCATGGGAAATTCTTGTCTCCAGGAAGCCTGCTCACCCAGCTGCTTCCCTCCACCAACTTCTCTCCTCCATTTCCTCTTTATCACAGTCCCCAGCATATGTCACTGAAGTCAGCCAAGACCTGATCCACCAAACAGAGGAGAAACTTGAACTGAGACCCTGCAAAGAACTCTTTTCTCACTGTGCAAAGTAAGTACTCCCTGTTAGCCCCACTCCCACCACCTTTGCACCCTCTTCTCAACTCCATTATGTGTACCTCTGTTAAGTGGCTAGGGAAACCAAAGATTGCCAGCTGCTTTCAGACATAAAGCCTGGTACAGTATTATGCCCATAGTAAGAGGATAGAGTGAGTGGAGAGATGCGGAGGGAGATTCTGTGTCTGGGGATGAGATGAAGTTCAGGCTACCTCTGATATGCCATGTCAAGTGGATGTCAAGATTGCTCCATAGGTATGACTAGGAAAGAGCATTTCTATTCCATTCTATAAGGGGGTACACTCAAGCACTTGGTGTCTCAGGTATTTACCAGCGTGTCCCACCCAGCCAAGCAAACTAGCCATAGACTCCGCACTATGTGAAAAGAGACACAAAGGTGGCAAGTCCAAAGAAAACATCTCTGTTTCAAAGCGAATAAAAATTAAGTGGCTCTACAATCCATTTCAACAGAGGAATGTGCAAAGTTTGCTCTGCCTGGTTTTCCAGAAAACCTTCAATGGGATGGAGTTTCTTTTTCCCCCTCTCCCTTCCCCCAGCCTCCTCCCATCCTGAGTACTTCAAAAGCCATCAGTCTTTCCTAAAGCAGGAGAAGGGGCTCTTTCTTTGCATTATTTCATCTCTTTGTCTGCTGAGAAGTATGTTGCCTTAGTGAGGGCAGTTCTACCAGGCTGCTCCCCAGATGGAGCCAGAGACTCATTTTGCATTCCAAACACTGAACTCGCTTGATGCCTGGTGTTCATAAACTGTGTGTGTGTGTGTGTGTGTGTGTGTGTGTGTGTGTGCATGCGCGCGCGCGTGTGCCCCCTCACACTGAGCACTCACTCACATGCACACATATACACACATTCCCTCAACTCCCCAAAAGGCAGGATTGTCCTAGATGGGCCAGTGCCCTCAGTCTGAGTACATTTTGTCCTGTCTCACATGACGTCATGGGATTGGAAGAGACAGGCCTTGACGACATTCTCCATTCTGGCTCCCACTCCAGACGTCTGTGCATCCAGTGACTCCCCACCCTGGTGGGACTGCTGACTGTCAAAGGCCCCCTGCTACCATTCTGCAGGCACTAGTACTCTACCATTCCCCCTCCCTTCCTCTGTGCACAGTGTTTATGAGGCCCTAATATAAAAGGGAGAGGCAGCCAGGTGGCTCAGTGGATAGAGTGCTGGTCCTGGAGTCAGGAAGACCTGAGTTCAAATCCAGCCACAGACACTGACTAACTGTGTGACCTTGGTCGAGTTACTCAATCTCGGTTTGCCTCAATCCACTGGGGAAGGAAATGACAAATCACTGCAGTGTCTTTGCCAAGAAAACCCCATGAACAGTATTGGCATGCTATGGTCCAGAGGGTCATGAAGAGTCAGACATGACTGAATGACTGAACAACAATAACAATGTAATAGGGTCCCCAGACAATGACAGCTTCTAGAGTTGACCCTAAGTAGGGAGAACTTAGTGGCTGGTCAAGGATGTGGTTGTTGTAGGAGGAGAGAAAAAAAAACAAAACAAAACAACCCTGCAGCTGTGCTCAGCGCCACGAGCTGAGAGCTTTGCCTATCCAGTTGAGTTGGTTGGCCATCACACTTGTGTGAATCCAGATTAGGTGTGTAAAGTGCCAGGTACTGGAGAAAGACAGCAGTTAGGGCTTTCAGAGCCCTGGAATGTGGAAGTGGTTGGGTAGCCAAGGGACAAAGTTTCATCTTGGCTCTTAAGAGACTGGGCAGTGAAAAGGGGAATGTTTCTATGAAATGAAATAGATCAGATCCTCAGGCACATAAGGGCAGTGGTCACTACAATAGGACCACATAGATGCTGTGTGTAATGAGAATGATGTGAACTTATTGCTGGTAGTGTTTCTGAAATACACCATTGGAAAAACATCTACGTACTTTGCCGTAGTATCTTAACTCTTTTTCTCTCTCCCTTTCCCCCTTCTCTCTCCACATATGTGTGTGTATGTATATATATACACACACACATACATATATGTACATACATATATATATATACACACATATATACATATGTGCATATATTTAGGTATATACACACATTTTACCCTCCCTCTGCCTTGGCCAAGCTCAGCTATGATATCTCTGGATGTCTGGGGCCCTAGGAAGCTGCGGCAAAAAGCTAACTTGTGACTTGAGGGAGGGTACTGATGGAAGCCTTGGATAAGCTGCAGCCTCACCAGGGTTAAGAGTAAATGAATGCATAGAGAGGAGTGGAGTGGAAGCCAGAATGGAGAATGACATCAGGGCTCATCTCCCTAATCTCCATTACATCATCTAGGGCAGGACAAAATGTCCTCAAACAGAGGCCTCCAGTTTGTTTGAAACAATCCTGCCTTTAGGAGGAGTGGGGGGGAGGGAGGGAAGGAAGGAGGGAGAGAGAGAGAGAGAGAGAGAGAGAGAGAGAGAGAGAGAGAGAGAGAGGAGAGAGAGAGAGAGAGAGAGAGAGAGAGAGAGAGAGAGAGATGAGAGAGAGAGAGAGAGAGAGGGAGGGAGGGAGAGAGAGGGAGAGGGAGAGAGGGAGGGAGAGAGAGAGAGAGAGAAAGCGCTAGAATGAGAATGTGTGTGTGTGTGTGTGTGTGTGTGTGTGTGAGAGAGAGAGAGAGAGAGAGAGAGAGAGAGAGAGAGAGAGAGAGAGAGAGAGATTTGGTTTATGAACACCTGGCCTGAAACAAGCTAATTCAGGATTTGGGATAAAAACTCAATATATAGGAAAGCATTTTTACGCTATTTGTAATGTTATAAGTATGCCCTCAAATATACAAGTCTTACATCTGGATGTAGATGAATGAACACCAAATATTTATGGTATTTGAGTATAAGATTATTCACACACATATACACACACACAATATTATCTTAGATTTAGAGCTGGAAGGGGCCTTAAAGATCATATATTTAATCCAATCAATCTCATCTTACAGATGAAGAAACTGAGGCCCAGAGTAATCAAGTGACTTGATCACTGTCATAGAGAAGTAATGGTCAGACTGTGCATCATACATGTATAATATTTATTCTGTAAATGCTATCCACAATGTACCTTTCTTTTTCTAAAGGACCATTTGGGGTTGACCTCATTTAAAGCTGATTCTGTTTTAAAGGGACTGACTGCTTAAACAGGCCACCCAACGTATATTGCTTAGAGAGACCTCCCAATAAATATTCCTTTTCTCCCCCTGGGTTAAGCCCATCATATAGTTTTCATCAGCATTTGTTCATAGGGAAACAGCCCTTCGCTGTCAGTCTGAGGTATGAACCTAAGCATCTCCCTCAGAATTCACCAGACCAGTATTTCCCAATGTAAATTATCTTCCTGTAAGAGCATGACAGACTCTGCCCTTGCCCCAGTTGGGTGGCAGAAGCATGCAGTAAATACATGGCTTGACCCAGATCTCTTGCAGGCTGAGGAACCTAGTCTACAGTAGAGTTCAGACTCCTAGCTCCCCGATCTTCTGAATTTCTCAGAAACCTCCATGACTATCTGATTTGTACATGTGTACAGTTGTTAGTGAATTGGCATAGAGCTTTCTCTCCCAGCTTTTGTATGGAAAGCCTCACCTTTTGTATAAAACACATATATCTGCCTTGCCCTCTCTATCAGACATTCAGTTTGGACTATTGTCACCTTCTCTTGCCACACCCTCCATCATTACCCAAACTGAACTTCTTACCCTTCCCCCTTGAACCTCTCAAGTTTCTTTTGATATGTTTGGTTCTACTTTTCCTTATTTCTGGAATGTCTTCTCTCCCCGCTTTCACCCATTAAGTCATCCATCATTCAAAGTCCAACTCAAATGCTACCTCTTCTATGAAGCCTTCCCTGATGCCCCCATTGGTAATAATCTTCCCCCTCCTATCCCACGTAGTACTTTATTTTGTAATAATTTGTAATTCACCAATGCTCTTGTAATATTGTATATTAGAGCTGTTAGTGCTTTTCCCTTAAAAATAAAGATTGCTGACTTGTATATGGCACTTTAAAGTTTGCAAAGTCAACAAGTCAATAACAAACATTCATTAAGTGCTTACTAGGGTCCAGGCACTGTGGTAAGTGCTGGTGGTATAAGTATAAGTAAAAAGAAAGAGTAACCCCGCCTTCAAGAACCATACAATCTAATGGGGAAAGACAACACATAAAAGACAACTGAAAAGTCTAGGTGGGGAGGAAGGGTGGTGCGTAAGTGGTGCTCATGTGGGATCGTGGTGGTGAAACCTGAAGAGTAGAAAGCACAGCTGGGGGATGACCAGACTGGGCCCTTCTTCAGCATGGGGGTTCCAGGAAGAACTGAATGTTCCAGGGTAAGAAGGCATCTGAGGCATGGTGATATAGCCCAGAGAGCTGGAAGCAGAGACAGGAGAGGATTTCCATAGTTTATTTCCTTTGATCCCCTATTAGATTGTAAAGTCCATGATGACTAAATTTTGCATCACTCCCAGTACCCAACACAGTGTCTTATACCCATTAAGCTCCTATTATGTTGTTTGTTTTTGTATATATTCCCATTCTCCCTGACTCAAGATACCACTCATCCTTTAGGATAGACATGGTAAAAAAATACTCATACACTGGTATGGTCATTTCTACACTACCGTCCCTAAGTCAGCAGCTTCCACTACCTTGAGCAAAGCCTACCAGCAGCTGCTCTGCCTCTGCAGCTCGGAAGGGTGCCATCTTGTTCTGCCTGTCTTTTCTCAGCTGTCTGCCCACTGCTGGGTCATATTGTTTGAGGTTGGCCTTCAAGGTGTCCTCAAGGTCTTCAAGGGTGTTCCCCTTGACTGCTTTGTGAGTATCTTGTTTCAGCTCACACTAGGGCCAAGCATTAGCTTTAAATGTAAACCAATTCAAAAGAAGGCCATAATCCATAATCCCAGTAGAGAAATGCTAAGGGTTGTTTTTCAGGACTAGTATTTCTTCTGACTGCAACAGTTTACTCCCAAGCAGTGCTGAGGTGCCTGAGAACTCTCCCCATCCCCAGTGTTAGTGACTTCTTCTCCATGTTGACACACGTATGGACAAACCTCACTACCAGCCATGGGTGCATTTCCTTCTTATGTTGCTGCCAGGATTTCTGCAGGATACAGTGGAGGGAGCACTGGATTTGCAATCAGTCGACCTGAGTTTGAATCCTGGCTCTGCCACCTGCTGTCTGTTTAAGTTTGGGCAAGACACTCAGCCTCTTTGGGCCTCAGTTTTCTCATCTGCAAAATGAGGGGAGTGGCCTAGATAACCTTGAAGGTCCCTCGCACCTGTAAGTCATTGTCTCTGTCTGCTCTCCAAAAACGTGTGGATAGACAAGCCCCCGTATATTAAAGTCCTTAACCTGGCCCTGACCTATTGCAAGCTCTGGATGATAAAATGCGTGTCTTTTTTCATCTGAGATAGATCTGTCCTTGACTACCTAAGTGGAGAACCATTTCAAGAATATCTGGAAAGCATGTATTTTGACAGGTTTCTCCAGTGGAAGTGGTTGGAAAGGTAAGTATCAGTTCTGTGTGGTGTGTATGTGTGTGGGTGTTTAGGCATGCTTATACATGTTATACGTGGGTCATTTGAGCGTCCAATAGGAATTCAATTCACAGAATCTGGTTCTTTGATCTTACAAATATGTTAATGCTTTGCATAGGAACCATACTTGTGATAGAGTGGAAAGAGGGCTGGCTCTAGAGTCCGAGGACTTGGGCAAGTCACTTAAACTCTTCCTTATGAGGGAGGGGGCTGGGCTAGATGACCCCTACAGTCTCTTCCAGTTCTAAAGTTCTATGACTGAGAGAAGAATGAGTCCCAAAGGTCCCACAGTACCAGTTAGTGGTAGAGTTAGGGCAAGATCCCAGGCCTTCTAACTCCCAGGCCAGTGCCCCAACCCATCTAACATACTGCAGCCTCTCCAGTATATCACGTGGTCCTTGTATTAATGTGATACCTGCCTAAATCCTTGATGGGTCAAGCACGGGTGGTCACACAGAATAAGGGCACAAGAACACGACATGAACTTCTTTTGTCAGAGAAGAGGACAAAGGGCAAGAAGGAGGCTTCCTGTGATGGGCTGTTTCATTGTACAAAGCCCTGGTACTTAGTGTACACTGGAGGCCACTGAGACTCTGTAATTTGAACCTGCTGTGGTCATGGAGCAAAGGAGGCCCGGGATGCAAATGTTCAGTATCCATCTCCCCCTCCTCCCCTTGTTTATGTGAACACCAAAGCTGGCCACTTTCCTCTGAAGAGACACTTCTAAAGCCGTTATGACTGGCAGCTCCCGCCTGGTGAAATCTTATTTCAGCCCTTCTTCCTTTTCTCCCTGCCTTTGCTCAAGTGTGGTAGAGACAATATTCTCTCTACTTTGAGTATTCCTGTTTTAACTTTGTCTCCACCTTAAAAAAACATGTTGGGGGCTGGAGAGGACAGCCTCCTTACTGTGTCACCTTGAAGGATGTAGCCTTTGCATAATTAGTTCAGTGGATAAGACCTTAAGCTAATGAGGCCATGGTCAAGGACTCAATCCCTATGTCGGGCAAGTTAGCTTTCCCATTCCTTGGCCCCACCCAACATTCTTGCTAACAGGTTCCAAGAGAGTCTGAGAGTATGGATGATGGGTCAGCCCAAATCCATCCCTTCTATGGGAAAAACGATTATACTACAAAGGATGGTTCAGTGGAATCTTCTTTGTAGCTACAAGAGGGCATATTGTACCAAGTGAATATTTAGAAAAGCCGCAGAGTATAGGAAGGCAGTATGGAGCAGCCTGGGATCGGGAATCAGAAGCTTGGATTTGATTTCCACTTCTGCCACCTCTTGTCTCTGATTTGGGGAAAGTCTTCAATGACTTTCTGAGGCACCATTTTCTCACTCTTACAAAGGGGATAATAATACTATCATTACTACTTATCTCACAGTGTTGTTACGAGGATCCAATGAGATAATTTATCAGCAACATTCTTTCTAACTATAAATTGCTATACAAACGTAAGCTATTGTTATTAATCAAAAGAAACCAGGACTCAGAGTCAGGGTTTTAAAGGCAGTGATTAAAAACACAATCAGAAGGCTTGGGTCTGACATCCTGGCTTTGCAATTTATTATTTGTGTTACCCTGGACAGGGCATTTTACTCCTCTAGGCTATAGTTTCCTCATCTGAAAAATGAGAAGGTTGGACCAGATGTCCTTCTTGGTCCCTTCTGGCTCTAAATCTAGGATCCTTATCTTGGTCACTCGCTCACTGTATCCTTGGTCAGCCAATCACTGCCCCCTGTGGGCCTCAGTGTCCTTATCTGTAATGTGAGGCGGTTGGACTAGAGGGAAGGCCTTCCATTCTGCCTCTGAGTAGTAATTTATACCCATCACTTAGTAATCCATCTTTAATACTTTATTTTTGTTTGTTTTGTTTGGTTTTTTTGGCAGGGCAATTGGGATTAAGTGACTTGCCCAAGGTCACACAGCTAGTACATGTGTCAAGTGTCTGAGGTCGGATTTGAACTCAGGTCCTCCTGACTCCAGGGCCGGTGCTCTACTCACTGCACCACCTAGCTGCCCCCACCTTCAATACTTTAAAAGACCCATGACTTACTTATGGGGTAGTCCCTATTAACACAGGTAATGGCAGCCACACCACACTCCAGCCCCACCTGTGCCTTAGTCAGTGGTCTATATAAGGAGCTGTGGCCAGAAAAGATCATTTCCCTGGTAGTCAGCCTTCTGGGAATGAGTTTCTCTAGACTTTGGCTGCTTCTTTGATGTAAAGACTAAGAGTCTGTCATTGGGCCCATACTTAAGAAGAGGCTGATACAACCTGTGCTGTGCTGGTATAGCCTTCGGGGATCTTGGTGCCATGATGAAGTAGGGCAAAAAGACTTTAGTAACCTAGTAACCCGGGTTAATAAAGCATTGCCATACCTGGGTGCTACAAATTTCATAAAGGGACAGTGTCATCATCCAAGTTGAATTGGGAGTGCTAGAACAATCAGCTTTTCTATTGTAGAGGGTCCTTGTTATACCAGATCCAATTAGTTGCCATGTCTCCTGGGTAGCATGTTGTTTTCTTTCTAATATTTTAAGTTATAAACTAGAAAATCATCAACAAATCCAAGCATTTCCATATGCAAAGAAGCCAAACAGGGGGAAGAAAAGGAGGGGATTACATATGAAAACCTTCATCTTTTCTTGATGGCTTTAATTATACCATAAAAATCCACTGGTATTACTGAAAATAAAAGTTCCCATTGGATTATCGTACTGTTAGGAGGAAAGAACTCTTTCTTTTAGTGTGTGCATGTTTTGGGGCAGAGAGTGAAGGGAGGACTGGGGGAATCGCTCACTTGGATCAGCTAGGGTTCCGTTATATTTGCAAGATCTCTCCTCAGATTTTTCATGACACTTGATATCAACTTCTCCTTTGCACTTATTATCTAATTTGTATTATTGTCATTCACACAAGTCTCCTCTCTCCTCCTGGATTATGAGCTTCTAGAAAGCTGGGTGTCTGATTTCTTCTTTGTAGCCTTGGTGATTAATGCAGTGCTTTACCTGCATTGGGGCAGTGATGGGTAGTAGAAATGGCCCTGGATTTGGAGTCAGAGAAGATCTGGGTTTGAACACTGGCTTCGTTACCTATTACCTGAGCCACCTTTTGCAAGTCTACCTCTCATTTCCTCTTCTGTAAAATGAGGGCATTAGACTGCAAACCCTTTGGTCTCAGGAACCCTTTACCCTCTGAAAAATTATTGAGAGTCCCAAAGAGTTTTTATTTATGTGGATTATATCTATTGATATTTGCCATATTAGAAATTAAAACTGATAATTTTAAAAATATTATTAACTCATTTAAAAGGAAAAGCCTATTACATTTTAACATAAATAAGATATTTCTCTGAAAAACAACCATATTTTCCAAAACAAAAAAAATCGGTTAGAAGAGTGGCATTGTATTACATTTTTGCAAATCTCTTTAATGCTTGGCTTAATCGAAGACAGCTGGATTCTCGTATCTGCTTCTGCATTGTGATATGTTGTTTTGGTTGAAGTATATGAAGAAATTCTGGCCTCAGACAGATATGAAGTTGGAAAAAGGAAGAGTATTTTAAAAGGAAAATCATGTCTTAATATTCTTATGGACGTAGTTTTGACCTCACAGATTCCCAAAGTTTGGGAACCACTAGATGACGTGATCTCTCATGTCCCTTCTAGAGCTATGATCCGTAGTAAGTTCTTTGAAAAAAAGCTTGTTAAATGAATGAACAGTTCCCAAAGAGTTAACATATATCCAGAATTTGATCATTTGCCCCATTTTACTTGTATGTTCTTGCCCAGTTAATGTTTCTCCATTTCAGTGTTAAAAGGATTCTTCTCCCCCCAAGGTTAACCAAGACATTCCTGTAAAATTGTATTACACTCCTCCTCTAGGAGCTGGATTCTGTGGTAATGTAGAGTTACTGTTTGTTCTTCTTCTATCGTAAACTGTTAGGGCTGGTAGACCTTGATGTGGTTTGGAGTAGAGCTCAGTAGGAAAAGCTTCTAAGGCCTAAGTGTAGAGGACATGCTGATAGTATGTTCCTAAGTCATGAAACAGGCCCTCTGGCTGATTATTTGCATAAGAAAGATTAAGAGGAGTGTGGATTCTTGCAGAGTAGGCAATTATTTCATACTTATCAGGATTAAGCTCTAATTCTTCAGCAAATAAATCACCAAAGCACATACTCTTACAGTTGGAAGGATCTTTAGACCATAGAATGTTAGAGCAACCTTAAGAGATCATCTCATCCAATTCCTTTCCTTTACAGAGGAGGCTAGTCCAGGGAGATGAAGACTCACTAGAACCCCAGCCTCCTCCCTCTTTGTCTAGTGTTCTTTTCCTCACGCCGAATGCCCCTCTAAACATCTGTGACATCCCATCTAAGTCAAACTTAATAAATTCTGAACAGACTTGCCAGAAACTAAATTGGGTTTTGCAAAGAGGGTCCGTGCAGCATGGTTTCTAGTGAAATCAAAACATTAACATTTAGTATAACCTTTAGCTTACTCAGAGGAGGAATTGACCACCGTGGACTAGTTTTCCATGTAGATGTCATTCAAATGAATATTGTGAGCGTTCCTGGAATTGGCCTAATTTCTTTAATCAGCTCATCATACTATAACTAATTAAGTTAATTGGTAAGAGTCTAACTAGACTCGATTTTATTATGAAAGTGACTTCAGTGAAAAGTTCTGCACTTAGCCTTTTAAAAAGGGCAGGGACAGCATTATTGTAGCCCATAATCTATATATTGAGATAGCTAGATGGCTCAGGGGATATGGTGCTGGGCCTGGAGTTGGGAAGACCTGAGTTCAAATTTAGCCTCAGACACTTACCAGCTGTGTGACCCTGGGCAAGTCACTTAACCTCTGTTTGCCTTAATCTACTTGAGAAGATAGTGGCAAATCATACCATGAAAGCCTCATTGACAGTGTGGTCCACAGGGTCAAGAAGAGTTGGACACAATTGACTAACAACAGTCACTACATTCTCAAGTCTTCAGTCCTGTATTCTCAGACTGTCTGCTTTCACAAATGTCATTCAGGGCTTTAGTACTGAGGGCAGCATAAAAAAATATTGCATTCCCCTTTTTATGATAATCTGGTCTCAAGTGTAATTGAGGTCAGCAACTCACATGTGTGCTACTTTAAAGGGTTTCCCAAGTGCTTTCCTCACACCAACCTTGTGAAGAAAGCAGTGGCAGTCCATTTTACAGATGAGGGAATGGAGGTTCAAAAGTGTTAAGCATATTTCCCAATGTAACCTAGTAGCAGAGCCAGGATTCCAACCCAGGTCTCTAGACCCCTCCTCCAGTACTATTTTCCTCTGTACTAGAGGTTTCAAATATGCAGTCTATGGACTACATGTGACCCACGATACTCCTGAGTACAACGCAAACCAGATTAAAATTTAATTGAGAAATATTTAACAAAATAAATAAAAATACAATATAACCTAGATAATATTATCTCTGATAGATGACACCATAAGTAACATTAACATCATGGTTTTCTAAGTCAATGTGTAACCCGCAGGAATCTTAGGTACAGTTAGGCCTCCATTTCTATTTCAGTCTGACACTGCTGCTCTGCACCATGTCATCACCCTGACCACCACCTTTATTTTATTTCCAATCCTAATTTGGATTTCATTTTTTTTCTTTTCCCCCTCCCTGTGACACCACCATCATTGCCATCACTCCTAGCATTATCCTATAACTCATCCTCTATGATGCTTTGAGGCTACAAAAATAGACATTACCTCATTTGGTCCCCACAACAAGCCTGTGAGGTATAGGTATTTTTTAAGCCCATTTTATAGTTGAGGAAAATGAGGCTCTGAGAGATTAAGCAGCCCGATTAATCTTAAGGTTATCCAGCTAATAAGTGGCTGAGATTGGACACAATTCAAAAAGGATGTTTAAATCAGCTTCTGGATTCAGTTTTTAAATTTCTTCAATTTTTCCCTTCTATATTTGCGACTTGCCTTGCACACAAGGAGGAAAGCTAATGTCTCTTTGATTAGAATGGAAGACCCCAGTCCCCATTCTTGTCCTTTATCTGAAACCACCTAAAGGAGTGGTTCCCTACTTCCCCATGAAACATTGGTTCTCATTTTATTGGTAATCAGTCCAGGGTGTCAGAGATGGAGGGACCTAAGCAATCACCTAGGCCACCCTCTCACATTTACAGAGGAGTAAACTGAAGTCCATGGAGGTAAAGTGATTTTATCCAAAGCCAGCTGATACTAGTTAGTAATGCCTCATCATCAACAAAGGTTATAATCTATAGACTTGTCGTTTTTATTTCAAAGACAGGAGGAAAAAAATATCTTAATGCCATAAGGCCAATGTTGACTTCTTGGTTTCTTCCAGACAACCAGTGACCAAAAACACTTTCAGGCAATATCGAGTGCTAGGCAAAGGAGGCTTCGGGGAGGTGAGTGATTTCGAAAACTTGGTATGAAGAATATTTGTAACTTAAAGCACTTACAATCTTGGCTGCATTTCCTACTTCCCTTGGGTTGTGTGGAAAGTAGGCTTCTCAACCAGGGTTCCCCAAACATTCTCATTCTAGGGCACACTTGTCAATTTCCACTGGGCTGTGACTCACCTTGGGGGCAGGGCTTGGTATAGGAGTATTGCTGAGGGAGAGAATGAGAGAGGAGCAGAGGATTTTGGAAACCCTAGATAGGAATATGTCAATGACGAGGGTGAGGAAAAAGAAAGCTGGCTTTTCGGTAGCCGAGGTTTTGCGTCCCCTTAGATAAATCGGGGGCAGTTGGGGAGCACATTGAATGGAGTGCTGGGCCTGGAGTCAGGAGACTCATCTTCCCAAGTTCAAATCAGATACTAGCTATGTGACCCTGAGGAAATCGCTTAACCCTGTTTGCCTCGATTTCCTCATCTGTAAAATGAGCTGGAGAAGGAAATGGCAAACCATTCCAGTATCTTTGCCAAGAAAACCCCAAACGGTCTCATGAAGACTCGGACCCAACTGAAACAACTAAACAACAAACTAAGTCAGATCGCCAGAAGAGTTTCTAAGTTGAGAGGGTAGAAGGGGGCAAACATTAATTTGAGAAATCAAGGAAGGGAATGAAAAGAAGGACGCAGGTCACATGGTCAAAGCAGAGTCGGTATTACAAGTGGACAAAGCAGGTATGTAGCTGCTGATATAGTGAAAGGAACCCTCCCTCAATGCCTTTTCTACAGATTGACTAATACCTGAAATTCCACTCTTAGAATTTCAGTCCTTTGGCTTACAGGCTTTGATCTTTCTTTATAGCTCCCTGGGCATATAGACAACATTTGGAGATTTTCTCAGTCTTTTATTATGTAGCTAATCAAATTCTTTCCAGATAACAGGTTTGGCTGGGGGGGCGGGCAGCGGGGAGGAGGGAGAAAAGGACCTGAAGTACCGACAGCAAGAAAGACATAAAGGGCACCACCAAAGTGAGTAATGGTAGACCAAGTAGGCTAAGGGCATCAAAGATAAATATTGTCTATCTCACTAATTGGCAGCAAACTGGCTCAGTGGGTTTCAGCCATAGTCTATGCAACCAAGAAGTATAAGGTTGAGATATGCTTATTGAATTGGTAACAACCTGGGGCATCCCGAAACACTGTGTAGGAAGCCTTGAATCTAAGCCCCTTGGAAAACTTATCTCAAATCAAACTTGAGTCCTACTGAATATGCTTGGTCTGTGGGGGATTATTTCTTTCTTATTTTTATCATTTAATATTTTAGTTTTCAACATTGATTTCCACAAGATTTTGAGTCACAAATTTTCTCCCTATTTCTACCCTCCCCCCCCCACTCCAAGATGGCATATATTCTGATTGCCCCGTTCCCTAGTCAGCCCTCCCTTCTGTCACCCCCCCCACTCCCCACCCCATCCCCTTTCCCCTTATTTTCTTGTAGGGCAGGATAGATTTCTATGTGTGGGGGATTATTTCTTAATTCTCAAAGAGTGAAAACAGCATTAAATGTGCAGCTGGAGGACCCAGATTTAAATCCTGCCTCTGCTTCTTACTATCTTGGGCAAATCACTTCTCCCTGGGTCTCAGTTTCCTCCTCCGTTAAATGGTGAGACTGGACAATGTGATCTTCAGAGTTCTGTCCGAGTCTAACAGTCTTAGATCAGACCATGCTCAGTAGTGATGCAGTCTCTGCCCATTTGGTTCAAGGGGCCTTTCTGCAAAGCCCTAGAGTCTGATTGTCTTTTCTTTTTTGCTTCTAGGTCTGTGCTTGTCAGGTTCGGGCTACAGGGAAAATGTACGCCTGCAAGCGGCTGGAGAAGAAGAGGATAAAGAAGAGGAAAGGGGAGTCCATGGCGCTCAATGAGAAGCAGATTTTAGAAAAAGTCAACAGTCAGTTTGTTGTGAGTATTGAATACAATCCAGACTGGGCAGAGATGACTGAATGTAGTAGAAGGTCATGCCCCGTCTCTACTCATAGAACTTATTCTCTCTCCCAGACTTATTCTCCCTCCCTAGAATCATGTCATGATTCCAGAAGGGACCCTCCATATCAACAAATACAAACCCACTATTTTATAGGTGAGGAAATGGCAGCCCACACAGGGCAAATCACCTGTCCAAGGTCACAGAGCTAGCAAATGGCAGGTTTGGGACTTAGATGGCCAGTCCACTATGCTTCCAGTAAGTTCTGGGAGGACAGGAACAGTATCTTCCCTTTCCTTTCAATCAGACAATGAGTCGGGCAATTAACAAGTATTCATTAAGCAGCCACTATGTGCCAAGCACCACATACAATGAATGAAACAATTCCACTTCCCAAGGAGGAGCTTTGAAACCGTTAGTCCAGTGCCCTTTGCATGTCAGACTCGTGCTAAATATTCTTGATTGAAGTATCTCAACGTTTGCCTAACAAGCAAACTCTCGTCCTCATTCCCCAGGACTTTATTGAAATATCACTTTCTGTAGAGCCTAACTTGGCAGGTTAAATTTTCTCTTAGGACCTTAGGGTGAAAAGACACTTTTCTCATTGCTGCTAAAAATTAGTTGTCTTTACTGTATATTTAAAGTATTGTCTTGTTATGAATATAAATAGTAAGGAGACTTCCTTACGGATATGTCCAGAGAGGATAGGATAATTTGGCTTAGAGTCTTCCTGGGTGGAGATTATCACCTGAAGATGTAAAAAATGGACACTTGCTATATGCCAGCCCAGACAATGAGGAGAGAACCCAAAACTTCTCTAAGTGCTTAGGGACAGTCCAATGGTGCTAGAAAGCCCTGTGCCTCTACTCCCAGTCCCTTGGGAGGACAAGAATAGAAGGGGCAGGGCACATAAAAACAAGGCCTTCTCATAACTCTGTGTGTGTGTGTGTGTGTGTGTGTGTGTGTGTGAGTGTGAGATGTTTCTCTCTCTCCCCAAAAGAGTGTAAACTTTTTGAGGGCAGGCAATGTTTCTGTTTGCCTTTGTATTCTCAGAACTTAGTAGAGTGCCCTGCAGATAACAGGAACTTAATAGATGCTTTCTGATTGATTGCTACAAGTTGGTGACCAGCAAGGGAACTGGAATCTGTTAGAGTCATAAACTTTTCCCCTGTTCTGTTAAAGAGATGGGAAAACCTCCAAAGGGGTGAATGAGGGTCTGACTATAAAGGCTATTCCATTTGTTTCTGGGCTATTTCCTGACCTCATCCAAGCTGGTTGGTTATTAAAGTCTCCCAGAGACCTCATTTTAAGGTGTCCCATGACAAGGACCTAGGAACCAGCATTCTGATCAGGTTCCACTCCAGAGTCAGAGAGTAGGACTTCATCATTTATTGTTTCTGCCACTGTTCTCTGAAGAAGGAGTTCACGTTGTGAATTAGACTTGAAGAGGAGATAGCTTTAAACCCAGTAAATATGGTATTTGTGAAAAGACAGCATAGAAATCAGGGCTCTTGAGATGTCATTCAACAAGCATTTCATTCAGTAGCACTTATTGGACACCCACTGCATGCCAGGCACTGTGTTTGGTGTTGGAGATGCAAAGACAAAAGTAAAAATGTCTTTGCCCTCAAGGAAATTCCATTCTATGAGATGGAGGGGATGTTGATAACAGGTACATCAATAAATCAAAGCAAAATATATACAAAGTACGGTGTAATTTTAAAGGAGGTCTGGAAAGGCATCGTGTAGAAGGTGATACTTGAGCTGAACCTTGAAGGCAGTCAGGAATTCTGCAGAGATCAGGAGAGACTGCATTTCAGGCATGGAGGACATTGGGAGCCAAGCCACTGAGGCATGGCGAACGTTAAGGAGGCCTGTTTGGCCAGAATGGTCCCACAGGAACAATTCAGATGATGCCAACAAGGTGTTTGGCCCCACAGGCTCTTTCCCAGTGAATAAAATCTCCCTTTGAAAGATAAACTCTCACCATTGGTTGTGATGCCTATCACAGTGCTATCTTTCCTAGGCACCTTGCCTTCATGGGGTGGGGCTTTATTCTGAATGCCCTATTGGGGAAGTGAAGAGAGGGGTTTATGTTAGGCAGAAACATGCTTGTTTCAGAGAGGTTCATGGCCAAGAGCTTTTAATAGCTCATTCATCTCCTTCCAGTGTTGCTGACATAAAGTTACACCAGAATCCCAACTAGAGGGATGGAAATCAGGCCATTCACTGTAGTTTATGGGGCATCTCTTTTTTGGAGGTAGGAGAGGACGCCCATATGAGAAGAGGGAGCTGCTAAAATACACCTAGCATCAGCACGTAGAACTCCAGTCCCTCGACCTTCTCACTTCCCTTTAGTGATACATACCTTTTTCTCCCAGGCTTCAGCTGTGTGCTATTCCCGATGTTTATGTTCTAACATAACATCTTGTGATCAAGGCTTGCTTTGATATTCATTGTAACCAGGTTTCACTGGTGTCAGAATGTTTGGAGGAGAGGAAAGGGTAGGGGAAAGGAAGGATCCCACATGGTGTGACCTGCCCTCAGGCCCTAAGCCCCGCTCCAGATGGCCCTGATGACGAAGAAATGGCCATCCATTAAATAGCCAGACACATTGCTGGCATCCACCCCAAATAAATTAGATAGAGGCTGTCCCTCTCTGGCCAGCACACCTAGCATTTATGCTGACCAAAATGTCCAGACTCAGCCTGAATCGATCAGTCCTGAACTGCTTATTTAGAGCAGTGGTTCTCAAATGTTTCTAGTCTATAGACTGCCTGAGAGGCTCCTGAAGACCCCACCCCACCTACTGGCACTTACTAGACCAAAAATAAGTGAAAATCCTCACCAAAAGGGAAGGCACAGAAAGAAGCCTGGCACAGCTTTTGAGGAGATGCCAGGGAAACAGTGCCTGGTTTTGATTAACTCTCTTGGGCAAAGGCTTCCTTCAGGCCAGAAACAAAAGCATAGATATAGTCTTGTTGTAAGTGCAAATGTGCCAAGGGCCCAGCCTGGAGATCCCCTGGAGTACCCTTGTGGTTTGCACTTGCAGATCTGCTGAATGAGAGGAAGTTAGTCCAGGAATTCTACTTCACTTCCACCTTTTGGAGACTTAGAATTTGACAGCAGCCACTGAGCAATATGGCAGGGGTCACTGGCAGGTCAGCTGGTTTCTAGGGAATATAATTTAGCCGTTGCCACTGCTTCCCCTTTCCCCCTCAACTTCAAGGTTTTTCCAAAGAGAAGAGGAAACAGGACTGTCTGTCTTTCTTATGCCACAATGGTGTTACCGATGTATTCCCAGGTCAACTTAGCCTATGCCTACGAAACAAAGGATGCATTGTGCTTAGTTCTGACCATCATGAATGGAGGTGACCTGAAGTTCCACATCTACAACATGGGAAATCCGGGCTTCGAGGAGGAGAGAGCCTTGTTTTATGCAGCAGAGATCCTTTGTGGCTTGGAAGATCTTCATAGAGAAAATACTGTATACAGGTGAGCAAGGTCATGGGCCACCAGATGCTAGTGGGACTTAGAATGAAATTTAGAGCTGGACAGGCTTTTAGAGGTCTTCCTGTGCAACCCCTTCAGTTTATAGGCAGGGAGACTTGGTAGAGGGTAAATGCCTTAGCCAGGGTCACCTAGAGAATTAGCAATGCTTAGTCTCCAGTGCAGTGACTTTCCACTGCACTGTCTCCCTACTGGTGATCTGTAAGACAACAGAAACTGTAGGATGAAGTGCTATTCTCATCCATTCTCTTCCCCACCCACTTCCAAGGGATGGTGTATTCCTTTCCACCATTTTAACTGGGTGGTCCCATGAACCAAGTTAATCCATGACCTACAGTTAACCCAGAAGTCATTTCTATGTAAGTAGGTAGGTTGGTGAGGCCTGACAACAGTAGATCCTGTGTCTAAGAATCCTTCCAAATTCCTGGAAATTTGCTCAGTAGGTTCACAGAAAGTTTGACCCCAAATATGAGAATAAGTCCCCCCCCCAACTGGTGTGTGCTCTTACTCAATAACGTTTTTTTAATTGTTTGTATAGGGGAGGGAGGGAGAAGAACAAAAGCAAAACTCATGAAACAATATTTTTCCTACTGCCTTCTATGAGGATTGACTGTTACTGGCTATGCCCACTCCCCCAGTGTCCACCCAAGTCTTATTAGTGCTTTCTAGCAATGATAATGACAAGTTACTAAAACCCTATGAGGTGTTTCTGCAGGGGAGAAAGAAACAACCAAAAAGATGTCAAATCAAAATCACTTCTGTGATTTCCTTGGTGTACTCCCTTCCAGACCCTCTCATCCTGCCCCCCAGCAGCCCTCAATCCTGTATACTCTCCTGGGTTTGTTTACCAAGGAGGCCGGGCACAATAGTGTACTCCAGTGGAGTTTATCTTGTGGGGTCAAGAAAGTTTTGAAAATAAGCAGGAATGTTCTCAGAGGCACACACTTTCCACCCCCACACCCTCCCCCCCCCCACCTCCACCACCCCCCCCCCCGCCCCCGCCCCTCAGCGCCATCTCCACTCTTCTGTTTTTGCTTTGTTTTCACTGAGGTGAAAAGAGAACCAGTCAGAAAATTTTCCCTGAGGGTTGAAAGAAGAAACTCTTGCTCACTTACCTATTCCTTTTAAAATAAACATTCCACAAAACCACAGACTGTTGGAGCTGGAAGGGACCTTCATTCCCACCTACAGATCACTCTGGTGAGAAAGAACGATGATACCCACGTCTTCCCTCTGGCAATTGACTGGGGAGATGCTTCTGGCATGTGGATATTCTGACTGGTACCCGCCAGCGATCAGAAAATTAGGAAAATGAACTTGTGTCATTCTAACCTTTAAATAATGGTGGTTGGCCCTGTTAAGGCTCTTAGCCAGCAAGAAGCTATTTTCTTTTTCTTTTTCTTTTTTTTGGAGGGGGTAAGGCAGGGCAATTGGGGTTAAGTGACTTGCCCAAGGTCACACAGCTAGTGAATGTGTCAAGCGTCTGAGGCCAGATCCGAACTCAGGTACCTCTGACTCCAGGGCCGGTGCTCCACTTGCTGCCCCACCTAGCTGCCCTATTTCATTTTTCTTAAAGAAATCACATATCCTTTGAGAACAAACCCTAAACACAGGCACAAAGGGTCACTTTGCTGGGCTCCACAAACAATATTTTAATGTGCTAACATTCCACTTTGAGTACAGATGCTTCAGTTAAACAAATAGTCCATTGGGTTAGTTTCAATGCAGATAGAATATTAAGGTTGTTGTAGAATGTTAACAGGTTCCCGAACTCGTCTGCGAAATGATATCAAAATCGTTTACTTTTAAAATAAGTGGTATTTGTCCTCTGTCATAGGTGAGTACTTAGGAAATCAGAGAAGACAATATGGCGGAGGGCCCACAGTTAAGTGGCAGAGCTGAGACTGCTAGAACCAAAGCCTCTTGAGCCAAGTTCTGCGCATTCACTACCACCTCACAGTATCTCCCAAATATACATTTACCAGCAGATAAAAAACCTTTTTATTAGAAACCATCTATTTCCCTTCCCCTAATCCTATTCCACTAACCGGTGAAGTTGCTTTCAATGATTAAGGAAAGATGAGCTTAAAGGTCAAGACAGGAAAGGTTGTGCTATATGCATTATCTATCCCCTTTGTGGCTTTCCTTTCTTTCAGACTAAACTTGGAACTCTCTACCCCTCTATTTATCTAGGTCCCTGCTTTTCAAAAAATTGTGTTGTTTTCTTTTCTTGGTGTTATTCGTTCTTTCCCTACCCAACCTAACTTTCATTTCCCCCACAATTCAGAGTTGATGCTTTATCCCTCTATTAATTTTCCTTGTCCTGATCTCAGACTGTTTTGAAAGCAGGAGTCTTTATCAACCCCAGTAGACTCTGTTCCATCTCTATCAATGTAGACCTGATGCTGAGGTCTCCTCATCATCTGAAGTACCCAGCGTCTTGGACTAGAGCCAGAGACTGGTCCTCAACCAGCCTCCTTCCCTCCCTGTGTCACTAGACTGAGGACAGGAAGACGCCTTTGGCAAAGGGGAATGTTTGTTCACTGAATTAATAAAAAAAACCAAGACAAACCTGGGGTGTGGTAGCTGCATAGAGAGACCAGTAGGCCAGAGCCAAGGGAGCAGGAAAGAAAGTGCTTTTGTCTCCACCAAGTCCTGGTTGATCCAAATAGGGTCCAGCTGGGTGATCATACCTGCATAGCCAGTCTGGCCTGGGACTATGACGTGCTTCTGCCCTCCAAAATGCCCTCCCTCAAATGCCTCTTATCTTTCCCTTTCAGGGATCTGAAACCAGAAAATATCCTGTTAGACGATTACGGTAAGTCAGGGAGTAGCTCTGGGAGATTCTTTTCCTCTCTGGTAGTTTTGTGGCCCGAAGAGCCTTAGAGAGATGGAACTTTCACAGGTTTGACTTACACTGAATGGGAGGCTTTGGTGACCCGTCATCCTAGAATTCTGCCTTGTACTAGATGAACTACTAGCACTGGAAAAAGACCCCATCCCCCATTCTCCCCTCTGCACACGTACACACTGATTCTTATTTGCATATAAAAGCTCTAGTCTTATTTCACCATTACTGTTGTCCCTTGCTATCACCTCAATAAATCAAGGACCTATGATGTTATCATATGGGCACTTCTGCTGCCTTTGAGATCACAACTAGTCTATGACTTAGAGGCTCAGAGAGGTTGACTTGTCCACAGTCATGTAGCCTGTGAGTATCAGAGGAAGACTAGAATTCTCATCTTCCTGACCCCAGCTCTATCCACTGTACCATAATGCTCCTTGATATTAATGATGATACTTGGCAATTTAAACGTTTTATCCCCGAGGGTCAAATAATGCCTTTTATCTGTATCTATGTTGAGCTTTTAAAAAATTAATTTAAGAAAAAATTAACAAGCATTTATTTTCTTGTCTTACGACCTCCCAGCCTCACTCATTCAGAAAGGGGTGAGGGGAGGGGGCAAAACCGTTGTAACATATTTATAGTCAAGCAAAACAAATTCTGACATTGGCCATGACCAATAATCTGTTTCATTCTGCAAATTGAGTCCATCTCCTTCCTGTCATGGGGTGGGCACCATGTGTCTTCATTGTTCCTCTGGAGTCATGGTCGATAATTTTGCTTCGTAATTTTCAAAACTCTTTTAGGCATATTACCTCATTAGATCCTAACAATATCCCTCTTTGGTGAGTAGGGAGTAAGTTAGTTATTAGTCTCCCCATTTGGCAGATAAAGAAACTGAGGGTCAGAGAGACCTCCGTGAGGTCACCCAGTGAATCTGATTGAAGATAGCCCTAGAACCCATCTCTACTGACCATCAGCAGGGATAAGCCAAGTTCATCTGTGCCAGCATCGGATAGGACGTAAGTGGGGAAAAAGGAGCAAAGTAATTGAAAGATCAGCAGCAAACACTAAGATTTCAGCATCGGCAGTAGGAAGAGGAAGGACTTTTCCCAACCTTAGTCAGTGCTTCTTCATTGAGGATCATCCCCATGCCTCTGTTATCTCATCCCCTAGTGGTCATTTGGTCTATCACCCTCATTTTAAAGGTGGAGAAACTGAGGCTCTAAATGAGTTATGTAAATTTTTTGAGACTATTTAGATAGTAAATGGTAGAGCCAAGACTTAAACCCAGGTCCTCTGTTCCCAAATCCAGGGTTCTTTCTACTATACCATGTTATTTTTTTATCATTTGCCAGGGTCCCAGTGAACTCATCTGTTGGAAGAAGTCTTAGGTCACATGGGCTCCTCTTGCCGGTAACACCCATGGGGCATTCTGTTCTTGGCCCCCATTAATCCAGATATGCCCTGCCTATCTCTAGCCTGCAAGTATATTCCCAGGCCTGTTAATCCAGCTTTCCAGCCTTTATGAGGAAGCCTGAGAGGAGGGCTAAGCATTTTTCTGAAAATTCAGGAAGCTCTTTTCAAGAGAGACTAATCTGGGTTAAACATCACCTTGGTTGGAATTCTCAGAATCAAGCCATGACGGTGACCCAGTGCTATGAAGCGGAAACCTGTGTGATGTGGGAAACTCACCCTGACCATAGTGGTGTCCGTGTCTGTGGGATGAAATTGTTGCCAGGACACAGGCTGGGCCCCAGTGGGTTGTAAGAGAACTAGAGAGAGAGCTTTCTCAGGAGCAAGGTCTTGTCCATATTTTTGGTCATTCCTGGGTTATGAGGTCTTCTAATTGGATCTCCCAGACTTTTCCAGTCCAGATGCAAATTTTCCTTTCTTCTTCCTTGAAGAGAAAAAAATAAACAGCCACTCCAAAAAGGGCAGGGGTGGTGGTGGTTACTGAGATCAGTTTATAATTTTTCCCCTTAAGCAAATTGTTATAAAATGTCAGGAAAATTTCACATGTTTCCCATGAAGGAATCTGCCAAACCAAAAATCAGTTCAGTACTTCCTCAAATCATTAGAATGTTAGGAGGGTCATGCCCCCTGCCCTGGCTTCATATGTTTGAGGACTGGTCATGCAGAAGAGGATACAACTTGTTTTGCTTTGACCCAGAGGGTGGACAACTGTGGGCCAGTGGATAGACGTTACAGAGAGACAGATTTTTGTCTAGGTCCAAAAAAATTCAAGAGACATTTGTTAGATGCATATTATGTCCAAGGTCTGTATGAGGTACCTGTTCTAAAGAAAAATGATCAGAACTATCCCAGGGTGGAGTGGCCTGCTTCGGGCAAAGTCATGACACTGGAAGTCTTCAGGTGTAGGCTAGGTAAGCAGTTTTGCGGGAGGATGTAGGAAAGGGTCCTTTTCAACTATAAATTGACCTGGAATCATAGAGATGGAAGGGGCCCTAGAGATCATGCAGTCCAGCCCCCTCCTTTGACAGATGAGGAAACTGGAGGCCAAAGAGATTATCTTTGAGATGCCATAATTTTTGTGAGAGCTAGAAATTGATCTTTGACATCATCCGTTTCTACCCCCTTCTTTTTCAAATAAAGAAACTGAGACCCCTAGAGGGGCTGGGACCTGCCCAAGGTCACACAACTACTAAGTGGGGAATGGGGGATGAGAAACCAAGTCTCCCGAATCTGAGTAACTTGTGTTTTCTACCACAACACCACCTCTGTCCCCAAATTAGCTTGCCCGGCTATTTCCTGAGGCAAGGGGCATCATTCAAACTATATACAGGCCTTTTGGTCTTAAAGGCTAATTTTACATTTACATAGTGCTTCAATGTTTCAAAGTACTCACATATTCATTTCCTCATTAAATCTTCACAACCACCATCCTGTGAGGTTGTTAGGACCTTGTGGTCATCCCCATTTTAAAGATAAGAAGACTAAGGCAGAGAGATTTTATGTGACTCACACAAGAACACACAGTCACTTAGGGGGAGAGCAAGGAATAGGGTTTGGTCTCTTTACTTCCAATTTCACAACTTTCCATTAGACTATGCTGCTTTAAAGGTACCCCTGACCACCTCTTCCCTTTAATTATCTGTATCAAATAAAGTCTCTCCCATGCTTTTCCTTTTCCTTAGGCCATATCAGAATATCTGATTTGGGTCTAGCTGTGAAGATTCCTGAAGGAGACTTGATCCGGGGCAGGGTAGGAACAGTAGGATATATGGGTAAGTAACCTGATCACCTATTTCTTCTCTTCATGGTTTCTTGGAAAGGCAGTGAGCCCCACCCAGAGCAAGCAGTTGGGTAAGAAGGGAGCATTTGGGGATTTTATATGGTTTGGGGTTAGAGCCAGTCTCCCCCCACCATCCCCTCCCTCTTTACCCTAGCTTCCTCTTCCCTGAAATTGCAGATGAGTCACCCTGGGCCATTAAATCAGGGAAGTTTTCCTGGAAGTGTGTAGTACTGAAAATCGTCTCTTGTTAATGCCTTTAGGAGACGTAGACTTGCCCTATGTGGGCATCCATGCCCGAGCCAGAAGCTCCAAACAAGCCCGCACCTTTGGAGACACAGGCAGAGAACAGCCTCATAAATTCTAAGCCATCTGGGGACTCAGGTGGCAGGCCCCCAAAACCTCACAGGTCTGAAAGCCCTGCTGTCTAAAACAACGACAACACCACTTACCAAGATGTAGGAAACCTTGGCACTCTTATGGGTGTGCTAGCAGAAGGTGTTGGTTTGTTGTCATTTTTAATTTAATACCTAAAATCAATTATTAATTGGCTTTAGAGACAAAATCACTAACTCAGCCACATTGTACCTTAATAATGCAAAAGGCCACCCTACAGATACTCAGCAATACCCCCTGTTGACCACACTCCACAAACCACTGCCACAGATAGTCATGAGGAAGAGACTGGGCAGGAGTATAAGGAGGAGGTGGGGGCTCTATGTGCTCACTCTGTCGCCCAGAGAGTGATAACACCATTACAGGAAAGGTACTTAGCATTCCTCCCAACCCATTGGGTGGTAGAAAGGAAGTATTCTTCCCATTGGACCCCAGAGAGCTTTCATGGCCCCAGCATCTCTATTAGGACTCACAGAATTTAATGCTGGGGCCAGAAAATCCATATGCTAAGGTTGGTGATAGACTTAGGAAACTTTCTTGTGTGTCTACATTTTTCCGTCTGCACGTTGGAGGATGTTATATGTATATATTTTATATATATATACGTATATATGCATATGCCATGCATGTTCTATGTTTGTCTATGCACATATGCAGGGGGTTTCTGGAGCCAGCACAAACTGGCTCAAGAGAGCCGGTTGTTAAATTTTCAAAGTTGTGAGCATTTATTCACTGAAGGCTAGCAAATGCTGCAAATCAGGGCTTGATTTATTGTTTTGTTGATTGTATGGACCTGAGAAAGTGTTGGAGAAAATGTTAATAATGCAGATCATAAAGTGTCTTCTGCATTTTTTTTTTCTGAAAAGCTGGTGATTAAACATTTACCAATACACCCCTATATATGTACGTGTATGTATCTGTGTTTGTACACCCTTATGCTTGGATTCACATGAATATCTGCATTCATATGTCAGCATGCCTGTGCTCACATGTATTCAAACATGTGTCTGTATGGCCATATATCTTTGGTCATTCATATGTGTGCCTGTGTTATTTTTGTATGCCTAAGTATACACATATGTGGTATGGTGTTGATATTGACATTTTAATTTACATGCATGCACATAACATGTCTGTGCATTTCTTGTGTGAACACACATGCATGTAGTGGTGGCGATTGCATTTAACTTACATGTAAACCTGTAACGCACCTATGCCTTGCCTATATGTACACACATGTGAGTATAGTGTCAATGTCTGCATTTATTTGAACAGGTGTGTTTGTGCACCTGTGTCTTTCTGCATACCTGTGACTCTGCATAAGTATGTACATGTTTTTGTTCCCTTGCGGGTTTGCATATACATACATGTTGCACCTTTGAACATATGCATGTTTGTGAACACAAACATGTGTCTACTGGTGCATGTACTTGCACTTGTGCACCCGTGATCATGTCTGGACATCTGTACTCCCATGAAAGCGCAGCATGTACCAGTTTGTGTTCTTGTATGTTTATACATCTGTGAGTCTCTGTTTGCCTTTATATGCATACAAACACAGCATGACATGCTAGATTTGTATTTTTGGCACCTCTCTGATGAATCTATGAGATGCTCTTTATAGGAAAAAAAAACAAACAAAGCTAACTTGAGGGACCAAGCTAAGATTAGGAAAAGGGGCAAGGTTGTATGCTCTTCTGAAAAGAGGCCCACCTTTTATCTTAGGCATGGACTGCTCAGGCTTGGATGCACTTGTTTGGAAATAGTGCTATCCTCCATCCAGGGCCTCTGATCAGTGGATACGAGAAAGGGTTCTGGCCTCACTTTGGCAAACACACGCTCTTATTCTTGTGGTCATCAAGTGGTCCTTTCCAATCCTCTCTCCCACTTCCTCTTCTTTCAGCTCCAGAGGTCTTGAACAACCAGAGGTATGGTCTGAGTCCAGACTACTGGGGCCTGGGCTGCCTCATCTTTGAGATGATTGCTGGACAGTCGCCCTTTCGAGGGAGGAAAGAGAAAGTGAAGCGTGAAGAGGTGGACAGGAGAGTCCTAGAGACTGAAGAGGTGTACTCTCACAAATTTTCTGATGAAGCTAAGTCAATCTGTAAAATGGTAAGGGTCAAAGCCTTCATTCCTCAAATTCTCCCTGCCAGGTATGCTGGAATATAGGGTAAGGCAGAGAAGATCCAGACTGGGTCCAGTCCCATGATCACTTGAACAAGAACAAATGCTGAAAACCTAAGCTATATAGGGCACTGTTGGAGACATACAGAAAAGTAAAAGATATATCTATATCTATATATCTATATCTATGTCTATATCTATCTATCTATATCTATCTATCTATCTATATATATATATACTCCCTTACACTGGATTAGTGGATAAAATGCTGGGCTTGGAGTCAGGAAAACCTGGCTTCCAATCTTGCCTCTGGCCTGGGCAACTCCATTGTGTTCCTCAACAAAGTCAGATGGTCTGTGAGCTATGGTTTGGCAGAGGGAGTTCCCAAGCTTAAAAAAATAAAAAATTAAGGGGGCAGCTAGGTAGCACAGTGAGTAGAGCACTGGCGCTGGAGTCAGGAGGACCTGAGTTCAAATGTGGCTGCAGACACTTGACATACTTACTAGCTGTGTGACCTTGGGCAAGTCACAACCCCAGTTGCCCTGCCTTCCTCCCTCAAAAAAAAAAATTAAAAAAAAACATTTAGCACAAAGCATGGGCAATCTGGGATGATTGATAATTGTTGTATCGTGCTGTCATTTGTTCATGTAAGAAGACAGGTTTTGTCAAAAACCTACTTTTCATGGAATTTTTTTCTATCCAAGTTGCCCCAAAATTAGAATTCACTAAAGGCCGAGGAGAGCTCTCTTGGGGTCTTCTTCTCTCCCATCTCATTTTTCCCCCTTCCATCTCTTTCTCTATCAGAGTCACAAGTAGGCTGATCTGTAGGTCAGTATCAGACCAGCAACCTTGGGAACGCTGGTAAATGGAGGATATATCTTTTCCTCTTTCTCCTCTTGCTGATTCAATACAAAAAGAGCGTCCCAAGTAGTAATATGAGGATTCATCCTCTAAAAATACCAGAGCAAGAGCAAATACCACAGAATTCTCCATGCCACTTTTAAAGATGGCAGCAGGAGGTGGGAGCTGATAAATTCCCAATTTGGACCTCAGTGTCCCCCAACTGAGCAAAGTGTCCTCAGATGCCCCAGTTTAGTTAAACACCTGGGATAGTGAGGAAATTAGTCTTACCGAGAAGCAAGGTTCATATTAATGAACAGTAAGATAAGGTTGCATCGGGAGGATGGGGTCAGACCCATGATAGGCCTTGAAGGTCAAGCTGAGAAGCTGTGATTTCATGTGAAGGAAGGAGGGAGATACCAAATGTTTTGAAGGTGAGAGCAGTACAACGACAACATGGAAACCTGCTATACAGAAAGAACAGGTTACTTGTTCCGTAGGCCCCTGGGGGGTGATTTCAGACATAGGACCTGCCTTCCTGCCCTGGTCAGTGAGCAGCTTCAGACCGCTTAGCGTTTCCTTCCCACGCCTGGCTCTCTGGCTCCCTGGGATTTTTACGTTGCTGCCTTGCTCTGGGCCTTCCTCTTTCTAGTGACAGGAACAGCTGTGCTGGCAGCTGGCCACAGCAGGCAGCTCCCTAACTCGGGCCACATGGAGGCAGGAAGGGCCAGAGCCCTGAGCCCTGTTTGTGCTGCCTTGGGAGACTTCCTTTCCCTCCAAACTGCCTGCACCTGGAGATGAATGAAGTTTAAAAAGCTGAAATCTTTTGGTGGGGCCCCTTGCATTTTTTTTCATTCTTTTCATTTTAGTTTTCCTAAATTCTGAGAGAACTTAGGAGAATTTCGAACTTTCTTCATCAACTCATAAAATCTCTAAGCTGGGGCAGATACCCTCTCCCCACCTACCCCCTGCCTCATTTTATCAATGAGGACACTGAGTAAGGCCCAGTGAACTGAAGGGACTAGAACAAGGTCCCACTCCTAGGACCCTGGCATCGCTCATTTCATCCAGACTGTGCTAGGGGTTGAAAACCTTATAAAGAAACGACCCATTGGGTTTTTTTAAGTACTAGGCTTCTGTTTCATGGAATTATGTAATCTTGAGATGGAAAAGGACTTCACAGATCATCTCACATAGAAATGCCCTTGACAGCATCCCCAATAAATGGCCAGCCAGCCTCTGCATCAATATTTTCTCTTACAGGCCTGGGTCATCAAGTCATGGACTATAGGAGGAAATAGCTGAAAACTAGACTTTGGCTGCATTTTATAAACAAAAATTAACTATAGACAGACACATTAGTAAAAATGTATATATATGTTTATAGCTATCATATACACCAGCCATGATGATAATAATAGCTGACATTAAAATGGCAGTTTAAAAAGCACTTTACCTATTTTATCTCATTTTAGACTCACAACAAAACTTTGCTAAGGTATATGGTGTAATTGTTCTTATCCCTTTTTTACAGAAGAGATAACTAAGGCATAGAGAGGTCAAGTGACTTGATCGGGGTCATATAACGGAGCCAGGGTTTGAATCCAAGCCTGACTCCAGATCCATTGTTCCTTCCAGTACACCACCACTCCTGCCATCAATACATGCAGGTTCTGTGTACCCAGAACCTAAGAAACCAGGATAAGGCCTAGCAGATGGTCATGGTGGATGGTACCAATACAACTTAGGCCACTTAGAAGGATATATAATCACAGACCATGAAATGGGAAGGAACTTCAAAGACCATCCGGGCCACCCTGTACCTAAACAACGATCCCCTTTGTAACATCCCCATTGGTGGCATTCAGACTCTACTAGAAAACATTGAGTGAAAGGAAGCCTGCTGAAGTGGTTAGAGTGTTGCATTTATAGGTAGGCAAATCTAGATTCAAATTCTACCACCAATGCTAGCTATATGTTAATTATATAGTTAATTATACTGGACAGGTTAATTATACCTCTCTGAGCCATACATATCTTTAAATGGAGATAGTGAGATAGCTCGTATTGCATAGGGTTGTTGTGAGGATCATGTACACACACACATATACACCCATACATACATATGTATGTATATATACATATATAAATATATACAAATATGTTGTTGTTCAGCCATTTCCATCATGTCCAACTCTTTCATGACCCCATTTGAAGTTTTCTTGGCAAAGATAATAGAATTGTTTTCCTTTTTCTTCTCTAGCTCATTTTACAGATGAGGAAACTGAGGCAAACAGGATTAAGTGACTTGCCCAGGGTCACACTGCTAGTAGGTGTCTGAGGCCAGATTTGGACTCAGGTCTTCCTGACTCCAGGCCCAGTGCTTTATCCACTGTACCACCTAGCTACAGATAGATAGACAGACAGAAAGATAGATGGTTAGGTAGGTAGGTACGTAGATAGATAAAAAAATACTTTCTCTCCCTCTAGATATAGATATATCTAGAGAGAGCTTTGCAAATTTAAAGTGACTTATATAAGCTGCTGCTGCTTATGATGGTGATGATGATGGTGATGTTGATACAACTGTGGTGTAGTAGAGAAAGAGCTAGCCTCAAAGTCAGGAACACTTGGGTTCAAGCTCTACCTTGGACATGTATTGGTTGTGTGACCCTGGGTAAGTCACCTAACCTCTCAGTGTTCTAGGAGATTTTCAGTTGCAGAGAAATGTTGACCTACACTGGTAGAGAAAGTTTTCTCATCCAGGAATTCTCTATATCGATGAAGTCAGAGGTCCTGTCCTTATCCCTATTATTGTTATTATTATTATATTAATATCACTATCATCTCCTCAGTCAATCTATTCTGCCCCTGGACAACTCTCATTGTGAAGAAGTCTTCCCTTATATTGCCCAGAAATATGCCTTAAGAAGAACTCATTAAGAGACTCTCGGGGTATTTGGTTATCGCCGTATGAAGTCCTAGAAGCAAGGAAGTCAAGTCATGGACTATAGGAAGAAATAGCTGAAAACTAGACTTTGGTTGCATTTTATAAACAAAAATTAACTATAGACAGACACATTATTAAAATGTATATGTATGTTTATAGCTATCATATAAACTAGTGTGTTCGTACTATAATGCATCACAGAAGAGCAGGAGGAAGAGGTATCTATTTCGGAGTTGCTGGACCCCAACCAATCATGAAGTCACTGGCCACACTTAGGAAATCAGGGTTGGGTCAGGCCAAGTGGTTGGGAAGAAGCCAGGCCAATGGAATGGCATACAACTGATGCATATTGGGAAGAGAACATAAGAGCATCACTGTCCCCTCTCCCCACCAATCCAAGTCCCCTAGCCCCACCGTGTGTCCTCTCCTTCCCTGCATCCCTGTCCCATCCAAGAAGTCATTCATGCAGCTTCCACTCTCCAGTAATGCAATCCCTTTTCTCCTCACACCTTCAGCCTCCCACACCCCTACAACACTTCCTTTCCTCAGGTCTTCCTGACTCCAGGCCCTTTCCTGGTGGGATATCTAGGAGGGGGCTCAGAGTTAAGTTCACATTACTGATTGCTGGTATTGCAACTTGACCTACTGAAATTCCCTAGATTTCTTGGCTCCTTTCCTATTTGTGACAGCCTATAACTGGTCCTTGACCATTTGTCTTGACCCCCTGGACTCAAATTCTTTACCTGTTCCTAACCATAGATAACTGTGTATTCCTTGCTCTTTTGCCTAGACTCCATGAAACCTTGAGCTCTTGCCTATTCCTGACCTCCAAGACCCACATCCTCCTAAAACCTTGGCTTGTCTCCGTTACCATCCTAATCAATACCTACGTTGCAGAGTCCTGATCCTTTACATTACCATTCCTACTTTTCTGCATCTTCCCCCCTTTATGTGACAATGTAGCATCCACCAACCATTGCCAGGGAGTGGCAATGGCAGCCATGGCTGAGAAACTTCTAATGGTCCAGTTTTTAAAATTACTTATTGAACTTGTGTATGCCTATGCACTTTGTAGGCTCTCTATAACAGTCTTTTTGTCCCAGTTGAGCCTCGTTCATCCTACTGACCAGCAGGCCTTTGGGCCACCCTCTCTTAGTGTATCTGTTTAATGGAGGCATCTTCAATTTAAAGTTAGACTGAGGGAAACATAATAAGACAAAGCTGATGGATACAGGGAAAGCTGAGAAAGAAATATAATCAAAGCCAGTTTTTAAAACCTTCCTTGCTTGGATTATCCATATCGTTGCTATTCCCCTCCATTCCCATTTTGTAATACCCCTAGCATCTAATACACAAAACAGGCACTAAATAAATATTTATTAAATGGACCAGAGCTGACCTATTGGAGGTATGTGTTGCTATAAAGATGCCAGCATCCTCAGAAGCAGCAAACAGGTAAACAGATTTAAGGAAGAAAGAGTCCTGTTGACTGTCCTACTTTCCCGCATACTCTTCATTCACATCCTTGAAGCCCGGGCCTTGATCACAAATGTCATCATGAAAGATCTTGACTGTCAAGATCCCTCCCTATATATTCCAGGAATGTAGAATTTGCACATAATTGTGAAATTTAAATACATTTAAATAAATTTAAAGTTTGACTCATTCACAAGCGGTTTAAACAAATTGTTTGAGCTGACAACAGAAATATAAGCCTACTAATGGAGGCTCATTCTCTGAGCCTAGTCAGAACTCCAGAGTGAGACTCCTCTTCCTCCTCAGGACTCTGTGCTATATACCTCAGTTGCTGGATGTCTGGTGTCTGTTCTGACTTTTTGAAGTTCACTAGGTCAAACCTGACCTGTTCCATCTCTGAATCTCATCCACCTCAGATCAGGAAAAAAAATGAGCACAAAGAAAGAGAAGAAACAGAGACGACATCATACATTAATGACTGCATAGGGGTTGGCTGGGGAGAGCTGGCAGCAAGCCACTGTTTCTTTCTGCTTCTTCTGCTACTACTGCCTCTCCTCCCACCTGAAGGCTTATAGTAGTTTTTGCTTCACTCACTACCATGGAAGAAAGCAATACTTTCTCTGATTTTGCCTTTGGTACGCACACCGAGTTCTAGCACAGCAGCTTATTAAAAAGCTTTTTGTTGCCACACAGTCAGCTAATAGGAAACGGGATATCCATGCATGCTCTAAATTGAGGAGGGACTTCTCCTCCATCACAAATTTCAGGAAGGTCCCCAAGCCTCCATATATATTGGCAGCAGATAGTTATTGTGCATGCTTTAGGAACTGAGCCCTCTCAGAAGTAGGTTATATTTCCCTGAAGCAGAAATAATATAAACATATGTGGATACCTACAGTCACACATTCTCAATGAAATGTATTTGCTATCATCCTTAAGGAAATGCATCCCAAGCAGGAAAGGGGGTGGGACTGGTGATAGAAAAGAAGGGAATAAGCATTTATTAAGCACCAACTATGTGCCAGGCACTGTACTAAGTGCTTACAAATAGTCTCTTATTTGATCTTCACAACAACCCTGGTGCTATCATGATCCCCATTTTACAGTTGAGGAACCCGAGACTGACAGAGGTGAAATGGCTGGCCAAAGTTAGGAAATGCCTCGAGGTTGGATTTGAATTCAGATCTTCTTAAATCCAGACCCAGCATTCTATCTACTGTGCCTTCTAGTTGTCTTCAGCCCAAGTTTCAACCTATAATTAGAATAAAGTTTGTGGGTCTGGGAAGGAAGATCTTTTGAAAGACCCGGATGCAAGAACTGGAGAACTTGGATCAATGGGTCCGTTCAGTAGCCGCTTATATCCCACTAATGTCAACGACCCCTGGAGAAAATGGTCCCTTTTCCCAATCTGAAGTAATTCCTAGAACTGTGTTTTGGGGAGTAAGAATAGAGTGGTGGAAGAATTTTTTTTAAAGCTCTTGACACACTCAGACATACAAGAATATACACAGACACACGCTTACAAAGAAGAACTTGTTTCCAGAGTATGAGAGAGACCCAGTGGTTCAGTGGAAAAAGTACTGGCTTCATTAGGAGTCAGAGGACATGAGGTCATATCCTTCCTCTGCCAGTAGGTGGCACCTTTGTCACCTTGGGCCTCGGTTTCTTAATGTGTAATGTGAGAGAGGTCCTCTCAAGGTCCTTTCCATCTCAAAATCTGTTACTGTAACGGAGAAAACCAGAGAAAACTTAGGTGTTAATCAAACCGCATGAATGCAAGGTGTTCTGATTGGCCTTGTAGCCACAGACCTCACCTCTCAGGAAGGGTTTTATATCGGGCAGGGCCTGAGACTTGATGCTTTAATTGGGTAAGCTTGCAAGGAAGACACACACAGGGCCTCGTGTCTAGCATGACAGGGAAGAACTTATCTGACCCTTGGTTGTCTCATCTGCAACATAAAGACAATAATATTTATAATACTTCTTTCGTTGGCTTATTATGAGATCATATAAAGTATAAAATAAGAAAGCATAAATGGTTCTTTGCAAACCTTCAAGTACTATATGAATACCAACTATTTTTATCATTATTATTTGTTATATGGTTGTCTGTGTGAAGGCAGAAGCCTAAACCAGATGACCTGTTGAAATCTCTTTAAACATCTAATTTCTACAATTCTGTAAAAAGCCACTGTCTCCTTTTGGAAGATGAAAATTTACCCAGCATTGATTATTTGCACTGATTGTCCAGAATGACCAGAGACTTAGAAATAATCATAAGGATAGCTAACATTTTATATAGTGCTTTAAGGTTAGTAAAGAGAGGAGAAAGCTGGGCATTCCCAATCCTTCCAGGTAAGAATTCCACCTGGGCTTTCAGGAGACAGATGCACTAACCCCTTTGCTCTCCTATTAAACACTTTTCTCTAGAGATAGAACAACACCTGGATTGTGCAAGCCTCCAACCTAACAATGCTACTTTGTTCCTTGGGAGGAGAGCAGATGGCAAGAAGTGGTCATTACACCTGAACTGATGCTATCTCTTCTGATGGCTAGCCCAGACAACAGTCCACCGTAGATCCCAATCAGAAAAGAGTGTGCTGGGCCCTTTGGTGGGGATTGGGCAGGCAAATGGCGAGCAGGGGATATCTCCTAATGGGACCTTAATGCATCTGGCAGCCTTTTCCCCTGAAACCACATGGAAGTAGGATGAGGGGAGAGAGAGATGAGAGAGCTTTCGGGTGGTGGCAGTCACTTTGAAATCTAGATCGAGTGGAAATACTGAGTGAATCAGGAAACGTGAGACTCATCTAAAAGCTTGTTATCCTACTTACATCTTCCAATCTACAGTTGATCCAGAGAGGGTAATGATTTCTTTTTCTGACTCCTCCTCAGTGAGTGTACTCCACCAACACAGATCACAACCTCACTATTTCTTCTCATCCATGTCTCTCCATGTCTTTTGATAAAAGATCTGCTCAGTGTTTTGGAGGCCTTCCTTTGGTTCCTTTAATACCTTATGGTTAACAGAACAATACTTCTGATTTACAAGATACCTAATATAACATTGCCACCTCATAAGTGTTGTAAGACAGGGCCAGCAAAATATTATTTGCAATTACTCAATAATCCATGCTTAGGGGAAGTCAACCCCCTTGTAGGCCTTTAATGGACAAGGGTCTGGATTATGTGGTCCTCCAGGTCTGTGATTCCTAATGAGAAAAGCAGCAGTCTATGTTGGATTGAGTCAGGAAGACCTCAGTTCAAGTCATGCCTTTGATACAGACCTAGAGTATAACTTAACAAATCATTTAATCCTTCCTGTTCCCTAGACAACTTCTAAGTCTACAAATTAGGGGTTAACTTGCATTCACTGGAGGTGGTTCCCATATTAATGAGTTCCCCACACTGATGAAATCCCTGGATCCCTCCCCATTTTCCTCATAGTTCAGCAATGCGAAGGGAAAAATGGATAAAATTTAGCATGCACTGATTCTCCCAGTCAGTGGAGCTGATTCTGTCAGAAACCAGGTTTTTAGAAGACCCCTTTCCATTAAGCTCCCCTCGAAGTCATTATCTAAGATGCAATGAACTGATTTCCTGCCTCTGACCACCTGTAAAAGTGAATTGGGAGTTTTTTATATCCTCAAATGCACAATTTAAAAAAAAACTTAAAATATGATAAATAGCATCTTATAAAAAGAACTCCCTGCTTTGTGATATTCACAACTATATTGGATTAATCCTGTGAGATTTTAAAATGGATATTCTGCCCTTAGTTTATGTTAAACAATAAACATTTATTAAGCCCTTACTATGTGCCAGGCACTGTGCTAAGGCTAATCTTAATCTTGTTTGTTGTACCAGAGGATAGACGGAATCAGCCACTGTTGTAAGTTTAGGCTCTGAACCATCAAGCAAACAAACTCTCAATAGGAACCTCTCTCCCCTGCCCTCACTCCACCCTGCCTTACACCCCACTTTTTGGCTGATTGCCAAAGAATTATAACTTGAATTTCTATAGTGCTTTATATACAACACAGAGAGGTGTAGAATCCATCCTAAACATTTGATAATTAAAAGAAGCTGCCAATCTGCCCAAAGCACAAGCTAGACTGGGCCCCAACTGATATTTGGCCAAGGTCCATAGTGGTTCAGGGGTTTGGGTTTTAAATGACTGAGTCTGAAAGAGATGATCTTATGAGAATTTGTAAATTACTTTATCCAAAAAAAGCAACCTTTCCATCACTGGGTCATAGCCCCTCCATACAGAATTTGTACATCTCAATTAGAGCCCAGAACTTCAAAAATGCACAAGGCAGCGTGATCCATCAATTTATTTGCATGATCAAAACCAGATTTCTTTTTTCAAGGAGTCGTACCAACGATTTATTTTAATGATTTATTATAAACTTAAAATAGAACAATAATAACTAATTAAATTTACATTGAAGTTAATGTCAGCATACAATAGCATGACTTTTCCATCGCTCCCTCTGTCTCCATCAGGATTCTTTCTTTGACCATTCATTCTCATTTACTTTTCCACGGAGAGTTCTCTGGATTCATGGCACCACAGATCCCAAAGCTAGACAGAAGCTCCCCTTTCTGCTCCTCATCCCCCCACACTCTCAGTTCTGGGAGGCTTTTGTTTGCTTTCCAGCACCTGCTGGAGATGAGAACCTCATCCTTGCTTTCTTGGGACCAGGCCTTAGCAAAAAGGTCCAGTGGCCAGGGGACAGGAAGGGACCTCGAGAGATCATCTGATCCTGGCCTTTGCCTTCAAGTAAGGGTAAGGTGGCATCATCCTGATCTCACTGAGAAGGAGCGTCTTCTGGGACTTTTCTCCTTTTAGTACCGTCTTCTCAAATTCCCAGCGTCCTCATGCTGCCCTCTGGCTGCCCCTTGCTGTAGTATCACCACCCAGACAACGAAGTCTAAGTTCTGTGAGGTGGGGATTCTGTCTTATCTAAATTTCATATCCCTGGTGTTCTTTGCACACAGTTCGTACTTGAAAGGTTCAAATTGAATGTCATCCTCCTGACCTCTTCTCTATTAAAAATTGTACCTCTCTCGTTTCAGTCTCTATTCTGCTCTCCAGCCAGGTTGATCAGATAAATGAATGTGTTTACTAATGTGTTACTCCTCTGAAACCAGTGTTAATCCAGGGGGAAAAACCCACTAGCCTTTATTTATTTAAGAAAGCCTTTCAAAGGAGACCAGTAGTAGGGATTCGAGGGATCGCAATAAGGTAATGGGGAAGGGATGTGTTAGACAGAGATGTTTTCAGTCAAGATACTCCATATATGGTCCTCTACCCCCAGCTTTATATCCAAATGAAACTGGGATAAAACGCGTTAAAAAGACAAATTGACTTGTTGGTGGGATGGATGGATAGATTCACAGAGAGATAGACAGGAGCCTCAGGAGCTTTTAGCATTAGTTGAGAGAAGCCAGCTTCTTTCTCCCTCTTGAGCCCATCTCCTGAGTCACCTGGGAGAGTCTCATGGCAGCTCAAACCAGGGCATGTCAGGTCACACTGTGGAGACAACCAGTCACTTCTCCTTGACCTGAGAAGTATTTGGGCATCTGTTGACTTGTGGCTAAGTTCTTTCTTCATTAGTTCTGATCCTGGGGCTCTGGGTGATCTCAGAGGGCTCCTTGGTGGTTTGTACAGGTCTGTAGGTGACAAGATTGGATTTATGAGATCAGGGCCAAGAGCTACTGTGTGAAAACACTGCTCCTCCTGTAGCACTGTCTTTGCCCCCATATTTTTGTCAAATCCTAATGGCATTTGTGGTTATTGAGCGCCCTGGGGTCCAACAAGTGGACTCGGGAGGCATGGGTCTTGTGTGAGACATAAAACTGTTCCCTGGCTCAGGCTGGGAGCACCTGCAGCATAATTGTCCTCTGCTTCCCCCTGCTGGCTAAAATGGACTCTTAGGAAACAGAAGGCAGTAAGAATCCTGAGTTGATCCCAGTCGCTGCTGTCCTCCCTTCTCCAGGGTATCTGAATAGTCACCCTCGTGGGTTGAAAAACAAACCTATCCCCTTATTTGTTCCTTTCTCTCCTTTCAGGGGCTAGGTTTGGGCTTTCCTGAGGCCTATTTGAACATGAAAGTCAGCCAAATATTCTCCTGAAAAAATGTTTGGGATGTGGCATTTGGAGCTGAAAGACATCAGATTTTGGAAAGCAGAGATTTTACTAAGAAGCCTCTTCTCTCCTCAAATTGCTGACCAAACCTTTTTGATCAGCGTAGCCCCCTCCCCTGTTTTTCTTCTCTGATCTGCCTTAATGAAAAAACAGTCCGTTCATCTAAATCAATAGAAACAAAAGATAGCCCAAAAGGCATGGGCTTCCGCTAAATATATTTATTTAACCTCATCAAATAAGGCAGGTAGATGGCACAGTGGATAGAGTGCTGAGTCTGGAGGAAGGAAGACCTAGACACTTATTAGCTGTGTGACCCTGGGCAAGTCACTCGACCTGTGTTTGCCTCAGTTTCTTCATCTATAAGATGGGGGTGATAATAGCAGTCCTCTTCCAGGGTTATTGCAAGGATCAGATGAGATAAAGTGTTTGGCACAGAGTGCTATATAAATTTTTATTATTATTGTTATTGTCATCCAAGGAGTCCTTCATTATTCCACGGAGGAGCCGAGTCTCTGATACCCTATAGGTTGGGCATGGATTTAGGCTCATGCCATTTTGACTAAAGAAGCAGCAGGTAAGAAAAGCTATTGAAGTGACCATCAGGGTTCTAAAACCTTTATTCAAGTGGGAGGGGATAATGAATATATTTTCAAATTCATGATTTCCAAGGCTAATATTACCCACAGCAAATGTTTCAAAACTTTCCCCATCTCCTTAAGCCCCAGCCACACTCTTGTACCCCCATACTTGCGGGAGTTGATAGCTTTCTTTATTAACTGAGAAGATTGAGGCTGCCTGATGGGATCTCCTGAAATTCTCTTTTTCTGCCCCTCAAACCTATTTAGCATTGCTACCTATTCTCCCCTCCTTTCTTTTCTCAAAGAAAAGGAAAAAGAATAGGGCTAATATTTCTACTCGTACCCCTTTCTTTCTACCTTTTTCAGGTCCTTGCTCCAGTATTCATCTTAATCCATGCATCTTCATCCTTTCCTTCTCTAATCAATCCTTCCACTCCATCAACCAAGCATTTTCATGACTCCTCAGGCCTTAAAAAAAAATGTAACTCTTTTTATCCTTCTGCTCCATGCATGTAATTGCCCTGCTCAAGGACCTTCAGCAGCTCTCTCTTCCTTGCCTCTAGGAGCACGTGTAAACTCAGCCTACTACTTAAAGGCCTTCATAGTCTGGTATCTTTGCAGTCAGTTCAGATTGCCCCCTTTCATGCGCTCTGAATTCCAGCTAAAATGGACTTTTCTTAGCTGTTCCCTGAACTTAACATTCTATTTCTCACCTTCACCTCTTCACAGAGACTTTCCCCCATGCTGCATCCTCAGAACCCTTAAATTCATTCCAGGTTCAGGTCAGATACTATCTCCTCCACTAAGCTTTTCCCTGTCTTCCTACCCCAGCCCTGCCCCCAACTTCAATTTTCCATTTTCCAGATTTCTCTCCTCACATCATCCATGTATTTTCTTGCCCCTGTGTCTTGTTGTATCCCCTCCAGAACAACCTAACCTCCCTGAGAATAGAGAACATTTCAGTTTTGTCTTTGTATCCCCACAGAGTGCCTTTGCACATAGTGGGTTCTTACTGAATGTTTGTTCAATTGAATTTAGACACGGTCCTCTCTCTCTCTCTCACTCTCTCTCTCTCTCTCTCTCTCTCTCTCTCTCTCCCTCCCTCCCTCCCTCTCTCTCCCTCTCTCTCCCCCCCCCTCCCTCCCTCCCTCCTCCTCCTCCTCCTCTTCATAGCCAAGACTTCCGGCAAAAGTTCTTTGAACTCTGGGCCTCCACTTCCTCGCCACCTACATTCACCTCAATCCATTGAAGTCTGGCTGCCGTCCCCACCACCTGACTAAATGTGCTCTCTGAAAACCACTCTTTCCAACAGCTTTTTCTTTCAGTCTTCAGCCTCCTTGAATTCTGCAGCCTTTGGCCCTGTAGACTCAGCCCTTCCTCCTCCGGCATACCCTTTACTTGCTTGGCTTCTGCTGGTGGTGCACTGGCAAATGTTTAAGAGCCTGCATATAAGACACACTTTCAAGTTTAATCCGCATTTTCTCTATCATTTTATTATGCCTAGATGATCAGCAAAACAATAAATCAAGCCCAAACTTATGGTTTGCCAATTTCTGAGATGTAAATGCTCACACTGAAAATTTAACAGTGGGTTTATGAGTGAGTTAGATCCAGCTCCAGCACACCCCTGAAGAGCGTACTTAACTAGTCTCCCCCCATCCATGCCTTCTCTGCCTTTTTCACTGGTTACTAGACCCTTCTCACCCCCCAGTTAGGCTACATGTTCCCCAGGTTCCTGACCTTGGCCATCTTCTTTTCTCTGTGTTGCAATCTCCTCCATTTAAACAACTTTCATCATCACATCATCATGAATGATTCCTATGTCTCTATCTCCAGCCCCAGACTCTCTCCTGAGTTTCAGACCCAAGTCTCAAACTCTCCACAGGACATCCCTATCTGAATGAAACACTGACTCTCTTTTATGTCCTTCCCTCTCCCCAAAAAAGCCACCTCCAGATTAATCAGACGGCAAACATAAACTGAAATCTGCAGGTAAACTAATCTCTCCCAGACTATCTTCTAGTGACGATAAGCTACAGTGTATGTTAGCTCTGTGCTCTATGCATAGCAGTTGCTTAAAAAGTGTTTGCTGTATTTATTGAATTGAACAAGGACATCCTCCTACCCCTTGCTCCTATCGCCTACCCTCATTCAGTTAGTTGCCAAATCCTAGCTAAGCCATCTCTCGATTAAATCCTCCTCCTTTCCATTATTATCGGCACCAATCTAGTATAAATTCCCATTAACTCTGACATGGAAACTTTTAGTAGCCTCATAACCAGATTCCCTCCTTAGAGTCTCTTCCCTTCTCAATCCATTTTCTTTTTTTTTTCAGTTTTCTTTCTTTCTTTTATTTATTTATTTGGTTGGTTGGGGTTTTTTTTGACATCCATTTTTATAAGATTTTGAGTTCCAAAATTCTTTTCCTCCCTCCTTCCCTCCCCTCCCCTCTCCCTTAGACAACAAGCAATCTGATATAGGCTATACATGTGTAATCATATTAAACACATTTCCACATTAGTCATGTGAAAGAAGAATCAGAACAAAAGGGGAAAACCACAAGAAAGGAAAAAGAGCTTGAGAGAGAGAGAAAGAGAGAGAGAGAGAGAAACTCCATAGTTCTTTCTCTGGATGTGGATAGCATTTTCCATAATGAGTCTCTTGGAATTATATTAGATTGGTGCATTGCTCAGAAGAGCTAAGTCTATCAAGGCTGATCATTGCACAGTGTCGCTATGTACAGTGTGTACAGTGTTCTTCTGGTTCTGCTCCTTTCGCTCAGCGTCAGTTCCCAATCCATCTTCTATACTACTGCCAATTCCACCTTTCTAATGTCCGGCGATCCTTTGATCGTGGTTGTCTCTTGCTCAAAGCCCTTAATTGCTTCCTCATTGCCTATAGAATTACGTTTGAATTTCTTATCCTAGTATCCAAGGCCCTCTACAATCCAACTACAACCTACTTTGCTAATTTCCTCTCATACTTTTTCCTCCTTGTGTTCTCTTTGCTCCAACGTAATTGGGATAATTCCCAAAATCTGGCCACCTTTGTTAATAGGGTTCTCTCTGTCTAGAATATTCTCCCCCTCACTAATCTAGATATGTGACTAAATTGACGTGTTAATTTACAGGGAAATTTTGATTGAATAATATTGTCAATATCGTGTTCGGTTCAATATGAAGAGATAATATTTTTAAAAGGTCAACCCAATAAAAACTCACGTAATATCATGTTTAAAGATTTGCAAAGTGATTTCTTCACAACACCCCTAGGAAGTAGTCAAGTATGATCTCCATTTTACAGATGTGGAAAGTAGAGCTCAGAGAAGTTAAATGATTTGCCCATAGTCCTACAGATAGGAAGTAATAACCCAAGTTTCTACTAATTTTTTCTGCTACATCACCCTATCTTTCTATCTAACCTTTCCCAAAAAAGCCACCTCTGGATTAATCAGAAGGCAAATGTAAATTGAAATCTGCCAGTAAACCAATCTCTCTCAGACCACCTGTAGTATGCATTTTGCTTCCCAATGAAGAAGAATCCTAGTAGGCTTTGGTTGCAATGACCTTCTCCCCATTGGAAGCTACTCATGTTTCTAATTGGCCAATTAGATTAACATCCATTTCCCACAGTGTTGCCATTAGGGCTGGAAAGACTGGTGTTTCCCACTCGTCTTTAGAGATTGGATGACACCCTGCTGCACAGCTTCAGCCTCCATAGGCATGCATACATCCTCTCCCATGAAAATGGTGAAAATGGCTTAAATTCCAATTCTAGCAATCCTCTGTCACTTGTTCTGCAGCATAATATCATTACTTTTAAAACATGTTGGCAAATTGTGAGGAGAGCCCGAATCCGAAAAGCTGATATGGTCGGGTTCGAGAAAAGAAAAATATATCTCGCACTTCTAGGGTAACTTAGTGTTCTAAGAATGTAGCAGAAGGAAAACTGGTGAAACAAAAGATGGACATGAAAGCCAGAGTCACATAATTATGGCTTTATAAACAATCTATCAGTAAATCCTGTGAAACATCTGCTAAAGGCAGTGTAGGGTAAAAGAGCATTGGTTTTGGATACAGGAGACCTGGGGTGGAATCTCAGCTCTGATCCTTGCCAGCTGTGTGGCTTTGGGTAATTTGCTTCACCTGTCTGAGACTCAGCTGCCTCATCTATAAAATGGGAATAATGATGATGATGATAAATCAGAATTGGTTAAAAAAAAGGAAATATGATTTCTAAATCCCAAAGTGGGGGGGGAGGGGGGCGGGGACGGAGGGAGAGAGGGACTGAGGATAAATCAGAGTAGTTATTATTATTATTGTGACAGGTCCTATGGAGGATTCAAAGATAGCCCAATATATTGTATACAGTAGGTGCTTAATAAGTGTTTAAATAAATGCTTAATAAATGAATGAATGCTTAAGACTTGTCCCCCTTATCTTCAGAAAGCTCACCTAGGACATGTACATTGTTGTTGTAGTTCGTAGTTCAGTCACTTAGTCACGTCCAACTCTTCATGACCCTGTATGGGGTTTTCTTAGCAAAGATACAGGAATGGTTTGCTATTTCCTTCTCCAGTGAATTAAGGCAAACAGAGGTTAAGTGACTTGCCCAGGGTCACACAGCTAGTGCCCGTCAGAAGTCATATTCGAATTCAGGTCTTCCTGACTCCAGGCCCAGAGAGCACGGAGTAGTTTAGCTGTCTCCAAACAATACCAGAAATGATAGTCTAAATACTAAATGAATAGTATAAGCTGTTGGTGTTCTAGAACCTCAAAGGAGGCAGCTTTGGGATTACTTCTTTTGTTGTTTTTGTGGTAGTTTGGAGGAGGTGTTTTCAGGGCAGCCAGGTGGCGTAATAGAGTCTCAGACCTGAAGTCAGTAAGACTCATCTTCCTGAATTCAAATCTGGCCTCAGATACTTACTAGCTGTGTGACCCTGGGCAAGTCACTTAACCCTGTTGGCCTGTTTCCTCATCTGTAAAATGAGCTGGAGAAGGAAATGGCAAATGACTCCAGCATCTTTGCCAAGAAAACCCCAAATGGGGCCATGAAGAGTCAGACACGACTGAACAAAAAGGGGGGGGGGTGTTTTCTAGAAGCAGCAGATCTTTCCACAGGGCTTGTGTTCCAGGTCCAGCTCTTGTCCCTTTACCAGTGGTGTAACTATGGCCGAGTCACTTTCTCTTTCAACATCTGGGTTTCCTCATCTGTAAAGAAAGGGGAGAATCACCCTCCTGTGGCTGTGTGGGGAGTTCTTGGTAAACTGTGAGCTGGTGAGCTTTCTCTCTGAGGCTCGGTGTGCTGAGTCCTCTGCGTGTGCCTGCTTCACTGGAGGGAATGGCCCAGGGTGTTTCACTGCCCTCCCCTTATTAATTACAGCTACTAGCCAAAGATGCAAAGCAGAGGCTGGGCTGTCGAGAGGAGGGGGCTCTGGAAGTGAAGAGACACCCGTTTTTCAGGAACATGAATTTCAAGCGATTGGAAGCAGGGATGTTGGACCCTCCCTTTGTACCTGATGTGAGTAACTCCCCACTCCCTGACATCTTCCCTAAAGTCACTTTAGACCAAGGTTGAGGGAACATCAACTTCTCCAACACGTTGAGAGTGTCTACACTCCTCTCAAAGATCATTCCAACAGTAGAGGTTTGGGGAGCCCATTCTGGCAGCGTGGAAAGAGCAGTGTAGCGGAAGTCAGGAAGCTTGGGTTCTAGTCTCCATTCCACCACTAATGACCCGTGCAACCTTGTGCTAGGTGCATACCCTCTCTGGGCCTCAGTCCTCTGTCCACTCAAAGAACCTACAGAGAAAACAAGACCTACGCAAATCACAGTGGAATCCAACAGCTGGAAGTGGGGGCACGGTAGGGGAGGGCGCTGGTTCTCATGTCAGAGCCCTCCTGCTTAGCCTTTAGCAGGACCTTTTAGTCTCGCTGACTCTCTGTTTCTTCATCTGTAAAATGAGACAGTTGGCTGAGATAGCCTCAAAGGTCCTGTCTGTGAGCCTGCTACAGAGAGAGCCCTATGCTAGGAGAGTTCTGAGGAGGGAAAATGTCCCTTCCAGCTCTGATTGATGGGCCAAATTAAATGACCTCCCAGGGTCTTTCCCCAGTTCTGACAGTCTGATTTTGTCATTCTAAGTGCATGTCAAAGATGGACTGGGCCAGCCTCGAGCAGCTCCTTACTGGGGCATGGACCCAGCCTGGGTCAAGCCAGGGGGGGATCAGAGACTAACCCTTGCCCTTCTGTTTCTCCTGGGCCGTAGCCCCGGGCTGTGTACTGTAAGGATGTGTTGGACATTGAGCAGTTCTCCACAGTGAAAGGCGTCAACCTGGACCACACAGATGACGATTTCTATTCCAAGTTCTCCACAGGATCCGTATCAATTCCGTGGCAAAATGAGGTGAGCAGGGATTAGGGCACAGGCTTTGTCAGTCTGGTCCATTTGGGAGGGAGGGGATGTAATAACAGTTTGGCTAGCAGCTGCTGTGGTTGTGTAAAACCGATAACAACCAGCACACAGAGGGCTGCTAGCACAGGTTCCTTGATCTGCTTTTCTAAGGAAAGCAACTTTAAGGGGTTAACAATCTCACTTTAATCAAACCTACGTATATAAACTCACTTAGCTCAGGAGGAAAAGCCATCAACCTGACCTTCAGAGCAAATACAAACAAATTACAAACAGAGACAATGTAAACAGACCAAATCACAATTCATAGTTACCAAAGAACCCATGGGTCTGAGTTAGCAAAGGCAGGGGCAGTACAACGGCTTGCCCAGGGTCACACACCACTCTTCCAGTGAGTGAGAGCCCCCAAAGGAAAAACGCCAACCTCTGAGTTTATATACCTTGCTCAGGGTCAAAGGGCGTCACAACATGCAACTCAAGCCCATGTGACCTAAAAGCTTCTGGCATCACAAACATGTGACTCAAACCCACGTAAACTAGGCTTTCCCTTGAGGTAAGGAGGTCATCAAAGACTCCTGATTTAATCAAAGAAACAAAGGCCGGACTCATCAAGGGGACTTGATTAAATAAGTGCTCCAAAAGAGAAAACAGTAAAAAAGTCCCACCTTAATGAATATTACAGGGGAGAGGAAAGAGAGGATTGTGTGCACTCCTTGTGTTTTACAGAGGCCGGGAGCAAGGGACAGTAACCTCTGGCCAGAAGGCTGAACAAATTGCTATGAATTTCAACTGCTGGACAGAACTACTAGGGGTCAGGCTTCCAGAGGTTGGGGGTGCCTTATTGAAGTCAAACCAAGAAGGGAAAGGGGGCCAAGAAGAAATGGAACCCCCTCTCCTTCTCCCCTGTAGTTGGGTACAGAAAGTGCAGGTCTCCACCCTTACAGTCCAAGCCTTCTCTACAGCACAGCAAATTGGTAGCAATGTCTTGAGTCCTGTATTCTAGGGATGGTCATGTAAAGGACACTGGAGTTTTACTGCTGGGCAGCCTGGAAATAGAGTGGTTGAGTAACAGTGTAGTGTAGAGAGAAATGAATTCAAAGGACCTGAATTCAAATTCTAAGTGTGCCATTTCTTTATTATCTCCTCAAGGTCAGGTACTGTCTTCTTTGTATCTCCAGTGCTTAACATAGGCCTAACACATTGAATCTTGTTGTTCAGTCACGCACGACTCTTAGTGACTCCATTTGGGGTTTTGTTGGGAAAGATACTGGAGTGGTTTGCCATTTCCTTCTCTAGCTCATTTCACAGATGAAGAAACTGAGGCAAACAGTGACTTGCCTGAGGTCACATAATAAGTGTCTGAGGTCAGATTTGAACAGAGTGTTTCAGACTCTATCCACTGCCACGTAGCTGCCCCAACACATAGTAAGCACTTAATAAATGTTTATTGACTGATTGTATGACCTTAGACAAGTCATCTTCTCTGGTCTCCAAATCCTTATTTGCAAAATAAGGAAGTTGAATTAGATAACAACAAAGGTTCTTTCCAGCTCCAAATTTATTTTCCTGTGATGCTCTAGGTCACTTAGTAAATAGCAAGGCTTGATCCTGGGTTTGATGAATTCATTTGGGTGGTGCTTTGCAATATACCATGCTATCTCTACTGTCCTTCACAGGCCTCTCAACAAGCTCAACTTGAATTGGTGCATTCCTCTAGGCAGCGTAGTTAGGGTACAGCATAACAGGGTGGAATAGGACTATGCAGGATCCCACTGTATTGTAACCAGGGCATCTCAATCTAACTTCACTGAGAATGCCATGTGGCATTTGACTTGAGAAGGAGGGAACAATCTCTAAGCACCCAATGGTATTGGGATGTCTTTTGAGATGAATAGACTGGCCTGAGTCATAGCTCCTTCCCCTATGAGTCTAGAGCATTCTGAAAGCACGGGCTGCATGTCTTGGCACTGGTCCTTCTTCCCCTTCCCCTCACAAGCCAATAATTATGAATGAGTCCACACCACGCAGTCCACTCCCATAGCTTCCAGCATCTCCAAAGCAAAGATGGCGCCAGAGCGTACCTCCAAGCAGGCATTGTGCTGGGACTAGAGAGGGATGTGTTCAATCTCAAATGACTTGATCATCACCTTTAACCATAAGGTCTAGACTCTGTCACAAGTGTTAACCAACTCCACAAAAAGAAGGTGAATTTCCATTTTAGTTTCGTTCGTGGGCACTTAGCACCTACTCATCCTCCTGTTGGAAGGTTGGAGCTTCTCAGGCAGAAATATTTCTAGGTTCATACATTTGGAGCTAGAAGGGATTTCAGAGGCATCATGTTCCACATGATGAACTGAGGCCCAGAGAGGTCAATAGAGTTACCTAAGGTCACCCATATAGTAAGTGAAAGAGCTGAGATTTGAACCCAAGTCCTTTGAGTCCAAATGGGTGGTGCTTTCCTGACTGTCCTCAGACTTTCCCTTACCTTCCATTCCCAAATAGTAATAACAGCAAAATACTTTATACTGGAAAGTAAGATGGCACCCTAGTGTATACAGTGTCAATTCTGGAGTCAGGAAGACTCATCTTCCTGAGTTCAAATCTGGCCTCAGCTGTGTGACGCCTGGCAAGTCACTTAACCCTTTTGCCTCAGTTTCCTCATCTGTGAAACAAACTAGAGAAGGAAATGGCAAACCACTCTAGTATCTTTGCCAAGAAAACCACAAATGGGGTCACAGAGAGTTGGGGCACAACTGAAAAATGATCTAACACACACTTAACACAATTTATCCAAGTCATTTGTAAAAATGGAATGTGACTTTTTAAAGGCCTTAATTGGCAATATCCTAAAACTTCATAAAGAGCATGGGGTAATATGAGGCTCTCAATCTGTGAAAGAAGAGCTTTGTATCTCTAGGCAAGCTACTATTAATAGCGATCATGCTGCCACAACATGAGTCAGCCCAGCATGTCTGTAATAATAATACCTAGCATTTATATAGCACTTTCTTCAAATTTGCAAAAGAGCTTTTCAGAGATCTCATTTTATCTCACCACCCATCTTGTGAAGGTCAAATGAAGCCAGTGCTGAAAGAGCTGGGCCTGAAGACAGGAATACTTCAGTTCAAGCCTTAGCCCTCACCACTGTTAGCTGTAACGGAACAAAAGCAGCTCACTCAGAGTCCCTGAGACTCAGTTTCCCTTCTCGGTGAAATGAGGATAATAGATCTATAATGTCACCCTGTTGTAAGACTCAAGCAGGGTGATTCCTGCGAGGCACTCAGCAAACAGAAAAGCATATACCAATCGTTGTTATTATGTGAAAGTACTTGGTAAGGCTATTATATTAATGTCAGTGTTTCTTATTTTTAGTAGTACAAAAATGTTATTTTCAATGGTATTATTTTTAGTACTACCATCTCATTAGGGAAAGACCCAGCTAGCTTTTTTTTTTGGAGGGGGTAAGACAAAGCAATTGGGGTTAAATGACTTGCCCAAGGTCACACAGCTAGTAAGTGTGTCAAGTATCTAAGGCTGAATTTGAACTCCTGTTCTCCTGACTCCCAGCTAACTTTTAAAAAATGTTTAGGCTAATATATATTGCCTAATTATCTACAAGGTCCATAAAAAGGCCATTGAGACCATAGAGTGGAGGCTATAAAAGACCTTGGAGGCCAGCTAGTACAGATGAGTAAACTGAGGCCCAGAGAGCCCAAGTTCTATGTCCAATATTACACAAATAGCAAATGGAAAAATCAGAATTTGATTTGAGTCAGGCCCTCTGACTCAAAACTTGGCTCTCTTTCTACTTTACTTAGCTTCCTCCAGGTAGAATTTTTCTGACACATAGTAAAGTGCCCATGACTTTGCCATAATAATTTTCTACTTTAATTTCCTTTAAAAATACCCATTGGGAACTGACATTAGTCACAGTTCCCTAAGTTCTCTGTCTTTCTGTCTCTCACCCCTTGAGCAGGGATGCCATCTCAGCACAAAGAAAGACTGAGGAGACACCTTGGGGCGGCTTCCCATCCTCCCATTACAGAGACCTCACACCCCGCTTCAGTTCTGCCAAGAGCATTTCTTAAAAACTAAGGCTGAGAACTATGGTGGAAAGGGTTACTTTTCAGTTGAAAAGAGAGAAGAAATGAAGTTCCTGGGCTGCAGAAGACAGTTTATTCTCCCAGATGCCAGAGGCCTCACTAGTTTGTCTGCTTTGACTTGTTTTCTGCGGAAAGTAACAGGATGTGGCTTCTCTAATGCATGTCTGGTTTTGCCTCCATTTCTCCAGATGATAGAAACCGAATGTTTCAAGGAGTTGAATGTGTTTGGACCAAACGGTACTCTTTCACCCGACCTGAATCGGAGCTACCCTCCCGAACCGCCAAAGAAAGGCTTGCTACATCGAATATTCAAGCGGCAGGTGAGACCTCAGGCCGAGTCCAGCCATGTAACCCCCGAGTTCAAGCAGATACAGTGAAATTTTGTCATAGGTTCTCGTGCCAGAGTAAAAGAACCATGGCTTGGGAGTAAGAAGAGCTTAGTTCAAATTCTAGCCCTGTAGTTTATGTCTTCTGAACCTTGGTTTTCCCATCTATAAATTATGTATAATGACATCTGTAACACCAGTTTTACAGTGGTTCACACAGCACAGTATTATCCTTTGCTATGACTGATATAATATGTAAAAAGCAGCTAAAAAAAAAGCTGGGCTATTTTTAGAGGGCCAAGAGGTGAAAATGAAATAATCAGCTCCCAGGACTTCCTTTGTGCCACCCCCTCACCTACAGTGCAGGAGCTGCTTGGGTAGCATGTCTTCATCGGGTGGCATAGGTGGTGTTTTGTCGAGAGAAGCATCGTGTTGTGGTTGACTTGGAGTCAGAAGGCCTGGGTTTAGACTCTGCTTTTGCCACTCTGACAGTTTAACTTTGAACACGTTTTCTGATCTCTAAGACAGAGGTATCCCAGAATCAGAGCTGGAAGGGGCCTTAAAATTCATCTAATCTAACCGACAGATGAGGCTGAGGGACTTTCCCAAGTTCAGACACAGGGAGGAAGCGACAGCGCCAAGATTCAAACCCAGTCCCTCTGATATCAAATCCCCCAGTGTTCTTTCCCCTGCACCATGCTGACAGTACCCACCCCGTCCAACTCACAGGGTTTTTGTGAGGTTCCAAGGAGATGATGTATGTAAGGCAGCCTGTACATAGGAGTGACTATTGTGTTTAGAATGACTAGCCCAAGATCACAGGGCAGGTGAGTGGCAAAACTGGATTAATGATACAACAGAAGAATTATTGAGCAAAGAGTCCAACAACTTTTGACCATCCCTGACAAACAGTGGGCTAGGCAAAGTGGGGGGAGTCCCAGGGAGGGAAGAAGAGTCTTGGCAGTTGCAAGGTTAGCAAGTTCCAGGAGTTGATTAGACTCTCCAGATTCCCTAGTCCAGTCCTGACTTTCAAAGTCCCCAAATTGGGAGAAGCCAGCAATATGTTCTGCCCTAAAGAATCGCTCACTTTGCATTCAGGAAAATACTATGGTAGGGTGAGATAGGATTAAGAGTCTGAAGTCAGGTAGACTAGGGGGATGTGCTAGGGGGTCAGATGATCTGGGTTCTCATCCTAGCTCCCCCACAAATTTCCTTTGTGGTGGTGGGGGAGGAGAATGGCAAGGGAGCAAGTCAACTTCAGTCTCAGGCAAAATATTAAGTGCCTCCTGTGTGCAGAACATGATGCTCAAGGTCTGGGGAGAGTCAAAGTTTAGCTGTGGCATTTTCCCTGTTCTAAGGGGATAATACATATACGTGATATAAGTAAACACATAAAAGGCATAGGTAAAGTGTTGATCCAAGTCTGAGGAGACTTTGTTGGCTGAAGGGAGCTGAGTTGATATTTAAAACATTAAGAAATGCAGGAAGGATATTGTCTCTTTTTCAGATAGATCAGGTCTAAGTTGAGCAATCTTTTTGGAAAATGAAAGAGCCAGAAACCTCGCTTTTCTTTCCAAGGCTCTTACTAGGAATAGGAGAATGGGTGGGATTTCATCAAACAAAACAGGAGGCTTATCAGGCATTCCAGACATAGGGAACAGTGTGAGCCAAGGCCCAGAGACTGGAAAGTGTTGGGGATGTTGGATTGACGGCACGTGGTCCAGAACGACAGGAGCACGTGATACATGTAAGGAAGTAGAATGAGAGACAGCTCAGTATTATCTTTTGCTATGACTAGACCAGAAGGTCAGGAGATTCATGCATGCACATGCCAGGGAATGGTTGAGTTCCACATGATTTGAGGCGTGCCCAGCAAAACTCGAGGAAGATGACTGCATATTCTTTAAGAACCATTGTCCTAGACAATCAGGAGTCTTGGGAAGGTCTTGATGGGTGTTGCCATAACTGGATCTGGGCCTAAGGAAGATTAGTCTGGCTGAGGTGTTTGATTCACTTCAACAGACATTGATTAAGCACATATTATGTGCCATGAACTGTGCAGTATACTGGGGACACAAGATGAAGAACTCCATAATGCCTGACTCTCAAAAGCTTACAGCGTAATTAGGAGGATGAGGAGGGTATAGAGTGTGTATAAATGGGTATGATACAAGATAGAATGTAAGCAGGGCAAAGGAGGAAGCAAGACCACGTGGCATAAGAAAATTTGAGGAGGAAGAGATTCCCTAGAGCTCAGGAGATGAAGAGGAAGCTGATTCTTGGAGAAGCGGTATGATGGAGGGTGAAAGCAGAGGCAGGGCCAAATTAGGAAAGCACTGTATAGTCCAGAAAGGTACCAAAGAGGGCCTGAATACTGGTGGTTCAAAAGGAAGAGGGAGAGATGGGAAAGAGGTCACTCTACCTTTCCAAGATGAGGCTTCCCCACACGTACAGTGGGGATATAAGCACCTGCCCTGTCTGCTTCCTAGAACTGTTCAGATGAACTTATCCAGCTCAGATGGCAGCTCAGATGAGATGATGGGTATCGCAGTATGTTACAGATGAAGGGATTTATTCCTGTTATGGGGGTGGGGACACTAAGCTATCTCATATTTCTTTGCCCTTCACACAATTCTTTGCTCTCCTTTCTGCTCATCCCTGCTGTAGGCTCCAGGACAGAGAGGACAGGGCTTAACTGTGGTGACTTAGCAAAGAGTACAGATAGCATGCTGCTTTGGAAAAAGACTTTCTAGGGGGATGGGGCAGATGGGTGGGGAGAGCTGCTTTGAGGATGCCGCGAAAAGGGAGATCCCAGAGATCTCCAGCCTGCTTCGGGTTCGCTGAGGGACACAGGAGCCCTGAAGAGTTTTGAAATGTGGGAGCAGCCATGGAGATCCAGGGCATGGATGTGGTCTATAAAAGATGACATTGAAGCGCCTCTTTGCTCCATTTCCTTTGATATTTCTTTGTCCCATATCCAGTGATGTGGAATGCTTTTCTGCTATTCACCAGCTTTTGAGTTGAGTTTGGAGGAGACTGGAGCAGCAGGTCTTGACATTTTCTTTCCCAGTACCCCTGTGAAGGCTGCTTCCTCAGTCCATGAACCCTTGCAGCTCACACTGCTCTTCTCCCTCTCCTCCCCCCACCCAACCAAAGGAAGCCAAACCTGCAGCTCATTTCCCCCTTCAGGCATGGCTCTTCCTAGAGCCAAGAAAAGCTAGTCTGCCCTATCTGTGCAGAGCAGCAGGTACCTTCCCCTCCCCTCCCCTCCACAGAACAGCTGGTAGGAATTGTGATGTCTTCTTAACACCCAGGAGGCTCTAGTCATCTGCCTGGACCAGATGCCCCTCAGAAGTTCTTGGGGGGAAAATTTCAAATTCCTTAAAAGAAAGGGGAACAGGAGTTTCCATCAAGCAAATCACAGTCCTGCTTACAATGTTATGAATGCTTGGTTGGTAATTCTGAACAAAAAGAAAACTTTAGTAGCTGAAAGTGTTCCATGTTGTTGCCACCAGGACAACACAGCTACCGCTCATTTTCCCAGGTCCTTCCCTTTCAGAGCATCTGGAAGCCAGAGGGGTCTGCCGTGCCCTTTTCCCTACCTCTTCCCTTTGTCTATCAGATGACCCCCAATATCGCTCCAACAATTTCTCAATAAGTCTAATGGAGGCAGATGATACACAGATGCCCTCATCGCCCTTAGAATTTCTCCATGGAGGATGTGAGCTAGTGGAAATCGCCAGGGAGGCTAGAAAAGCACCTCTAAGGCAGCAGCTGGGCTCCACTTTCTTTCTCTCTTCTATGTGGGCTGTAATTGAAGAAGCACTGGATGTGGAATCACAGGACGTGAGGGCAAATCTCAGCTCTCCAACTTACTCCCTTTATAATCCCGGACTGGCTGCTTTGCCTCTGCCTTACAGAGAGTTTGGGGATGTTTCCTTTTAAAATGCTTGCTTAGGCTATGAGATGTCTGTCTCTGTATTTCACTGTAGTGGGTCTAATGGTTTTTCTCTCTTCCAGCATCAGAATAACTCCAAGAGTACTACTAATTCCAAGGCGAATTTTAACCACCACATCAACTCCAACCATGTACGTTCAAACTCTACTGGAAGCAGCTAGTTTCAGCTCAGATTTGGGAGTTTTAAATGGGGCCACGCCCTAGTCCTTCCACTTTAGAAACAGAGCTCCTGCCAACAAGCGCCACCACCGTCACTGAGTTAGGCCAATGCTTCCGCCCCTCCAAAAGCCAGAAAGAGGCCCTGTCCAAACCTTGGAAGTGGAGCCTCCATTTTTCCTGAAGAAATTCCCACTCAGGTCTGATTTTCTGGAGGGGACCCTTGGACAGCTGGTGTGATGGCACTTGGTCTCTGTAGAACATTGCAATAGAAATCCAACAGATAAGACAACTTGCACGTATTTAAATAGCATCATACCTAGAACTGAATTTTGTCCTTATTATTTTTAAAGAAAAGTTTTGTAAATTTCTCTATTGTCTCAGTTTACATTTTGTACATTTGTATTTAAATGAAAGTCAGACTTTGAGGGTGTATATTTTCTGTGCAGCCGTTGTAAAGCCATGTGTTTTAAGACATTGAGGGGGAAAGGGAGGGAAGGGGGGGATTTTAAAAATGTGACTCAAGACTTCCAGAGCCTCAATTGAAAAATTGCTGTTTTTATTAACTGCAGAGAATTACTCCAATTTCACATTAGCTAATGGATTATATTTCCATATATGCATTTGATGGCACAATTTATTCCTAACTAACTTATATTCGTTTGTATATTTGATTTATAGCAACACTGCATACAATCTCTCTGTTAGTTTGTAACGTCTTATATTAAATGCTTAAAAAAAAGGAAAAGGAAAAAAAAGGGCACACTTGTGACTTAACCCTATTTGAGAACTTCCTCCATATGAGGCTGGGACCTGCTGGCACCACTGAGTTTAATGCCAGGTTTGGTGTTTTTTTTTCATAGATCATCAAAATATTTGTGGTGTGATTCAGGGTCCTGTTTTCCCTTCTCTATCCCCTTTTCACATTAGATATAATCTCCAGGGAGAGAAAGCATGGTCAGGGCCTAGGAGACTTTGGGCCATTGGTCCTGGGCAGAGAATATTGTCCTTCCTACCTAGTGTGTCCTGACTTCTTGTTTCCCTAAAGTTTTTTTTCGGTTGGTTTTTTTTTTTTTGAGTGAAATGTGAGAGTGATGAGAATTAAAGGAAATCCCAAGTGTCTTAAACTTTTACAGACAAAAAGAAGCCTAGATATAGAAGTCTGTATGAGCTCGAATGTTTGCTTGAGAATAATAAAAACAAGAAGGAAGATTTCCTGAGACTTTTTGGTGCCTCTACACATAACAGAGATTTCTTCTGAGGTGTCCTAGAGAGAAGGAACACAGTAGTACAGAACAGAAAAAAATTAAATTAGGCCTCTCATGCAAATTCCTCCTGGTTCCTATGTGAATAGTGAGTGAAAGGGTCTCTAGTTACAGCATATGGGTAAGTTGGTAAGTAGCCAAAGATCAGTTAGGGGTGGAGTTCCCTGGTTTCTCTGGTCCAAAGTTGGCTGGCCCGTGGAGAGAACCAGTGACCAAAATGGTGGCACTTGAGAAGCCAAATAAAGACAGTTCTACCTTAAGAAAATAAGTAAGGGTGCCAGCCACCCCTCCAAGGTCAGACCAGATGTTGAAGACAAAGAAGGCCCTTCCAAGAATCTGAAAATACAAATTAGAAATGTAGGTGGTAACACCAGCCAAGATCAACAGAACCAAAATGCGTAAAAGACCTCTGGAGACAATCCCAGTGTCAAAGGATCAGAGGATAATAGATACAACTGGAAGCAACTTCAAATGCCATCTTGTCCCACCCCCTCTCATTTTAGAGATGAGGAAACTGAGGTCTAGGAATGTTAAGTAACTTGTCTAGGTTCATACTTCCATGTAAACAGTTTCATCCCTAGCACTGGGTTGCCCAGTCTCCCTTCTAACAAAGAGACATTGAACAAACTATCCTGCTCTCACACTAGCACCCCAACGGCTCCCACCTAAAGTGAAGTGAGCAATGAATTAACCTGACTCCTCTCAAGACATGCCAGGATTTGCTGCCATCATTTCGCACAGCCTTCTGCACTTCCAGGCTGTGGTTTAGTGGATTGCCAATGTTTGGGGAGGAGACCACTCAGAACTTACTTTGTTTGGTGAATTAGATAATAAGAGGTGAATTTTCAGGGAGAAGCGTCTTGTGAGACTTAAATTCACAACTTAATTTCATAATCATAGAATATTTGAATTACAAGGGACTTTAGATATTCAACCCCTTCATTTTGTATATGGGGAATTGAGGCACAGAGATGAAAAGTTACTTGCCTCAAATCACACCACTAACAAATTGGTAGAACCCCATCCTTAGATCCTAAACTTCAGTGATGTGCCTTTTGGGAAGTACTCATATGCTAGAAAGGGAGGTGGAAAATTGGGCTGTATAATTTTGATGTGGTTCCACAAATAAAGGGGAGAATAGAAATATTTTAATTTCTTCATATGTCTGTAATCTGTAGTATTAATTTCCTGGACCAGTTCTTGGACTAATTGGCCACCTCAATTCCTTGGGTTGAATTGGAGGTAGATACATTCATCCACCTTTGCCATTTTTGCCAAGGAAATGGAAATACCTTTGAATAGCAGTATTAAGTCCCACAACCTTGCTGATCTTCCCTTCTCAGTGACAGAATGGAAAATCATTCTGTAGAAGCCAACCCAAAGGACCACCTGACGTTAAGGGCTCCTCTCTATTTACCCAGTCTATTGGGATTAAAACTCTGTAAGTGAGTTAGTATTGGGAGAAAATATTCATGCTGCAAGAAGAATATAATAGTTGTTTTCAGCGTCAAAACCCCACACTGATTTTAAACCCCCTGGGGAGCATTCAAAAAACTTTTAAATAGGGCTCCTACTGCTTTTCTTTTTCTAGTCCTTGGGTCATTTGGACTATATCAAAAGCACAGGTCTCAACATGGATTCCTAGAAAGACTTGAGGCTATCCTTCTCTTGGTTATAACTGCCATAAATGTACGTGAAAGTTGCAGCTGAGGTTACTTTGCTGCTAAGCCCCCCAAATCATTTGAGCCAAAAGGCCAGTGCCCAGCTATTACAAGAGAACACCTCATTAAAGCAATGCCCAAGAGACTGTCCATCCATGTCACCGGCCTCTTGAGTCGATCATCAGAAAATCATCCCCTCCAAGCTTCATCTTCTACATCTGTTTTAAGACCAAAAAGAAAAGTAGTTATTTGTGCAGATATCTTTGGATGATCTGAGGTTTTAAAAAAAAAGTCGAGCTCTGTGAGGAAGAATTCCTCTTTAAGGATGTGGTTTTGTGCATAATTAGTCAATTGACATAGTGCCTTTGAGGTAACCCAAGGAGTGGGCCCTGAGTTGTACAGAAACCTCTTCTCTTTGTTTGCTTCTGTCTTCAGTAAAACAGTGGTTGTCCCTGGACTCATCATCATGATCCATAATGGAGTCTCCTCAGTGGTTCTTGGGACCACCCAAGATATTGAGGAGACAGCTTCCCCCTACACACACACACACACACACACACACACACACACACACACACCAGTTCTCAGGGAACTGACATCCTGGGGAGGCAGTTCCCATGGTAGACAGGAACATTCTTCCTCTTTGTGTCAATGATCAAATAAAAATACTTAAAACAAGAGAATAAATATATTAAGCACCTACTATGTGTGAGGCACTGTGCTAAGCGCTTTATAAATATTATCTCATTTGATGATATAGAATTACAGAACTCTGCACAGATTTCCACAACTGCTCTCTTGACTCCATCCCATCTTCCACTGCATTTTGAACAGCAACAAGAAGATGCAACTTCCGTCTAAGATGTACTGCTCTTTGCCAATGGGAACATAGTCATTCCTGGTTTTGTTTTGTTTTTTTATGGGGGGAGGGGCCTAATCCTACTACTACTTAAACTAGAGCAGTCAGTAGTTTGATTAAATTATATCAACGCCTTACAGGGTAATAATTCAGATTTTGCCTCGGGTTCCAGATACATGCACATGGCTGACTACACTGGCTTCAGTGGGTGCTGCTTGGGAGCAGAATTTGCCCTCAGGTCCTTAAAATTCCATTTGGGATACAGATTGTCTTGAGTGCCTCCCCTGTGAAGATGAGACAGTCTTTTAAGAGACCAGAAGGTCCTATGCCTTGCTTAAGTGATTATCAAGGAATATCCACAGTGTTGAAACTCCTCTTCTTCCATTCCCATCCCCCTTTTCCTGAAGAAGCCACATCATTTCAAGTCTTTTCCTTTGCCGGCTGTTGGCCAGATGTTTCACCAATGCCAGGACTCTTCTAGCATGTTACTAAGCCAACAGAGTGAGCACACCTCTTGGACGGTTTCCCTTGGAGGCACATCAGTCTTGGGTTGGGACCAAGTCAACCTCCCTTGGCAAGCAGAACAAGAAGAATCAAGAGCTTGGTGTCCCTGGATTTTATGAGAAACATCAGGTCTCTTTGCAATCAAGTGTCCCCCAAGAAATCTTCATCCTGTCCAGGTAATCTTTGTGCTTACATCTCCCACCTCACCACGCGGCTCCTGAGTAGGCTTCAGGAGTCAGTGGAACAACTGAATGTGTCCTCTTTGAGTCACCGTTCTATTTTTAATCTGGGACACACTTGTGTGACTTTTAACATTTTGGCCTTTGCTTGGGAAGGTGAAGGGCATACATATTTCTTTGTGCAGTTTCACATCACATAGGTGGTGGCCCACAAGCCATCTCTCACCTGGACAGATAAACTGTCATCACCTGCTTAAACAACCAGTCAGCCCACCCAATTTAAATACCAACATTGCAAATCCACACTCATGCCCAAGGACATATTTCCAGTTTGATTTTCAAAACCTGCTCTACTGTGGTCAAGATATGTACATATTTGGAAATGTCATGCTCTCTCCAAGAGGGAAAGGGCTTTTCCAAAGGATTTAGATGTGACTATTATGAGTCAGTTGGAAAGTCATTTTTGGAAGCACTCCAAAACAAATGTTCTGGGTTAATAGTTCATGGCTTTTGATCTTATCTTAATAACAATGATAATGATAAAATAACCATCATTCCAGCATCTTAAAATTTCTCTCTGTTTTTTTCCTGGAAGATTTTCACACTGTTTGATAAAACCAAATTCTGTTTCTGAGGTTGTTCTGGAGATAGTGGTTTTTGTGTTCTCTGGCTGCCCTTAATTCTCTGTACATTCTAATAACGTCACAGTGCTGCTGTATCTAGATCAAACCACTGTTTTGTTTTGTTTTTTTAGAAAAATAAATTCCTTAATTTAAAAAAAAACCAAGAAATTTCATGCATTTTGTCCTTGGCACCCTGTAGACTTAGATGCATTGTCTGCATGTAGGTTCTGCATGGAGACACCTGCAGCTACTAATCATTATTTGTGCTTGACAGTTGACATCGGTCACTGCACTTGACAAGGCTTAAACTTTTATTCGCTCACTTCTTCATTCAACATTTGTTAAGTATCTGGTTTCCACAAGGGTCTATGCTCGGTATTGAAAGAATTTGATTCAGGCATTTAAGTACCTGCCATAGCAAACACACTGTGCTTGGGGCTAGGCAGATGAAGCCCAAGATAAAAAGAATCCCTGCCCCCAGGAATCTAGGAGATACAAAGATGAATAGAATCAGAATCATAAAATCTTGGTGTTAAAGTCACCTCCAAGGTCATAAAGAACTTAGACTAGGTCTGGTCCTACCTGAAGCACAATTTACATATAAAATATTCCCAATGAGTCTTCATCCAAACTTTACTGAGCATCTGCAGTAACAAGGAATTCTCTACCTCTTCAGACAGTTCATTTAATTATTAAACAGCTCTGACTATGTTAGGAAGTTCTCCTTTATATGAAGCCATACTCTTTTTTTAATTTTTTTTTTATTTTTAGTTTACAACACTCAGTTCCACAAGTTTTTGAGTTCCAAATTTTCTCTCCCTCTCTCTCCTCCCCCTTCCCCCCCCAAGACAGCATGTAATCTGATATAGGTTATACATATACCTTCGCATTAAACTTATTTACATAATAGCCAAGTTGTAAAGAAGAATTACAACCAATGGAATGAATCATAAGAAAGAAGGAATGAAACCAAAAAAAGAACGAAAAAAAAGAGCAAATAGTTTGCCTCGATCAGCATTCAGACTCCATAATTCTTTCTTTGGATGTGCATAGCTTTTTCCATCATGAGTCGTTTGGAGCTGTCTTTGAACTTTGCATTGATGAGAAGAACCAAGTCCTTCAAAGTTAGTCCTTACAGATACCATGTGTCTGTAATCATGTATAATGGTCTCCTGGTTCTGCTCCCCTCACTCAGCATCAGTTCATATAAGTCTTTCCAGGGTATAATGAAGTCTGTCTGCTCCTCATTTTTTATAACACAATAGTATTCCATTACATTCATATACCACAATTTGTTTAGCCATTCCCCAATTGATGGGCATCCCTATAAAGCCATAATCTTTCTCCCTATAATTTGTATCTATAGTGCTTAAGATGTATAATGTAAAACACACAAAATGTTTACATAAATTCAATTACAAAATGGACCTTAAAGAAATTAAGGACAACTTACATAGCTAGAAAAATATTCAGTGCTCATGGCTAGATTATGCCAATATAATAAAAACAATAATACTACCAAAGTTAATTTCTGGTTTTAATGTTATATCAATTGAATTATCAAAGGAATACTTTATAGAACTTGATAAAATAACAAAATTCATTTGGAAAAAGATCTAGAATGCTAAAGGAAAAGAGGGAAAGAAATAGGAATGAAAGAAAAATAGTACTTCCAGACCTCAAGCAATAATAATAAAAATCATTTGGTGTTGGTTAAAAAATAGATCAATGGAGCAAAATAGACAAGGAACAATCAGAAACAATGGTACTCAATAACCCAATGGTTGACAAATCAGAAAACAGAAATTAGGTAGGAAAGTACTCCCTTTTTGATTAAAAAAAAAACTACTGGGAAAATTGGGAAAAGGTCTGGCAGAAATTGGGCCTAGACCAACACTATATTCTATAATACATCCTAAATTGGTATGTGATCTTAATATTAAATTCCACACCATTTTTTTTAAATAGAAGAAAAGTAGATCACATACCTTTCACTGCTATGGGGAAGTAATATATTCCTAACCAAATAAGTATCAAGGCAATTACAAAGATTAAAAAAAAAGTTTCTCACAAGCAAGATTAATGTCCTAAGAAGCAGCTGAATGGGGGAAAAAAAGCTTTGCATCCAATTTTTTTTCTGATAAAGGTTTGGTGTCTAAGCTACATAAACAACTAACAGATAATTAATAGTTAAGAACAAAAGTCATTCTCCAGTAGACAAATGGTCCCAGGATATGAACAAACAATTCTCAAAAGAAAAATTTTAAACTGTTAACAGCCGTATGAAAGGAGATTCCGAAAATCACTAGTCATAAGAGAAACGCAAATCAAAACAACCCCAAAGTTTTACCTAATACCCTAAAAATTGGTAGATATGACAAATGATGGAAATAATTGATGTTGGAGGGGTTCTGGGAAGACAAGCACACTGGTGCATTATTGGTGGAGCTATAAAATGATACAATCATTTCGGAAAACAATTTGGAATTGTGCAAATAAAGCAACTTAAAATCATACTCTAGGGGGACCTAGAGATTCCACTACTAATCTTACACTCAAGGGAGGCCACTGGTAGAAGGAAATTCTCATGTACATCAAAATATTTATAGCAACACTTTTTATGATAACAAAGAATTGGAATCAAAGTAGATATTCATTGCTTGGGGAATGACTAAACAAATTATGATATATGAATGTAATGAAATATTACTGTGTTGTAATAAATTATAAGTATGGTAAATACAGAGAAGCATAGAAAGATTTACATGAACTGATCCAAAGTAAATGGAGCCAAGAAAACTTTAGATACAATGACCACAATATAAATAGAAAGAATAGCCACAAAATAATCAAAAGTGAACATTATAAATTTTTTTTAAAAAGTACAGAGCTAAAGAAGAGGTATGAGAAAATAGAGCCAATCTTTTGCCAAGGTTAGAGATCAACAGATGTGGTATATTGCCATATTTTGGGATTTTTTCAATGTATTGATTAATTTTGCTGATTTTTTTCTCTTCTCTTTCTTTTTTTCTTTAAACATTTAATTTGGGATGGTCCTCTGGGAGAGAGAGGGGAAGGATACTGGGGAAATTCTTAAAGACATTAAAAAAGACATCAATAAAATTTAGTTCAAAATTTTTGTAAAATACAAAAAATATGAAAAAGAGAAAAAAATCAGCAAAGTGAATAGGTACTACCTGAATAAGCTTGAGCAAGTCAGTCAGTTAATAAACATTTATTAAGTGCCTACTATGTGCCAGACACTGTGCTATATACTGGGTATACAAAAAAAGGGCAAAAGACAGTCTCTGCCCTCAAGGAGCTTGTGATCTAATGGGAGAGACAACATAAAAAGAAATATATACAAAGCAAGCTATATATCAGATAAATAGGATTTAATTAACAGAGGGAAGGCACTGGAATTAAGAGGGGTTAGAGCAGGTTTCCTATTGAAAGTGTGATTTTAGCTGGGACCTAAAGGAAGACAGAGGACTCAGTAGTCAGAGGAGGGAGAGTGTTCTAAGCACCACCCTATGTTTCCAGTCTTATCTCATATTACCCCTCTGCACACTTTCTATGGTCAAACACAAATGGAAATTAACCAGACCGTGGGCTTTTGCTCATTTGTTTTATATGCCTGGAATGCCTTCTCTCCCTCACAGAGAGAATGCCTGGAGCTGAGAGACAGTATGTGTGGTGGTTAATTAATAGTAAGAGAGGAAATAATCCAAGCAATATGATTTATTAGCAAAACAGGCATAATAAATGGGTCAGTGAACTCTCCAGTCAGTCCAAAGACCCTGAATAGAGAGTGAGACATATTTTTATGTATTAAAATAATTAATCAAATGAAACCAATTAATTGTAAGAAAACAGTTAACCAGGATACAAACCAGCAAAATTAGGTAATCTGATTTCTAATTGGAGGAAAGATTGGGATTTTCCAAGTTGGGAGGGGGGAAGAGTAAGTTTCAGTCAAGTTAGGAGGGGGACAAGTAGGTTTCGGGGTCTTTTCCCAGAATTGAGAGGTGCTCATTAATTGCATCCACCTGCACTTATAAAACAATAGATGGCTTATACCGTCTGATTTTCCATGGATGTTTTGCAGAAAAACAAGTTGGAGGAGATTACATGTGGCAGCACAAGATGGAGTCAGTGTTCATGAGGTAGATTCTAATTGGTTCTCTTAATTCCCACACCAAACCAACTCCATTTTGTAACTGGCCTTCACTCCATCTGGTCAATTGTCTTGTTCTGAAAAAGCCAGAAGACCTGTGTCATTGGAACTAAGACTGTTGGGGAGCAAGGTGTAAGAAGATTAGAAGGGCAAGAGCAGGGCTAGATTGTGAAGGGTTAATCTCCTTATCTATAAAATGAAGAAATTGAACTGGATGACCTCTAAATTCCCTTGGAACTCCATAATTCTGATCGTATCATTGTAGAAAACCTAAAATCCCTTGGAGACCTCACGGTCCATGAAATCGTAAGTGAGTTTTAGCCAATAGGGCTACAGAAGAGAACTGAGTTTTCAATAACTTCTTTAATTAAATCCCACAATTATTACCCACTATATTTCAGCATGTACCATCTGCTCCAGTCAAGTCAATGTGCTCACCATCTACCTACTCTCATTGTATAGTAATTGAAGGAATAGAGGATGTTGAGTAAGATGACCTTGTTCAAATTTAAGATCCTTTAATTATTATCTGTGTGACATTGGGCAGCTCTCTTCTCTCCTCTAAGGGGAGTTGGACCATATTCTCTTTTAGGACCCTTCTGGTTGGGAGCCTATAACTCCAAGGACCTCGCCCTATTACAGGCTAGGGAGCCACCATTGGTGGCTTGGGGTTAGGGGTGTCTCTCTTTCTATTAACTGGGAAATGGAAAAAAAGGAGAAAAGGCAGATTCCCATTCTCACTGCACAAGATACAGGGCATGTGTTCCTGGCATCCCAACAACTGTGGGCAGATGCTGCTGAAACTTCCTGGATCAAACATGGAGGCAGTATGATATAGTGCAATGATTCTCCAAGTATGGTCCACAGAGGTCCCAAAGACTCTTTCCCATCACCAAGATCAAGATTATTTTCATACTACTGACATTATTTACCTTTTAAAATACTCCTCCCTTTTCCAAAGAAGACATTCTTGTGTACCTATCTGTATGAGACTGGATTTTCTTCAGCTAAAACAAGAATCACAACAAATTGAAAGCAGAAAAAGATATGAGAATCCTTCTGCCTTCTATTAAGCCAGATATTAAAGGGATTTGCAAAAATATGTAAAACAATTCCATTTTTCTAATTTTTTTGTTTTGGAAAATAGTTGTTTTTCATTTAAAATATATGTAAACAGGTAGTGGGTTTATTATTGTTATTTTTAATGAACTAATAAATATTTTTAAACTTTATCCATTTCAATTTCTAATATGGTAAATATAGATAGATATAACCAGATACTCGTTTGAGGCATCAATAATTTCTAAAAGTGTGAAGGGATATCATGAGACCAAAAAGCCTAAGAACTGCTACTATACTGGATGGCATCCTGGACTCAGAGTACTAAAGACCCAGGGTCAACTCCTATCTCTCATACTAGCTGTGTGACTATGGGAAAATCCTGTATCTTACTTGAACCTCAGTTTTCTGAGGGGATAATAAAATCTCTTGTACCTACATGACCAGATTGTTGTAAAGCTCAAATAAGATAATATCTGCAAATTACTTTGTAAATCTTAAAGCACTATATAAATGTTAACTATTGTTTTTATTATTATCAATAGCCTAGGCTATAAGGATTCAATCCTTAGCCATTAAGACCCTCCAAACTAAGCACCACCCTATGTTTCCAGTCTTATCTCATATTACCCCTCTGCACACTTTCTGTGGTCAAACGCAAATGGAAATTAACCAGGCCGTGGGCCTTTGCTCATTTGTTTTATATGCCTGGAATGCCTTCTCTCCCTCACATCGCCTGTTAAATGTTTATTTATCCATTAAAGGAAAAGTCTATGAAAAGGCTCTATGATTTTGTCATTATGAGGAACTCCCCATTACCACCCATCCTTGGCTTAATAGATAAGTCATAGGGGGTTGTCTAAAGCTCCACAAAGATCTTAAGACAGATTTAGAGCTGGAAGGCATCTCAGAGGTCATCCTATCCAACTCCCTGGTTTTACAGAAAAGCTAACAAAGGCCTAGAAAAGACCTACCCAAGGCCACACAAGAATTAACAGACCCCCTTCCCCAGAAGTTCCCCCATACTCTACCATCTTTGTCATTTTGGTTAAGTGACTTGCCAAGAGTCGCACTGCTATTAAGTGTCAGAAATGGAATTTGAACCCAGATCTCTATCTACCACCACTTTGCCTCTTTTAAAGAAGCAATTTAAAAATTGCCTTCCATCCTTCCAAGAAAACTTCCCTGAGTCCTCCCATAGCACAAGCACCCTCACCTGGTATACTGTTTTATAACTCTTTAAATCACTTATGGAATAAGTGACTAAATCGCTTATATAACTCTTTAAATCACTTATGGAATAGTTCATGTATTACTGTGCATCCATAAGTAAAACACTTAAATCTTCAGTATCCCCAAACAACTCTCATAGATCATAAATTATAAAGGAATTGCTGACCTGCATCAGTGAAGGGAATTTCTGTGCTGGGATTTCCCTATACTGATAAAATCACGGGTTTGGAAAAACAAAACAAAACGTGTATTACAACTGTCCACATTGTTGTGTGATTCCACACCGCACATTATAAGCTCCTTGAGGGCAGAACCCTATTTTATCTAAGTTTGGTATCTCCTAGCACAGTGTTCTGCAGATAGTAGGCTCTTAATAAGTATTTTTTTGCATTGTATTATAATAAATATTTGTTGTATTGTGTTGCAGCCATATGTTGGCCCTTAGGTTTATAAGACACACTATTGGATTTTTCCCAACACCTGTTTTCTTCTCATCTTTCCTGGCCTCCCTCCAGGGTTGGACCAAGCAACAGAGGCAAATTCAGCTCAATTCAACTCAACAAACATGAGGCTAGCATGTCCAAAGCCTTGTGCTGGGCACTGAGGCTCAAGGCACATTTCCCAGTTATGCACGAAGATAAATTTACCTACTACTATGAGTACATTGTTTTGTTGGGAAAATGCAACTCTGAGTTCCCAACAAGCAGCTTCTAAAGGGACTTTGAAAGGACAATCCATTTCTAATATGACGTCTGATCGCAGTCGACTTTGTCCCACTCACCCTGCCACGTTGGGACTTTTAATAGGTCTCCCATTTCTGTAGCACTATGCAGGTTTAGAAAGTGTTTTCCTCATAAAAACACAGTGAGGTGATTAGCGTAAGTGTTATTATCCCCATTTTACAAATAAAAGTTAATGCTTAAGGTGATCTGGCTAGTAAGTAGCACAGCCAGGCTTGGGTCCGGGCCAGTTCTCCTCACCCAAAGACAACATTTTAAAAAAGAGTCGTGGCGTCATAAGTCTAGAACCAGAGGAAATTTCAGAGTCGTCTAGTCCAAACCCTTCGTTTCGTGGATAAGAAACGAAGGCTAGGAGTGCTAACTTACTCACCCAAGGACACACCAGTAGGATGTCTCTGAGGCAGGACTTGAACCCAGGTCCTTTAAACTCCAGAGGTAGAGCAGAATGTCAGACCTTAGAACAAAAGAATATTCTAGTTGGAAAGCAAAGCTAGGGAGTCAGAGCTGGAGGGTGCTGTGGTGAAAAAGCCACTGGATTTGGAGTCAGAAGACCTGGGTTCTAGTCCAAGCTCTACAGCTGACTAGTGATGTAACCTTGGACAAGTCATTTAACTTCCCTGGGCCTCAGTTTCCTCATCGATAAAATGGGTTGAGTCAGCTTAATATAATGGTTAGAGAGCTGAATTCAGAGTCAGGAAGACCTGGTTTGGAGTCCAACCTCTGACATGTAAAGGCTGTATGACCCTGGGCAAGACACTTAGCCTCTCAGTGCCCTTGACAATTCTCTAAAGCTTCTGTGGAGCAGGTGCCTTTCTTCACTGAGACTTCCCTTCATCAATGAAAGTACAGATCAGGTTTTTTTTTTAAAAAGAAAGCTATTAAAATTATGCAAAATAGGGGTGAAAGTGCCTGAATACCCACTTCCTGGGACTGTGGTGAGAAAAATGCTTTGTAGACCTTAGGGCATGTACCAGATGTGAGGTACAACTTTAGAATATGGAGTGTCAGAGCTGGAAGGGGCCTCAAAGACAGCCTAGTCCAACACCTTCATTTTACAAATGGGGAAACTGAGGCCCAGATGAAAATGAAAAATAAATCATAGGCCAGAATACTAATTACTGCACCAAAAATGAATTTTGGCATGACTAATTGCTATTCTTTTGAATAAGAGCTATTCTAAGCCCTGTTGTTTGGAGTTCATACACACTTTTTAGAACATTTGTCAGCAGCTTCTGTCGAAGTCTCATCAGCACAAACAGTATGAGTTCAATAGAAATAGTTTTCAGGACCAGATTCCAAGAAGGATTTATTCTGGACCCATGTGCTAGCCTAAACATTTATTTATAAGATGGATGATGGGACTGGTTACTTTCTTCCTGACTCCCCATTCTCCTCTTTCCTGCCCTCTCTCTGTGGTTAGGCTAAGTGGCAGAGAAGTCAAGTAGTGGAAAGAGCATCATATTTAAAATAGAAACATCTAAGTTCAGCTCTGCGCCTTAGTTCCTGTATGACCTTGGACAAGTCATTTTACAATGATGGGCTTCTGCTTCTATAAAATGAGAATGTTAGATTAGAACGATGCCTAACTTCTTATGATCCCACTCTTTATGAGATCTGGGGGGGTTTGCTCCAGCCTTGATGACCTTCCTTTGACATTCAAGAGATGTGGTGTCATAGAACAGTGGCCTCCCTAACCCTGTTCCAATCCTGCACCAACCTCATCTCCACCAATTGCATGTAGTTGGAACGTCTTCTAAATGACAGAGGCCACCTATGTTAGTGAATGACAATGGATGCAGGATTTGCAAGCCACCAACTTCTCCCTGCTTATCCCCCCAAGATTCAGTGCTACCGTTCTCCTTCCAATGCGCCCTGTTTGTTCACCATGGTTGTGTGATGACCTGGAGAACTAGGAGATCATTAGCACTTGGTCTACACAAAACCATTTCACGGCCATCTTCACAAGAATTCTGTCAAGTGAACAGAGCAGATGCTGCTATTCAGATTTTGTGAATGGGAAATAGAGGCTCAGAAAAGTAGTGACTTCCCAATGGCACCAAGGCTAGCAAAGCTGAGGGTTCGGACCCAGCTCCTCTGGCCCCATGGCCGGTGGTTTTAGCCCTACATTATGTATGCCGCCCGTTAAAGACCCTATGGCATGGGAAAAGGAATCATGTGAAAGGCCTGGATACGATGACAACATACTAGAAGAAAAGATGGTGGCTGGTAAGTATTCTGAGTGAGGGGGAGGGGCAAAGAACAAGAGCACCGAGAAATGGAGTCAAAACTCATTCCTTGAGACCCTACTAATATGGGATTCATGCTCAGCTGAGCCTGGACTCAGCTCATATGATTCAATCCTAGACAGAAGACACTAGAGGAGAATGGCAATGTAGGAGAATCAGGCCCTGGGATGAGGATGACATCCACAGGCTACATGACCAGACAGATGTTTCACTTTTCTGACCCTCAATTGCTTCACCTGTAAAAAAGGAATAATACTTGTATTGCCTGACCCACAGGGTGGTTTGGGGAAAAACACTTCGTGAACCTGAAGTTCTATGTCAGTTGGAATTATTGGTATTCTTATTACCATCTATGAAACAAGAGAATAGTGTAATGGAGGCAGGGATAGATCCAAGTGAAATTTAGCTGCTATGAGTCTGAATCCCATGGGGACTGGGGCAGAGTCCAGTTTAAGGGGATAGATGGGCCAAATTGAGGCAAATCCCAAGTTTCTTCTCTTCCCCTGGGCAAATCAGAGAGGGGACAGAGAGTAGGGAAGTCAGTCTGGCAGACAAAATGGATACACAAAAGTGAATCTGATCCCAAGTCTTCTCATGTCTTCCTTCCCTGGTAGATGAGGGAGACTCAAGTATGTGCTCCAGTAAGTGCTGATGGAGGTGCTTAAACTTCTAGTCCAGGTGAGGTACTGAGTTTGAGAGTGGGGCATTGCAAGGAGAAATTTTCAAACCATTTTTGAGTGTGTATGTGATTTGCTAACAGCAACTGTTACTCATTTATGCATGAAAGCAGGACAGCTCAGTGACTGTGCATCGTTAGCCAGTGGTTTGAAGAACATCTAAGCAGTACGACACTTTTCAGTAACGAGTTTGTATTTTTCAGGTTGGCCTCCCCACCTCCCAATTATTCTCCAGTAGTTGGGTGTTATTATTATCAGTCAATAGATCAACAAAGATTTATTAAGGACCTAGTACGTGCCAGGCACTGTGCAAAGCACTAGTGATACAGAGAGAAGCAAAAGACACTTCCTGTAAACTCCGAGAGCTTACAGTCTACTGGAGGAGACAACATGCAGACACACAGATAGAAAGCAATATATATGGGATTAATAGGAAATAATTAACAGAGGGAAGGCTATTTTGGAAAGTACACAATCACAGTCTGAAGAACGCTAAGTGAAACCCAGGCCATAAAGTTGCCAAGTCCCTAAACTGCACGTCCCCAGAGATGGTGGGAAAAGTTCGAGAAACCAAGATTTCATCTTCAGGTCCTGCTGATGGTTTAGCCTTGGTCAGAGGCATTTGTACAGGGTGCATTAGGTGTCCCCACGCACACTCTAATGTGTTTTGACAATATGTATCTCCTTTTTGAAGTATGTATTTTAAAAGCAAAACTTAAGTATTAATTTTTTAAATAAAGTTTTAATTTCTTTAATTTGATGAATAAAAAGAACGTCCTATATAAAATGACCTCAACATTTAAATAATGGTCAACTTAACATAAAGTACAATGGGAAAACCCTTGGCTATAAAGTCAGAGGATCTGGGTTCAAGTTATCCAGCTGAAACCAGCTGCTTGTGTAGCTTTGGGCAAATCACTTAACTTCCCTAGTCTTCAATTTCCTTATTTGTAAAATGAGGGAATTAGGCTGAATAGCCTCTGAGATTCCTTCTAGCTCAATACCTATGATTCTATGATTAAATATTCAGTATAGGTACAAATTAAAACAAAGTAAGTGAATGGAATTGTCTTAGTGTACATCCTAACGAAAAACTCAGTTCCCACCTATGTACTTGGTGGATCTCCATAAACAGTGACCTTCTATTGCAAGGACTGGTGGCCTTTATTTTTCTCATATACCAGGGTGAGTGAGAGGGAGCACTCCCAGTGCTAGAAGAGAGGGGCCAGTGAGCACAAGATGACTTCAGAATTGGGTGGAGAGGGGGAGGCATGCAATGATGGAAGGGAATTGAGTTCAATGTGCAACTATCGCTCATGAACAGCAGCAATCACCAGCTGAAGCTGTTATAATGCTTTTCTTGGACGTGTGAGTTGTCTAGCAACAACCCATCTGCCAAGTGTTGCTGGGGCAATTCTAGGGTCTGGTATTCACCTGCTTGAGCATTTCTAATGGGGCAATTGCATTCAAAATCAATACATCCAGGTAGTTGTTCTCGCTACAGAAATCTAGCCCCTCTTGACTTTCCTGTGGATCAAAGCTGAGTGGAAGATTAGGAGTCTGGGCCTCTGTGGTGTAAGACTCTGTCAGCTCTTTGTCTTGGCTGGCTAACAGTTCAGAAACACAACTGCTTCTTCTTCTCAAGGCCCTGAAGGGAGGAGAGGGTCGGGAAGATGCCTCAGCCCCTTCCTGAGACGTCATGCTAGACCCTTTGACCTTGTAGTTCCTGAGGTCAGTCAGCCTTTGGTTGAAGTAGTCTTCCAGGCTTTGGTCCACAAAGTCTCCATTGGTGTTTGGATTACTCCTCATAGAATGGGGCTCCAAAGAGTAGCTGGTATCTTGGGCTACGGTTAGACCATGATGACATATCTCCATCTTTGAACTGCTTCCTTTTCTTCCAAGAGCCAAGAAATCTTGGTTCATGGCCAACACTCTGCAGCTATTCGGTGAAATCTTTTGGAAGTTGTAGGGAAAATAAATAACAAAAATATAATTAAATTCAGAACTAATTTGACTACAGTCAAATATAAGACTGCTCTAGGACAACTAGGTGGCACAGCGGATAGAGCAGTGGGTTTGGAACAGGGAAAACCCGTCTTCCTGAGTTCAAATCTGGCCTCAGACACTTACTAGCTATGTGACCCTGGGTAAGTCCCTTAACTCTGTTTGCCTCAGTTTCTGCATCTGTAAAATGAACTGGAGAAGGAAATAGCAAATCACTTCAGTATCTCTGCCAAGAAAACCCCACACGGGGTCATGAAGCATCAGATACGACTGAAACAACTGAACAACCACAAAAAGGCTTTTATTCTGTATAGTTAGCTATATTTTGCCTATAATTTATAGTCTCAATTGCCTGGGGAACTAAGAGGTTAAGTAACCTGTCCAGGGTATACAGCTAGTATGAGTGAGAGATAAGACTCAATCTCAGCAAATAAAGTCACAGGTTCAGATCCAATAAAAGTTGAACCTCAGGATATGATTTTGATTAAGTCAATATAATAATAAAATGCAGAGTTGGAAGGGAGCCTCAGAGGTCATCTCTGAGAAGCTCAGAGGCTAAGAGTCAGTTAGTAAGCACTTATTAAGCCTTACTTAGTGCTAGGCACTGTGCTAGGTGCTAGGGATACAAAGAAGGGCAAAAGCAGTCCCTGCTTTCAAGGAGCTCACACTGTAACGAAGGAGCTCATAGTTGTAAACCACTATGTACATAGAGCAGATGGAAGGCCATTTCAAAGGAAAGAGACTAGTAGTTGGAGGGTCAGGAGAGAAAGGATAGGCCTCCTGCAAAAGGTGGGATTTGAGCTGAGTTCTGAAAGAAGGGAGGGAAGCCAGGGGGTAGAGATGAGGAAGGAGAGCTTCCCAAATATGGTGGCCTTGCCAGTGAAAAGGCAGAGTCAGGAGATGGAGTTCCATGAGAGGATTAGATTGCTTGCTTTATCTTTTACCATCTCTTCAAGACAATGCATAAACTTTAATGTGGGATCCAATTGAAGATGAAAAATGGTTAGCGGTGTTTATTCCCCACTTCCTGTCACTAAGATGTCCTTTTCATCGCAGCCTAGGATTATAGTAACCCTTGCGTTGGTATAGGACAGGGGTGGGGAACCGGCAATTCAGTCAATGGGCTGTACTTGAGGACCTGGAGGGCCACATGTGGCCTCGAGGCCACAGGTTCCTAACCCCTAGTATAGGATTTGTGTGTATTCACTTTTATATTAGAGCTTTGTGTTCCCTCATTGGGAAGCAAATTACTAAAGAGGTGAGAACATGGGCTTCCTTTTCTGTTCCTTATTTGTTTCTTTTTTTAAATTTCTTTTAAAAAATTTTTGTAGGTACTCTTTTTTTTAAGCAATTCTATCACTTCTAGTACTTTCTTCAACCTTTTCCCATACTAGAACCCTCTTTATAACAAAATACTATTAAGTAAGGGGCGGGGGGGGGGGGGAATGAATCAACGAAAAGGTATTTACTAAGCTTTATTAAGAGCTCACTATATGCCAAGCAAAGACAAGCCTCCTGCCCTCGAGGTGCTTATAGTCTAATGGGAGAGATGCCAAATATAGTCGAGTAGAAGCCAGGGAGGCAGACTTTTAGTCAGGAAAGTTACCTGGATGCTGAGTGGTATCACTGGGGAGTAGTTTAAGAAAACTCATTCAGTAACAATGACAGAGTGATGACCACGAGAACCAGAATAGGTAGGGTCAGCAAAGGAGGTTGCTAAGAGGAATGAGTGATGGGAAGCAAAGCTGGAATATATAAAGACAATGGACAGCCCATTTCACACGTAGAGTTTTTTGCAGAGAGGCAAAAGATGGAAGGCATTTTGCCTTCTGCCTAGTGGACAAGAGGGAGCATGTGCTTTGCATTATCTTTTCCCATCTCTACTCAGTGGAAGGAATGTCATTCCATTTCTTGGCTCTAGGGAAGATACACACAAAAAAGGGACCTTATCTACCAGTACGGTCACTGATCTGGAAGGAACTTCGCAGCGAGGCAGATGCGAGAGATTTCTGAAGACAGAGTTGAAGAGAGAGATGGCAGGGAAAGTTTATGGAACCAGTTGGATGTCAATAGCAATAATCATAGTGATAAGGATTGGACTTGTGATATCATTGAGAGAGGGAACTCCCAGATGAGAAAACTTCTACCATTGCAAGTTAGCACCTTTTATGAAAACTATAATCTTAAAGGAATTAAAATTCACACAGGCACCCCAGCTCCCTTTTATGTGTTGTCCTCCCCTATCAGATGGGGGACTTCCCTAGGGTCACAGAGCCAATAGCTATCAGAAGCAAAACTCGAACTCAGGTCTTCCTGGCTCCAAGGCCAACTCTATTATGGCACAGCTGGCAATAATAATATACTTATATGATATACACAATGATAATAATAATAATAATGTATTTATATAGCTCTTTAAGGCTTCCTACAATAATTCTATGAAGTAAATCTCCATTTTACAGATAAGGAAGCTAAGGAGCAGAGAAATAACATGACTTGTCCTTGGCCACATAGCTACCAAGTGTCACAGTAAGGATTCAAACCCAAGTCTCCCTACTCTAAGACCAACACACTTTTCACTAGACTACCCTACTCTGAAGAATGGGGGGCAGAGGAAGGTAGTATTTGAATTGTTGGAGAGGAGGCATACTCCATTTTGGATATGACCCCATTGCATCCCAGTCAAAATACTCTCTTCGGGTGCACTTTCCCAGGATCACACAGTGTTAGTTCTGAAATAGACCTTAAAAATCATCTAGCCAAATCCTCACATTTTTACAAATGAGGAAACTGAAATCCTGAGAAGTTAGTGCTTTGAAATCTGTTCCCAGTTTGACCCAAGATCTCACATCCAGTAAAGTACGAAAGTCTGACTTGAACCCGGGTCTTTGAGCTCTCACTGAAACCCCATGACTATACTATCCCACCTCTTTGATGTGAACATGAATTAAATTAATGGCCCCAAAATGTTTTCAAGATGCATGAAGCCGCTAGATCACTCCAGAGCTCCAAATACCTCACTCCCATAACACCCTAGGCTCCTAATTCACTGCTCCCAAAGGCTGCTGCTGAGAATTTACCACCCTAATAATCCACTCGTTATGTCTGGGTGTCATTAAACTTACAATAAAATCTTCAATTACATTGCAGTTTAATTTTTCCATGTTAATTGTCCAACAGCTGTACTCGGAACAGAAGAACTGGGGCTTCTCTCAGCCAAAGCTGTGCTGTGTTTGGCTGAATTGCATGAAACAAGATACTTGGTGGAATTCTCCCAGTGGCCTCACCTGACCCAGCTGCTACTGCAAAGCCCAGGAAATGAACCACGATCCCAAGGCTGCCTGTGGGGTCTAATGAGGAAGGAGACATTCCTCCCCTTCCAGGTTCTCTCTCCCCTTAAGTTGGCTCTTTCCATCTGTTCTCCCTTTTTTCTCTCCTGTATCCCTTTCTTTCTCTCTGCTTCTGTCTCTGTCTCTCTCTGTCTCTTTCTGTCTCTGTCTGTCTTTCAAAGATGAGAGATGACAATTGGTCAGGGCAGATGGAAGGAGGCCCATTCTTGTGCTTTCCCCTACCACCACCACACCTAGTGCATAAACACTAGTGGCATGTAACCCCAGCACTCCCAAGGCCAGATGAGCAAAGAGCCACATGTGAGCTACTGTGAGCAAAGGAGGAAAAGCAGGGTGAGCAGAAATATTCCTTCAGGCAGACTTTCTTCCAGTGAAATCTAAGGGTTTGCCTAACTCAAAATAGAAGAGACCCAAACTTGGGGATCACACTGAAGGGAAAAATTAGGGGAAAGTCTTAATGTTCTATACTTTGTGCTTTCCCACCTCCATGCCTTTGCTCATGCTGTTTTCTCCATCTGCAATGCTTTCCACAACTACCTTCCAAATCCTACCTATCCCTCAAGGCTCAATTCAAAGAGCAACTCCTCCGTGAAACTTTCCCTGAATATCCCAACCCATAGTGCTCTCTCCTGGCTCTGAATTCCTAATTTACTTACTAATGCCTGTGCCATTTACTCATTTACTGCCTTAAATTGTAGTTGCTGGTGTTTCTGGGGTGGTCTTATCTTCCTACAAGATTATAACCTCTTAGAGGGCAGGAACTATGTCACCTCCTACACACCCACAGCAGGATCTCTTATATGGGAAATGTTCAATCCATTTTTTGTTAGATGAATGAATGAATGGTTGTTATTCAGACAGCAGTTTAATGAGCCTTCCCAGCCACCTACCTTGACATCCTGGAAGCCTGGGTATTCAGGGATGCTGGGTAGGGTACATGTGCTGAAACTGTTGGATCTTCTTCGAGAGGTCAGCCTTTGAGCCCCATTCCGGGGATGGTAGCTCTGCCTCACATCCCCAGTGCTACCCTTGCTGTAGCAAGAAACCTCTGGCCCAGCCTTGAGAAATGAATCACAGCTGGGAGTCTTGATTTCCTTGTTGCTCAGAAATCTATACATCACTGGTCTAAATCAGAAGAGAAATGCCACCCTGCTCAAAGCCTATGGTTACCTGACAGATATCAGAAGGGCCAAGCCAGAGACTTGGGCAATGCCTCACACTCAACTGTGTCTGAACCTCCAGAGATAACGTGAAACAAGAAACCAGCAGAAGGCAAGGCTTCTACTCGGGTCAGTTCTGGTGGGAAATGAGTGGTTCTGACTGAGACTCACCCTTCTGAATAGACTGGCTTCTCTGGAGTAATTCAGTGAGCTCAAGCCCTGTCAAAGGAGCTTAGGATGGGTGCAATTATGGGGATTATTGATGCTCTGTTTCAGCTTTTCCCCCGTTCCCTTCACCCCTGCCATAAACTGGAATGCCCTGGTCTGATGGTCTAACTAATGGGAGAGAGAATTCTTCAACAAGAACAAAAGATAGGATCCCTTGCCCAGTTCTATGTTGTCAAGGGCAAGGGGAAGAGGATGTGGGCTAATAGGAGAGATAAATGGGAAAGGGCACAGGCACATTTACTAATGAGGAACAACTGGGGGGACTGAAAGCATTTTGTCTGGGGAATATGCTCACTGCCTTCATATATTTCAAAGGCCATCATGTAGAAGAGTATGGTGGGTGTAATTGGGAGCTCCCCCACCTCCCCCCAATCTATTGGACTGGGGCACTTCCCCTAGAGCAGATTCCCAAGTCACATCTTCAAAAGTGGAGGAGAGAGCAAGATCAGAAATTATTTCTTCTTCATAACCTACTGATCAGTCAGATATCTGTGTTTTCTATCTTTGACAGAGCCCCAGCAGATGTGAACCAAACAGGAGTCTCTGGTTGTAGATGTCAGTAGCAAGGGATCTGACCATAAGACCCACTAGAGGTGCAGGCTTAGATCCAGGGGAAGTACCCCAGTTCAACCAATCAGGGAGACTCCCCTGATTACTCTAATAGTGATTCAGCTCTCTGTTAAGACTTTTTAACAAATAGAGCTATCCCACAGTCAAATGGGCTGTTCCATTAGAATCTACTGGGACGGCCAGAACATGTGGTCTTAACCAGGGGTTCTTTACATGGAATCCAGAGACCTTAAGGTCTGTAGGTAAATTTGAAGAAATTTGTGAATTTGGGTCCATACATGTACTTATCTCCAGTAAGATGGGCAGCCCACATAGCTAATCCATTGGTAAATATATCTTGAGCAAACATAACCGGTCAACAATGCGTTAGGAGCAATATAAGACAGGAGGAAGAGGGCAGGGTGACTCACCTTCAGGAAATTAGGTAGCCCTTTAAATGATCTCAAACTTCTCCTTGAAACAAAGATCAATCTTTTTAAAACCCAGTATTCTTCTGCTTTTTTTCGTATGGCTGTGAGAGATGGAATACTGCAGCTTACCAAGAATCAAAGTTGAGGTTTGCCCACAGAGCAACAGAGAGAGGCAAGGTGGACATGAACAGCCAATGATGATTATACAGGAGTATTCTAAAGGATATAGCATAAAAATGCATCGCCAGAAACATATATGGGCTAGTGACTACCAATAAGAGTGAGTCATAACCAGTGATCACTGGCATTCTGTTGTTATCTAGGAAACAGTAGAAGACCTTAATAAGGTCTCTAGCACGTCGAGTGGACCCTCCATCATGAATTTATAGAAGCACAAGGTGAAGCTGAAAAGTATGGGGAGGTACAGATAGGTTGTAATCTGTATCAATGAAGACACTGTCCATATCAGTGAGATACCATATCCAATAAAGTATTGGAATATATACATACACACACATATTTACATACATACACAAACACATATATATGCACACATATGATACATATAATATACATTCATGTACACGCACACAAAATATATATGCCAAGAAAACTAGTACCAGACATTTTATGCAGAGCACTTCTGCTGGGTAGATCCACTCAGAAGACCAAATTAATCAATTGGAAGTTTGCTATAGGAATCCTGAATTAGAGCAAAGGAAATTGGACTCCTTAAAGGCGGCTTCCATCCATCTGGGGCAGCCTGATCAACCCCTCATCCATTCGAGAGCTAATTTAATCTAGACAACCAGGAGGAAGCATCAGAATCAGGGCACCCCTTGCCCTGGCCACCGCTGGATAAATTTGAACCACAAATTCAGTCTTTATTTCTTCTTTTTCTAGGTTTCACTCAAACTCCACGACTTTCCTTTTATGAAAGCATTACCTCATATTAGACATATTGTAGTTAAACTATAGCATGTTTTATTTTGTTACATTTTAGATTAGCATCTCTGGAATGGGTTTGGGGGAGGCATCCTGGTGAGAAATATGCATCTACTCCAGTTTGCTCAATAATCTCTTCGCAAATGATCTCTCTGGGAGGGTGACTTCTAAAATGGTCAGTTTTATTCTGTGATAGGACTATTATCTACCAGGGTTCCCCTTCTCCTCCCCAACATAGTTAAGTTAGATTTTCCCTAAAAGGCACAAAGTTGAATTATCTCAGGAGTGGGGCAAGGCTAAAGCCTTATTCTTTATGCAGCTTACTGGAAGCTTCTGGCTGTGTTGACCTAGAGGCTTTCAAGGTCCCACCCACATGGGACAGGTGCCCTTCAGACTTGGTAGATGCCTGAACATCACTTGGGTCATGACACCCTGCCCTGATGAACACACAGGTTTTAATATGGCGGGGGAGAGGATTAGCACACCTACCAAGGCTGAGTGCCACTGTGTCCTTGCTGTATATCACCACTGTATAAAGGCCAAGTCAACCTCCTTTTGTCAACTGTCCAGTGATGCATTTTAAGTACCTACCACAATATCCAAACCAGCAGCATATTGGCACCAGTCTGACCTCTATACATTCTATTTTGATTCAGAGAGTAGCCCTTCCTACCTCTGTGACCCCATTCCAGGAGTGCTTGCTAGTTCAAGCCTTTAACTCTGTTATATATGGACTATAGTCCTCAAAACCAATGTATAAGGAGCTGCCCTCCCTGGTCCCACAGGAGGCAGTCTTGTACAGAGGGAAAAGCTTTGTCACTGAAGGAACTAGGTTCAAATCCCACTTCTGATTCTATCTGTGTAACCTTGGGCAAGCCATTTAATCTCCAGTAACCAATCTGAAAATGATGGGGTTGAACTAGATAGATTCAGAGGTGCCTTCCAGTTCTAGATCTTTGATCCAGTATATACAGTCTTCTGGACACAGGTTCTCTCAGAAAGCCAGTGATTTGTACCTGTCCATGTAGGAGGGGCAGGGGGAGGCCTCCTGGGTCACCTGCAAGTTTTATTCCAGGCTCCCATTACCCATTTGAGGAAGAACTGAATGCAGCTTATCTCAGAGTACAGCACTCATTTCTTGCCATCCCACCTTTTGGAAATTTTCCACACCTAGAAGAGGGAAACAACTGAGTCTATGAGTATCTGAATTCAAAAGCCCTTTCCAACAGGTCCTGAAATCAGAAATTCAAAGCTTGGCAATAGCAAAGTCAGAACTCTTTACTTTTCAAGACTAAGAAGGAAGAAAAATATGTTAGAATTACCCTGATGAGGAATGATCCAATACTAGACACTTACATGAACTCATCTCACTACCCATGACTTTGTGCATAGAGTGCTAGATTGGAACTTAGGAAGACCTATGTTCAAACCTTGTCTCTGATGCTTTGTTGATGTGTGACTGTGGGAGAGTCACTTAATGTGTCTGAACTTGGAGGTGATAACACCTTCTTCACAGGATCAAATGAGATTCTGTATGCAATGTACTTCCCAAACTTTAAAGTGCTATGTAAGTATTGGTTTCTATTGAGATTACTCTCCTTTATCAGTAAACCCACACATCAAGAATAGATGTATTCAGTGTTCATTTATTTTCTCCAAACTCCAATTCAGCATGTCCTGCTCTGGTTATCTATTGCTAGCTATAAGAAAGAAAGTCATTAGTAGAAAAAACAGTGGACTGAGAATCTAAAGACTTAGTTCTAATCCCAGCCTTCTAATCCCAACTAGTCATATGACCATGGAAAAATCGTTCCACTGTTCCCACATTGTTTATCTATTAAGCAACGACTAGGTGATGTCTAAGTTCCCTTCTACCTCTCACAGTCCATAAGTCTGGAGACATGGCATCTTATGGATCAAAGTCCTGGATTGGGAGTCAGGAAGACCAGAGTTAAAATCCCACTTCTAACACAAGTTGTGTGGACATGGCAAAGTTAACCTCATTTCCTTCTTTTGTAAAATGTGGACGATAATACGTGTAATTCCTACTTCTTGTGAGACCTAAACGAGATGTTATATGTAAAGTGCTTGGCAAAATTTTTAAGGTATCTTGCAAATGCTAGTTATTATTATGTGTCTATGAAATAATATACTAAAATTTTATTGGGCAAAGTGAGCTAGAATCAATGAACTAAAACCCTCTATGAAAATATTGTTTAAACGGGTCATCTCTTTACCTTTCTAGGAGGCATCATGGTAGAATGTCAAGAGAAATGGCCTAGGAGTCAGGCAGTCTGAGTCCAAGGCCCAGTTTGACTGCAAACTTATTGTGTGATCATAGACTGACCTCTTGCTTTCTCTAAACCACATGTTCCTCATTTGTAAAGTGAGTGGCTGAACTAGGTCATCTCTCAGATCCTTTTCAGTTCAAGTATTCTATAATTCAATTACAAAATGAATTCTTCACTGGCCCCACAAAGGGAGCAATACAGTGCCATCCCCCACTGGCCAGTCGAGGCCCATAGAAGTTAAGCAACTTACTCAAGGACACCCAGAGGAAAAGAGATTAAAAACCCCTCAAGAACCTCAGCTTTTCCCCTTCCCCTGTCTTTTAGTCTCCTTCCACCCAGAAATCCAGAACTCCCATTTTATAAGGTAGAACAAGCTGTGTCCCATATAATACCCCACCCTGTGGCCTGGCAGGCAGAACCTCGCCTGGCCCCATGTTAGGAGGCCATTGGAGCCTGGAAGGCAGCCCCACTTCCCTTGCGGCCAAGCCAGGAAATCAATTTAGGGCCTAACTGGTCATCACCATCATCTCTTTCCTCCAGACAATGACTAATGGAATTGGGTACAATGAAGCAGGGGTTCTGCTTACCATGGTTGAATGTTTGTGCTGAGATGGAAACTAGGACAGAGTGACCTAAGGATAAGAAGGAGCAATGTGGGTTAGACTTGTAACTCGTGGAATAAGTGTACTCAAAGTGTCCAGTGCAGAGTTGTAACAAGGGTTGGGCCACGGAGCTGTACTGTAAGGAATGGATATTTTAAGGAGTGCTGCCAGTGAATATTTAGACTCTTTCATTATCTAGAAAACAATTAAAATTTAAAAAAATCTTTAGTTAAAAAGTTACCGGAAGGCATGTTTCCTTTACCTGGTGGCCATATGTCACATGAACTCCATCGTAGGCTTCTCTTGCCTTGCTGCTCCTTCCTCTGTGACAGCTTCTGTAGCAGTGGTCTCACATTGTTCTAGTGTTTCAGGCCATAGGGGTTCATATCCAGGGATGTCTGTCACCATGGAGCCTTGTGTCTCAGGGTCTTTCCTCCCAAAAGTGAATTCACCTTAAAAAATTCATTTTAGAGTACTTGTCCTGCTGCTTGCCCCAAGTGTGTTTCATGAAGCTTGTCCTAAAAGCCAAAATTGCAAGTTATGGCTCTGGTTCATTGATATTAAACCCACTAGGGAAGGAATCAGGGATAGGTTTTTGTTGTTGTCCAGTTAAACCCAACTGTTCATGACCCCTTTTGGGGTTTTCTTGGCAAAGATACTGGATACAAACATATAGCTTGCCATAGTCTTCTCCAACTCATTTTACAGATGAGGAAAATGAGGCAAATTAGATTAAGTGACTTGCCCAGGGTCACATAACTAGTAAGTATCTGAGCTCACATTTGAACTCAGGTCCTCCTGACTCCAGGCTAGGAACTGTATCCACTGAGCCACCTCACCGCCAGGGACAGGTTAGGTGCTTATAAAAAGCTTTTAGAACTATACCTCTCCTGGTCTAGTTGTTTCCATAGCGGTCCCAAGTTGCAACGATAGCCAATGACTCTTTCCCTAGAAAGCCCAATCTCTACCCATGGAATACAATCTGACCCATCCTTCTAGACCTAATTGAAATGTCACCTCCTCTCTGAAGCCTTCCCTGTTACTAATGTTGGAAATGACCTCCCACCTTCTATAGCACTTTGCTCACATCTGTCTTATGTATGTACACAATCCCTTTTTATATTACACTTATTTCCTACATTATAGTCCTATCCTGGTGCTTCTTCACAGAGCCTTAACTTAGGAATCTGGCACTAGGGCAAGAATCCCAAAGTGTGCTCCACTTGCAAGTAGCATGGAAGAAACTCCAAAATCAAGCCAACTTTAAAAGACCAAGTCAGATGAAAGTAGAAGAGAAAACTTGGGGAGAGACCTCAGAACACAAGGCCACACGGAATACGGGGAAGCTCCTACTGGAGAGACTGTTGTTAGGGGAGAGAGCAAGACCAGCTGAGTCAGAAGGGAGCTCACCTAAGGCGTGTCTGCCAGGAGTGAGGGGAGGAATCCTCATGCAATAACATACTATTTGAACTGATTATTCTTACTAAGAGTTAAACATAGCTGTTTTTTCCTGGGGGAAAAAAAATGTTGTTAGCAACGTTTACATTTTATCACCTGGGACAAAGCCCCAGACGCCCTGCCCTAGTTGATAATTCTAGTTCATTATAGTGTAGAAACAACCCTGGCTTCTTGAAAGCTATTTCAGCAGGGTACAAATCAGAAAGTTTTCAAATATGAGATGGACAGTGTGTTTATTGTCTGAAAACTAACTTCGCGAAGTTCGGAGATGCTCGTGGACAAGTCTGGTTGCAGGATAATTAACTTTTCAGCCACAATGATGCATAAAAAACTATCTGCTAAGTTTGGTGGCATTGTAATCTGTATAAATAGCTTTGACAAAAAAACCTCACTAACTTACCAAAAATCGGGGATCTTTGAATTCCTTAAGTATTGTATGTATGTAGGTTTATGGCTGTGCAACATATCAGCAAACAAATAGCTAAAGGAAGCTAGATGTTTGATGGATAGCATGATGGGACTGGAGTTCAGAAGACCTGAGTTCAAAACCAACCTCAAACACTTGCAAATACACACTTAATTGTGTGACCCTGGGCAAGTCACTTAACCTGTGTTTGCCACAGTTTACAGTCAACTGTAAAATAGGGGAAATAATAATATCTACTTCTCAGGGTTGTTTTAAAGATGAAATTAAATCATATTTGTAAAGAGCTTAGAACATTGTCTAGCACATAGTAGGCGCTATATGAATCATCACTATATATCATCACTGTCATTACCACTCTTATTATTATCATATTAGATAGAATGTTACCTTTATACTTAAGAAGACCCACAATTAATTCTTGCCTTTTTTATTTATTAGCTATGTGACCCTGGACAAGTCACTTAAGTGACTTGAGTTTTATGCAACTCCCTAGACTTCTCTGCTATTAGACACGAATTACAACCTAAGTCAATGTTTTACTGAGGCAATTATAGATCCTTGGTGTCTCGATTTATTGACTTCTGTATGTCCGTATCCTTATGCCAGAGTGTGAACTCCATGGAACCTGTCTTAGCTAAGCTTCTTGTTACCTCTATCTTCCTGCAGGGAAGAGGGCTCTGAACACAGCTGCTGCCTAATCTGTGTTCCTTGTATTGAAAACTACATGCTTGGTACCTTGCCGTATACTGGCCCCCCATCCTTCCCGAGTCACTACCTCTATGCAGGAACAAATATTTTCTCTTCTGCTTATACGGGAAAAAAGCTAATGATTTCTGGGATGCCATATGACTACTGGGGTCTTGATTATCCCCTAGAAAAGCTAATCAAGGTCTAGAGGTGCCACAGGCTCCATGGAACTTGTAGTCTATTAGGGACAAAGGGGAAGAAGAGACGGAGAAGGAGCAAGAGAAGATGAAGAAGGAAGAAGAAGAAGAAGAAGAAGAAGAAGAAGAAGAAGAAGAAGAAGAAGAAGAAGAAGAAGAAAGAAGAAAAAGAAGAAGAAGAAGATGATGATGAAGAAGAAGATGAAGAAGAAGAAGAAGATGAAGATGAAAAAGATGATGAAGAAGAGGAGAAGAAGATGATGATGGAGAGGAGAAAATGAAAAAGATGATGATGATGATGGAGAGGAGGAGGAGGAAGAATAATAGAAGAGGATGATGGAAGGAGAAAGAGAAAATAGTAATAGTGGACATTTATAAAGTACTTTATATTTACAAAACAGTTCATATATATGTATATGTTTACACATATACACATATGTATATATATATACACACGCCTATCATCTATCAATATCTCTTAACTATCTATAGTTATATTTATGTGGGTATGTATGTGTGTACATAAGACTCTTTTGGGACACTTATCTACAATCATCTTTAAGATAAAGTAAGTAAAGCACCTTATAAATCTTAAAGAATTATCTAAAATGTTAGTTATTATTTTGCCACTATTATCATTCCCCAACATCCCTACGAGGTCAGTAACGCAATTTCAAATATCCCCAGCTTGTAGATGAGGAAGCAGGCACAGAGAGACTAAGTGCTTTCTATGAGACCATACAGTTTGTAAATGGAAGGCTCAGAAACTAAACCTGTCTTTTGACTCACTATTGAGTTCTCATTCCACAAAACCATGTTGCCTCCCAAGAGCTGAGAGTTCGATAAAAGAGGGTCTCTTATGCCATAGGTTTCCTATGGTGGGGGGAAGGGGGTAGCAGGATCCTATGTTTAAATTCTCTGTAGCTAAAAAGAAATGGAGTTTTATTACTTCAAAGAATATGTAGTCATTCCAGCTAGGCTAACATCTATGGCCTAGGAAAGTTCCTTAAGGAACCTACTTTAATAACTACAATAAAAATGATTTCAGATTAGCTTGTTTGCATGCGAATGGATACTTCCAGTATATGTACCACTATAGGGCTCAGCTCTTTTTCCCTGGACCTAATATAGCACCTTGCACATACTAGGTGCCTAATAAAGGCTCATTGAATTGACCTGAATTGTCATGGCCTCACAAAGACCTCCATATTAGCTTTGGCAAAGTGCCCTTGACCATTCCTGTGGTTCCTCCAAGGTCTTGAATTGTTCAATAATTTATTTATTTATCTTTATTGTCCTGCCACACTTGCTCAATATTCTTGCCAGCTCTAGGAATGTAATGAAGATGGACCTGAGGTATCTGAGTAAAATACTCAAAGCCTCACCAGAACTCCTGATGTGACTGGCCTCCTGGTTTTAGATTTGTTTTCATTTGTCTTTGGGGAAAAAGTAATTTGAGGTGGGTTTTGTGGGAGCTAAAAAAACATTCTAGAAGTAATCTAGAAGGAAATAATAAGGAGGAAAAGGTTTTCTTTTTGTCTAAACCAAAGTCAGAGTTCACTAATTTCGAGTGATTGGAGGTATCAGCTTAACCACAAAAATCCAAAAATCACATAATATTTTAAAATAAATGCCATTTTATTACCCTCTAGCACAGACAGTGATTCCAACTGGGCTAACAAGATGTTGCCTCGGAAATTTCCTTCCCAGGAGATGAGACAGAAGCCACAGACCTCCCAGTAGGTGACTGTGTAAGGAGCCTGAGACAAGACCAAACTTCAGTGCCCCCCAGGAGGCAGGGCCCAAAGCCAGTAGTAGGGCCACACCAGGAGAGACAGAAACCGTGAGTGTCTTAATAGCCAGGACACCTATCAGTGCCGTCCGGCAACAGGACCTAAAGCCAACACCGGGATCTCCATAGGAAAAGAAGCAGAGGACGCCAAGGGGTCTTCCAGTAGACGGGGGGTGGATGTGGATATACAGGGGGGTGATGAAACCAACACACGGACTTCACTAGGAGATGTTGCCTGAAACTGATGCTGGGGCCATGTGAGGAGATAAGGCAAAAGCCAAGGACTATACAGGAGGACATCCTGCATTCACCTCTATGTCTGGTTCTGGGTCCCAGGCTAAGGCTGCTAACAGACAGGCTTTGGCCCCAAACAGCCTCCCACTCTGAGACTTCAGTTGGTAAAGGAAAACAGGACCCCACCACTTTAGGAAGAGTTATGGCTTACATGTAACATCTGAAATTGTCCCAACAGCAGGACATGGGCCCAGTTACCCTAACCAAGAATAGGCAGACATGGTAGAGGCTAGTTCTGGCATAGTCTCCACCTGGGAACAGAAGTGGAAGACTTGAGTAAACAGAAGAAAACTCCTAATTCAATGAAGAAATACTATGGATTAAGAGATTCTAAGATAAAATACCCGAAGAAAGCAACTCCACAGTAAATTATAAGTAAAACCTGGGATGGGGGGGATGGATTGGCAAAAAGGCCTCAAAGAGTAGAATGAAGAAATGAAGAAAGAGCTGAAATTAAAGATTAAAAAATGAAATCAAATTACTTTAAATGAGAATTAACAGTTTAAAACAAGAAGTAGAAAACCTTAAACTAGCAGGGGACACCCTGAAAAACAGAATGGAACAAACAAACAGCATCCAATGATTCCATAAGAAATCAAGAAATACTAAAAACAAAGACAAAAGGCTGGTTAATTAAAAGAATACTTTAGGCATCTGCTAATGAAAAGAACTGAACCTAGAAGTAAGACACAAGGAGAAAGAATTTAAGAACTATCAGATTCTCTGAAAACCATGATCAAAGAAGCCTGTATACTACAGTATGATGAATCATAAAAGGAAGATTAGAACCAGAAAGCAAAGTGAAAATAGAAAGAAATCTACCAGTCACATCCTAAAAGAAACTCCAAATTGAATGCATCCAGAAATACCATAGCCAAAATCCAAAGGTTATATATAAAAGAAAAATTGTTAGAAGCCAGCTAAGGAGAAAGAGAGCAAGCACCAAGGAACCAGAATCACAAAATGGCAGAATGTGAGAGTTGGAAAAGACCTCAAAAGCCATCTAATCCAATCCACTATATTCCCACTATAACATACCCAGTTAATATCACCCATGATTTGCAGCAGCAACTATGATAAAGGTAAGAAACACCGGGAATATGATATATCAAAACACAAAATAAAAAATCTTATAAACAAGAATAACTTATCTTGCAAAACAGAATATAGCTCTGTGAAGAGAAAAAAAAAATGGACCTTTAATAGAATAGATTCAAGCATTCCTATTGAGAAAACTAGAGATAGTTAGAATCTTTGAAAACCAAACACAGAAAACAAGATAAACCTAGAAAGGTGAATGTATTTGTACAATTTGAAGAGACTAAATGGTGATCAGGAATGTATCTCCTAATGTGGAAGAAGAACCATTGTCTCTTTATAGTCTCACCATATTCAAGAGTCAAAGAAGGAACAAAGAAAGATAAACTCATGGTCTGCATGTGGTTTTGCTCTATTCTGGTTTTTTTTGAAAGCATGAAGAAAAAGGAGGGAAAAATGAATCTACTAGTGAAAATTTAGGAAGAAGAAGGAAGAGCTCATGGTTAAGCATAAGAAGAGTATACAAGCATTGAGATAGGAGTGAGGGAACTAGGCATCTCATGAACCTTACTCCTATATGAATCACGCATAGGAGAGCTAAACACTATATAAATCAGAGTTTGGAACAGAAATACATTAAAGTCAAGAGAGAAATAGATGGGGACGGTGAAAGAAATGATGAGGGTTTAAAAAGGAGAATAGGGTTGGAAAAGGAATAGTCACAAACAAAAGTAACAGATAAATCTAACAAAAAAAATAAGAAAAAAGTGAAGGATATGAATAGAATTTTAGAAGGTTAGTTATGATAGACTTCTGGCAATCGTTGAACAAGAATTGTAAGGAGTATACGTATATGTCAGCTTTGCATGGCATCTTTACAAAAAGTATGAGCTAGGACATAAAAAAATAAAAGCAGAACTATTAAATTCACTACAGTAAAGTCCCTTAGAGAAAGTGCTTTAATAAATATTGGAGGAAAATAGATTTGAAATTAGCTTATCAATTGTATGCAAATTTAAGGTACTTCAATATAACCATTTCCCTTGTAATGTTCTTAATGTTGTTATTAATCTCTCCAACTGCTAGAGCCTTGCACTATAATTATAATCTTTATGCAGATGACTCCCAGATTTATATATTCAATCAGTCAATCAATGTACATTTAGTAATTGACTTCTATGTAAGCACTGTGCTTGGTAGTGGGGATACAAAAGCCGAACAGTCTCTGGCCTCAAGGAGCTTACATTCTAACAGAGAAGACAACATGTACACACACACACAAATATACATACGGAATATAAAGGCAGCAAAGATGAGGAAGATTCATAAAGGGATTCTACTTAATTGAGTTCTCCTGTCCTGAAATTACAGGATATAAGAAGCTGGTAAGAAAGAGATGAGGTGTTAAGTTTTGCCCATTTCAGGTTTGAAGTGGTTGTATTTGCACTTTATAAAGGATACGCGATTTCAGATTTTAAGTGGATCACTTTACACCTTGTAAAGGGTGTGTTACTTCATGAAAATCATGGTGCTTGTCTTCAGGAAGAAGATCCCCGGGGCCCAGGATACCAACTGGGAGGCTATTTTAATGGACCAGGCAAGGATTAATGAGGACTTGTGTTAGGGCCATATCTGTGTGAGAGGAGAGAAGGGGATATGTGAGAGGGAGAGGTTGTGGAGGTAGAAAAAAGGTTTGATGGCTGATTAGAAATGTGGAATGAAGAAAGCAAAGAGCCGAGGATGACATTTAGTACAAATCTGGGTGACTGGAAGGGTCAGCAGAAATACGAAAATTGGGAAAAGGGGTAGTTTGGGGGGGTAAAGCCTCCACTTTTGTCCTTGTATCCGCAGTGCTAAATATAGTACCTGACCCATGGTAAGACATATTTAAGTATTTGTCTATGGACTGGTTAATGTATATTTTACACATGTTTATATATGTGCACATCAGCCTTTCTACTCCTCCGAGCCAATAAAAGGTAAGCACTTGAAAAGCCGCTCAGGGTAGAAACTGATTCATTTTTATCTTTCTATCTTTAGTGCCTAGCACATATTACTGTTGTCGTTCAGTCATTTCAGTCATGTCTGGCTCTCTGTGACCTGATTTGGGGCTTTCTTGGTAAAGATACTGGAATGTTTTGCCATTTCCTTCTCCAGATTTACAAATGAAGAAACTGAGGCAAACAGGGTTAAGTGACTTGCCCAGGGTCACTAGTAAGGACTAGTAAGTGTCTGAGGCTAGATTTGAACTCAGGAAGATGAATCTTCCTAACTCCAGGCAGACACTCTATACACTACACCACCCAGCTGCCCTTGTAGCACACATTAGGTGCTTAATAAATGCTTGTTAATTGATTAAGAGGGTTACTATGACACAATGTAAAGAGTGCTGGACTTGAAGTTAGGAGAGAGCTGGGTTCAAATCCTGCTTCTCATATTTGCCATCTGGGTGACAATTAAGCCATATAACTTCTCTGAGACTGTTTTCTCATCTGTAAAACAGGGAAAACAATAATTCTAGTACTTACAGCATTATTTTAAGGATCAAATGAGAAAATGTTGTGTTTTACAAACATTAAAGTATTATGGAAATGTAAGCTATTGTTACTATTTCTATTAAGAAAATAAAGATCGGATCCCAGAGGACAGGTGATGAAACACATTTTTCTGACCTCAGTAAAAGTGTGCCTATGTTTGGAGGGGGGGATGGCAAATCAGGAGACTATGGTGTGGAATGCTGCATGCATTGTCAGGCCAGACCATTTTGTCAAATAGATTTGCTTAATTGTGTTTTCTTTGTTACAAGTTATGGTTCAGTAGAAGAAGGGTTATATGGGAAAATTTCTGTGGTTTCAATAGCAGTTTTAAGAGTATAAAGATAAATTTCAGGCCAGAATGATTTATTATAAATACCATATCTGAGTAACATTTCATAGGTATTTATCCAAACTACCATAAGATACAGTCCTTGGGCATGGAAAAGAGACAGTGCAAAATCTCTGACCTCTGGTCAGGACTCTTTGGGACTTGAGATATTCTGGGCCTTCTTTGGAAAATCCAAAGGATCAATTTCAAATGACAAGCTGCTTCTGTAAATCCCATGGCCAGCTGGCCCAACATCATGCCCTTGGTGAGAGCCAAGGAGAATGGAGGGGAAAGACTGTATCTTACTTTGATTCTCTGAATCCATGCAGGGAAGACAAGTCGTCCTGTGTTTTGGGAAGGGGCAGAGCAGCACAAAACATCTGCTGGTCCTCCAAGAGCTGGTAAGACTAAGAAGGCCTAAAGAAAACCAGACTGGGTAGAAGCTGGAGCTGGCAACATGGGACTGTAGAATGCCCACTGGATAAGGGGTCACAAGGACTGATCATTACATAAGATCACTTTACACCTATCAGTCCCCTCTGCTCTTGAGACCCCTCTGAATGGAAGGTGGATTGAAGGGCTGCTTCCCAAACCCCCATTTAAGGAAGGGCCCAGGCTAGCCATTGATTCATTTCCCACTGTATTAGCAAGGCAATAAACACAACATCGACAATAATTGTGAATATGTCTATGTAGTTCTGTATCGCAAAATATGAGAAACTCTTCACATAGAAGCGAGAAGAAGTAAAACATTTATTCAGACACCAGAGGACCAAATCCTGTAACCAATGAGTCCAACCCACCCAAGCAGCAACCAACTCCCAAAATCAGTAAGCCCACTTTATCATAACAGCAAGGAACTTAAAACACAATATCACAGCCTGGAGCCTTGCCATCCCAAAACCATCTGCCCCACTGCTGGGGCCTTCCCACAAATGCACACACAGCACAGCTGCTATGTCTGTGTCCCTCGGTTCTAACTACTCTCTCTCTCTCTGTGAATTTCCTGTGACACACTTTCCTTTTTCCTCTCAGCAAGTTTCTCCCATCATATGTGACTTAGACTTCCTATGTTGTAAGCAGGTCACATGGCCTATTAATGGGTGGGAAAGATCTTCAAATCTAATTGTCATTACACCCACATGACTATACTCCTTTGAACTGCTTCATCCTACCCTCCCCCCATACCTTTCCTCTCCACCCCACCCCCATTCCGTTTCAGCTTTCTTTTGTGTATTGACTTCTCCCACCAGATTGTAAGCTCCTTGAGGGCAGGAACTTTTCTTTTTCATTCAATGGGGGCATATAGTAGGTGCTTAATAAATGTTTGTTTACTGACTGGGTTCTAGTCCTAAGTCTGCCTCTCTGTGACCTTGAGGAAATCACTTCTCCCTTCCCATCCCCGCCCCATTCCCCCCTCCCCCCCCAAGATCTCAATTTCTTCCTTTGTCAAATTAAAGGGTTGAACTAGATCCTCTCTAAGATCCCTCTGCTTTCCTGTCCTATGATTGTGCTATTCATTCAAAAGACAATTCATTCATTCAATAGGCATTAATTAAGCATCTGTTATTTATTTGCTGGGCCCTGTACTAGGTGCTAGAGATGCAGGAAAAAAAAAACACAATTGTCTCTGCCCTTGAGGAGTTTCCTTTCTATTGGGGGAAATGACATGTACACATATAAATACAAAAAATATACAAAGTAATTTTAGGGGGCTCTTCAGGTACCAGGAAAGGCCTTGAGTAGAAGGTGACACATGAGCTAGGTATAGAAGAAGCTGTGGATTCTAAAAAGCAGAGATGAAGAAGAAGAACATTTCAGGCATGGGGCCACCTATGTGGTGGCACAGGGGTGACAGACAGAATGTGTTAAGTGAGAAACTACAAGTTTTAGTACTACTTCAGCCATGCCATTTGTAGAAATGTTGAAGAGCACAGAGCCAGAGACACATCTTTGGGACACTCAACTGGAGACATCCTTCTAGGTTGACACCAAACCATTAATGATTACTCTTTGGGTTGGAGCATTCAACCAATTCCAAATGCATATAACTTAATATGGTCTAGACCATGTCTCTCCATCTTTTCCACAAGGATAGCATGAAAAAAATCTGTTAAATGCTTTACTGAAACCTAGATAAACTGCTTACAGCATTCCCTTGATGTACCAGACTAGTAACCTTGTCAGAGAGGGAAACAAGTTCATTCTAAAATGATGTAGTTCTAATGAGGCCATGGTAATTCTTAGTCATCCACACTTCCCTTTACGAATGTCCACAAACCACCCCTATAATAAGACATTCTAGAATTTTTCCAGTAATCTAAGTCAATCGGTTGCAGATTCTCCTTCTTCCCTTTTTTGAAAACTGAAACAATATTTGCTTTTCTCCAGTCATAACACCTCAGCATTTGAAGGGACCTCAGAGCTTTTCTAATCCAACTGGTACCTGAACAAAAAAGTCCCTTTGCAACATATCCCAAAGTTCTCATCTGCATACTGAGGATCTGTATTGGAGGGAATTCTACCACTTCTCTGTAGAATTTGGGGCCATGGAGCCCCATCATCTTTCCTTTGCACTTTTTGGGGAAAAAATCCACTTTCCTCAAATCTAGAAGTCAAACTATGGCTGGATTTCCTCTTTGTTATCATGAATAATAGTTATCATTTTTCCAAAAGCTTCCCATCATTTCTATTTAAATAACCAGTTCCTCTTTGACGATTGAAATCCAGTCCAGGATAGCAACTTTTCCTTTCTCCCTTTTTGACATTATCATTGAGGAAAGTCAAGAAGTCATATGCTCTGTTTGGGGAGAGCGAGACAGAGAGAGATAGAGATTGAGACAGAGGGAGAGAGAGACAGAGAGAGCGCTCCCACAAATATCTGGATAATTGAGGTTCGTCATCATTACTATATGATGTCTCTGTGCCAGAGCTTGTGACATATTTCCTAAAAAAGTCCATTTTCTCCTCTCCAGGCTACCTGTGGCACATTCCTTTGACAATATTGCTTATGTTTTTTTTCTTTTGTTGCTTTTCACTCAAATGTCTTGGCCATGTTTCCATCACCCTCTCCCCTTGTATTTCTTCACATGAATATATCTTCTTACTCCCTAGTGCTACTCTGCTCACCCACCCACTCGTATTTATTCTGTTGCTTTTAAATAAAGTATCTACCTTTCCAGAGGCACAGTCCAATCATGGATCCTATCCTACTGGGTCTCTGTGATCCCAGTGAGGTCAAACTCACGTCCTTACATTAGAATTTCTAGTGATTAACCAAGGATTTCATTCTTGGATTTTTGTGTCCTATGAATTACTGGGTGGTTCTCTTGTTATTCCTCTTCCTTTGCTGTAGCTGTTTCTTTCTCTGGCATCCAGCTTGGTAGATATGTCAGCTACTTTGTCCTTCTTGCTCCCTTTTGTAATTGATAGCCCTTTTCATCAGAATTGCAAGACTCCAGGTAAATGTATTTTTTCCAGCCCTCACTAAATTTGCTCTTTCCTAGGCTCATCATGTTAAACTGCATTCTAGTATTCCGAATCCAGTTGTCCAACACCATGTTCTTCACAAGCTGGTCAAACATTCATTAACTTAGAGTAGGATTTTGTGGTCCAAACCCCCCATTTTACAGACTCAGGAACAATCAAAGAGAGGTTTTTCAGAGAATAATACTTCATTCTTCCTGACTACCTGGAGAGTGGAGAATTATTCCCCCTAACCTTTTTCCTTTCTCTTTCAGGAAGGAGACTAAATTGTAAGTTGTGCCTAGTTGGGGCCATGGTGCAGAGACCAGCAGTGTTCAGAAGCTCAATTCAAACTATTGTAAATTCTCCTTGCCCTCAACCCTTGCTGAAGCAAAATCCTTCCTTCTCAATCATATTTCTTGGTAAATCTCGGGAGCAACTCTCATGGCAAAGTGCTGTGGCAAACTACCAGTTTCCCACACATGTTCACCTCACTGATAGCTCTTGAAAAAGATTATATTTATTTATAGAATCCTTCCCACCATTTCCCAGGAAAAGAGACTAACTAGCTTGCTCAGCTATGTTTGATTCAAAATTAAAAGCTTCCTTCTATAGATCCAATACAAATAATGCCTGAACATAGATGAAACATGTGCTGGTCATCTCTGAATCCAATACTGACTACTACTCATGTCTTCCTTCTCTTCTAAGTTCTGAACCCATTTCCATCTTTTATGAAGGTCACACAGGTAGCTGAATCAAGATTCTGGAAGAGGGGCCTACCTTCCTTGCCACCACCAACAGGAACTGCTGAACAACTTCTCCCAACAGGCAGGAATACTGGAGAACTCTAGAAGAGGCAATATCCCTGAATCACTTGTGCTGCTTCCAGGCCAACCCTCAAAGCCATCATCCTGGGATGCAATGTGAATGAAAATTGGCCTGGCAGTTGCTTCTGTGGGTGCTGAAGACCCAGAAAAGAAAGTTCTTACCACTTAAAGTCTTTGGCATTGTCACATGGCACAACAACAGAAACTTTTATGATTTATAATGACATTTTAAAAGACGTATTACCATTTGCTTTGCTCCTGCACCCTAAGGACCATGGGACCTTTCCATATGGCTTGTAGCTAAAACTTTCTACATGTGTTGTCTCTCCTATTAGAATGTAAGCAATGACTGTCTTGATTTTCTTTCTGAACCCCCAGGGCTTAGCATAACATTTGCACATGGCAAGCATTTACTAAATGCCTTTTCATTCATTCATCCATCCATTCATTCTTCTGACTCCACATTCAGTGTTTTGTTCACTGAACACTCATCTACCTCTTCAGTATTAAGCTGAAAGTAGGCCTGGGGAGCTATCACAAGATGATGTCCATCCCAATACTGCTCCACAAAATATTATGGCTACAATAAAAATTTATCACTGATGATTACAGAGTTGACCAAACTTGGGGTTTTTATTTCCTGTCAGTTTTACATTCCAACCTATCTGCAGAACCCAGGTGGTTTGCTAATCAGTAGAATCAGCCTTATCAAAATATTAAGAGACCTTTCAAACACAATTGAAAATACACCCCCGTTGATAAAAGCCATTAGGAATGCAAATATGAAATTACAGGCCCTCAAAACCAGCACAGCTCAATGAGACCCATTAGTAAGTACTTGTGAGATACTTTGCTTTGAAACACTTGTCTTTATGAGTTGGTTGCCACAGCTAAGGGTGAATGAAGCTATTATTTTAAGTGGACTTTCTGCAATGATAAAATGCACCTACCTCCCTTCTTTGTAGAGGTCAGGGGTGGACTATAGTCTTGGAACATTATACATATAGTCAGACTGGTGAAGCGATAGCTTTGATGTTCTGCTTTCCACCTCTTTCTTTACTCTTTTTTTGTTTTGTTTTGTTTTTCTTTTTTATTCTTTACAATGGGTATATTGGTGAGTAGGAGAGAGGATGGGATATAGACAAAAATAAAAATGATACAAAATCAAAAGACATCAATAATTTTATTGTACTTTATTTGTGCCTTAATATCCATAGTGCCATGACCTTCAGTTCCCACTCTTGTGCTGGTAACAGTGGACCTAAGTCCACTTCAGAGTAAACTCAAGTAGGGAAGGACTGTGCTCCAGATGAACTGTCAAGTGTCAGTTTTCCTTTGAACACTATGATGGCTATATTCCACAAATTCAACTCAGCAAATGCTTATTAAGCGCCTACTGTGTGACTGATTGGAGAAAGGAGGTCATAGATGTAAGAGATGTCAAGGAGATAGAATCTATAGTTTTTGAATCTATAATATGAGAAGATCTATAACAGAAGTGACTCTTGGAGGAGAGAAGACAGTAGGCCATGGATTCTTAACTTTTTGTGTCATGCACCCCTTTGGAAGACAGGTGAATCCTATAGACCCCTTCTCAGAATAATTAATTTTAAAAATTGTATAATTAAAGGAAAAGTGAAGCTTCAGTTAGAGGTCAGTGAAAATAAATATGTAATCTTTCCCTATCCAAGTTCACAGACCCCCTGAAGTCTGCGCATGGAAGCATTCCTTGGACCTCAGGATTAGAATTCCTGTACCAGAACTATAAAGGTCACTTAGATATGGTTCCTGATCCCAAGGAGTTTCAGATCTAGTAATGGAGTGAATTTGGGCCACTCACTATAGGAATTTGAATGAGAACTCTGAGCAAGTCCTAGTTTTAAAATGAGAGGTTAACTTGACTCATTTCTCCTTTCCATTTCAATTCATGCATTTGGTAGCAGAGACTTCTGCAAATGAGTTAATATGTGTTAGTCAGTATTCACGTGAGGCTAGGGAAAAGGAGATATTTCCCATAGCCCAGGGTGGAACTCAGAGTACAAACAGAGACACTTAGTCTGGACATGGCCTTTTCAGGAACTTCTTTTGTTTGAGGGAAGGAGGTAATAAATATTTACTAAGCACCTACTGTATGCGGGGGCACTGTGCTAATTGCTTTACAAACATTATCTCATCTGATCTTCACAACAATCTTCTGAGGTGGATTCTATTATTATCCCCTTTTTACAGTTGAGGAAACAAACAAACAGACAAAGATAACTGACTTTACCCAGGGCCACACGACTAGTAAGGGTGTAATTCAAATCTTCCTGACTCCAGGTCTCATTCTCTAGACACTACACCACCTAGCTGCCTCTCAATCCCATAATTGTAATAACCTATTGCTAAGGTGAAAAAAATCACAAAGCAGAAGACATACACTTGAGATCCAGTCTCAGAATCCTGTAGGCAAGTATATGTTCTTATTACCATGGTTTCATAGCCATCGTACTGCTGGGAAGGCAGGGAGGGTATACAGTTATCCCTTCCACATTGTGGGGATTAGGGGCTTGGCATCTAAAATTTTTGACCCTCCCTTCATACCAGAGCACTTACCAGAGAAGAAGTCTGTTTCTTTTCTTTTTCTTTCATGGGGTGTTTACAGTACCTTATTGTAAATTTTGAGTTAAGTATTTGATCATAGGCTCTGTGTCATCTGCGGCTTCTGCAAAACTCCCCCAAAATTCCCATTTAATTTCTTATGCAACCTGCAATATATTGAAACCACAATAGGGAAAGTCAGGATGTCCAAAGGATAACTGTAGATAAATCCTTTTAATCTGACCAAAACCTAAGGGAGAGCTGACATTGGCTATGTCCCAACAAAGAGGCCATGTCCAAAGAGGACTGAAGGGATCTCTCTTTGTTCTTTGTGGCCCAAGATGGGGTGGTGCTTTCTGACTCAGTTGCTAATCATCTCTGACATTGCCCTCCCCACCCTGTCATGGAAACCAAGGGACCAACCAGGAGTCATTGGTCAAAATGTTCTCTAGCTAGGTAATAGAATATGTGTCCCTCCTCGCGCAGTCAGCGTACATGCCAACTAAACGAGATATACCGTAGTCCGGAAAACTAAGAAGTTCCCAGGTCACTCCTATTTCAGAGAAAACCCAAACACAAGACTTATATGTCCAAGTAAGACTTATTAAAGGATATTTGAACAGCTGACCAAAGTCTTATAAAGCCTGAAAATGGGAGAGGGGATGTGATGTAGCCCTCCAAATGTTCATCTAAATTGGGCTGGTAACGCAGCAGCTCCCAAGATGATTTCCCCTCTTTCTCAATTTATACAGGAAAAGCTTCATTTACCATGTATGTTAAGGATGTTCCTTCGCTTTCCAGAGTTTAAAGAGTAGTGATTGCTGGGGAGCCAAATGTTCTCTGTTCCCTCTGCTTCCAGACTTATGTTTAGGAATCTTTGAGCATTGTGTAATTGGTTGAGGGTGGTGGGAGGCATAAGATTGGAATGACCCTCCCCCCCCACTCCCACCCCCCCCCCCACACACACACGGTAGGCTAGGAGGTATGGGAGACATCTGATCTATGATGCTAAGTGCTCTGGGAACTGTTAGGCCCAGATAGATACTTATCTATGAAGTTATAATTGAGAAAACAAGGGGAGACCTTCTCAGATTTCAGAAAGCAAAAAAGAGTGAAACTACAGAGATACTCAGCATAGGGTTGAATTATTATGAGCATGAGTCTTCCCAGGAAGTTCCATTTTTAATTGCTCAGTTATTGCCAACAGGATGGCCTTGGGTTGGTCTCTCAAGTAAAGATCAAAAGTGCTTATATAAAGGTGCTTCCAGTTTTTTCTCTTGATTTTCTACATATGAAACTAATGCCAATTCTGTAAGGAAAAGGGAAATAAGCATCCAACATAAACCATCCTACCATGAGGGAAAAGTCATTAATTATTAACATAGTTATATGTATTATTAATATAACCATATATGTATGTCTATTCTCTTGCAGTTTGTTTTAATTCCCCAGAGGAAGAATAGCACTTCCAGACATCAAAATCCTAAGAAACAAACATCTTCATAAGAAAAGTCATAGAGACCCCAAACCAAACACCACCAAATCACAGAAATCAGGGTATAACGAGCCCTCAATAGGGAGATTAATAGGGACACAAACACATAAAACTTTCATTTTTAAAAATCTGGATCTGTGATTTCATTGGTGGGAAAACACTGGATAGAAAAAAATCCTTCCGCTGATGCTGACTGACAACTCATCTGTAACTTAAAATCTTGGAGAGTTGGCTGGGGCAAGTCAAGTCAAATCAAAAAGCATTTATTAAAAACGTACTTTGTGCCAGATGCTGTGCTGAATGCTGGAATACAAATATAAGCAAAAAGAAAGACAGTTTCTGCCCTCAAGAAGCTCACATTCTAACAGCTGGAGATAACACATAAAAGGAAGGCGGAATGGGGAGAGAGAAGGTATCCAAGTCTAAACATGATGGAGAAAGAAGTCAAGAAAACCAGAAATGGAGCCCAGAGAGGAATGAAAGCGGGAACATGGCTGGTCTGGGCCCTTAAACTGGAGGCTCTGGGGGAAACTGACCAATCATATCTAGAAATAGAAAGGACCTTAGAGGTCATCAATTCTAATCCCCTCATTTTAGAGATGAAGAATCTGTAACTTTCTCCTGATCATACGACTAGGCTGAACTTAAACCCAAGCGTCTAAGGCTAGCCCCGTATGTATTAATTCAATAATAACTTACATGTACATTCCTAATATTCAAAAGAATCTGTGATCTCATCAGTCTGGAAGTTGCCTGCCCATGATGCAGCCCCCAATTCATCCATGCCTACCCATCCTGTGAAACTTTCATCCATATTCTCCTATAAGTTCATCACAGAGAGTCCACCCAGCACGTGACAGATCTAATTCAATGACTCTTGACATCCTGAGGCACCAATGGACCAATCTGGATGAACACTTGCCATCCCTCACCTCTAGCACATCACCAGTTCATCTTATCTCCCTATCCATAGATCTTCTTGATGATATTTTTTATTCCTCACCAATTAGATGATGCAGGACATTCACATCCACCATGTTCCTTTCCACCATTTTCTGTGTGATATTCAGACTTAGTTTTTTTAGGAGACTGATGCATTTCTTATCTCATTAACATATAGCAATGTCAATAGAATATTGAAATTAAAAAGTTGGGGCTTTGTTATCATGAGAATCTTGAAGACATTAACAGAGTTTTGTAGTTACCCAAAGCTAGTACAGCCCATCCTCTTCCTCCCATTCAACTCTGTATCCAAATGATTGTTGTCTCTACATGCTGATGGACAAACTTGATAGGTTATCCTTCCAAATGCACTTGTAATCTGGGCAACAGATGTTCTTCACCACTTGGTCTTTTCTGCCTACAGGAACATCTGGAGGACCTCCCTATAGACAAGAAAACTCCTTTCAACTTGGATTTTGTGTTGGATTTCCTCCATCACAGGGGCAAATGCCCTTGGTAAGCATACATTTTGTTTTATGCTTCACCTTTCCAGAGAACTATTTCTTCTGTTATCCCTTTCAAGACATCCTGAAGGATCTTTATGTGTAGCTGGGAGATACCTTGTTGTAAAAAGAGCTTGTAAGGTGACATTTTGTTCTACCAGATCAAATGCTGTTTCATAATCAACAAATAATAAGCACAGTGGGATCTTGTATTCTCCACATCTTTCAGTTACTTATGAAATGTTAAAATGTAGTCCACTGTTGAATGTTGCTTTCAAAAGCCTGCTTATTCTCTACTGATAACCTCATCAACTTATGCTGATGTCTCTCCTAGAGATTTTGTGTAAGTGGGAGAGTAAAAATATATCTTGGCAGTTACTGATGTTCTATCAATTGCCTTTTTTCAGTAGTAATAAGGTCCAAGATGTTTTCCCAATACCTTTGCTATCCTCCCCTCCCTCAGATATCTTGTATATCAGTCCCTCAATACCTTCACAATTGTGTTACTTCCCATATAGGTGTCCCCTATCTGTATTTGGTCCAATCCTGCTTCTTTTCCCATCTTTATTCCCCTTAATGACATTTCTACCTCTTTCAAAAAGACATCTGGGACTATGATGTTAAGGTACAAGTGTGGTGGTTCCTCTGTTTACAAGGGAGCCAGAGTTTGTTATGATGATTTTTGTACATTTATTCCTTTTTCTTTTTGTTTTTTCTTAAATGCCCTTAGGATGACTTTATTAAATCCTGTGTCATAAAATCATCAATCTAGAGCTGGAAGATACCTTACTAGGCTTCTAGTTTATCTCATTTTACAGATGAGGAAACTGAGTCCCAGGGGTGTGCCCAAGGGAGGTTAAGTGACTCTTCGCAAGGTAGTATCAGAAGCAAGTTTTTAATCCGGTTCCTATAGCCAATGTTCTTTCCATTGTACCATCTTGCCAAGTTTTCTTTAAACTGGTTTATATTCCACTGTTTCTTTATGTTTTTATGAGATGATTAATTCTCATAGTTGTCCATCACCCTTCTCTGTGAGATTTTACAAATGTGGTTTATAACTTGATATTGCCTTGGGTAGCTGTCTCTCTCCATTTGGCAAATAAGTCAGGTGTATGCTATGTTTCTTTCCGGAGTCTTTGGTTTCTTTGTCATGGCCATTAATTTGTGTTTGAATGTATGGATACATCATTATAGTCAATGCGGGTGTCATTTATGATTGGCAGTTCCTTGTTTAAATAGCTAAAAGCTAAATTGTTCCAGTTATATACCATATCTCTTTTCTCATTATTGTTTTCCTGTTTCTTCCTAATTCTCATGTTATTTAGGATGAGTTGATCGTATGTAGTTGAATCAGAGATAACTCCTCCATAAATACCCAGCTTTTTCCTGCCTGTTCAAATATAATCTACTTCATCATTGATGGTGCTACACAAAACTCTCAATGTGCAACTCCAGTCCTTTTCTCAAAGAAAGTGCTCATGAAATAAAGGCATGAAGTTTCTGTGTAACCTACCAATCTTTGACCTTTCTCATCCTTTCCCCCAATATGTTTTTCCCCATATGTTTCTTCCCACTCTCAACTTTTTCGACCTTTGAATTTTCATTACCAAGTATCAGGGTCCACATTGATTTAATTTGGAGATCTTATCAAGTTCTGCGTAGGATTTCTCTACCACTGAATCCTTAGCAACTGTGTATAAACTGCAATTATTTTTATGGTGGTCTTTTTGAAAATGCTTATTATTTGTACTGTGATACATGATGACCAAATAACCCATGAAATAATGTGCCTTGTGCCTTTAGGCTGCCAACTCCTTCCTTTGCCTTTCCAAAGAGAACCTCTGAATCATCTTCCCATTTAACTACAACTTCTTCCTTTTTCTATATTCAATTTTAGCAAGAATGTTAAGATTGATATAATTCATCACCTCCAACAATATTTCTCATTGGAAAAAGATGTCAATAGTCAAATTAAAGTTTATTGATGGTTTAGAAGTTGTGTGATTCTTGGTGCTTCTACCCCTTTCCACCCCTCAGTCACCATTGGTGCAGAAGTGATGGGGAGGGGCAAATAGGAATAGGGTCGTTTTGTATTTATCTTTGTTTCATGGGTTTCTATGGCCAAAAAACTCAGCATCAAGTGGCTGGCCAGCTTCCTGGAGCTCTACCTCTCTACATTTATCTAGGCTGGTCCTTAGAAAACAGACTTTCTGACTTACACAAACTGATGCCAAGTGAAGTGAGCAGAACTAGGAGAACATTGTACACAGTAACAACATTGTGCGATGACCAACTTTGATAGACTTGCCTCTTCTCAGCAATGCAGTGGTCTAGGACAATTCCAAAGGACTCACGATGGAAAAATGTTATTCATGTCCAGAGAAAGAACTGTGAAGTCTGAATGAGGATCGAAGCATACTATTTTCTCCTTTTTGTTTGTTTTTCCTTTCTCATGGTTTTTCCCTTTTGTTCTGATTCTTCTTTCACAACATAACTAATGTGTTGCACATGACTGTACATGTATAGTTTATATCAGATTGCTTGCTATTTGGAGGGAGAGAGGAGAGAGGGAGAAGGACAAGGAGGGAAGAAGAAGGGGAGGAGGAAGGAAGGGAGAGAGAAAAAATTTGGAACTCAAAATCTTATAAAAGTGAATGTTGAAAAATATCTCTACATGTACTTGGAAAAAAATAAAATACTATTAAGTGGAGGAAAAAAAGAAAACAGACTTTCTGGTGCTAGGACCATACATGAATCCTTACAATCATGGCAAAGCCTACCAGCACTTACATTCCACTGTCACAGGCTTGGAGGTCCCAAGGTCACCACCACACCACGATGAGGAATGGGAGTAGAACTTTAAGCTGACATTTGCAGAGCACTTTAAAGTTTGTAAAGCCCTCTAGACACATCACCTCTTTTGATCTTCAGATCAGCTCTATAAGTTAGGTGGTATTATAATAATGTCTCCATTTACATATGAGGAAACTGAGACTCAGGGTGGTTAGAGGACTTGCCTATGGTCACACAGCTAGTGATGATCTGAGGTGAGATTCAAAACCAGATGGTTTAGCTTCTCTCAGCCTCAGTTTCCTTTTCTGTAAAATGGAGATGAGAATAGCACCTCTCTCCCAGGGTTGTCTTGAGGATTGAGCAAGATAACATATGTAAAGTACTATGCAAACTTTAAAGTACTATATAAATGCTAGCTATTATGATTTGTTTTACTACTGTATATCATTATCCATGTGCTATTATGTATTTATATGCTAGTATATATTATATATTGTATATAAATGTATTATGTATTATATATTGTATATAAATTATATTATATATTATATAATACATTATATAACATATTACATAATTATAATATTATATTATATATTACATAATGCTAGTAGTATTATTCCCGACTCAAAGTCCAATGTTCCATTCCCTATGTTATGCTGCCTCTCATAATATGACGTAGAAGGAAGCCACACATAAGAGAAATATGGACAGAGTGTTTGAAGGCAGTAGAGGAAGAAGATATCACTAAGAGCAGATGATCAGGGAAATCTTCACGAAGCAGGTGGTATTAAAAATGGACCTTGAAGAATGGGAAAGATTTCAAAAGGCTGGGATTTGAGGGAGGATGAGGATTCTGGGCATGGGGAGTCATATGAACAGAAATGGGAAAGGGAAGAAAAGAGTTCAGAAAACAATGAGAACAGTTGACTTTGGCACGGTGTGCAAGTTAGCATTGTGGAATCCAGACTAAGGATTCTGGGTATTTTTAAGCAGGGCATAGCAAGCCATTGAGTACCATTGAGCACAGGCATGACACAGTTAGATCAATGAGATAGGAAAACGACTTTGGCAGTTGTATGATAGTTGGGTGGGGTAGTAGAGAGACCAAAGGTCAATTAAAAGGTTAGTCCAGATGAGCAGGAAGGAGGGAATGAGTAAGAGTGTTTGCAATGGCAGGGAAAGGAATTTGAGTTAAGTCACTATTTCCACTCAAATGACAGAATCAGCCAGCTCTAAAGCAGGTGTTTCGGGGTCAAATTTGACTTTCACAACAGAAGTTATCCATCACTAGCCTGCAGCTCCACATTTACACACACACCCCTGCAATACGAACGTAACTAAAAGAGGAGTGTGTGACTAGACATGCAAGAGATGAATATTTTTGTTTTCATGAGCCCCATCTCTCTGAGCCTCAGTTTTCTCATCTGTAAAATGAAGGGTTGATGAACACTGAAATTCTTTCTAGCTCAAAGTGTTCCATCTTTTGCAATAAGCTTTTGCTACATTTGAAGGAACAGATTTGAAAAGGGGAACATTACCCCCACTTCTATTTTTTCAAACATATATGAAGATAATCTGAAAGAAGAAGCTAGGGAGACTGGGAAAGGCCTCCAACAGAAAGCAGAATTTGATATGAATCTTGAAAAAAGACAGGGAAGCCAGGAGGGGGAAGTGAAGAAGAAGAAGAGCATTCCAGGTATGGTGGACAGCCAGTGCAAAGGCTCATGGGAGATGGAATGTCATGTTATTGTTCCATAAATCTATGATCTCCATCTACCACATTGTAAATGAAGATCTACATATTTGGAGAATCAGCAAAACAGGAAAGAATGGAATTTCAAAAGATGAACTTGTCTATTCTCCAGCCTTGATGGAGGAAGACCATATACCTCCTACAATAAAATAGAGCTGGCTTAGTTCTCCTCACAAGTCTCTACTTCCTCTCATAGGGGAAAAAAATCATACACACACACATATATGTATATGTATGCATGTATATATATATGTGTGTGTGTATATATACATATTTACATATATGTGTGTATATGTATGTGTATGTATATACACACACACACATACACACAGATATTCTTTGGACCTTTTGTTCTATTTATTTCACCAATCTCCCTCAATACATTTCCAACTGGGCTAGAGCCTTTAATCCACAATCCCTGCACCCCCCCACTTTTTTTCACCTCAAACCAACTTTCCTTTATCTCTTTTCCTTCTCAGACATCTTAATGCTATTACAAGGTGAAACAGATGGTAACACAATTTTTTCACAAATGCCAGGAGCTGGGGCCATGGCTGAGAAGGCCTTGAGTTTGTTACCAACTGTTGTGACCCTCCTTGTACTGACTTCAGAAATACAAGTGCCCAAGGGTTCCTATCCTATAGAATATGACAAGGCAGAGTGGCCTAAAGTGAAATGTATGGGCTACTAAAGCCAGCAGAGTGAGAGAACAAGTCAGTAGAAAGAGCACAGACTTCGAAAAAGCCATTTAAAATCATGGACTCATAGAACATTAAAGCTAAAAGGACCTTATTGGTTATTTGATTTAACCCTCTCATCTTATAGGTAAGGAAATTGTTAAATGACTTGCCCAAGGTCACGCAGCTAGTCGGAGGCAGGGATTCACACTAAGACCCAGGCGTCCTGACTCCTAGGCTAATAATCTTTCTACTCTAATAAGCCCATAGCTTTACCCTGACTCTCACCTGAGCAAGCCCACACTGTGAACCTTCCCCCACCCCCAAACACACAGTGAAACACTAATTAACATGCTCTGAGAAGTAATGATATTATAATGGAAAGAGTACTGGAGACTTTTATGTTACAAGAAAGGACTTTTATTTTTTTAAGAGGCGGAGGATGGAAAGGGTAGGAATAGTGATACCAAAAAGGAGAAGAAAAGAAAGAAAAGTTATCAATGAATTTTGTAAACACACAAAGAGAGACAAAATAAGTTTAGAGATACAGACAAGCAGAAGAGTTGTAGAACTATCATGTTAAATTTATTAGATACTAAATCCACAAAATAAATTGTATATAACAGGATTTTGCAGTCTCATATACAATCCTTTTTTTCCTGTCCTTTGTATGTAGAAGTAATTCCATTTGTTGATATTTGAAACGTTCAGAATAATAAAAGAGAAAATAGGGGTAGGGATTGACTGGACTTGTGATTTCGTTGCTATGGGGATTTCCAAGGAGGAAACTATTTCTACCAATTTAATTTATAATCTTAGAAAGCTGCCTGAAGCACCAAGGTTAAACGACTTGCCCAGGGTCACACAGTGTTTGGAAATCAGACCAACAGGGCCATGTAGGTTGTGTTGCACCATTTTATGTAGGAAGATTGGCCTCCAAGCATAGCAGTCATCTTAAGAATGGTAAATAGGAGTGAAAAATCATTCAGTCAAATTTCTGATGTTCTTTGAAATATCTCCAAATATGGCAAGCAGTTTAGAGGAAATAGAATGGTTCTTTGATTAAATGATGCTTATACAAAAATGACAAATATTGCAGGTGTAGTGGGGAAACAGGCACGTTAATGCACTGTTGGTGGAGCTGCAAACTGGTCTGGCCATTCTGAAAAGCAATTTGGAACTATGCCCCAAAAACTGTTAAATAGTGCATACCCTTCGACCCAATGACACCACTACTAGGCCTATTCCCAACGAGATCACAGAAACAGGAAAAGGATCCAGAAGTACAGAAATTAGTTATAGAAGCTCTTTTTGTGGTGGCAAAGAACTGGAAATTTAGGGGGTGCCCGTCAATTGGGAAGTGGCTAAATAAATTATGGTATATAAATGTTAATGAAACACTACTGTGCTGTTAAGAAAAACCTGAAGATACTTGTATGAACTATGTCAGAGTGAAGTGAGCAGAATTAAGAAAGCAGTTTATACAATGACAACAATTTTGTGAAGACAATACATTTTCAAAAGACTTACAAACCTTTAATCATTGCAATAATGACCAACCATTATTCCAGATGATCACAGAGGTGATGCAGATGCAGAATGGATGTACAATTTTGGACATGACCAGTGTGGGGACTTATTTTTGCTCGACTGTGTATTTGTTAAAAGATCAGGGAGAGTAGGAAGGATAGAAAATAAATGCTTGTTAATTGAAAAATAAAATTAAAATAATAATGTTTATAATAATGACAAGTTTAAAATATAATCAGACTTGTTATAAGTATCCAAACGATAAAATGTATGTAAAGGAAACTTTAAAGCACGTGGAAATGTGAGCTATTATTATTCCTAATAATGACATAGTGTTGGGTAGTGAGAAAGGTATTCTTTGAGTGAGAGAGACCAGGCTTCATGCCCTGCCTCTGATACAGACTAGCTATGTGACCCTGGGGAAATTCACTTAACCTCTCAGTTGCCCCCAGGTACCTATAAAATTATTAATTATGGAACAGAGGCCAATCTATATTGGAGGAGGGAGTTTCCTCGCTGGAAGTTCCTTATACCAATGAACTCACAGGTCAGGTCGAAAAATCAAATTCATCATCATTATAATTATTCTCCCTTACATCTAAGAAGCTTAAAATGGAGACCGAGTAAATATATTTGCAAGAGCCCGTATGGCACACTGGATGGGAGATGAGAGATCCAAGCTCCAGCCCTGGCTTTACCACAAACTTGCTATGTGACCCTGGGTAAGTCACTTCCCATCTGGGAATCAGTGAATAAAGAGGCTGAACTGGAGGATCCCCAAAGTTCCTTCCAGCTCTGACATTCTACCAGTCTATAAGGACCCACTTTTCCAGTGGTGTAAGAGCCAGTTCCAGGCCCAAGTCCCAGGCTCCAGGCCCCCTGATGGACCAAAGCAAATAATGAAGCAGACGTTTGGTCAAACTCCCAGTGTCTTCTCCCTGGGAAGCAGACAGTGCTGTGCTTGTTTTGGGGGGGATAGGGGAGGGAGAAATGCTGGATTTCACCCAGGGCTCTGTCTTCACTGAGTCTCTTTCTCCTGGAGACCAGCTGGATGAGAGCTCAGCTGGGCAGCCCTCCCCCCAGTTTCCCTGAAGGACAGAAGGAGTAAACATAGCCTACTCTAAATGAAAGAATGACGAAAAAGAGAATAACAAGAGGGAAAAGCAAGGAGACAGCTACAGGTAGCCACATCTTGGGAAGCAGGAAAATGTGTTGTTTGTTGGAAAGGAGTGGGGTGTGAGGGTGGAGAAAAGGGGAGGGGAGATATGTCACAGGGGGTATACAGACTACTTCATAAGGGCCTCTGATTATACTTTAATTTTCTCTTTCCTTCTAAAAGATTCAAGTAGAAAAGAAGAGGGAGAGGAGATGAATATGGAAATGCTTAAAAAAATTCTCCTTGTGTTTCTTTAATGTAGGAGGAAAATGATCAGGGCAGGCCTCCTGTGGGCAGAATGTAGCCATCATTAATTACCTCATCCCCAGAGGTGGCATTCCAGGTAGGACTGATTTCAGACTCCATTGCTAGGACCTTAAGGAGAAACTCCTTAAAGGAAGCCTATTGTTGGCAAATGACTGAACAAGTTGGGGTACATGAATGTAACGGACCATTCATGTGCTGGGAGCAGCTAGATAGCACAGTGGAAGGAACTCGGGCCCTGGAATCAGGAGGACCTAGGTTCATATCTGACAGTAGACGCTAGCTCTGTGACCCTGGCAAGGCAAGTCACTTAACCCTGTTTACCTCAGTTTCCTCACCTGTAAAATGAACTGGTGAAAGAAATGTCAAACCACTCCCGTATCTTTGCCAAGAAAACCCCAAACGGGGTCACAGAGTCACTTGATAGCAACGACAACAACAATATTCATTGCTATAAGCAATGACGGATAGGAAGAATTCAAAGAAACTTGCCAAATTTTGTCCAATGCAAACAACTTCTATAGGATGTCCCAAGAGTTTTAGGGAAGTCTGAGTTTTAATGGATTAAAATTGCCATGAAACTTTCAGAACATCCTGTATAATGATCACAGTAATGTAAAGTAGAACCACTTTGAAACACTTCGGAACCGTGATCAGTGCAGTGACTAATTATGTTTTCAGATAATGACGATGATGATGGTGGTGGTGGTGGTGGTGGTGATGGTGATGATGATGATGACGGTGGTGGTGGTGGTGGTGGTGGTGATGATGATGATAGGTAGCATTTCTGGAGAGTTTTATGATTGGCAAAGGGCTTTACAAAGATTAGTGAATTTTATCCTTCTAATAACCCTGGAAGGTAAGTGCTATCATTATTCACCAATTTCACACGGCAGATAGAGGTTGTGACTTGTCCAGGCTCATACAGTTATTAACTATCTGAGGTAGGATTTGAACTGGTCAGGTCTTCCTGGCTCCAGGTCTGGCACTCTGCCCGCTGTGCCACTTGGCTATGTGAAATAAAATATAGATGATGAAACATGCCTCCCAGCACTTGTAAAAGCAGTAATAAACAAGAGGTACAGAATTTGGCGTATGTCTGCAGACACCGACAACACATTGATCTGTTTTGCTTGACTATATTCATTTGTTCCAAGGGTGGAAAGATTAGTTAGTGAGTAATATGATAGAGATGTACAAAATGGGGAAGGGAAGACTATCAATAAATATTTTAAAATAGGCAGAAAAAAAAAACAAAAAAAAGTCAGAAGGGGACACAAATAGGGCAATTTTATTACTACCTTGTTCAATTTAGTGTACATAAGAAAACAAATTACATGTAATAGAATTTTAGTTTCATATAAAATCCTCTTCTTGTTCTTATATGTATGTCCCATGTGTTACAACTATATCTCGCTCTGGTGCCCCTGATCAGTATAGTTAAGTTTATAAGTACCTAGTATAAAATGACAATGGCAGGAAATAAGATTGCAAAGGAGAACCTAGAAGTTACGTACAAACTTTGGTCCCAAAGACCACAGGAGTATAATTTACAAATTGTATTATATATTAACCAAAAATCACATCTTGCTTTTTAATATGTTTTGAATCAGGAGGTCAGCCAGGCTTTGCTGTCGGGGCCTTTCGGTCCTATGATGTATAAATCTTGGACAAATTCCAGACAGCCTCTGTAAAAACCAGCAGGTCACCAAATGGTGCTGATAATTTTGAGATGACATGGACATGTTAACTTTAAAGTTTTACTGGCAACTTTGAAATGATTTTGGATATGTTAATGAACTAACCCCAAGGTGGTACAGATAAGAGTCTGTTTCCCCCAAAAAAACCCTTATAAAAATAAGACCTCAAACTCCTGCCATCCCCCCAACACTCTTCCATCTCCTAAGGGTCCCAACTCTAATCTGCCACAGTTGTGTAAGTGACTCATCCCCTCCCCATCCTCTCGCTCACACTGCCTGCTTTCCTTTACCACCCCATCCCCTGTCCCCACACTGTCTGCCTCTATACCCCTTTTGGCCACCTACCTCTGTACTTTCTATATTGTTTGCTCAGCCACCGTTTCCCACTGCCATTGTCGTCCTTCCCAGAGAGTACCCAATGAACTAGGGGTGCCTGCCGATGTTTCCTAATTTCATAAATTAATTATCAATTCAGCCAGGCAAATAATAAACATGTAATATTCATTGACTGATTAATTATTGAAATGTTTGCAGTTTTCTTTAAAATAAAACGTAATTTATTTTATTTCACTTTAGGAAAAAACTTATGGGTCATCCTTAGGATTTCCAGTTTCTTCTTGGGTGGTCTCACTGGACAGAACAAGCATGACCGTAAAACAATAGCAGTAATTCCATAAACCTCAAACATTTTTGGCCATGTCCTTGGCCTAGTCATCATTCTCCCAGGCCCTTTTTTAATTCTTGTATATGAAATTGTTTACATGTCCTTTTGCTATTCAGGCCATGCCAAAAGTTTTGCAGAGCAGCAGTGGTTTTGAAAAGAGGGTTGCCAAGCACTAATACCCTGTTGGTGGAGCTGCGAATTATTCTAATCTCTTCTGGATAACAATCTGGAATTACACTAAGAAAGTGACTAAATGGTTCATATCCTGTGATCCAGCTAGCTCACTGCTGAGCCCAAGGGGGTCAAAGACAGAACAAAGTTCCAGTATATACCAAAATATTCACAGTAGAACATTTTATGGTAACTAAGAACTGGTAGCAAAGTGCGTGCCCATCAATCAGGAAGTGGATGAAGAAAATGTGCATGTAATAGAATATTGTTGCACAGTATATAAATGAGGAATTCAGAGAAACATGGAAAGATATGTATGGACTGATTATAGTAAAATAAGAAGGACTAAAAGGTCTATTACATGCAACATCTATTAAAAGGTCTACTAGTATCTAATAAAAGGTCTATCATATGACTACAACAACGTGAAAACACCACACAAAGAAAATGGAACTCTGAGTAATTTTTTAAAACCAAGCATAATCCCAGATAACAGAAAATGAAAAATATTTCTCTCTTTTTATCAGAGAGGTGGGGGACTATGTGGGAGGAGGGCTGTATGTATTGTTACACGTGGTTACTATGGTGATTGTTTTTGCTTAACTCTGTTTGTTACAACGGAGGGTTCAATTCCAGAGGCAGGGCAGGATAGAGAAGGGTATGTTCAGAAAAGACAGTGACGTAAAAACAAAAGACATCAATAAAACTTACTTTAAGAAAAAAAAGGAAAAGAAAAGAAGTCTGCCAAACCAGATCCAGGATTATGAGACATTAAACTGGTTGCATAGAGGTTACTGCACAGAAAACCATCTGGTTGACTACCCTTTTGTTGGGTCAATTTGACTGATTTGTTTCTAACACAAACCATATGAGACAACCAAAAACTAAGGCTACCAAAAAGAATAACAAAAAACCCCAAACCACCATAGGTCATTCCTCTCCCCAAAGGTTCCCCCCGCCACAAAATGAACATCTAGTCTAACAGCTTCTCTTCTCAGGGGAAACACAGGAAAAAATGGACCAGGCTGAATCACAGCCAGCAGGATTTGAAATGGAAGTTAATTGGCCTTTCTGGGTTTCTCTAAACCAAAAGAGTTCATCCAACCCACCTTGGTTTTGAGTCTGCTGTGGTTGGCTCAAAGAAGACCAGAATGTTGTAAGAGGCTGAAATGACCAGTAGGCTTGAGTTATGAAGTCCCCAACTTGAAGAAAGGGCTAAGGTCATCCTGTTCTGCCAAGGTGATTAAATGTGTCTGGTTGTCTTGGAGAAGCCTGGCATTTTAATTTGCATGGACTACTGTATTTGATGAATTCATGACCTGAAACAAAGACTTCAATCCTTTAGGATTCTATCAAAAATTGATATACTGGAAGGAGTGATTGGCAGCAAATGGGAGTGGACCAAATGGAAACCAGAGAGATCAGCCCTACCCTTTCATCTCCAGTCGGTGGTGTTGGGCTGTGTTCATCCTTGTGGCTTTGAGTTTCCCCTTGGCCAGTGGTACCATGCCACAGACATCCTTCATTAGCAAGCTGGGGCCTTCTAAACTTGTCCCCTTTGCAATTTCTCGCTCTCTAGCTGTTTGTTCCCCGTTTAACTGAAAGTGGATTGATACAGAGAGACCCAACTGCCTCCTACCCAATCCCATAATAATTCTTTCTTTTATAGTAAAGGGAGCTTTAAGCAATACCGGAATGGAAAGTTAAAATAATAAACAAACAATAAAAATGTCGTGTGCTCCGTCAAACATTGGATCCATGCGGGTTCAGAGAGATCTTTATTCACAGGGCAATGCTGGCCTCTGAAAGGGACAGTGCATCCTTCAGTTTACTGAGTTATTGGCCCAGCTACAAAGGCCAAAAATTTCCCCTCAGCAATTGCCCAGGACTTGATGACTCCAAAAATAACAAGACATCTTGAGGTTGGAAACTTCAGTTCAGAGAGATTTTGTTCATGTTTTGTAAATGATACATAAATATTCATCCAAGTGAATGGAAAATGCTTAAACAGTTTAAACATGATGTAGTGAACGGAAGGAAGACTGCAGCAGAGACCACTGGCATAGCCCTGCCCCTCCATGCCTGTGGTGACTCTGGGCACCTTTCACAAAACAGCACTCCAGTCCTTTCCTGGCATTCACAATGGGACTTTGGATGACCAAATTGCAGCCATTTTACTGATAGCTCTTCCCAAGTTGGGGAACAGTGAGGAGGAAAGGAGGATGTGGGGGGAAAGGGGTCACCCTTACTCCTTCTGCTGCTTTAGTTTCAGAACACTGAGCAAGGGACGGTGTCATAGAAAGAGCCCTTGCTCGGGAGCTAGACTTGGATTCGTGTCCCGCCACGGACACTTATTATTTGAGTGAGTGGCTTAGTTTCCTCATTCCTAAAATGAAGAGATTGGACTAGCTTGCCTCTGAAGTCCCCTTCAGAGCCTATGAAAGTCTAAGAAGGGGTGATTTTCTTTAAAGAAAGATTATTTCCTAAATTTGTTTTGTTTTACCTCATTTCTCCAAGTTCTCAGACATCTCCACACCATTATTTCCATCTCCCCTCTCCAGGGCCTTGAACTTAGCCCCCTGGAACACTGAACTCTAATAGGTGAACTTTGACCATATCTTGCCTGGAACCAAGCTGCCAATTAACTTCTCTATTGACAGGTCATATTGTTAGGCTTATCTACCCCTCTACCCATTTACCTTCCCCACCTACCCCTAGGTAGCTCCCCACCATGCACTGTCTTCCCTAATTAGAATATAAGCTCCATGAGGGAAGGGACTACCTTTATTTATTTTGTTATTCATATTGTCTTGCTATTTATATTATATATAAGCATATTATATTATATATATAAGTATATCATATATAATTATATTTATATTTAATATAAATATTTCTATTATGACAATATAAATGTATTTCTATCCCAAGTACTTAGTTCAATGTCTACCACATAGTTTGTATTTAATAAACACTTTATCTATATAGCTTTCTATTGAAACAAAAGTGTGTGTGTGTGTGTGTGTGTGTGTGTGTGTGTGTGTGTGTGTGTGTATGAGTAGGGGTGGATAGGTATTATCTGGAGTTGACCCTAGAGAGAGAGGCTTAGCCAAAACCATTCCTTCTCAGTAACATTTTGTTAAATAGAAATCTACTGAATCAGAGATTTGGGGATCTCAGAGATGATCTAGTAATCCAGCCTTCTCATCTGATAGAAGAAGAAACTAAGGTTTGTAGGAACTTAGCTATAGCTGTCCAGTCTTTCTCATTTGTTTGTGTTTGTGTTCACATGAATTATTCTGAACATTCGAAGGGGTTCAGGGTTTTGTCGATCAATTAATAAGTATTTATTAATTGCCTACTAGGTACTAGGGACTGTGCTGAGTGCTAGGGATTTAAGTACAAAGAATGTAATAAGAAAAATATGGATCGACTTGCATAAAATAATGGAGAGTGAAATGAGCACAACCAAGAGAATGCTGTACACAGTAACAGCAATATAGTTTTAAGAACAACTCTGAGTCATTTTGATTACTATAAATACCCAATTAATTACAAAGGACCTGTGCAGGAAGACACTATCTACAGCAGAGAAAGAACTAATACATAGAAGTATGTACAGAATGATTTTACATTTATTTGTGTAATATACATATTTTTGTGTCTTATGGTAGCTATCTCTAGGGCCGGACAAAGGGAAGATGGGGAAAAAGTTATATGATAACTTTATTATATATTTTAAATGAATAGCGACATTGCGCATAACAGATTTGCAGTTTCATGTGTAACCATTTTTTTCTATTCTACCATGTTATAGAAATACTTGTTTTATTTAAGTTCAGAATAAAATGAATAATATGGGAAAAGAATCCAGGTTCTCAAGAAACTTACAGTCTATCAAATTATAGGTCTGTAGAATGTTAGAGCTCTGGGGTTTTTTAGGAGATCATTTATTCTGGTTCCTCATTACAGAGATAATAGGATCATAGATTTTCAGGTTGAATGAGGAAGCCAAGGCCCAGAGAAGTAAAATGACTCACCCAGAGTCACACATCTGATCTACAAAGTAGGTACTCTCCAATTACTTATATGGTTTCTAAAGTTCTCTAATCTTAGAGAATGTGAGTTCTGGTACCCTAGCCTAGACTAGGATCCAGGAAACTGTTTTCCTATTATGTGGAAGGAGGCCTAAAAGAACAGACTTCTGTGTAGTATTTGCCTACCATAAACTGTCTCAACCAGCTTGTGTGACCTTGAACAAGTCATTTCACTCCCCTTTGCCTTGGTTTCTTTTGTTTTATTTAGTATTTTATTTTTTCCCAGTTACATGTAAAAACAATATTTAGTGTCTCAGTTTCATTATGGGTTCAATTAGTGCTAAGGTGCTTTACAACTCTAAGGTTCTATGAGTCTGTGGCAGAAGATGGGGGGAAGGGATGTGTTTACAGGCATTGTGGGAAGCCTAGGATGAAGGAAGGTGGGCTGCAAGGGGAGGAAAGAAGAAACAGATCCCTTCCTGGTCTAAATCTATGATTCTCTAATCCTAAGATTTCTCCTACTGAGAGCAATTCCGCACAATTCTAATACACTGATGGGAAATCACAGCAGGTTTGACCTCCCAGGTCAATTCCCGTATAGAGCATCAACACCACCCCTAAGAGTGGGAACTGCTTCCTCCACTATCTTTCCCCTGCTCCTCCCAATTCTACTGCACCTTCTCTCTTTCTTTTTCCATCTTCCCTGGAGTAAGTCATGATAGTAGAGGCAGAAAGGGAAAAAAATGGACCAAGGACATGAAGCAAACAGTTCAAACCAGAGGGAAACAAAACTAGCATAAACTTTTGATCCATGAATTAAAGATTTCTTTTAATGAAAAATCAAACCTTAAATTATAGCTTTTTGCTTGTTTTATATTTCAAATAAAGGTGCAGGTTCAGAATTGTTTTTAATGTGTATGATTGGGAGTGTGTCTTTTGGAATACAGTATCTTCCCAAGGAGTGCCAGGAATTAGTTCATCAACCAACAAGGATTTTTGAGAACCTACTATGTGCCAGGCATTATGTGGGGGGTACAAAATCAAAAATGAACAAGTCTCTACTCTTGAGAAGTCTATGTTTTATTGAGGGCGACGACATGTAAGTATACATTTGTATGCCCAATGCCAGGATCCCTCCTGGTAGCCCTCAATTTGTATAGCCCAGATTGGCTTGACTGTGGATGTGATACAAAAGAAGTAACAGGACATGGAGGGAGAGATGGTAGCAAGAAAGACAGGAGGATATATATGGCTGTTCCCATGCACCTGCTCTCTGGTACCCCAACACCATCCCAGGACTGGGAAGGCAGTAATCCCTTTTGACCTGTGAGTCAGTAGGTTCCTCTGGGTGAGTGATCAACCCTGATTGGATGCAATCATGATCCACATAGCAGGAGAAGTCAGCATGTTTAGCAGTGGACATCTCTGCAGATTTCCGAGAAAGAGAAGCCCACCATCCAGGCGAATGCCTACCTCCTGCCAGAGAAGCAGCTACAGTTGTCCCCTGTGGGGCTGGTCATCTGCCTACCTAGTAAAAATTGAGTGACTACTATCAGTCCCACCTTTGGACTGGAGACTGGAGAAATATATTAAGAAAATGAATTTCCTGTTTTCTCCCCCTGGAGCCTGGAGTGCCGAGGTTTTATCTTGGGCTTTGGGGATTGAGATTTGCTGCAGTTTTGCTACTAGGACTGTTTTCGATGATATTAACAAGCTCTTACTAGTCTAATTAAACTCCTTATGTATCAACCTTATTTCTGAGTGAATGCTAATAGCATGGATTACCTGAAGGAGGGTATCACCAGTGGGATGAGGGCTGGTAGGGCAAGGGAATTGGGTGACAATGTAAGTCCAAAAGATAGTTTCTCTTCCCCTCTTGATAATGTTCCAAATATACTGACCTCACCCAAGCTTCCCTGCCTTGGCCCTCCTCTAAAACTTTGTACTTATTATGAGCTAGCTCTTTCATTTCTATTTTGTATCATAGTTATTTTGCATGTGTTTTTTTCCTTCTCCTAGACTATAAGCTCCCTGAGAGCAAGGACTGTATGTTATTCATATTTGAATCTCTTTCAGGGACTGAGCACAGTATCCAGTCCTTGGACTGCCTAGGAGGGCATCCAAGATGAGAAAGGGCTCTGAGTCGATGTCATTATGAGGCTCAGTTGGAGGAATGAGGAGTATTTAATCTGGAGATAAGAAAACTCAAGGAGAACGTGCTAGCAATCTTCAAGGATTTGAAGGGTTATCATTGAAGGAGGGATTAAACCGGTTCCATTTGGTTCCAGAGAGAATTTACAATTAAAGAGAAGAACTAGAGCAGGGGTGGGGACTCGAGGCCTCGTGTGGCCCTCTAGGTCCTCAAGTGCAGACCTTTGATGGAATCCAAACTTCACAGAACAAATTCCTTTGGTAAAAAGAATTTGTTCAGTAAAACTTGTACTCAGTCAAAAGGGTGCACCCAAACACCTAGAAGGCCACATGTGGCCTCAAGGCCAAAGGTTCTCCACCCCTGAACTAGAGGCAAGAGGTAGAAACTGCAAAGAAGCAAATCAAGGCTTGATGTCAGAAAACAACAACAAATCCCAACTTCACAAGTAGAGATGCCCAAAAAGAGAGTGGCTTACCCAAAGAGGTGGTGTGATCATCCTCTTTGCGGGTCTTCAAGGAGAAGCTGGATGACCACTTGTCATCTATGTTACAGTGGGGATACCTTTGGAGAATGTATTGAATTAGATGGTCACTAAGATCTCTCCCAACTCTCAAATTCTGTGATTCCTCTCTGCACACATCGGCTGCTCTGATGAATGAATGAATGCTATGGCAGTCATTATTGCCAGGGTAAATAAAAGAGCTCTATTTCCCTCCCCCTCATCTCCAACCAAGTCACCATTTGTGTCTGAGTTCTAGCACATCATTGAGGAGAGTTTGGGAATGTGTGGGGGGGGAGGCAGGAGAGCACATCAGATGAGAGCTATATAATTAGTAGCATCATTTCTTTGTAGGCACAGAATACAGAGCAGAGAACTAACACCCATTTGATAAATTGCCAAATACACCATTCATTTTCCTGTGAAATTTCAAAGGGTATTTAAAATGTGCCTACAGCAAGCAGAGAATAGATGCAGAAAAACAAACCATCAGCTCAATGTGCCTGGTGTTTCAAAAGTTACTTCTTTATCATTTGCTCCATAGAAGTAAGTTTGGAATAAGGTTAAGAAAACATCATCTCAACTGAGACAACTTTCAAGTCAAGAAAGAGTTGAAAGGAGATCACTGATTGGTTCAGCAGAGATCTTCCCTCTGCCCCCCAGGGACAATCTGGTTTCAACTCATCATCCTAATGTCCCATTACTCTCGGTAGCACACTCTATACTCCAATGCTGTTAGCCTATTTGCTATTCTTCATGTGTAAGACTCTATTTCCTATTTTTCCTTCCATACTTTCACACAGGCTATCCCCCAAGCCTGAAATAAACTCCCTCCTGAAGCAGAAAATTGGGAAAAATCTTTACAACTAGTGTCTCTGATAAAGGCCTCATCTCTAAAATATACAGGGGACTGAGCCAAACTTATAGGAATACAAGTCATTCCCCAATTGAGAAATGGTCAAAGGATATGAACAGGCAGTTTTCAGAGGAAGAAATTAAAGATATCTATAGGCATATGAAAAATGCTCTAAATCACTACTGATTAGAGAAATGCAATTCAAAACAACTCTTAGGTACCACATCTCTCCTGTCAGATTGGCTAAAATGACAAAACAGGAAAATGATAAATGCTGGAGAGGATGTGGGAAAATTGGAACACTATTACATTGCTGGTAGAGTTGTGAACTGATCCAGCCATTCTGGAGAGCAATTTAGAACTATGCCCAAAGGGCTATGAAAATGTTCGTACCCTTTGACCCAACAATACCACTTCTAGGGTTGTATCCCAAAGAGATCACACAAGTGGGAAAAGGACCCATATTTTCAAAAATATCTATAGAGGCTCTTTTTGTAGTAGCAAAGAATTGGAAATCAAGGGGATTCCCATCAATTGGGGAATGGCTGAACAAGTTTTGGTATATGAAGGTAATGGAATACTATTGTGCTATAAGAAATGGGGAAGATACGGACTTCATAATAATCTGGAAAAACCTACACAATATAACGCTGAGTGAGCAGAGCAGAACCAGGAGAACATTATACACGACCACAGATATATTGATTCTGTGATGACTAACCCTGATAGACTTTGCTCTTCTCAGCAACACAAGGTGCAAAGACAACACCAATGGACTCATTAGGGAGAGAGAGATCTACATCCAGAGAAAGAACCATGGAGTCTGAATGCAGATTGAGGCACACTGTTTGCTCTCTTTTTTTTCCCCCTTTGTTTTTTTTGTCTTTTTTTTTTTTTGGTTTTGTTTCTTCTTTCTCATGATTCATTCCATTGGTCATAATTCTTCTTTACAACTTGACTATTGTGTAAATAAGTTCAATGTGAAGTTATACGTAGAAGATATATCGGATTCCATGCCATATTGGGGAAGGAGAGGGAGAGAGAGGGAAGAAAATCTGGAACTCAAAATCATGTGGAATTGAGTGTTGTAAACTAAAAATAAAAAAATCTTAATAAAAAAATAAAATTAAAAAATGTAGATTTAGCAACACAAGCACCAAATAAATAAACAAATGAGTAAATAAGTAAATAAATAAATAAGCATGCAAATAAATAAATAAATAAATTCGCTCCCTTTTCACTTCTGCCTCTTTGAACCTTCTGATGTCCTTTCCTACTTGTCCTCTCAAGTTGGTGGGAAAGGGAGGGAAATTAAGTTCTTTTATTTGCAATGGAAATAATGGTTTTGGTAACATCTATCTCAAGCCTCTTTCAAGGCTCAACTCAAGTTCTTCCTTCTACCCGAAATCTCTCCAGATTCCGGCAGACAGTAGTATTCTCCCCTCTGAAATTACATTATAAATATTATTTACTTTGCAAATATTTATCAAAAATAAGTCATTCTGCAAATGACTTATCTGAGTATTCATGGTTTCTCCCTCAGTAGAACATGACCTCTTTGTTTTGTCTTTGTATCTGTGGCACAAAGAAAGCACTTATCAAATAGTTGAATGACTGAATAAAATTATGTTTCAGTTCTGGGTAAAAGAAGGGTGAGTGAAATATCTTATTGGTTCCCACCAATTCTTCATAACGTCCTTAGCTCCATTATTTCCACACCTACATTATAAAATCCAGAGGAGACTTCAGCAATGCCCATGCAACAGTAACTATTGCATGTAGTAATGTTAGTAGTTATACTAACTAAGTAGTTACACTATACTAACATGTTAGTAGTAAGACTAACAGTAGTAGCTCCTGACAACATCCTCTTGAAGTAGGTAGTTCAAGTATTAATATCCCCATTTTACAAATGAGGATCAGAGAAGTTGGTGCCCCATTCCTAAGGACATGGATTCCTTGAAGGTATTTGTATTTTATCCCTAAATACAGCCCCACTAAAAGTTTTTTAACAAAAAAGAAGAAAAAAATTTCAACAAAGAAGTGTCATAGACATATTTGTGCGCTAGGAAGATTATTTGGGTAGTTGTATGTAAGAAGGAAGAAGCTAAAAGCAGGGAGACCACTACAATAGTTCAGGCAAGAGGAAAGGGAAAGACAAGCCATAGAATCCTGGCCATGTGAATGGAGTGAAGGGTACAGATGCAAGAGATGGTGTGTAGGTAGAATAGACAGGCCTTGGCAACTGATTAGATAGAAGAAGGAAGCGGGAAGAATAAAAGATGCCTTTGAAGTTTCAAACTTGGGTGATATAAGGTACAGTGAAGTCTTTGACCAAAATTTTAGAGGAGAAATGGGTTTCAAGGGGAAGATAATGACTTCCATTTTAGATGGGTTGACTTTGAGGTACTGACAGGACTAGGGAGTCTGAAGAGACATCAAGATGAATAGTGAAGTCATTAAGAATAAAGGTAGGTGTTGGGATTGAGTGGAAAATGGAAGTAGGTATTAGAAAGAAAGGAAAGGAACTCGATGTTTGACCAATGACAAGGATCTGAACTGAGTTATAGAGAGGGATGCTGCCTCAATCTCCTTGCCCACTGTATCAGAGCAGTGAGCACTAAAAATATCTCAAGAACCATAATTCCAGAGGACAGATAGTGACACACTTCTCCTTCCTCTCAGCAAGGAGGTGGTGGGCCTTGGGTGCAGAATGAGGTGTACACTGCCAGACTTAGTCAAACCATCAGTTTTGTTTCGTTTACAACTTAGAGGTCTGTTGTGGCAGAGAGGAATAACGTTGGGAAGTGCCTGCACTTTTTAAAGAGAATATCAATAATTTTTTTTTGAAAAATGGCCAAGGACACAATCACTTCAGGCGTGTTTGCACTTCTGAAAGAACTAGAGGCAAGCTACAGATGAAAACAGTATAAGATAAATCACTTCAGGGTCAAACAGGATAGAGGAGATCTGAAGGAAGCTTGCAGACAGCAAGCTGGAGCAGAATACAACTCTTGGGCCACAAATTCGGCTTTAAGTCTTCCTTCAGCTGAGACAAAGTGCGTGAATTAAAGTAGCTTTGGTAGCAATTTATCTTCAGAAATAAAATGTTTCCTAGAATTTAATGCAAGAGGGAATATATAAAGTGGGTACGGTATGAAGGACCTTGAGTGACACAGAGGAAAAAATTTTCAAAACATCTTTTACAAAAGGATGAGGAGTGCTGCTGTTCCACTGGAAGGCCTTAAAATCCTCTCCTACAGGCAGAGGGCCATGGCATTCACTGGTGACCACATGAGGCATTTCTGCAAGGGGCTCAGACAATGTGGTCCAGGTACCCCCAGTTTCACCTCCTGGCTCTGCCACTAGCTCATTGTATGACCTTATTCAAGTCACTTGTCTTCTCTGGGCCTGTTTCTTCATGTGTAAAATGAGATCATTGGACTAAATAACTTCCTTTCCTGTTTGAATATATATTTTTTAATTTTTTAAAAAAAGTTTTAATTAAACTAATTTAAATTAAATTAATTTAAAATTAATCTAATTAATTAATATAAATTAATTAAAATTAAATTAAAGTGTTTTTTCTGAGCTTGGAGAATTTGTGTGTTAAATTGAGGTAGTTTTGTTAGACAGGGCAACATATTGCCTCATTTCATTCCACAGACATTTATTAAGTGACTACTGTGTTTCAGGCACTGTGCTAGGTGCTGGGGATACAAAGATCAAAATGAAACATTTATTGCCTTCAAAGAGTTTATATCACATCAGAGGGAGGGAAACAACATGAACACAGAGAAACTGAGTAACAAAATCGAAAGACAGATCACAGGGGATTGAGAAGTGTTGAGAGGAAAAGAAACGGAGTCAACAAAAGGAGACAACTTCTTTCTTAGAATTTGACTGTGAAAGTAAGGGGAGATACAGAGAGATGGCTTGAGGAGTTAGGACAAACATTAGCTCTTGCCCTCACTGGAATCTGATACTCCAGCTGCTAACCTTGAGTCCTGGGCTCAGCGCTAGACCCAGGACATTGCTCTCCTGGCATCTTTGTGCTGTCTTCCGGTCCTTTCCACTTCTATGAGTAAAGAAATCTTAGCACCGTCTTAGGAAGTCTGCACCAAAGCCTTTGTGCAATCTTAGGAAGCAGCTAGACGGTGCAGAAGTGTCATGAGCCTAGAGTCAGGAAGATCAGAGTTCAGTCTAGCCTTAGGTACTTACTAGCTGCATGATCCTGGGCAAATCATTTAACCTTTCTGTGCCTCAGTTTCCTCATCTGTAAGTGGGGATAATAATAGCACGCACCTTCCAGGGTTGTTGTGAAGATCAAATGAGATAAAAATTGTGAAGCACTCAGCACAGTGCCTGACACATAGTAAGTGCTATATGAATGTTAGCTATCATCATCATTATCATCATTAGAGGGATCGTGTAGATACATATGTAAATATATACCTTTTTTGTCCCTACAGGGATATGTATAATGAAGGTAAGCTGCTAAGGAGGAAAAGCATTATTATGCCCATTTTATGGATTTCCACTGCTATTAAGTGGAAGAGCCAGAACCCAAATCCAGGTCTTCCAACTCCAAGCTTACTGCTCTTTCCATTACACTGTGCTATCTTGAGAAGGGATCAGTGACTTGTCCAAGGTCTCAGAATCATAGAATTTTAGAATTGGAAGGGGTCTCAGAGTCCATCAAGTCCAAGAATCAACTCTATGACATAGCCCAACAGAGCCTATGGGGCCACTTTTATCTTGGTGAAGTTTTTTCCAACCTTCCAGTCCAAAATGATCTCTGTACCACTTCCATACATTGCTCCATGTGATGGCTTCTTGGGTAAAGTAGAGAGTAAGTCTACTTCCTCTTCCATGGATAAATGACATGATGGGAGCTCAGAATCATGTAATGGTAGAACTCAAGGGGACCTTGTGATAATTTGGACCAACCTCCTTGTTTTATAGACAAAGAAAAAGATGCCTAGAGGATGTGCTGGTCACAGAGCTCATAAATGGAAGGGCCATGACCCAAAGTCACATCTTTCAACTCTAGGCATACTGTGATACCACACTGTCTTGACTGGCACCCTCAGAATTCCTGCCCGTTCTTCAGCTCCAACCTGCCTTCTATCCAGTGAGCTAAATGGGCGTAGTTTCTAGGAACACACTTCAATTCTCTCTTTATGCCTCTATCACTATGGTATCCAGACTCTCAGAGACAAGCACACAAGCATTTCTTTATAGCAAGAGGAGGAGTTTATGAACAATCTCCGCAAATTGAGGTGTATATAATGGAAATTGTGGTGGGTGGAGGAGAGAGGGACTTGGAGACTTTAAATGAGTACTCTGCTGGTGAGGCCCCTCCCCTCTGTAGCTGGCAAGCAGAAATTCCCTCCAAAGCTCACCAGTGCCCCTCCGAGCATCAGCTGGAAAATTCAGGAATAAAATCCTCTCTGTCTGGGCCCTCCTCTGGCCTGGCCGTGAGAAAAAGAAAGAGAATACTGACGTCCTATTAATCATTCATCAGGACAGTTTTTCTCTCTGGAGAATATATTCTTTAAATGACCAGAGAAAGATTTTGTCCCCTCTCACGAAGGACAGTTAGAGACAGTTTCACTGAGAAATCGATCCAATTGGGAGGGACGCTGGAGTTAGAAGGACTGGGTTTTGATTCCGACTGTGCAAAAAGCTTAATGTATGACCTTGAGCAATCACCTAACATCTGTGGTCCTGATTTTCCTCCAGCATTAAACAAAACGTTAGGCTGCTATCCTTTATAAAGAACTAGATTTAGTCAGAGGTTGTTGTTTACTCTTTGAGACTTTGCTGGGTTTTCTTGGCAAAGATACTGGAGGGGTTTGCCATTTCTTTCTCCAGTTCATTTTACAGATGAGGAAACTGAGACAAACAAGGTTAAGTCACTTGCCCAAGGTCACACAACGAGTAAGTTTCTGAGGCTGGATTGGAGGTTTTCCATTTCCTGCTCCAGTTCATTTAACAGATGAGGAAACTGAGGCAAACAGGGTTAAGTGACTCATCCAGGATCACACAGCTATTGTCTCTAGCTGGATTTGAATTCAGGTCCTCCTTACTCCAGGGCTGGCATTCTATGCACTGCACCACCCAGCTGCCCAGCAAAATGATTTGTGACACAGTCTCTTTTGTTGTTGTTCAGTCATTTCAGCTGTGTCCAACTCTTTGTGACCCCATTTGGGGTTTTCTTAGCAAAGATACTGGAGTGGTTTGCCATTTCCTTCTCCAGCTCATTTTATAGATGAGGAAACTGAGACAAAAAGGGTTAAGTCACTTGCCCAAGGTCACACAGCTAGTAAGTGTCTGAAGCTGGATTTGAACTAAGGTCTTTGTGACTCCAGGCTGAGTGCTCTATCCACTGTGCCAGCTAACTGCTCCTCAGTCACAGGACCTGGGTTCAACTCCTCACTCTTTGACTTAGAACCATAAGATCACAGATTAAGAGTTAGAAGAGACCTTAAAGGTCATTTGGTGCAATTCCCTAATTTTACAGATAAGGAAACTGAGTTCTAGAGAGTGTAAGTGCTTGCCTAAAAGTCCCACGGTAAGTGAGAGAAGCAGAATCTGAAATTAAGTCCTTCAAACCCACTGTTCCGTCTGCCTCTCACTTATTACCTGAATAACTTTAGGCAAAACACTTAGTCTTTCTGAGACTCAGCTTCTCCACCTCTAAAATGAAAGGGTTAGGCCAGGTAATGTCTAAGTTCTAACTTTTAACCTTATAATTCTCTAACAAAGACTCTTTGACTTTGACAAAGATTCTTAATAATTTCTAAGATCCTTTCAAACCTGGTGTGTGGAGAATGTGCTCTGGAGGCCTGCATTTCAATTCTAGATCTTATCATTACTATCTAGGGGACCATGGACATCAAGTAGCTTTGACATCTCTGCGCCCATTACCTCATCTCTAAAATGAGAGCAAACATGCTTACCTTGTAAAAGGAAGCAGAGCCAAGAAACGACCCACAATGATTACGACAATGTAAATGGAAAAACCATAGGCAAAAAAAGGGAAAATGAATGTAGCAAAATTAGGAAGATGAAGCATGACTCCAAAGGAGAGATATGAGTAGACGCTCCCTACCCATCCCTCTCTGGAGGTGGCGAGTCCACAAGCGTTGCACATTACACGTTTTCAGTGCATTGATTGCTTCTACTGATTTTTCCCCCTCTTCTTTCTTTTTCTTTAAAAACTACTATTTGTTACATGGGTTGGCTCTCTGGGAGGGAGAGAGGAGGGATGCTGTGTAAAATTGATAATGTAAAAGGTATCAATAAATATAATGTGATATATTTGTAATAATTATAATTATAATGTAACATAAAAGATAATATAATATAAAAGATAATGTAAAAAGTATCAACTCCACAAGGTTGTGAGAAAGACACTTGAAATGTTAAAGCACCACAAAAATTGACTTTTTAGATTTTTCTATAGAAACCTGCCAGGTTTCTCTACATATCTTTGAATTTTGGAAAAAGATAAATACCTATTTTGTGCCATTTTCCCAACTCATGATCTATTCCTCTCTAACCTGGGAAAATGCAGCAATATTCTTATTTTTCTTTGTGCCTTGAATATAAAATCATCCAGATAGGGCCTGTGCATGTTTCTATCCGTTGAAGCGCTTTATCATTTCACTATGACCACCTATAAAAAAGTGATCACAGATATTTATAAGGTAGCAAGCAATATTATGTATCTTCTCCAGCTCTTCTTCAAAGTGGCAGAGGGAAGACATTTGGACCAAAAGACGAATACTTGCGAATGTCATTCTTCCTCTGGAGACCAATAAGAACACAAATTCTTTTTCTGGGAAAAAAAATAACAACTCCATTAAGGGGACATCTGTTGTTCTTCAGCAATAGAGACTCCATAACAGTTTAAAAAACAAAGTTGCAATGCTTAAATAAAAAGAAAACATCATGCCTGAATCGGAAAACAGCATGTAAATTACGCTGGAAGTAGCACAAGGAAAAAAAATTAATCTTCCTTAAATAGTCTTGAAAATACAAACAATGTAGGCAATGGGACAGAGGTGAGAGCAGTCATCTCCCAAAATGAATTATTTTAAAGGGAGCCTGGTGTGGATGGGATCTCTGGATACTATGCTGAGACTCGCAGATGCATGCAGAGCAACTCCTTGGATGTAACGCTGGCTTACATTTATAATTCACTTAGTTATTAGAAAGTACTAACCAGAATCTCAGAGTTGGAAGGGGTTTCAAAGGCCTACTAGTCCAAAGCCCCGGCTGACCAAAAATCTTCTCTACCCAACAAGTGGTCATCCAGCCTCCACTTGAAGACCTGCCATGAGCAGGAGCGAGTTACCTCCTAATGCAGCTCATTCCATGTTTGGTCAGATTCATTGTGATGAAATTTTTCCTTATCCTAAACCTAAAAGCATTTTTCTTCATCTTTCACTTGGTGGTTCTAGTTCTTACCTCTGGAGTCAAGTCTAATCTCTTTGCTTTTCATGTGATAGTCTTCTTAAATATAGTCTTAAAAATAGTCTTCTTAAAATAAAGGATGAGTTTCGTTTTCCCCGGTCTTCTCTTCTTCAGGCTTAACATGTCCATTTACCACTGGCTCCAATGTCTTCATTGTCTCAGTCATTCTATTGTGGATGGGTATACATTAACTTGATAACATCCTTCCTAAAAAGTGATGCCCAGAACTGAACATAAGACTTACAGGTGTTGTCTAGCCAGGTCAGTATACAGCAGGACTATCACTTCCCTTAATCTGGATATTGTACCCCTTTTTATACAATCTATTATTGCATTTGCTTCACTGCTGCCATAAAGAACTTGCAGTCCAACAAACCCAAATACCCCGTTTTGTATTTGGACTATGGTATAGTCATTGTGTTCTCATCCTGTATTTGTGCAATGGACTTTTTTAAAGTTCCATCTAATTAGATTCAGTTTATTATTCTGGTTATTGGGATCTGTTGGGATTCTGACCCTTACATTCTAACAATTCACCATCTTTCCCAGCTTTGTGCCATCAGCAGATTTGATAAGTAACTGATAAAAATGTTACAGTACAGACAAAAGGCCCAATCCTCAGGACCCTCCAGAGGGGTTTCTCTCTAAGCTGGTATCAACTCATTGGGTTCAGTCATTCATCCAATACAGAATCTAGCCTATACCCCTACTTTATTCACAAGGATAACATGACAAACTTTATCAAATGCTTTATGGCAATCTAAGCGTACCATGTTTGTGACATTGCTTTAATTGACCAACCTAGTAACCCTGTCAATAAAGAGAACAGAGTGAGTGCTCTTGATGAAGCCATGCTGGCACCATTTTCCCTCTTCCACATGATCACAAACCATTTTTTAACAATATGTTCTAGAATTTTAGAATTCAAAGCCAAGATGACCGACCTATTGTTTGAAGACTTCAACCCTTTCCCTTGTTTGAAAATCACCACTGCCTTTCCCTCATCTTGAGGTACCTCTTCCATTCTTTCTAATTTTCCAAAGATCAGCTCCAACTCAGCAACCACTGTTGTGGTTGTTTGGGTACCCAGGAATATTGCTCATCCCTTAGGGACAAATTCACTAGGTTCTCTCTTATAATTGCCTTACTTACCTTTTACTCCCCATTCCCCAACCAAAGATCATCTTCCCCATAGAAAAAGGGAGAAATAATCAGAGTTTAGTTCTGCTTCACCTCTATTGTCTATTTTTATCTCTCCATCCATTTCGAGTAGCAGTTTTACCCTTATTAGATATTCCTCAAGTTGTTTAAAATTCCTTTAAAAATATATTCTGTTACTCTATATCGATGCCTTAGTGCTCTTTTTCCAGGACCATGCCTCTCTCCCATGCTTTTATGTCCTATCATATACCTGCCAAGTACCTTTTAAAAATCATGATTGGTTGATGAGTTCCCCAATGTGCATCCACATTGGGTTTTTTTATTTATGGGATAAAACAAGCATTTCTGTAACCGAGTATAATAATTTTTTTTAAAAAAGAGATTGCAATTTTTTAAACTAGCTCCCCCTTTTCTTTCTCATTGAAATACTTTGTGTCTGAGTTATAGCATCTTATTTCCAGAAGCTTCCCATAAATCTTGGGCTGATTTCTCCAGTATAATTTAAACCATAGGATATAATTTATCCTTCCTCTGAATTCTGAAATCTGCACTCCCTAAATCTAGAGTGCAAACTAGCTTAGGCCTGTCTTTCCTTTCCTTCTTTATCATTGTCACTTTTCTCCCAAGGTGCCCTTTATTTCAACTTTCAGCAACTGGTCACTTCTTGTTGACCTACAAAAACATGACCCATCTCTTAGGTCTTTTCCATTTCCAAAATTCTATGACTCTGTTTATCTAACTTCTTTCCTTCACGGTAGAAGTAACCATCCATGGTACAGTGGAAAAAACAGTGGCTTGAAAGCTGGAAAATCTGGATTCTAATCCTACCTCTGCCATGACATTCACTCCATGATCTTGGACAAAGACTATTCCTTTTGAGGACCTCAGTTTCCTCATCTGCCAGAAGAGAAAGTCAGATTAGGTAATCTTTAATGTCTCTGCCTTCCAGCTCTAACATTCTGTGGTTCTGTAATTTTATAGCCTTAGTGTTTTGCGAGTATTCTCAAGAATCATGCTGCATCACGCAGAATTGACCTTGAAAAGAAAGACAATTTTAAAATAATGGAATCTCAGAATAGAAGGAATCTGAGGTCATCTAGGTCAACTCCTAGATGAAGCATGTTCCCTCTACAATATATCCTATATACAGGTACGCAGCTTCTGCTTAAAATGCTTCCAGTAATATGGGAACAAGGGGGGAGAAAAAAGTTTGACAGGCAATTTAATAGATTATTTAATATTTACATAGATACAAGCAGGAGAATCTTGGCAGCTCAGATAAGAGTAAATAATGACAGAATGTGAGTCACAGCTCTAGCTTGCCTATACTTTGGAAAGCCTGTAAATAAAACATTCTTTCCTCAATTTAAAAACAGGATTTGGCAGCCCGACTTTAAGTGAATCCACTTAAAAATCCATAGCACATCAAAGAACATATGCTGTATAAAAAGCATGTACTTTCAAAAGATTTTCCTGCTGGTCAAATTCCCCATTTTGCTTTCTCCTAGTCACTTGATATCTTTTTTATTTCATGAAGGTCCCAAGATTCAAGCAAATGGTCCATCATCTCAAATGTGATACTAATTTTCATTGTATTTTTAAAAATACCATCAGTTTGAATGGTTTGCTTATGAATCCTGGTACCCTGTTTCTATAGGAAGAGAAAGTGAATCCTAGGTAGAGATGTACTCAAACGGCTGGTCATATGGGGGAAAGAGCATAGGCCTTGGAGTAGGAAAATTCAAGTTCAAATATAGGCTCTGGCCCTTGCTGGCTGTAGAATCAAGGACAAATCACTTCAACTCTTTGTACCTCAGTTTCTTCATCTATAAAAGGGAAATATTCTCCAGTCATCCTCCCAAGAGAATAGAATCAAAGAGCACGCTCTGGGGGACTTAATTTCAAATCAATCTCCAGTGCTGGTCCTTCTCCATCACACTGTTGTGACTGGTGACATGATTGTTATACCATGTACCTCATGGGTTGCAAGGGAAGTGCTTTATATGTGTAATCTTAGGACATGGCCAATTCAAGAATTTGTTTTGTTTGACTATCCATACTTGTCACAAGAGTTTTCCTTTCCTTTTCTCAATTTGGGTGAGTGGAGGAGGTGAAATGGAGGGAAAATAGATTTTTTAAGTGAAAAAATAAAATAAAAAATTTTAAAGTTGTGCTTTATAAATCTTCATTTCAACAAATTTAATTCAACAAATATTTATTAAACATGACCTGTATAAAGCTTTGTGCTATGTGCCTCAGACATTATGGAAATGTGAGTTGTTGTTTTGGGTCAGGGCCTGTAATTTCATTGTTTTAGAGAAGTCTCTGTAAGGAAGCGCCTGCCAATTCAGATTGCCACCACTTCTAAAACTTCCAACTTTAGAGACTTGCTTTTATAGACTTGTTACTGCTAACAATTTACATTTACATTTACATTCTCAATTAACATTTGTTTCCATAGCACTTGAAGCCTTGTAAAGTGTTTTTCTTTTGCTATGGTTTTGATCCTCAAAACCACCACTATTGTTTCAGTCCATGAATACTGACTCTCATTAACTCCATGGCTTCCCCCTATGAGGAAGCAACATGGTTAATTGGGAAGTATGCTGAACTTGGAAGTAGGTGAGACCTGCTTCTGATATTCATTAGCTGTGTGACTGGCACTAAATAATTTAACCTGTCTACACCTCAGCATCTTTCCCTGTAAAATGGTGATAGTGATACCTGTAGTATCTGTCTCGTGGAGTTGTTGAGGATATGAAGACCTTTATCTCCCTAAAACTCCAAACAAAAAGCAGCTATTATTATTACTAAGGGGAAATTTCTCTTTGAAAGAGTTCTCTCAGGGTTGGAAAGAAAAGTTCCCCCAGTTACAAGTGGCTAAATGTCAAAGCAACTCCAAAATAAAACAACAGATGTAGCATTACAACCAATGGCCCCATTGACAATGATGCCCATTGTCTAAGAAAGAGGCATATAAAGAGGAGAGGACCAGAAATGGCTAGAAAACTACCTGAATAACTCAAGTTCCTCAAATAACTTTTAATCACCTGGTGATTTCAGGAGATGAATTTTTGCTTCGATTTCCTACTTAGCATTTGTTAGGGCTGAAACTTTGCTAAAGCATTGGAGTAACTACCTCATCTGGAACGACTGGACCTTACCACCTCTCCCCAAGTTATTTCATTTTCTATGAGTCTTGGAACTCTTGCTGAGGCTTCATTAGGAAGGACCATGGCATAATGGAAAGTGCCTGGGCTCAAGAGTCAGCAGACTTGGATTCAAGTCTGTTCTGCCATTTGTTTCTAATCCCTTTGTTCAGTCATTTTTAACTGACTATTCATGACCCAAATTGGGGTTTTCTTGGCAAAGATACTAGAGTAATTTGCCATCTCCTTCTCCAGTTCATTTTACAGATGAGGAAACTGAGGCAAACAGGGCTAAGCAACTTGCCCAGGGTCACACAGCTAGCAATTGTCTGAGGCCAGATTTGAACTCAGGAAGATGAGTCTTCCTGATTCCAGGCCTGGTGGTCTGACCACTGCACCACCTAGCTGCCAAAAAGTCTGCCTTAATCTCTTGTACAGTTAATCCTGTACAATTTCTCTAAAACATGAGTTTTAGATTGAATAAACTCCATGGTCTCTTCCAGCTCTGATGTTTTCTATGGTTATGAAAAATTTCTGCATATGGATAATGGTGTTTGTATGTACATATAAGTAAAAAAAAAAGGATGGATGAGGAAAGAAGAAAACAGCAAGAGTTTTCAGGATGGGCAAAAGCTGTGGTGTATTCATGCAGTTCAACATAATGCTTCTATTTTGTTTACTAGAAGGGTCTTTACACATCATTTTAGCCAAGATTTACATTTCTGATAGTCTCATTCATTCAATCATCAGATATTTAATGAACACCTGCTACATGTAAAATTCTGGGACTTCAATTGTTTATTTAAAATCACATTATGAGGAAGCTTTTACGTCTCCTCAAACACACAAGGGCTGAAAATTTTTCATTGAGAAATTGAGTTTGTCCTGTGGCACTAGAACCCTGGCAGAACATGCTCCTTATGGGCAAGAACTGATCTAGTGGCTTTCCCTATGAAACAGCCAACATCATCATTCTCAAAACATGACTTGACTGGAATGTACTAGAAATAAGCTGTTCACGTAATTGCTGAAAAAATTGTTCACCTAATTTTCCTTCTCATTCATTCAACAAACACTCAGTAAGCATCTTGTGCGTGAAAGGATCAATAAGAAACAATTCCTGCCCTAAAGGAAGTTATTTTCAAAAGCTTTCAGCTCTTACCCCTTGCTTTTCTAAATGCATTAGTCTGTTCCCCTGACTTTGTCATTACAATTGCATCTTTCTTCCATGAGTGGGGATCTGGCGCTCTCTCAGTATCATCATTCTCAAATCTGAAATGTCTCCTTTCAGGATACGGTAGACTCAGAAATGGAGGAGTTTGTAAAGACCACAGCATACTCTAAAATCTTTTTTTAATGTGGAGTACAGCTTGTGTTGTTGGCACTTAAACTGATGAAATAAAGGACAGATCATACAACTGAGAATATTGGTTAATTGAAAGTTAGTCGTAAATGCTTTTCATGATAATCTTCCATTTATGCAATCTAGAGGAGGGGGCTTTTAACCAGGAAACATAAATAAAAGGCTTCAGACTTACCTGGGTAAGTCACTTCCTGCTAGCAGAACCTCTGTTTCTCCCTAGACAAATACAATTTTTTTTATCTCTAAGATCCCTTCCAGCTCTGAAAGTCTATGATTCTAAGGCTGGGTTTGTTTGTTTTTTTCAGTCAGTCCTTAAGACATTGTAAGATTGGTCGCATTAGAGTAATTGTATTACTGGAATTTGGAAAATGGAAGTGCTAGGTTGGAAAGTGCGCAGTACGGTTTAGTCTTTGTTTCTAAATACATGGATTTAAGGCTGGCAAGTGAGCTTTAAAATAAAAAATCCATCCTTACCATTCTGGACTAGAGAATTATTGGGGAACTATATTCATGCCTAGAGGGAAGGTGTCAAATACCCACTCACCTCCTAATTCTATTGCCTTGTCCTGAAAAAGGGAGAACAACTGGTCTAGCTTGGCCTGGCCTGGCCTGGCCTGAGAGGGCTCCTGGCCAAGGCCTCTCCTCGGGTCTCTCAGCCTGGTGTAAGGAGATCCTTGGATCAACCCTCTTACCTTGTTGAATTCTCTTCTCTAGTGTGAGGTCACCACAAAAAACCACAATCTGACTTCTTGCACTCAAGGAAGCTATGCTTTAAGGGGAAAGATCTCTTTTGGGGAGGGAAGAGGGAAGAAGTTGGGGAGAGAAGAGACAGAGAAAGTAGGTAGAATTGAAAAGCATGGTTTTGGAGAACCATCCATGGAAGAACAGGAAGAACCAAAAGTCACTGTTGAGTTTCAGCATGCATTTAATGTTATTCTTTCATTACACTATAGCTTATGTTGCTATGGGGATCCTGCACCGTTTCCCATGTATTTATTTATTGTTCACTACTGAGATCTTATTTCTGTCAAGATGGACTATATGACTGGGTTTCCCAGAAAGGTCAATAGCCTATTGCATGAAATGTCACGAACCATGGGGGGAAAGCAGAAGAAATAATAACCCATTGATTACACACATAAATCCACACAGAAGAAATAATAACTCTTTGATTACACAGACAGAGCTCCCCAAATCTTTACAAGCTGTTGACAATTCATTTTTTCCATTAATATACTTGCCTTCAAGAAGCATTCAGGCCCAAAAGCATGGCTGCATGGTTGATAAGCTCTACGGTGACCAATAAATAAACCATCTAAACAACTAATTCCTGAACTAATATGCAAGACAAATTGGGGAAAATGTGCCAAAGCTCATTCTGGGGGCATCTGGGTAAAGAACAAAAAAGCAAAGCCTATCTATTTTCCACAAGCATGTTGCTTGGCATCAACTAGCTGTGTGACATTACCTAAGTCCCTTCCTTTCCCTTCCCTGGGCCTCAGTGTCCCTTCTGTTATAAAAAAAAAAGAAAGCCTTTAATAAAAATGATCTCTAAGGTATCTTTCCAGATCTAACATTCTGTTATCCTAAGTGAAGACAAGATTTTTTGGAAGCACTTTGATCCATAGAAATATTGAACATGTTCAATGCTTAGAGTCTTTCAGTCATTTGGGAAGAGCTGCAAAAACTTTTTCTTCAAGGACACTGGGCAAGATTAGCTTTCATGCAAAACTAATGGTTCAAGCAATTAGTAAGATACACACAATACCACAAATAGGTTTCATATTTCTTAGTCCATATATAGATAATCAAGCAGTTCTACACGCCACATGGTTCCTGAGAGTTTTAAAAAAAATTGTTGCCAGTCCTCACTCTTCTCCATATCATGTGTTATAAATTCTTGAAGCTCTTTTGGCTACAGTTTGGGAATCAGATGCATCTTCTTCCTCTTCCTCAGTTCGTTTGTGTTTTAAAAATAAATCCGATTTTAAGAAGCGACTGTAGCTGTCATACTTCATGAGATTAAAAATCTGAGGAGTAAAAGAAAAAAAAAGTCTGAAGACTATAGGTGACTGAGTAGACAAATGAATCAACAAATATTTAACCTAGCATTACAGTTATTTGTGCATGAGTCCCATCTATAGCTCACCTATGGCTCAGGAAGGCAGGGGCTAAATCTTAACTAAGCTTTATATCTCCCCCAGTGCGAAACACAAAACTTTGCTCACCATGGGTGCTGAAGAGTTGCTTGGTCAGCTGAAATGCAGCATCCCCATCTGCCTCGTTTGTGAGGCACAGTGGGGCAGTCACAGACTTTTACATGACTAATGCCACCTTCCATTCACATAGCAGTTTAAAGTTTTTCAAAAGCTTTTAACATTCACTATCGGCTTTAATGTTCAAAACTACTCTGGGTGGTAGGCAGAGCAGGTATCTGAGGCCATTTAAAAGATGAGAAAACTGAGGTCCAGGGAGGTTGACTGATTTGCCCATGATTACACAGCTTCTAAGGCAGCCCATGGCACAGTGAATAGGAAGACCTGAGTTCAAATCCCGTTTCAGACATTTACTAGCTGTGTGACCCTGGGCGAGTAAGTCACTTAACCTGTGTTTGCCTCAGATTCTTCAACTATGAAATGGTAACAATACCAGCACCTACCTAACAGGGTTCACGTGCAGATCAAACGAGATAACATATCTAAAAGCACTTAGCACAGTGCCTGGCACACAGTCGGTGCCGTGTAAATGCTTATTCCCTTCCCTTCGCTTTCCCTTCTAAAGGCCAGAGACAGGACTTGAAGGCACACTTTCTGAGCCCAAGTCCGGCGCTCTTTCTGTATAACTCCACTGTGTCAGGAGACATTTTCTGCCTCTAGTGAGCTTACAGCCTGGATGGAGAGAAAATACACACACAGAGAAAAAGAAAACTGATACTGTAAGGCAATAAACAGCTTGTACCAGGGTAAGCAGATTCCCTGGACACTTTTGGTCAGTATGAATATACGTACCGGAATATAACGTATTTTTGTTGCTGTTGTTGTTCAGATATATCCGACTCTTTGTGACTCCATTTGGGGTTTTCTTGGCAAAGATACTGAAGTGGTCTGTCATTTCCTTCTCCAGCTCATTTCACAGGTGAGGAAACTGAGGCAAACAGGGTTAAGTGACTTGCCCAGGGTCACACAGCTAATAAGCATCTGAGGCTGGATTTGAACTCAGAAGATGAGTTTTCCTGACTCCAGGCCTGGCGCTCTATCCATCGCACCACCTAGCTGCCCGCTCTGATACTTAGTAGCTGTGTAAACTTAGGCAAGTCTCAACCTTTCTAAGCCTTAATTTCTAGCTTTAAAATGGGGACACTTCCCCTTTTTTCTGCACTAACCAAGGCCTGAATATTTTGGGAGATGATATCATGGAAATTTTATTTTCCTTAATGATCAGTGTTTGTATATAAATGTGTCCTAAAGTTATACTAAGATGATGGGGTTTTAAGATAACAATTCAAAATTGTTTCTTTTTTGAGTTTAAAAATAAATATTTATAAAAATAAATGATGCAGTTCATGGATTCCCAATGCACCAACAAAAAGTTTGTCATAAAAAAATAAAATGGGGACACTTGGGCCATCTGCCTCTCAGAGTTGTGAGAATTGAATGAGATAATTTATGATGTATTAAAGAATTGCAAACAATAAGGGTATCTCAATGGAGATAAAATCTGTGAAAAGTTTTGCAAACTTTAAAGCAATGTACATATGTCGGATATTATTATAGTTTTATTTTCACCCAACACTGACTTGTGGTGTGGTATCAAAAAGTCATTTAATAATTTCTAAGTTACCTGGAAAGATAATGGAGATCTTACTTCACTAAACTTCTGAAAGGTCTGGGGCATTTTAGGATAAAAATCGTGGCTGTAGAAATATTGGTCACAAAGTTATTATGGTATCACATAACATGATTCCAATATTATGATGATGACTGAGATTCCAAACATATCTGTGATTTTGCCAAGAAACAATACAGTTGCATATTCAGGGCAGGAAAGCAGCAGTCTTGCCAAGGAAAGACTCTCAGGAGGAATTTGTTTAAAGGAAAACATGAGAAGTCCTTAGACAGCAAAAAAGTAAGGGGTAAGACTAGCTGTGTCATCTGTCTCTATGAAGGAAACCATTCAAATCAATCACTCCATGAAGAGCTAAAAGGATCTTGAATAAACAATGAAGAGTAAGAATGTCTGAGTCATTGAGCGCCAATGGAAAGCGCTGGGCTACAGAGGTTGGGGGTTCCAAGCTCATCATGTCTGCCATTTATTAAGTGACCATCACCAAGTCTCACTTTCCCTTGTCATTAAAAAAGACAGCAACAGTTGCATTATTTGCAGCAAATGTTTGCCCAACAAAAAAGATAGAACATTTAAGAGGACAGGTAGAGAGAAGCATTTTCTGGCTGATAAAGGGATGTGTCCTGTAAGGGGAAAATCCCTTTACGAGTGATATCTATTATGTGCCTTTAAACATGGGTTTTGGCACATTCGGTAGAGAGATAACAAAATTAAATTATCATGATGATGGAGATAATAAAAGCTAGTTCTTTGTTTCAGGTCACACACAACAAAGTGGAATGTTTCTCAAACTCAAAGAATCACAGGGTTAAAAGGACATTAGAGGTCATCTGGTCTAACATCAGGGCTTCTGAATATTTTTGTCTCATGGACCCCTTTGGCAGTCTGGTGAAACTTGCAATTCCCTTCTCAGAAAAAAAAAAATTTAATGTATAAAATAAAACAAGCTTTTCTATAACATAGTAGAATTTTTAAAAAGATGATTGCATATGAAACTGCAAATCTATTATGTACGACTTGCTATTCCTCTTAAATGTATAATAATAAAGTTATCATATAAGTTTTTTTTCTTTTTTACTTCCTCCCACCCATGGCTACTATTAGATAAATATTTATACACACACACATATGTAAAATCATTCTATATGTACTTCTATTTATCAGTTCTTTCTCTGGATGCAGATGGCATCTTTCTTCATAGGTTCTTTAGAGTTAATTTGGGTATTTATAATAGTCAAAATGACTCAGAATAAAGTTTTAAAATGCATAGGATGACAAAGGAAATTGTTTATATTGAGTTATCAAAACATTTCTTAAAAGCTGTATGTTCACGAACCTCATGTTAAGAACCCTGCCCGTGCATAAAGCATGGGCCATCCCCTCACATCTCTAACAAGTGGACATACAACTTCCTCTAGAACCCCTCCAAAGAAGAGCTAGAAGAAGTAGGGGAGAGAAGATTTGTTATCCTGAAAAGTGGTCCAGGGCACTTTTCTAAATGCCTTGCCTATTTATCAAATATATGTTATTAAAAAACAAAAAAACAAAAAACCTCTAAAAGTGATTATCTTAAACATCTTCAAAGTACTTATTTTGCCATAAGTATATAATTGGGAACAAGGAAGGATTATATTCTTGTTTGTTAACCTCTGTGTGTGTATCCTGTGCTCATCCCAGAGATTCCTTTCAAATCTTTCCTAAGATCTCTAGTAATCCTATTCAGAACTACTCCCCTAATTGGAGTCCTCTTTTCATTCCTTCACCTCCTTAACAACAATTTCACTTTTGACGGGGTTTCTTGGGAGGGGGAATGAGAGGGAAGTCTGAAATAGAAGTACAGTATATAACTATGTATAGGTCTCTCTCTCTATATATATAGTACATAACTATGTATCTATAGTATATGACTATATAGAATTAGATTGGGAGAAATTTGAGGGAAAAGATCCTTGGAGAAAAGGCAAAAAGCATAATTCTTTTTAAAAAAAAAAGAAATAACCCACCACATAAGTCTCTTCTTGCTTCACCTCTGGGTGCCAGACTCATCACCAACTAAGCCATGAGCCACTATTGACTACATTCCATAGTTCTCCAAGTCACTAGAGCCTCCAAGAGGAATTTGTGGATGTTTGGCTGGCTTAATAAACAGGATATGCCAAGCGTGACGAATGAAAACAATTTTACAACTCTCTCTCCTCGAGTGTTACATTTGCAGACTTATGGGACAGGTAAGAAAATCTCTTATTTTACACACACATACACACAAACACACAGAGAATTCCTGTTTATACAGGAAAAAAGACAAATTTAAGTTGAAGACACACAAATCAAAGAAAGATTAAGTATAACCCAAATGTTTTATAGGAACTTTCCATGTGTGTGGGTGTAACATCCTGTTTGCCTAAGGTAGATGTTTCAGAGCAACTCCCTCAGAGTTTAAAAAAAAAAAACCCCAACACTTTATTTGGAGCCATACCAGGTGGGCAGAAGAGGGAGGGGAGATAAAAGAGGTAAAATTTGTCTCATTTTAGTGAAAAGTGCAAAAAGCCATGCTAAAAAGTCTAAATGTTTTGAAGGAAGGTACTAATGGACCAACAGCAACCAAGAGATGGAAGTTTCAAGTGGGTGTGGATCACAGAACACAAGGATGAGATATTTCAATCAATACCTTCTTGTGTAATCAAATACCATTTTGTTGGGCAGCTCTGGTGCACCCTAAGTATTTCACAAGAGAACATAAAAAACCTTCCCTGCCTTGTTTAGATGTGAAATGCCCCACTGGCCAAAAAAAAAAGGCTTCCTAGATTAGGCCTGGAGTTCTCTCCTACACTGAATGAATGAATTTGTTAATGAATTTATTATGTGCAAAACACTAGGTTGACATCACAGATACAAAAAGAAAAGTAAGACTGTTTCTACTGTATTCAAAGAGAGAAACGAGGTATATAAGAAATTTTAGCTGCATTTCAGATGGAAAGGCCCAGTGGTCTCTTGATCCAACAAGGCAGGTGTTAATGTATCTTCTTTGGGGCCATTTTCATTAACAATAAAACCTATGTGTTTCTGATACTGAAACAATTGAAGTTGCCAAGGATTTTGGTGATGGCAAGTTTTCTTTCTGGAGGTTCAGTAGCTGTGCCTTTTGAGAATACAAGAGCTATGGTTCTCACAGAGGCAGCAACCAGAAGCTGCATGTCTGTAAGGGATTGCTTCCCCGGATGGTGGGAGAGATGGGTTGGGAAAAGATAGACTGTGTGGGGAAGCTCTGCTGTTCCATTCCTTTGGGGCTCATCCGTATGTAGCAGCTGGGTTTGGTGGTAGGAAAGGGGGTGGTAGGGCCCTTCTCCACATGGTTTGTTCTCCTCAATGATAGCTGCAAAGCTCAGCCTGAAAAAAAAAACAGGTGACCTAGTATGGGCAGGTGGTACTGCTCTTCCCAGAGCTCTTGGACTCAGAGTCCTGGACTTTCTCTACTAGGGTGGGAGGGGAAGTAGGGGTTGAAGCAATGGTTTGACCTAGGAGTGGGGAGCCTGTGGCCTTCTAGGTTCTTGGGTGTAGCCTGACTGAGTCCAAGTTTTACAGAACAAATCCTTTTAAGGGGATTTGTTCTGTGAAGTTTGGATTCCATCAAAGGACCACACTTGAGGACCTAGAGGGCCACATGTGGTCTTGAGGCTGCAGGTTCCCCACCCTTGGTTTGACCCAAATGGCATATCATCTATCTCCTGTCTCTTCCTCTGGCTGCCTTATTACTTCTCTAATTTCTATAACTCAGTTATATTGAACCATTTTGCTGTCAGCCTAAGAACCATGTTGAGAGGAAAGGTGTACTTCTATAAATAAAGCTGCGCAAAAACAGAACAGGATGCCTTGGGAGGACAGGGGTTTTTCTTCATTTGATGCCTTCAAGCAAAGGCTGGAAAACCACTTGTTGGGGTATGTTCCAAAGGAGATTCTTGTTCACCTGTCAGACCTAATAGCTCTGAATTACCTTTTGAATCAAAGATTCTAGGAATCTACAAGTGTCTTCATCTTCTTGGGTTATAAGATGCCTGTTATATTCGTTCACTCAATAGGGCCCCAAGATCTAAGACTTCCCAAAAGTCCTTCTAACAAAATGGTTCAATGCCTGAGGCAGCCTTGCCAGCAGGCTGTGCTCTGACAATAAAGAAGTCTCCTTTTAATGGAGTCCGGAAAGCCCTTGATTACAAGCCCTTGACCAGGAAAATGAGTAAGTGGAGAGAGCTACAAGACACCTGGTTGATTCAAATGCAGTTCTACCCAAAGGCATCACACAAACTTGATAAGCAGGACGGAAAGAGTCTAAGAACTAGAAAGGACCTAAGAGGTATAATTGATGATGATGATGATGATGATGATAACAGCTGTGCCTTCAACACTCAATAGCTGTGTGACCTCGAGCAAGTCACTTGCTGCCTACCTCAGTGTCCTCATCAAAGGGATAATAATTTTAACTACCTATCAGATTTGTTATGAGGATCAAATGAGATATTTGTAAAGCCCATGGCAAAGCTTAGAGAGCTATAGAAACACTAGCTGTTATCATGTTAGCATTTAGCTACTGTTTATATAGCAATTTCAGTTTTGCAAAAATTTTAGTTCCACGGGGCAGCTAGGTGGTGCAGTGAATACAGCACAGGCCCTGGAGTCAGGAGGACCTGAGTTCAAATGCGACTTCACACACTTGACACTTACTAGCTGTGTGACCTTGGGCAAGACACTTCACTCTGATCGCCTTGCCTTCCCCCCTCCAAAAAAAAAATTCAATTTTGTTATCTCATTTGATCCTTACAATAATCCTGTGAAGTGGGTGCTTTAAGATGAAGAAATTGAGACCTGGAAGAGGTGGAGTTACTTTTCCAGGATCATGAAGCAAATATCTGAGATAGGGTTTGAACACAGGTCTTCCTGATTTCTAAGTCTAGCACTTTATCTGTTGTGCCACCTAGTTTCCTCCTGTTACAAATGGTGAAACTGAAGCCTAGAAAAATGAGTGACTTAACCAAGGTCACATAACTAGTGAGTGATCAATCGGCAGAACCAAAACATATATACACACATACATATGTACGTGTGTATGTATATGTATGTATTATTTATTCATATACATACATATACCCAGGACACATATATAATGAACCCAGACATATATATGCATGTATATTATGTGTATAGTTGTGTGTATATATTTATATTTACATACAGATCCTATCCAAACTAAAGGTATTAGGAGTCTCTGGCTACATCTGCTAACTTATCATTAATTCTAAGCTACACCCCAATTACACTGGGAAGAGGGCAACCAAGACTCAAACTATTGATTGTTTGGGGGAAAACAGAAAAGAGTTGGTGAGGTCAAAAGGAGAAACTTGTCAGGATCTGACTAGGAGACTAAGTAGAAATGTAAAATCAAAAGACCGAGAACAGAAAAGAAATGAAGAAACCCAGGCTGCCAGCAGATCGCGGTCGTGTGCCCCTTTTTTGGCCAGATAACTGTAGCTCAGAAGGGCTTTGGGTCTTGGCACACACACCGCTGGCTGCCTGTGAGCTGTGGGCCTGGAATGTAAATTGTTGAACATTGCTGTACTGGAATTCAGCCCTATAAGCAGCTGGAGGGTTGTTCGCTCTCTGAAAAATGAGAAATGATTCTCACTGCAGACATGCAACTTCTCACAACCATTCCACATCAGAAAGGGAGCAGCCTGTTTTATGACCAGCAGCTTTCCCCTCCACCCTCAATCTCCCCTCCCAATCTTGGCTCTGATATGAACCCATGGTTTCCTGCAAAATTAAAGTGACATCTGGAAATATTCCCTCCTCCCCGCCCCCCATAATTGTTGAATTCTATCTTATTTACTGTGTGAAAGAAAAATCTAAAGGTTAAGTTTAAAACTTTTAAAGTTCATTACTTTGTAATATAATCCTTTACAGGATTATATGGATTACAGGATTATATTATATAACCATAGTATATAGAAAATGAGACGACTAAACTGAAAGTCCGTAAGTACTTAATAAAGCTCCTTGAAGATCCCCAAGCCAAAATTTACCACCTCTCTGGTCCTCAGTGTCCTCACTTGTAAAATGAGGTCATTAATGATCTCTCTAAGCTCTAAACCCTATTTTCTGGGCAAGTTATATTCCAAGTCTAATAAGAAAGTAAAACTTTTCAAACATAAATACCTGAAGAACCTAATGAATCCTCCCCTCCAGCAACCTGTTTCCCCTTTTTTGGAGTGGGAGGAGGCTCATAATCTGTCAAAATCTTTCATTATATTCATTTCAGGTAGGCATAAGCAAAAAGTGAGAGGGAGAAAAAATTAGCAACAATATGAACATATTTTTAACATGATGGTTTATAACTTGTGCAAAAATTTGATTGTTTGCATTTACGAGTGGATTGGAGCATACCTAGGGTTGTCACATTTTCCAAATCAAAAATCAAGATATATGATCTACCATATTTTTTTTTGCAAAGTACTTTGTCAGGGGGAAAAAACAACTGCTTTCTTTTCTTAAAGTCGAGACTGTCTCAAAAAAAAAAAGGAAAAAATACAGGATGTGTAGTCACTATCAATGTACCCCGCAAGTATTCTGACATTTGAATTGCAGTTTGTAGACTCCTTAAAAACACATGTGCTTTAAGCAGGGAAGGGCAGATGAACATTTCCATACAATAAAATGATTACAGGATTGGCAGAAGAACATGAAGAATGCTGGTTTTATGAAATGCAGAAGCATTATATCCCAAGAATGCTTTGCATTCTTCTGATGTAAGGAGCAAAGTTTGCTCCTGAAAAGGTAAGAGGAAAGGATGAAGCTAAGAACAGGAATTAAAATAACAAAACTCTTACTTTAAATCCTTCCCTGGAGTTTCCAGAGAAAGGATTGTGATGAGCTGAGGCAGAGATATTCAGCTCTTTTAAAACTGAACTCTCAATGTTCTCCCAAAGGGAATGAAATCACAGTGCCGAGACTTTATAAAAGCTTGCGCAGAAAATATTAACATGTACTGACAAAGTCTGGACAATTTTGATCTATAGAGGCAGATTCTGGCACTAACTTTGCTAGCTCAGAAATTACCTCAAAGGCTGGTCATTTTTAAAATTCTTTCTTGTCTGGAAGAAGATAATGGTGCTTTTAAGGGGAAGATAACCAGATTGATGCTAGAGGCTTAAGATAGCCAGATTCAGCATCCAAACAACAGGTTTTTAACTTGAATCACCAAAGCAAAGGCAGAGGGGTTGGTTTTAAACCTGCTTCCTTTTCTCACCTTCTGTTCTGAGCTATTTATTCTCTTTTCATCTGTTTCATACACTTTTACAGTCCTTTTGGCCAAGCTTTTTTAGAGGAGAATTTAGCACCTGACCCTCCCCACTGAAATCCAATATGAATTTGGTTCTGTAAAAAAAATGTTTTTTGATTCTCAGTTAAGATGGCACTGGAAATGGTCATAGAAAAGCCTGGCCTCACATAAACACCACCAAATACTTGAAAACAGCCTCAGGAAAAAAAAACCGCCTCAGAAAAGCTGATGAAAGGCCAAGAAATCATAAAAGAAGCAGAAACTCCTCCTTACAGTCCAGAACTGTCCAAAAGGATGGTCAGAAGCAGGAAGAGGCAGGGAGAAGGGTAGAAGCCAACTCAAAGCAAAGGGGGAAGGGAAGACAAAGAAAACTCCTACAAATTGATCTGAAAGCCAGCCAACACTCTGGAAAAGAGCATTAAAAGCCAGTGCCAGCTCCAGTAACTGGGTGGCTGAAAACAAATCCCACTGCTGGGCTTTCAGAACATAAATGGGTGACAGAATGATCCTGACTGAATAGGTCAATAAGCAGAGAGAGAATGCCAATCAATAAACTCCTTGGAGCACTGAGATCCACAGAAGGAGACAGGGCCAATTCAGCACTTAGATGCCAGCACCTGAAGGTGTGGAGAGCTGAGACTAAGGATCCAACAATCCACTGAGGCTTCATAAGGCCAGAGCAAAAGGACAGAACCAGCTCTTAACTGAGGATCATGCAAATAGAAAGGGAAAGAGACTAGCGGAGGTCTGAATCTGCACTGGGCCACCAGAAAGCTGAGATACAAGCCAGGGATTGAGGCACAAGATGAAACCAGCCACCCTATCCAATTCAGCAACAGCAGCAGCATCCAAACAACAGAGTGGGCGGGACAAAACAAGGCCTACCCAACTGATCTGACAGTGTTTGAGGGGACTAACCTGAGCACAAAATCCCAAACTGAGAACTAGGGCTGCAAATATGAGTAAACAAGCTAAAACACAGGCATAATTAAGAAATAAATTGGGTTAGGAGAAGTCCAAGAAGTAAACCTAGAAGAGGAAAGTTACTCTATATCAACTATAAACAAAGCCTCAGAGAGGGAAGAAAAAAAGGTTTAGCCTCAAAGACCACAAGGGACTATAGGAAAAAATGAAGAGATAAAAAATGAAATGAGAGTTTAGGAGGAAAAAAATTAAAGAATAAATAGCATAGAAAAGAAGGTGGAAAACTTCATCCAAGTAGCAGACTCTAGGAAACATCATTGCACTTCCTGAAAACCATGACCATAAACAAAAAACCAAGATGCCATATTTCAAGAAATCATACAAGTGCCCAGAGCTATTAGAACTAGAGAGCAAAGCAAAAATAGGAAGATTCCACCAATCACCTTCTGAAAGAAACTCCAAACTGAAAATACCAAAGAATGTTACAGCTAAAATCCAGAGGTTTCAAGTCAAACAAAATTAATGCAAGCAGGCAGTAAGAAAGAGTTCAAGAACTCAATGTACTACTATAATACTTGGCAATATACTACTACTATAAAGGAGAGAAAAGCTGGGAACAGATATTCCAAGTGGCAAAGATAAAGACTTACAACTAAGAATAGCTGACCCGGCAAAAAAACTGAGTAAATTCTACTGGAAAGAGAAAGAGTCAAGGGTAAGAATGGACCTTAATACAATCTTTCAAGAATTCCTGAGGAAAGGGCCAAAGTTGAGCAGAGCCTTTGAAATGTAAGAACAGGAGTCAAGAGAAAGCCAGAAAGGTAAAGACATTTGAGCAATTAGAAGGGGTTAAACAATGATAAAGTACTTACATTCAGAATCCACAGAGGGGGTTAAAAAAGACAAGCATAGGGCCTGGGTGTGCTTTTGCTGTTTCATCAGTTTAAAGAGAGAAATGAAAAGAGAGAGAAAAAGGAAGATACTAGGAAAGAACTGAGGAAGAAGAGGAAAGCCCCTATTTCATATAAATAGAATGCCAGAGAAGAATATAGAAATCTATATTCAAAATTTTAATGTAAGGAAACTGAAGTTCCCACCCAGCCACTCAAAATAGAACACCAAAGCATTGAGGTTTTACTCCCATCAGATATGCACTGGGGAATGGAGAACTATGAAATTTGCCTTCTTAGTTTCTGTCCAAGCTCAAATCACTTACCTGCCATGCTGGAGAAGACTTAGGGATTGTTTAACTCCAAATGAGACAACTGTCTAGAACAGATAGCTGCAATCTCCAAAGGAGTAGAAAAGATTTAGTCTTAGCCTAAGGGCACTCTGACTTGACTTTTGTTAAGGAGCAGAGTGGCTATGACTGAAAACTGGTCAATCTGCCCTCATCATCAAAAGGCTCTAGCTAGACCCTCACGGTCAGGAGATAACTGGCAAGTAGCCTTGAAAAAGTGAAGCCCTGAAGTGGGTAACAGAGAACAATGCCCAGCAGACGACTCACCAAGCAGTTACTAGGTGCAAGACCAACAGGAATGAAAAGAACAATGCATCCAGCAAACACACTACACCCACCAGGAAGGAAGCCAATGAGAGCTGTGCATAAAACTCGAAGGATTCTGTAATATTAGAGGCAGGAGTTACCCCTCTCCATTTGTTCCCTGAGAACACGTCCCCCATACATGATCCCTAGGTGTCACCTAGTCCAATTCTCTCATTTCCCCATTTAACATGAAGAAACTGAAGTCTAAAAAATTGCAGTGACTTGTCTAAGGTCACACAGAAATAATAAGACGGTGAGCTTGTACTTGAACTCGCACCCTCTGCCTTCTAATCTGGCACTCTCCACTGTACCATACTGCCTCTTCAATTTTCCTTATATTTGAATTTAAAATCTGCTTTTCATCTTTCTATCTTGATAATGCTAGAAAATATATATATTTCACATGCATATATAATTGGTATGCACATACAACTACATTATTCTGTACTTAGATTTAAGAAATGATACTGTTTAGCAGGCATGATAAATCAAGGTAGAATGTTTAATAGTGACGGGTATGTTATTCTTAACTAAATTCAAGAGAGGGCAATATAAACTGGAAAAGCAGCTCAAAAACCCAGGGTCATTCTAAAGTAGTCTAATGGCAGATAGAAAGGGTCCAGTAAGGGGTTTCAGGTAGGGAGTCCAAGGAAGAAGAGACCCAAAGGAAGGAAAGAAACCAGCTGTTCATCCACAAGCTTCCTATAACAAAAACTTGTCTAAGGTATGAATGAATGAAAGAAAATTGCATTTATTAAGCATTTCCTGGGTGCCTAGGACTGTGCTAAACACTGGAGATACAGACACAAAACAAGAATGCCCTGAAGGTGTGCTAGAGGGGGAGACAACACATGTAGATCTCAATATTAGCTTATTCTTTTAGTGATGCTGTCCTTTCCAATTACTGTAATTTTATACCAGGAATGAAGGACAAGTAAATTCATTTTGGGGTTATCATTTAGATACTTCACCTTCATAAAGCTTAGTTTCCTTATCTGTAAAATGGAGATAAACATCCTTCATAGAGTTATTGGGATTGTAATTGTGGTCGATCTGGAAATTCCCTGATCAATCTGATTAGCTTACTACTAAGGGATAAGTCTCTGCCGAGGACCTTTGATGGGCCATACCTCTCTCCTTGTAAGGCCTATTGGAATGGAAGAGAACTAAAGACAATTCCTTGTTAAGTTTCCATGACCAGAAGATTAGATTCTGGCATAGCACTCCCCTCCTCTAATTAGGAGGCAGAGGTACAGAAGTGACACTGTCTAGGTCACAGGGGTGGGGAACCTGTCGCCTCAAGGCCACATGTGGCCTTCTTGGTCATCAAGTGCCGCCCTTTGACCAAATCCATTTGGATTGTATGGATTTCTCCTCTTTTTTTTGAGGCAATTAGGGTTAAGTGACTTGCCCAGGGTCACAAAGTTAGTGTCAAGTGTCTGGTCTGAGGTCGTATTTGAACTCAGGTCCTCCTGACTCCAGGGCCAGTGCTCCATCCACTGTGCCACCTAGCTGCCTTTTTTTGTTTTAAAATAAATTTATATTTTATTATTCATAGCAGTATCAATATATATATTTGGAAAATAGTAAAATAATACACATATCTGTGAGACATGCTATTTAATCATCCCACAGAAGATATGCTTACTTCTCTACGAGTTCATGTCTGAATACAAAGACCACTTATAATAACCCTATCCCTCTCCAAGTTTCCTTAAGGACCCAGAGGTTGGAAACTGCTTTCCTAATGGATGCGTGTCTATATGAGAAAAATAAACTACAGAAAGAATGGTATACTTTGAGAGAGACAGCAATTTAATTAACTATGAACATTGGCTGTTTATCTGTATTTGCCTTCTAGACCTAAACCATGGGTCAAGGTTGCTCCATATTGTCTCATTCCCATGATATTACATAAAATTCCTATGGGCATAAATTTGCTAATTTGGCTGATAACAGCACTTGAGATAATAAAAGCGTTTCTGTTTCTAATCCAATACGCATAATCTATCACTTTTCGTAAGCATTATTCTCTCAAAGAAGGCAGGGAAAAAAGAGGGTTTTTTAAAAAATTACTTTTATTATGGTGAATCCAACTGGATTCAGTCAAAGGGCCACACTTGAGGACCTAGAGGGCCACATGTGGCCTCAAGGCTGCAGGTTCCCCATCCCTGGTCTAGGAACTTGCCTCTTACTCATTTGGGTGACAGCTTGTGGTATGTTACCCATACGCTTTTGTGCCAAAGCAGCCATTAATGGTCTTGGGAGTGGAGTGGGGGAAAAAAATCACCTCCCCTACCTGCTGCACTCCAGAAGAAATGTCCATGGGCAAAGTGGAAAAGGGATCCAGAGAGAGGTCTGCCAATTCTTTTCTATAGGCCAGCACAGCAACACCTTCTCTGACAATAGTCCCAAGGGTCCCAGGCAACCAAATCATCTAGGGGTCAGCTCCATCAAAGAAACTTAATCAAGAGCTGCCTTTTGTTTTCTTAATAAGGTGATAAGTACATCAAAGGAGACAAAGACTTATATCTCATCAAATTGAAGGTGGGAGGGATGACTCCACTGAACCCTTGGGTCAGATGAAAGCATTGCAAACTCTACAGCATCATAAAAAAGTGAGTTATTTTATTTCTCCCACCACTACCCCCACCTAGTAAAAAGATAGTTATTTAACTATCTGGGAAATTAAGAGAATGTTCTTTGTGCTAAGAAGGTTCATTCCATGATCCTTTTCACCAAAGTAGATAGAGACATATGTGTGTTAGACGACTGTTTGGATGGCCATACTCAATCTCCATTGGAGTACCTTAGGGATCTGTGCTGGACCCTGTGCTATTTAACATTTTTGTTAATGACTTGGTAACAACAACAACACAGGAAGGAATAGAGAACACAGGTAACAAACAGTCAAGATCCAAAAGAATCTTAACAGACTAGAGTTTCTTAACTGGGGTCCAAGGATAGATTTTAGGGGGTCCAGCAGCTTGACTGTTTAAAAGAATTTTTATCTTTATTTTCACTGACCTCAAAGTTAACACTTTCCTTAGTTATTTAAGAAATTATTCTGAGAAGAGGTCCATAGGTTTCACCACACTACAAAGGAGATCTCTTACATACAAAGAAAATTTAAAATCCCTGGACAAGAGTACTGGGCTGAATTTAATGATAATAGTTTCTACCTTTCTAGACTTCTTACACCTTAATTCTTACTATGTACTATGATCCAATGACACTGGTCTCCTTGCTGTCCCAAGAATAAGACATTCCATCTCTTGCCTCCAGTCATTTTTTCTGTCTATCTTCCATGTCTGGAATGTTCTTCTTTCTCATCTATTGAGTTCCTCTGAGTCATAGCTAAAAGCCCATCTTCCACAGGAAGCCTTTCCCAACCTCTCTTATTTTAGTACCTTCCTTCTCATTTTATTTCCTATTTATCCTATACATAGCTTATTTGTATATATTTGTTTGCTTGTTGTCTCAGATTGTGAGCTCCTTGACAACACAGTCTATCTTTTGTCTCTTTTTGTATCCACAGCACTTATCACAGTGCCTGCCCTGGAACATAGTAGGTGCTTAAGAAATATTTATTGACTAATAATATGAAATTCAAAAGGGATAAATGTAAAGTCTTGTTCTTGGGTACAAAAAATCAACTTCACAAGTACAAGCTGATGGTGAGCGATGGTGTTAGTGGACTATAAGTTCAATATGCATTAGCAATATGATATGGCAGCCAAGAAAACTAATGCAAAAGACATAACTTCTAGGAATTGGAAGTGAATAGCCCCAATGCACTTTGCTCTGGTCATTCATTCATCTGGGGCAGTAGTTCTCAAAGTACTATTCAAGATCCTGTAGAGGTCCCCAAGTCCCTTTCAAGTAGATATAAGAAGTCAAAAATATTTTCATAATAATACTAAAATGCTTTAATTTTTAATATGATAAATATTGATAGATATAATCCACATAAACAAAAGTTCTTTGGGAGGCCCTTGAAAATTTTTTTAATACAAAGGGGTCTTGAGACCCCAAAATTTGAGAAGCACTGTTCTAGAGTATTGTGTTCAAGCTTGGGCACTGATACATGACATTGAAAAGACGAAGTATGCCCACAGGAAGGCAACCGGGATACTGAAGGGTCTTGATTCAATGTCATAATGGGATTGAAGGAACTAGATACATATGTAGCCTACAGAAGAGATGAGTTGAAGCAGGACGGGGGTAGGGAAAGACATGGGGACTGGATACAAATACTGTCTTGAAGTATTTGAAGGGCTGTCATGAGGAGGATGGCCCCAAAGAACAGAAGCAGGAACAATGAAGGTGCAGAGACAAATTTAGGGTTGACACCAGGAGAAAATTGCTAAAATTTAGAGGTGTCCAAAAATGGAATAAGCTACCTGTAGAAGCACTGGGCTCCTCTTCTTAAGATGCCTCCAAGCAGAGGCTAGACAACTACTTGTTGGGTATTATAGTGGGGTCTGCATAAATTGGACCAGGTCTCATTCAATTCTCCAATTCTATGGTTCTATAGCTATTTCTTCTCCCATTACCCCTGACAGAGAGCCAAGAGGAAGAGTTGGCAGATTCCTTGATTCTCCCTGCCACTCTTGGGTCTTCTCCTTGCCACCATCACTCAGCATCCACCCGTCTTCCTTTTGGGTTCACCAACAAACATTTATTAAGTGCCTACTTTGTGAAAGGTCCTGTTCTAGGTGCTAGGGATACGAAGACAAAAAATGAAATATTTTCACAACGATTTGGGGGAGGGAGAAAAGCACTAGCAGCTGGAAGAGCCAGGAGAGGCTTCTTGAAGAATATGGCCTTTGAGCCGGGCCTTGGAGGAAACTAGGGATTCTAGAAAATAGAAGTGAGGCAAGTAAATTCTGAGGTGTGGAAGGAAACTAGGGATTCTAGGAAACAGAAATGAGGGGAGTGAATTCTGGGGCAGGAGAGAGGGGGTCCTGCCTGTGCCAGCAAGGAGATAGAAGATGGCACACAGAAAAGACAGACTGGCTGGACTGTAGAATGCACAAATATGATATAATTAATAATGAATATGAAATGATAGAATGAATATGAAATAATGAATAATAAAGCTGGAAAGGCATATTGGAAACCACTTGAAATGCCAAATAGAGGAGTTAGTATTTGACCCTGTGGTTAACTGGGAGTCTCTGGAATTTATTGAGTCTGCCCAGACCCTTGTTGCTGCCAACTACAGTCTTTCAGGTCACCTTCACCGGTCCCAAGTAAGTTCAATACCTGACTTCTTAGTGTTTCCTACCCTCACCCCCTTTCCTTTCCACCATCTCTCTTTCTTCAACTCCCATGACCTGTGTCTCTCGTTTATTTCAATAGTGTCTAGGCACACTAATACTTTAGAGGATGATTCCTCCTTCCCTAACCCCGCTCAAATGAATTGCCCCAGATGCTAAATTTCCTAATTATGGTTCTGTCTTCGAGGAAGGAAAGGCAGAAAATGATTGGGCCATGGCCTTAAGGTAAATAAGTAGCAGGTTCTCATACTTATTCATATATGTGTGTATGTGTATGTACATGCACACACACACACACACACACACACACTTCTATTTATAGTTATAGTGACCTCCTCTGGATAAATTGTTGCTGATAGCAGACTCTGACACTAAAGTCTGCAGAGGAGAAACTGAGGGTTTTTTTTCTATCCCTTGAAAAATTGTATGTTTATCTCAATCTCTAAAAGGGCGTGTGCAAAGAAATCACCAGTTACAACCCTATTTCACAGCAGCAGCCCTGGCAAAAATCACCTCCTCATTCCAGAGGCAATAGTGATAGGATTCCTTACAGTACAAAAAGCACCGGCAGGAAAGAGGCAGAATTGGTGTTGAGTTGCTACTTGGACCAGATGACTTAAAAAAAAAAGAAAGGAGTCTTTCACTTTAAATCCTTCACACCCATGTCACCATGAAGCTGTTTTATTTTAAAATCCAGCATCCTGAGTGACCGACACTCCTCTTCCTCCCACCACCCACAATTTTGTCAAATACATGCTGATTAGTAAGAGCCACTTATTAGGATGTCCCTCTCCAGAAAAGCCGTGGAATCCTCTTCCAGTGTAAGGTGTTTGTAGCTCCTCAGATTCCTGTCAATCACATATTCGAGGCAGGAACATGCTCAAGCATGCTGACCCAAGAGCATATGGCAGTGTGGACTGACCCTAACATTTTCTTTTCCAAAGAAAACTATTTGTTAGACTGCCTGTGACTAATTGGTCTCCTTGCATTATAAACTGAACTTTCAAAGTTTCCATTAGTAACTAGGGGAAATACTCCAGAACCAGCCTGTAGGGAGAAATAAATTGACCTGGCTTTCTTAATGCCAAACAACTAATACAATTGTCAGAAATTTGACGGAGATTTTGCTGCATAAATATGTGCACATATAATAACAATAGCAGTAACAATAATTAGTATTTACATAGTGCTTTAAGGTTTGCAAAGTGCTTTACGGACATTTTATTTTAAATATTTTTAAACAAACAATTAAGAAAAAACTTCAGTACAGACTAGTAAGAGAAGTTACAAATGTTAAAAAAAAACAAAGAGAATTGCAGGCACAAATAACAGTTTTGTTTATGTAGAGTTAATTCATAAATGTCTTCATCAAATTCACTGACTTTGATGATGCATACACATATTAACTGCATTTTGAAGTGAAGACACTGAGGGACACAAAGGTGAGTCATTTGAATCATGTCAGAATTATGCTCAGAAGGCTAATCAATTGGGGCTTGAATTCTACATTCCTTGTTATTGTTAAGTCCTTTCGGTTGTGTCCAACTGTTTGTGACCCCATTTGGGGTTTTCTTGACAAAAATACTGGAGTGGTTTGCAATTTCCTTCTCCAGCTCATTTTACAGATGAGGAAACTGAGACAAACAGGGTCACTAGTAAGTGTATGAGGCTGAATTTGAATTCAGGAAGATAAGTCTTCCTGATTCCAAGCCCAAGTGCTCTATCCACTGTACCACAAAGCTATCTTCCTGTCATACCACAAAGATCAGGGAGTCTAAAGGATAAATAAGGGGGAAAATGAAGAAGGATGCAATTCTAAGAAAAAGTGATTATCATGCTTTATTTGGGAAAAGAGATATCATTGGACACGAGTGGGCATTTCCACAAACACGGTGCTTGGGCTGGTTTCAGCCTCTCTCTACGATCTCATTTCACATTACTCTCCTTCACAATCCACATCCCAGACACACTAGCCTACCTAGTGTTTAGCCTTCTATCTCTAGTCTCAGTGCCTTTGCCTTGTTCACCTTCTCTTAATTCTTAACTTCCTTTCAGTTCAGCTCAAGTGCCATCTGTTAGCAGAAGCTTTTCTTGATTTCCACTAATTGTCAGTCCTCTCACCCTCCTCCAATTATCTTGCATTTACTTATCTGTATGAATGTTATATTTAATGGTAGAATGTAAGCTCCTAGAGGGAAGGAATTGGTTCTTAGTTTGTTTGCTTTTTTTTTGTCTTTGTCTCTCTAATGACTGGAATGTTAGCACACTTCAAATAAATGGTGAATTAAACTGAATCTAGAGTCCCATGGGATGTGATAGCAAAGCCCATTTTAATAGTTAGAGACACTTGTTGGAAAGCCAGGTGATTAATTGAGGATCATGCAGACTCCTGACTGCCAACTCATAAAGCCCATTTCTCTTTCTAATAATAATGATGGATGCTGCTGATGACAAGAAAGTGGCAGATGAATCAGACTTTAGTGTCCAGGAAGAAATGAGAAAAAAGGAATGTTTCATTTTTTTTAAAGGTACCATCCTTAATATATAAAGATGATCCAACCAAACATTCAGAGTTTTTTTTTTTTCAGTAAAAAGGATATATTTACACCGAGACAATCACCCCTACTGAACAAAGACACATTTGCAAGTCAGCTGGCCAGAGTCAGACCAGAGAACTGAAAGTGGGCCATGCAGTAATCAAACCCAGGATCTTGGCCTCACTGATATCATTTTCTAACCGACTGAGCTAAGCAGACCGTATGTGCATTTAAGAGCTGGCCGCTGAAATAAGTGATTCTTTAACAAAATGAAGAAAATGTTCATTGAGTGTTGCTTTAGGAGCAAGGTAGCACAGTAGATGGAGCACCAGGTCTGGAGTCTCAGACACTTACTAGCTGTGTAACCCTGGGCAAGTCACTTAACCCTGTTTGCCACAGTTTCCTCATCTATAAAATGAGCTGGAGAAGGAAATGGCAAACCAATGCAGTATCTTTGCCAAGAAAACCCCAAGTGAGGTCACAAAGAGTCAGACACATCTGAAAGACTGAACAACAAAATCAGGAGCTGATAAAAATGAAACCAAGAAATGATATGTTATAGTCAACAAAGTATTGGATTTGGAATCAGAGGAAGCGTATTCAAATCCCTACGTTGCTACCTACTACCTGTCAATTCCTAGCAAGTCACTCAGCTTTTCTTAATCTCAGTTTGCTCATGCATAAGATGAGGGAGCTGGACTGAGTAATTGCTAAGGCCCCTTGAAATTCTAAATATATGATCTTATAAGCATAATTCTAATGTATCTGGAGAACATCCAAAGGGCAATCAGGATATTAAGGGGCCTTGAGATTGTGCCATATGAGGATCCATTAAAGGACATTTAGAATTGGGGCTATTTAGTCCTTAGGAGGTCCATGTCAGCCATCTACAAGAACCCAGATGGAAGAGAGATTACACTTGTTCTGGCTGGTCAGTAGAAGTTCCAAAGAAGGATGCTCGTGCTTGAGAAATGCAGTAACAAAACCTTCCTATCAGCTAGAGCAACCCCAAAATGGAAAAGAATGCTTCAGGAAATAATGGATTCACCCTCACTAGAAGTCTTACACACAAACAAACACACACACACACACACGTTGACCACTTGTGCCCTATATTATAGAGAGTTCTTCTTATTCACTTATGGCTTGGACTGGATGCCTTCTGAAGATCCAATTCTGAACTTGGGCAATTGTGAACATCAACTATTACATGATTCTGTAATATATTTATGCTCTCAGGGACTGCTGAGCTGTGTAGGGTTATTGATCACTATGCTAGCTAAATGACTCAGACCACTATGAGCTGTAAATTTGTATGTCTGCTTTTTATCATTTTCCTGTCTCTTACATCAGAATCAGGTTGTCAGCTATCACATATTCCTATTGTCAGTACTGAGTTCAATTCAATAAATATGTAGATATCTGTTGTCTAGACGGGAATTGAGTAAATTGAGGATTTGGGAAGTTGGCGCATTTGAGAAGATATCAATATGTATGAAAGAGGTTTTAGAGGTTATTCAGTCCCAACAACACAACCCTAGGGTATATACAACAGTGGAGCATCAGACCGAGAGCCAGGAAAACTTAACATTTGAATCCTACTCACTAGCAATGAGTGCCTCTCAGCCTCAGTTCCCTCATCTGTAAGATGGAGATAAATCATACCTCTGGCACCTTTCTTATAGATTTGTGGGGATCAAAAGAGATAATGTTTATAAAATACTTTAAAAAATCTAAAGGGCTATAAAAGTGGCAGTTATTGTTAATACTATGTGCAAAAGGAAGGATAATTTTATGCTATAATGTTGATCGGACCCAAACTGCGGAGGATTTTTAAATGTTAGACTGAAAATTTTCTGTTAGCCTCAAGGTAGAGTAGCACAGTGGAAAGAATGCTGGATCTGGAGTCACAAGGCCTGGGTTCATAAAGAAGCTGGACTGGGTAACCCCTAAGGTCCCTTTCATGCATACTGATATCCTCTCAAATGCCCTAACTTCCCAGTTCCTCAATTTACTCAATTTCTATCACCTTCTCTACCTCAGCCACCCTCAGAAGTGGTCACATCCTTGATCTTACAATCACTCATAAGCATTTCACTTCCATGTTCATGAACTTCAAAATTTCTTTATTGGATCATAATCTTTTTCATTAAATATCTCCTTATGCCTTATGATCCCTAACTCTTCATGCTATGACCTCCAATCACTCCATTCTTTCATAGACCAGTGCCTCAGTAGGGCCATATTCTTGCTTCTTCCTAATCTCAGCCCCTTGGTGAACCAACTCAACTCCACACTATCTCCAACCTCAAATCTCCTGCCCTTGTATCACATCATTGATCATCTCTTGCTAAACTCCAACCCTGGATTACTCCCATCATCCATTTGCTTGACTCTTATTCATGCACTTCTGAACAGAGCTGGACAAAATCACAAAACTATGCTGACTGAGCCCATTACAATTTATGTTATCTAAACTCAACTGGGTCCTTGCTGTAGCAAGGCAAACAATCTATTAATCCCTAAGTGATTCACAAGCCCACTCTCTATAATAACTGTTACAAATCTTCTCATCTCTACTCAAGCCTCTCTTGGCACACACTCCTCCCACCCTTCTAACTGAGAATCTTGCCTCCTATTTCACTAAGACCTCCTCCTTCTCTCTACCTCCTAATCTCTTATCATTCGGACGTTTTTCCCCCACTATCTCTTCACTCTGATCTTAGATCACATTCCCTCCCGACTCCTCCAGCAAATTTCTACAACTATCTCCCCACTCTGTCCTTTATATTTTGTCTCTCCTAATAAACTGGATCCTTCCCTGCTGCCTACCAATACAACCACGTCTCTCTCATCCATAAAAAATAAACAAAAAACCCACCTCACTTGATCCTACTATCTCTGACTATAATCCTATATGTCTCCTCCCCTTCGAAGCTAAACTCCTTTAGACAGCCATCTACATTATGTGCCTTCTCTCTTACTCTTTTCTAAACCCTCTGCAATCTGATTTCTGTCCTGTTCATTCAACAAAAACTGCTCTCCCTAAAGTTACCAATGATCTCTTAATTGCTAAACATAAGAGCCTTTTCTCAATTTTTATTGACTCTCTGCAGCATCTGACTCTGCTGACCTCCTCCTCCTCCTCCTCTTCCTCCTCTTTCTCCTCCTTCTTCTCCTCCTGGTTACCATCTACTCTCTAGGATTTCATGACACTACTCCATCTTGGTTCTCCAGTCTTTCTAACTGGTCCTTCTCATTCTCTTTTATTGAGTCACGTCATGTCCACTAACTGTGAACATTGTCCAGGGTTCTGCCTCGGGTTCTTTTCACTCTATATTATCTCACTTGGTGATTTCCCTAGCTCCCATGGGTTCAAATATCATCTTTATGTAGATGATTCCCCTAGCTACATACCTAGCCCTAGCCTCTCTCCCAAACAAATGCATCTCCAATCATCTCTTGGATAGCTCAAACTGGGTATCTTCTAGGCATCAACATGTAGAAAACAGTTCTCATTATTTCTTCCCTCAAACCTTCCTTTTTCTTCCAAACTTTGCTATTATTGTTGAAGGCACTACCATCCTTCCAGTGACCCAGGACCACAACAGTGGAATCATCCTCAATTCCTCACTCCAACTCACCCCATATATCCACTCTATCTCCAATTTTGTCATTTCAACCTTTATAACATCTCTTGGGTATGCCCCCCTCTCTCTACTCCCATACCCAAGTACAAGCCTTCAGCACCTCTCACCTGTACAATCACAACAGCTTCCTAATGGGTCTCCCTGCTTTAAATATCTCTCCAGTCCAGTCAGTTCTCCATTCAAGCTTCTAAAGTAATTTTTCCTAAAGCTCAGGTCTATGTCACCACCACTACCAGCAATCTTCCCATGCTGCCCACTCAATAAACTGTACTGGATCATATATGAAATCCCCTGCTTGGCATTTAAAGCCCTTCACAACCTGGCTCCATTCTACATTTCCAATCTACTTATACCTTATACCCTTTTACTCTATGATCCAACTACATTAGCCCTGCTGTCCATGGAGCATCACATTCTATGTCCCATGTCCGTGCTTTGTCACTGGCTGTCTTCAGGACTATAATGCTGTCCCTCCTCACCTCTGACTCTTGGTTTCCTTCAAGACTCAGCTCAAAACCCATTTTCTGAAGGAGGAATTTTCCAGTTCTAAAACACCGAGCCCCCCGCCCCATCCAACCCTGTCCAATGCTAGTATCTTTCCTCTGACTTTACTTTCCATCTACATTGTATATATCTTGTACGTACATAGTTATCTGCACGTTGTCTCTTCTGTTCCTTGAGGGCTCAGGCCCTGTTTTTGTCTTTTGTTATATCTCTAGAGTGTAGCACAGTGCTTGGCACAGAGAAAGCACTTAATAAATGCTTATTATATTGTTATATAATATGCTTATTATATATATGCTTATTATATTATGTGCATATCATATATCATTAATATGTGTATTATATACATGCTTATTATGTTATAACCAAGACTGTCCTATCTATGCTGAGTTTGAAATTCTTTCATCTGCTTTTTATAATTTAGAGAAAGTTATATGTATTAAATATGTATGTCTTATTGTTCAATCATTTCAGTCCTGTCTGACTCTTCATGACCCCATATGAGCTTTTCTTGGCAAAGACACTAGAGTGGTTTACCATTTCTTTCTCCAGCTCATTTTACAGATGAGGAACTGAGGCAAACTGGGTTAAGTGACTCTCCCAGGGTCACACAGCTAGTAAGTGTCTGAGGCCAGATTTGAACTTGGGAAGATAAATCCTACTGACTCCAGGCCTAGCACTCTATCCACTGTGTCACCTAGCTGCCCAAATATGTATGTGTATGTCTTAAATAAGTACGGGGTGAGGAAGTGGAAGCAATCAATTCAGATGACTCTTCATGTCTCCCTTTAATAAGTCCTACACCCCATATATTTTGCTGCTCCTAATCAGATGGGGGCCAAGAAACTACTTAACTACATGTTAAAATTTTGGGTCTTTTCTTAAAAGAGCAAATAGGCACCGAATGATCACTTAAATGACCAGTTCATGAACTTTGTGATATCTGTTTTAGCCGCTCAGAGGTCTTTTCTTTTTCTTCCAGATTCTTAGGTGTGTTCTGGATAGTTGAGGCTGTCAGATAAGTGAAGTGTTTCTGTACTTGGATGCAGAACTAAAGACAATCTAAATTTTCCCTGATGAGTATGTTCTGGGAGAACTGAAAGTGCAGAACAATCTATTCTGGTGGCTCTAACACAAAGCCAAGAGGCCCCATGCAAAGCCAGATCTGCTGAGATTTGCTTTTATTTTAAACTACATGAAACCTATCAGTTCAAAACATGCCCCTGCTTAGTTTCTCTCTCTTTTACTTATGGAAACAGGACTTATGTAGGAGGCCCTTTGGGAAAGAAAGAGAACTAGAGACCATTCTGAAAGTGTATTTTGGTTGTTGCCAACAAAACTTCTCTGGAGCCAGAATTTTAGGGAAGTGAAATGGGAACCCAAAGTGTCTTTGGAATATTTGTTTCAGAATCAGTCCTGATTTTAAAGAGGGTACTTTCATTCATATATCCCTTTGGAAATAGTGAACTTTTCCATCTCCTCAAACACAAGATTTTAACAAGGGGATCCAAAAGTTGCTTACTTTCAGTCACTTAAAATTCCCTCCTTTGCCACCTGTACTCCATACTGCTGCATGTGGCTCAATCCCATAGCGTGGGACTGAACAAAACCATCTGTTTCTTCACTTGTGCCAATATTATTCTGATTATTTCAGTCTCAGTTTTGATGCCTTTTTATGTATGCATCTAGAAAAAGTGCTTATCCTTCAAAGTCTGCTAGTCAGTCAACTGTTTAGCAACATAGGATCAGATTTTCACAAGTTTTGCACTCTCATTTTTCTCTGCAATGACATAAAGTAATTGCATTCTCTCTTATAATAATAAACCAATAGTGAAGAATACAAAGTCCTGCCCTCAGGTTAAAAAAACAACAATAAACTATCCAAGTACAGGGAGCAAGATGCAACGAGACAATAGTATACATAAAGATGATTTCCACAGGCTTACAAGCTCAAAATGTGAATCACCCAGATCACCCAGTTGCCAATGCAGTCTTAGTTTCCATCAAGAAAAGTTATAGTGTCCAGAAAAAAGAGGTGCTCATCTTACTGCATTCTGCCTTGATCTGACCACCTCTGGAATATAGTGATCAGAGTGAGATGTTGCTTGTAAAATAAGGGGGTTGGACAAAATGACCGAAAATGGAATGCTTGGTAACTAATTAAGCCAAAGGCCAGTCTTCATATGAATGTACCACAGGAAGGAATGCTCTTCACACTCACATCTGTAAAGATATTGTTATCAACTGCCTCTTCTAATAGGACATCACTGCTGTATCTACTTTATGTAGAAACAGGTCTATAAAATAAAGTATAACCAAATAAAGAATAGAATACAGAATAAAGTATAACTAATGCAATAGTCTTATAACCCATACCTATAAATTTAGTTTAAAATTTGGAATTATAATTACTTCATTTATCAAGCATCAACAATAACTGATTTTTTTCCTCAGATAAGGGAAATAGGAAGTATCATATAATGAAAAGGACACTGAACCCTGAGTCAGGAGACCTGGGTTTGAATCTTATTAGCTATGTGAACATAGTCTCCTCATCTGTAAATGATGAATGTAAAAATATTTGCACTTCCCACTACATATAGATGCAGTAAAGAAAGTGCCGAGAAAATCTTATATCAATTTACATCTTATAGCTTTAAGTTTAAAAGCATAAAACTGCTGTAAGACTTTTGGGACACCATACACACATATACACATGCATGCATGTATGGGTGTTACAGACCTGTGACTCCAATACTTTAATAGATCTGGATTCCAATTCTAGCTCTGCCTCTTATTATCCGTGTGACCTTGGGTCACATTTAACTTCTCTGGCCTTCAATTTTCTCATCTATAAAATGAGAGGGATGAAATAGATGGCCTCTAAGGTCCACTCTTATGATTCTCTACCAATGCAAAATAATAACTGTTCTGCAGCTTAGGGTGCAAAATGTGCCCTATGCTTTTTGGAGATGGCCAATGCAGAAATTTGCTTTGCTTGGCTATAATGTTACAAGGATTTATTCTCCCTTTCCATGGGGGTAGGGAGAAGGGAGAGAAAATAGATCTTCGGGGTTTTGAAAACTTTAATTGATATGTTTTGTTTTTATATTACAAACATTTAAAGATTACTTCCATTTCCTGACATGTCTCTTATAACAAAGCAAAGTAGTTAACTAAAACTAATAATACAGTGACCTCATCTAAAAGTGTATTCAATACTTCATATCTTAGCAATACCCCTCCCAACTTCTTAATTTAAAAAAAAAATAACAGAAATCTCTTCTCTCCCTCCCATCCCCACACCATTAAGGAAAAAAAGAAAGGAAAAGAAAAACAAATTCCTTGTAACAAATATGCAGAGTCAAAGAAAGGAAATTCCTTCAATGGTTTTTACACACACATACACACACACACACACACACACACACACACACACGTCACTCTGTATCCTAAATTTGTCACATCTCTGTAATGGATAATATATTTCATCTCCGGAATCACAAATGGCATTGTAGATCTTTGCTCACTGAAAAAAAATTTTAAGAGTCAGTTGAAAAAGGAGCCCCATTACCTGGTCCTGCAGCTTCTGAAACATCAAAGGATGAGGTTCCTCTAGGATCTTCTCATTTAGGCGAGACTGTCCCTCCACGTTAACTTGTGATGAGGCTTTGCTAGACAAGAAGGTCATGTAAATATCTTTTGCCTTTTCCTGCATCTACAAGAAAGCAAAATAAAGACCCATTTATTATCTGCCTACATAGCTCTTTCTACAGCCCTTCCAGGCTTGTCAACATCTCCTAATCATGTACATATGGAAGCCAGAAGGTACATCCGAGTGAAAGAAAATAATGTATCTCCCCCTGCTTTTTCCCTCAGACTAAGACCTACATAATCTATACCTGTCACAGCAACTTTTAACCCTCATTATCCTTCTGAATGACAGCTAAAAAGTGGCTGTCATTACCTGGCTTTCTTACTGAATACCCTTAATGAAACTTGCAAAAAAGTATAGATGAGAACAGAAACAATGCCTTTAATGAATATAAGGTTTCAGGGTTAAGAAACTGTCTAAATGAATCATCAGATACATATGATCATTAATGAGTTAGCCTACTAGAAAACCCTACATCATTCAAAAACAATAATTCCACAAAAAAAAAATGTATTAAGAGACTACAATGTCCAAGGCATGGGTGCTACATGCTAAGGACACCAACGTAAAATGACAAATGGATGTTCAGCTGCATTAGTCCCAGATGTTCATTCCTTACACATGATATTCTTGATGGTTCAATATGTTACCGAGGCCAAGTGATGTTTTTAGGGCAATAGGTTACACAGTGAAAAATTAAACATACTTTTAAACATAAAACGAAAAGCCAGGAACAGTCCTGCTGGGGAGACTGTGAAACCAAATGGGAATCCTCCTATGAAGGGCTTTTCCATCCACACATTAAACAAGGATATTCAAAAACGGAAGTTATGGAGGAATGATTTGCACACATAAAATACTTTGTAAGCTTTAAAGTACAATATAAATGTCAGCTATTATTATTACTAAAACTCTGAGTGTTGTCATACAATGCTTGTAACAATGCATAAACTACATTGTACTAAGTATGCTTTGATTAAAAAACAACAACAAAACCACAGAGCTCCGTTTGTGGACTGGATCAAAAACCTCTAAGCCCTTTGTCTCATCCTGTACGATTCTTGCCTGATTTTCTCAAAAATCCCTCCCTAGTAGATCGGCCAATTAAGGGTGAAGATGGGGAGGGTAGGGGGAAGAGTTGCATAGTTATTCACAGAAATTCTCATACTATGATTTGGAAGGGGCCTTACAGACCATCCAGTTCAAGCCTTTCTTTCAGTCTACAGATAAGAAAACAAACTATGCCACGCTGTCTGAAAGAAAGGGAGAGTTTGGATTTTTTTCCCTTGAACAAAATAGGAATTTTCATGTCAAGTGTAAAGTCAGTGAATTGTTTATTTGTGGTGAGATACTATATGAGCTACCAGAAGTTTGTAGGTAGCCAGTCTTATCGACTCCTGATTCTCAATGTATTTCTGTCATGCTGCTCTTAAGAAACCTCATTGTGCTCTTACAGTTACAAAGTTTTAATATCTTTCACCTTGGGGAAGCTGACAGAAAATTACTACTATACCCCGCCCCCGAGGGATGACTGAGATGCCAGACTGCCTGAAAAATAGTTTGAGATGTGGTTCCTGAAATTCCTCCACTGGGACACCCACTCCAATCAAAGAGAAGAGATCACAGAATGAGAGCTTAAAGAGATCTTGGAAGTAATGGTCATCAGAGGCAGGAGTTGGGGGGTAGGGAGGGTGAGGGAAGGGCAGGGACATTTCCTAAAGATCACATAAGTAGTAAATGGAAGAGCTGGGATTTGAAATCAAACCCTGACTTCAGAGTCAATCCTCTTTTCAGTATATCACCATGTCTAATCATGTGCCTATTCATGCTTGAAAAAAAAAATTACCTTGAGCCTTCCGGCTCAAATGTGCCAGAAGGAACAACTATAAAGAAAAACAAAGAGAAATGACAATAAGATCCTCTATACAGTCCAGGATTTCACAAGATTTCCAGAAACCTGTGAAGGCTCAGTAGGTGGAAAGCATAGTGCACAAGTTACCCAGACCTGCAGCAGGAAATGGGGCCAAATCAGCATCAAGTTTAGATCCAGTCAGCCCGTGTCCTAGCCACTGTAAGACACAAGGCTACAGTAGTACCCAGGCAGCTAGTGACCAAAACATAGCAGGGGATGGGGCATGAGCAGTAACCAGTGGAGGACATCTAAAGCCCATCAGAACCACATCAGGACGAAAGGCTAACACAAGACCAGACCAGTACCCAGGAACTAGACTGTTGCTGGGCTGTTGCAAGAGCCTGGGCTAGTATAGCACCTACCAGAGCAATCAGTATCTTTTTGTGGCTACTCACACTGCTCAAGAATGACACACAGAAGAAGCTGAGATCAAAACCTAAGTTGAACCACCAGAAGCTCATGCCAAAACCAAGGAATTCCCACAGAGAATGGAGTCTAGTTTAAGCCACAGTACCCAGGACCAACCAGGGCCTGCTCATAGCACCCAAGATTATAGAAGGGAACAGATTCTGACCCAAGCTTACAATCTCAACCCAGAAAATGAAGCTGGAGTAAACAGAAAAAAAAATACTCAACATGATAAATACTATGGATTGAAAGTAGCCCAAGATACAAACCCGGAAAAAGAGAGTAATTCCACAGTGAGTCCAAATAGAACCTCAAAGGAAAAAGGACTCTAAGACAGGAAGAAATTAATCAAGAGATATAAAATTCAATTTTAAATGAAAGTTATAAAAGAATCAAGCCTAAATAACCAGAGAAATATCAATTGTTCATGGGTAGGCTGTGCTAATATAATAAAAAAGAACAATATTACTTAGATTAAATGACTTACACAGTGTCATATCAATCATAACACTAAAGGATTACATTAGAGAGCTAGAAAAGATAACAACAAAAAGATCAAGAATCCCAAAAGATATAATGAAAAACTATGAGATAGAAGGGAGCATACTAGTACCAGTTCTCAAACTATACATCATCAAACCTATTTGGTGCAAGTTTAAAAAACTGAAGTGCCAATTACTGAAATACAATCTACAAAATCAAGCAAATATAATAGCACAGTTTCAATAAATCCAAAGACCCCCATCTCCTGCCATAAAGATTCACTATTTGATAAAAACTGCTGGGAAAACTAGAAAGTAATATGGCAGAAATTAGGTATAAAGCAACAGCTCACGCCATATACCCAAACAAGCTCAAATGGACACAAGACTTAGATACAAAAAGTGACATCAAAAAACTAGAGGAGCAAAGAAGGAAAGAGCTTTTACAGCTATAAGTAGGGAGAAAGTTCATTATCAAACAAAAGATAAAGTGGATCACAGAAGATAAAATGAACAATTTTGATCATATAAAATTAAAGTTTTTCAGAAACGCTAAAACACAGCAAGTTTCTCTGATAAAAGTCTCATATCCAAGATGTATAAGAAACTGATTCAATATAAAAGAACAAACACCACTTTCCAATAGATTAAGGTCAAGGAACATGAACAAGCAGTTTTCAGAAGAAAAACTCCAAGCTTTCAAAAGCTGGTTTGAGAAAGTGCTCAAAATCATGAAAAATTCAAGAAACGAAAATAAAAGAAACTATAAAGCTACACCTCATATCCATCAGATTGACAAAGATAAGGAAAATGATGACTGTTGGACGGATCATGGGAAAATAGGCACACTAATGTGCTGCTGGTGAAGCTGTGAACTGGTCTAACATTTTGGGAAGCAATCTAGAACTATGCTCCACCCCCCAAAAAAAAATATTGACTGCGCATACATTTTGACTCAGTAATAGCACTAGGTCTAGACTCCTAAAGATATCAAACAAAGAGGAAAAGGACCCCTATGTACAAAAACAATTTATAGAAGCCTTTTTGTTGTTATAGCAAAGAACTGGAAACTAAGGGGTTATCCAGCAATTGGAGAATGACTGAACAATTTATGATAAAATAACGGAATGGAATACTACTGTGCTATAAGAAATTACAAAAGAGATGGATTCACAAAAACCTAGGAAGACTTGTATGAACTGATGCAGAGTGCAGTGAGCACAACCAGGAAAATTATAACAACTGCAACATTAACATTGTACAAATGTACAATGACAATCTGAAAGATTTAAATACTCTGATCAGTGCAAAGATCAAGCATGATTCCAGAGGCCCAATGATGAAGAATGCTATCCAGCTTCTGAATGAGAAGTAATAAGAGACTAAGAGGCAGAATGAGATACATATTTTTGGAAATGGACAATACAGGAATTTGTTATGCTTGACTATACTAATTTGTTACAAGGATTTTTTTCTAGTGAGAGGAAAGTGGAAGAGAAAAAAATAAATGCTTGATAATTGAAAAAAAATTTAATTAAAAAAAGAAATTATGAATGGGATGGTTTCAGAGAAATCTGTGACTTGTATGAATTAAAGAGTGAAATGAGCAGAACCAAGAGAAAAATAACATAGTAAATATAGTAAAGACAAACAACGTTTAAGACTTAAGAACTCTAATCAAAGCAAAAACCAACCACAATTAAAGAGGACAGATGATGATGCAAACTACTCACCTCCTAAGAAAGAAGTGATGGACTTGAAGTGTAGGATGAGACATACCTTTTCAGAGAAAGCCAACGAGGAAACTTGTTTTGCTTAACTATATATGTTTGTTACAAGGGTTTTGTTTTTCTTTTTTCAATGAGGTTGGGGAGGGGCAGAAATAAGACAAGGTAGCAATAGGATTGCCAAAAGAAAAAGACAAGATCATTGAAGCATTTTTTCAAATCATAGAGGAGAACCTAAGGAAGGTAAGAAGGTAAGAAGGAAAACATAGATAAGCAAGACAGCTTTGAAAGATACATGACTGTCATGTACTTAAAAGAAAAAGTCTTGAGGACAAACCAGACCAGCAGTCAGCCCGGAGCAGGCCTTAGGGCCATGAATCATTGAGCTGTGACAGTTACCAGACTTCTCAACTCACAAACACCAAAGACCACAGAGCAGGTTAGTGGGAAAACTGCTAGATTGGGTTAAAAAGCGGTCCAGCCCCAGCCCTGGGGGTGGCAGAAGTGGTATGCGGTGGTGGCAGCAGCAGCAGGAAGCTCCTGTGGCTGCTTCCAGAGCTCCAGCATCAGCTGCTTCCAGAGTCCCTGGCTGACACGGTGGGAGGAATCAAGCAGCAGACCAGAGCAGGAGTGCAGGGCTTGCTTTGCCCTGCTTGGATCTGGGTCTCAGTCCTGGTTGGTGGTTCTTGGGGGAGGAGTAGCACTGGTGTGGCAGAGCTTGCAGTGACAGTGAAGTAGGAGTAGCTCTGAAAACAGCAGCACAGCCCCTGAGGCTTGGGACAAAGCACTCTGCACTCTACAAGCAGTCATACCCTGACAAAAAGCTCAAAGGTCAAGTACTTGGCTGGGATGGTGGCCAGGCAACAAAAAGGGAGACAGACTCAGACTCAGACTCTAGAATTTTTTTTGGTGACAAAGAAGATCAAAACATACAGCCAGAAGAAGTCAACAAAGTCAAAGAGCCTACATCAAAAGACTCCAAGAAAAATATGAATTGGTCTCAGGCCATGGAAGAGTTCTAAAAGGATCTGGAAAAGCAAGTAAGAGAAGTAGAGGAAATATTGGGAAGAGAAATGAAAATTATGCAAGAAAACCATGAAAAACAAGTCAACAACTTGCTAAAGAAGACCCAAAAAAATAAGGAAGAAATGCCTTAAAAATAGACTAACCCAAATGTCAAAAGAGCTCCAAAAAGCCAATGAGGAGAAGAATGCCTTGAAAGGCAGAATTAGCCAAATGGAAAAGGAGGTCCAAAAGACCACCGAAGAAAATACTACCTTAAAATTAGATTGGAGCAGGTGGAAGCTAGTGACTTTATGAGAAATCAAGATATTATAAAACAGAACCAAAGGAATGAAAAAAAAATGGAAGACAATGTGAACTATCTCATTGGAAAAACCACTGACCTGGAAAATAGATCCAGGAGAGATAATTTAAAAATTATTGGACTACCTGAAAGCCATGATCAAAAAAAGAGCCTAGATATCATCTTTCAAGAAATTATCAAGGAAAACTGCCCTGATATTCTAGAACCAGAGGGTAAAGTAGAAACTGAAAGAATCCACCAATTGCCTCCTGACAAAGATCCCAAAAAGAAAACTCCTAGGAATATTGTCACTAAATTCCAGAGTTCCCAGATCAAGGAGAAAACACTGTAAACAGACAGAAACAATTTGAGTATTGTGGAAACACAATCAGAATAACACAAGATCTAGAAGCTTCTACATTAAGGGATGGAAGGGCTTGGAATATGGTATTCCAGAGGTCAATGGAGCTAGGATTAAAACCAAGGATCACCTACCCAGCAAAACTGAGTATAATGCTCCAAGGCAAAATATGGATTTTCAATAAAATAGAGGACTTTCAAGCTTTCTCAGTGAAAATACCAGAGCTGAATAGAAAAGTTGACTTTCAAACACAAGAATCAAGAGAAGCACGAAAAGGTAAACAAGGAAGAGAAATTATAAGGGACTTACTAAAGTTGAACTGTTTTGTTTACATTCCTATATGGAAAGATGATGTGTGTAATTTATGAGACCTTTCTCAGTATTAGAGTAGTTGAGGGGAATATGCATATATATATATATATATATATATATATATATATATATAGAGAGAGAGAGAGAGAGAGAGAGAGAGAGAGAGAGAGAGAGGGCACAGGGTGAGTTGAATATGAAGGGAGGATATCTAAAAAAATTAAATTAAATTAAGGGATAAGGGAGAAATATATTGAGAGAGGGAGAAATGGAGAGATAGATTGGGGTAAATTAAGTGTCAAGAAAAAGCAAAGTTCTGTTGGAAGGGAAGAAGGGGTAGGTGAGGGGGGAATGAGTGAATCTTGCTCTCATTGGATTTGACTTGAGGAGGGAACAACATACACATTCAATTAGGTATCTTACCCCACAGGAAAGTAGGGGGAAGGGGATAAAAAAGGGGGGATGATAGAAGGGAGGGCAGATGGGGGAGGAGGTAATCAAAAGCAAACACTTTTGAAAAGGGACAGGGAGAATACTGAATAAAGGGGGACAGAATAGGATGGAGGGAAATATAGTTAGTCTTTTACAACATGAGTATTGTAGAAGTGTTTTACATAATGATACATGTGTGGCCTATGTTGAATTGCTTGCCTTCTTAGGGAGGGTGGGTGGAAAGAGAAGAGGGGAGACAATTTGGAACTCAAAGTTTTAAAATAAGATGCTCAAAAGAAAAAGTTGTTTTTGCATGCAACTGAGAAAGAAGATACGTAGGGAATGGGGCATAGAAATCTATCCTGCCCTACAAGAAAGGGGAAAGGGGATGGGGGGGGTAGTGGGGTGACAGAAGGGAGGGCTGACTAAGGAACGGGGTAATCAGAATATATGCCATCTTGGAGTGGGGGGGGGTAGAAATGGGGAGAAAATTTGTAACTCATGTGGAAATCAATGTTGAAAACTAAAATATTAAGTAAATATTATAAAAGTCTTGAACAATAGATTTGCAATTTCACACACAACCCTCTTTTTGAAATTTCTCATCTCATTAAATGTTTGTTAAGTTTAGAATTAAAAAACAGAAAATTTCTTAAAAAGAAAAAAATCACCTTACCAGAATTAATGCAAAAAGAAGCCCTATTTTGGAAGAGATACCAATGAAATGATGTCTATTCTTAAAAACAAACAAAAAGGACATCTCAAGTAAAATGATTCATTTGTGCCAGGAAAAAAAGTACAGGTAATATCGCATCACAAAAATCACTGCTCCCTAGAACTGAGAAGATGTTGATGGGCCAAACTTTTAAAACCATGAGACCTTTAGGCCTTGTCCTAGTCAATAAAACTATAACCACCCTCACCCCCTCTACACACACACACACACACACACACACACACACACACATCCACACTGCAAGATAAATTTTAAAATCATCTCCCATTTCCAGGGACCCTTCATACCCTCAATAAAAGCTATGAATGTTGCCAAGTACCAGAAGACTAGCAAACTATATGTAGGGCCATCTCTTGGGAATCCAACTAATATCACACTTTGGGGTCTGTTTATGCTACATCCTACCATACTCTTCTATCCCTGTTCAGGTGAGATAAAAATCACAATAAACATCTAGCAGAACAGTGAAACTGAAAAGAAGTCAAGGCAATAGAGTAACCTGCAAAGGGGATGAGTGGATGTAGTAAGGGGCAGTCCTTCCAGTTTAGCTAACTATCAAGGGATTTTGATGGTAGTGATGATCATTATGGTTTGTATTGCAAGAGTCAGGTGATATAGATACACACACACACACATTATAGATATATATGTGTATGCATATGTATATTGAGTGTGCATGTACATATATCATGTGTACACAATGCATGTGTATATTTAGAATATACTGTATGTCTTGGTGTCATACACTCGTATATCTTCCATATATCTAACACATACATGCATACATGCATACACACATATACGCCTCTGGACCTCTCCAATGCCCAGATGCCATGCCAATAGGGTGATAGTCAGGCCAGAGTGTGGGAACTAAAGAGCCTGCCCACCCTCTGGACCCTAGTTATGGCTTTGCCTGAAGCCAATAACTTTTTTTTGCCATTTTCTGTGTTTTTTTGTGCTGTATATTTTGTTCAGAATGGTTCCAGCAGCAGTTCTTATCTTGGTCAGGATAGGAAATGTGACTGAAAAGGGAAACAGTCAACCACAAACAAGTCACGGGAATACTCTGTGTTCAAGCACAGAACAGCTCACAAAAAAGAAGAAGCATGTCTGGCTATTTTGGTGAGTTTTCCGGTGTTTTGTTAACCCTGTTGTAGCTCGTGTGTGCGTGTGTGTGTGTGTGTGTGTGTGTGTGTGTGTGTGTGTGCGTGTGTGTGTGCGCGCGCGCACACAGAGGATTGGGGTCCCCGTAGCACAACTGTCCCATCCTAGCCTGCCCAAGTTGGGAGGGACCTTCATGATCACCATCAAATCCAACCCTTTCATTTTACAGACAAGGAAACTGAGACCCAGAAAAGAGGACAAACTTGCTCAAGGTCATGCGGGCAGTAAATACAGCCAGGATATGGACTTAGTAAATCATTCCATAAGATACCTTCCATCTAAATTTCTGGGATTTGAACGTATGTTGGTATATTCACACAATGTCAGTTGGTAGTTAGCTAAAAAATACTTCTCTGGATGTCACATGAAATTCAGAATGTCAGAGAAATGAGAGACCTCAGAAGCCACTGAATCCAATATTTAAATTAACCAAACAAAAATGCCCTCTACAACCTATCTAACAAGTGCCTATGACAGACCATAAGATCACAGAATCGTAGATTTAGATCTTAAAGGGACTTCAGAGCTCATCTAGTCCAAGCTCTTCATTTTACAGATGAAGAAACTGAGGACCAGAGAGTGTGACTTGCCCAAAGTCACATGATGTTAGAACCAAGCTTTGAGCCTGGACTCTCTGGCTCCAAATCTTGTTGGTGCCACCCTGAACCTGCCACTTCCCAAGGTAATACAGACCATTCTGAGCTAGCTCTACTAGGAAAAAAGATTTAGTCAAAAAAGGTCTTTGTCTTTAAGCCTTCCCTTCCTTTCCCTCTAACCACCAGGAAAATACAATTGAGAGTGATCTTGCCTTCAGGTTCAATAAATGTCCCTTTACCCCAACCACTGAGCACAGTGTCTGACACATAGGGATGTAATAAATGTTTGCTGACTGACTGATCTTTATAGTAGCTAGGAATGATGACACATTATAGACAACTAAGATGCTTTCTTCACAACAAATCTATGAAATAAGTAGAATATATTATTGCCATTTTGCAGATGAAAAAACTGAGGCTGAGAGATGTGAAATGACCTTTCTAAGATAAGGTGTTCTCCCTTGCGGGGGGCGGAGCCAAGATGGCGGCGGGTAAGCAGGGACTAGTATGAGCTCCGTACCAAGTCCCTCCGAAAACCTATAAAAAATGGCTCTGAACCAATTCTAGAACGGCAGAACCCACAGAACAGCAGAGGGAAGCAGGGCTCCAGCCCAGGACAGCCTGGATGGTCTCTGGGTGAGGTCTATCCCACACGGAGCTGGGAGCGGGGAGCTGGGAGCTGGGAACGGGGAGCTGGGAACGGAGTGGAGCAGAGCCCAGCCTGAGCAGCGTGGAACAACCAAACTTGGAGTCGGGCGGATGGGGCCCCTAGCACCCTGAATATGTGAGCTGCGGCAGTTATGAGACTTCTCAACCCACAAATACCAAAGACTGCGGAGAAGGTTAGTGGGAAAAGCTGCGGGAGTGGAAGGAGTTTGCGGTTCAGCTTCCAGCCCCAGGGGCAGCGGAGGTGGGGCAGCTACAGCTGCTGTTACTTCCGGCTCCAGGCCCACCTGGTGGGAGGAATTAAGTGGCGGATCAGAGCAGGAGTGCACAGCCTGCTGAAGATCTAAGCCCAGTCCGGGTTGGGGGTTGGGGAAGGAGCAGTGCTGGTGTGGCAGAGCTGGCACCTCCCCCCCAAACATGGAACATAGAACTTGTTAGTCTACAAGCAGTCATACCCCACTGAAAAACTCAAGGGTCAAGTTAGTTGGTTGGGAATATGGCCAGGCAGCGAAAACACACCCAGATTCAGTCTCAGACTTTGCATTCTTTCTTTGGTGACAAAGAAGACCAAAACATACAGCCTAAAGAAGACAACAAAGTCATAGAGCCTACAACAAAAGCCTCCAAGAAAAACATGAACTGGCCCCAGGCCATAGAAGAACTCAAAAAGGAGTTGGAAAAGCAAGTTAGAGAAGTAGAGGAAAAATTGGGAAGAGAAACGAGAAGGATGCGAGAAAACCATGAAAAACAAGTCAATGACTTGCTAAAGGAGTCCCAAAAAAATACTGAAAAATACACTGAAGAAAACAACACCTTAAAAAACAGACTAACTCAAATGGCAAAAGAGCTCCAAAAAACCAATGAGGAGAAGAATGCCTTGAAAGGCAGAATTAGCCAAATGGAAAAGGAGCTCCAAAAGACCACTGAAGAAAATACTACTTTAAAAATTAGATTGGAGCAAGTGGAAGCTAGTGACTTTATGAGAAATCAGGATATTATAAAACAGAACCAAAGGAATGAAAAAATGGAAGACAATGTGAAATATCTCCTTGGAAAAACCACTGACCTGGAAAATAGATCCAGGAGAGAGAATTTAAAAATTATTGGACTACCTGAAAGCCATGATCAAAAAAAGAGCCTAGATACCACCTTTCAGGAAATTATCAAGGAGAACTGCCCTGATATTCTAGAGCCACAGGGCAAAATAGAAATTGAAAGAATCCATCGATCGCCTCCTCAAATAGATCCCAAAAAGAAATCTCCTAGGAATATTGTCGCCAAATTCCAGAGCGCCCAGATCAAGGAGAAAATACTGCAAGTGGCCAGAAAGAAACAATTTGAGTATTGTGGAAACCCAATCAGAATAACCCAAGATCTGGCAGCTTCTACATTAAGAGATCGAAGGGCTTGGAATGCGATATTCCGGAGGTCAATGGAGCTAGGATTAAAACCTAGAATCACCTACCCAGCAAAACTGAGTATCATGTTCCAAGGCAAAATATGGACTTTCAATAAAATAGAGGACTTTCAAGCTTTCTCAGTGAAAAGACCAGAACTGAATAGAAAATTTGACTTTCAAACACAAGAATCAAGAGAAGCATGAAAAGGTAATCAAGAAACGGAAATTGCAAGGGACTTACTAAAGTTGAACTGTTTTGTTTACATTCCTACATGGAAAGATGATGTGTATGATTCATGAGACCTCAGTATTAGGGTAGTTGAAGGGAATATGCATATATATATATATATGTGTATATATATATATGTTTATGTATATATATATGAGTGAATGTGTATGTATGTATATATCTATGTGTATATGTATGTATGTCTATGTATGTATATATATGTGTGTTTATATATATATATGTGTGTGTGTAAAAGAGAGAGAGCAGACACAGGGTGAGTTGAAGATGAAGGGAAGATATCTAAAAGAAATAAAATGAAATTAAGGGATGAGAGAGCAACATACTGAGAGAGGGAGATAGGGAGAGATAGAATGGGGTGGATTATCTCGCATAAAGGTGGCAAGAGGAAGCAGTTCTGTGGGAGGAGGGGAGAGGGCAGGTGAGGGGGGAATGAGTGAACCTTGCTCTCATCGGATTTGGCCTGAGGAGGGAATACCATACATACTCAGTTGGGTGTCTTACCCCACAGGAAAGAAGAGGGAGGAAGATAAAAAAAAATAAAAGGGGGGGGATGATGGAGGGGAGGGCAGATGGGGGTGGAGGTAATCAAAACAAACACCCTGGAAGGGGGACAGGGTCAAGGGAGAAAATTCAATAAAGTGGGATGGGTTGGGAGGGAGCAAAATGTAGTTAGCCTTTCACAGCATGACTATTGTGGAAGGGTTATACATAATGATACATGTGTGGCCTAGGTTGAATTGCTCGACTTCTTGGGGAGGGTGGGTGGGAAGGGAAGAGGGGAGAGAATTTGGAACTCAAAGTTTTAAAAACAGATGTTCAAAAACAAAAAAAAAAGTTTTTGCATGCAACTAAAACATAAGATACACAGGCAATGGGGCGTAGAAATTTATCTTGCCCTACAAGAAAGGAAGGGAAAAGGGGATGAGAGGGGAGGGGGGTGATAGAGGGGAGGGCTGACTGGGGAACAGGGCAACCAGAATATATGCCATCTTGGAGTGTGGGGAGGGTGGAAATGGGGAGAAAATTTGTAATTCAAACTGTTGTGAAAATCAATGCTGAAAACCAAATATGTTAAATAAATAAATAAATAAATAAAGATAAGGTGTTAGAGGCCAGATACAGACACAGGTCTCTTAAAGACAAGTCCAAAGATCATTCTGCTACATCCTTCTGCCTTTCAGACGAGAAAGGCAGGAAGAATTGAGGCAGTTAAGTGGTGCAGTGGATAAAGAGCTGAGCCTAGAGTCAAGAAGACTTAAGTTCAAATCCCACCTCAGATACTTTCTGGCTGTGACCTATACAAAGTCACTTAACCTTTGTCTGCCTCAATTTCTCAACCTGTAAAATGGGGATAAATAATAGCCCCTCCCTAATCTCACAGGATTGTTGGGACCATCATACGAAATATTTCTAGAGAACATAGTACAAAGCAGGTGTTTAACAAATGCTTTTTTCCCTCCCCTTCCCCCCAGATTGACATCTTATTAAAACAACTTAATGGGTCTAGAGGGTTCCTTAGGGCACCAAGAGGTTAAATGACTTGCCTAGGTTCATATAACTATTATACACTGAAGGCAGTAGCAGAATAGGTTCATTATGTATAGAGGGGCTCACTATTAGGATGGCTTCAAGCTGAGAAGGTTTTTTGGCCACAGAAAGCCTTCAAGATACTCTATTCAGGCACAGAGGGGATACAATCTCCTGAGTGAAATATGCATCTCATCTGGACATCACAGATATCTAAAGTATTAAGTTTCATTATTCCTTCTCCAGAAATGGCTGAATTGGAATCCAAATCAGAGTTGAAAATTATGTTTACGTGTGTCAACTTTGTAAAGGAAATTGCAATCATTTGGGATGAACAAGGTTTGTCTATAAATTTGTAGCTTTTATTGCTGCTGTAGATGGATAGAACTGTAAGCAATGTGTTGCTCTTCATTCCTGTGCTTAAAAATTCCCAAATCTTAGAGGTGGACAAAAGCTCACAGATGTAGCCCTATATATTCAGCTGATGGAGGGAAACCTAGACATCAGGGAAAGGAGGTGGCAGTAATTTGGAGGAGAAGCATGATTTGAACCCCATGTTTCTTGACTCCTACTCTATACTTTCCACCAATAACAGGTCAAAGGATAGCACTTTACAAAGTACCACCTTCACAACCATCCTATGAGATAGTTAATGGGGACTAAGGGCTGTCTTTGTAATGTAATTGGCACAGGGAATGTCTATAAGGGGAGATTTCCTCTACCAATTCAGGTTGGTACATTCTTTGTAACGGACAGTTTAAGGGAAGCATTAAAAAGTTAAGTGATTTGTCCAGGGTTGCCTAGGTAGTATCAGAAGTAGTTAATGCAAGTGTTATCATCCCCATTTTGCAGATGAAGAAACTGAGGCATGGAGATGTTAAATGACTTGGCCAAGGTCAGAGAGGTAATAAATATCAGAGCCAGGATTCAAACCCAGGTCTTCTGACTCCAAATCCAGGACTCTTTGACACCAGTATAGGGTGACACCACTTTGAAAAGGAAATATTTTCCACTGTTAGATCATTCTCATGCACTGCCTGTATTGATGCTTAGAGAGATCATTTACTCATTCAACATATTTATTAAACATCTATATGCCAAGAACTGTGCTTCATACTTTTATGTATGAAGGTACATAAAGTACCTTCTCAAAGGTACTTCTGCCTGAAGAGTTAGCACGAGGTATACACTCATTTTATAAAATTAAACAGCTTTTTAATCTTTTATTATTTGGTCTGGTACTTGACAACAGACATACAGCCTAACACCAATTCCACGTTAATTTACCAATAAAGACACCAAATAATGGAAAGGCCCATTCCCAAGACCCATATTGAAACTAAGTCCAGATTATTATAAATAAGGAATCCCCTGAAGGGGACATAAGTATTCGAATTTGCACTATTCAAAATTATAATTGTGTAAAATATGGTTGTAGTTTCCAACCCAATAGAAAACTGCAGGGCAAATTCAAGTAATGCAACCACTTCAGGGCAGTTCATTATTTGTCCCAATCAGGGACCTAGCTCCATGGGTAATAGCTCATACCAGTACTAAATTGAATACCTGTTGCTATTTCTATTAGAAAAGTCTTGGAATTCTCTTCTTTGCTTTTACCTATCCCCCATCCCCTCACTCACTCAACTTTGCAATCAAGATCTTGGGGGTGGAAAGGATCTCGGGGTGTTTTCTGTTTCTACATATTTTACTATATACCACCTACATTCAGCTACATTCAAGGAATGAATTTAAAAAACCAGTCTGGGGACTTCCTCCATGGTTCATTAAAGAGATAAAAAGCTGCTTTGTTAAATATATCCTATATGCTAACTCATAGGGAAGAAGCATTTTTAAACAATGTTTAAAAATAGTAAGTAATCACCAAAATAGTTAAGCTGTGTTAGAAGGCTGACCACACAATACAAGCGCTAACAATTCATTTCATTTCACAACCTTAGTTATGGGTGCAAAGAACTCTCCTTCAAATGGTTGCAACTACAGGTTAATCCTTAATGTGATGTGTGATGGGGGTGGAGAAGAGATGAGAAATATGTATAAACATTCATTTATAAAGATAGGAAATATATACAAATAGCTAAGAGAGACAGCACAGCATGGCAAGAATCAGACCTAGAGTCAGAAGATATGGTTCCAGCTTCGCTATCAATTAGTTGTGTGACTAAGAAAATCACTGAAATCTCTGTGCCTCAGTTCACTTATCTTCACAATGGGGATTTGTTAAATATATCCTACATAAATACATGGGAGGGAGGTATATATACACACACATACATATACATAAACACATACACACACACCCGGGAAGGAGGTGTATACTTACACATACACATATGTATACACACATATGCATATATACACATACACACATATATATGTATACACACACACATATATGAGGGATATATATGTCTACCTCTCTTCCAGGTTTGCTGTAAGGAAGCGGATAGTGGGAAGGCCCAGAATTTCATTAGTAGAGGCCATTTCCAGGTGAAGAAATTCTATCGACTCATGTAGGTCAGCACCTTCTCTGCAATTTAGAGTCTCAGAGAGTTGCCTGGAGCAGTGAGAAGTTAAGTGACATACCTGCACAGCTAGTATGTGTCAGACGTTGACCTTGAACCCAAGTCTCGTGGTTATTTTAAGATGCATTCCCTATTTACAATTATTGAAAAGTATTTTGCAGTCTTGTAAAGAGCCACCCACAGTGTGTGGCAACAGAAAGAGTACTTGATTGGAAGTCAGACAATTTAGGTTCTACTCTAGCTCTGTCATGGGGAAAGGTAGGTGGGGCAGTGGAATCAGGAAGATCTGAGTTCAAATCCAGCCTCAGAGATTTACTAGCTGTATGACCCTGGGCAAGCCAATTAATCTTGTTTAACTCAGTTTCCCCATCTATAAAATGAATTGGAGAAGGAAAGCACTCCAGTATCTTTGCCAAGAAAACTGCACATAGGGTCATGAAGAATCAGACACCCCTGAAAAGAACTGAACAACAACAAATAGCTCTGTCATAAACTAGTTCTTTTACCTTAGACAATGCTTTGGGCCCCAGTCTCCTTATCTTTTAAAACAGAAAGAACAGAGCTTCCCCTATCCGCTTTTCAGTGGTGCTACAAGGATTAAATAAGATAAAGAATTTGAAGATTCTTTAAAGAGCATATGCATCTATGAAAAGTCAAGGCATCAATATTATTTATTTTAACAAGAACAGCTCTTATGATAAAGATGAACAGCTCTAACAAAAAGAGCATTTGCTTTAGCATCAAAGGACCTGTATTCAAACCCCAGCTTTACCACTTACTAGCTATGCGACCTTCCCTCCTCTGGGTCTCAATTTCCTCCCCTATAGAATGAAAGAGTTGAATAAGATGAGCTCTAAAATCCTTCCCCAGCTCTAAATATTATGGTCCTATGAAAGCATTTAATTTATTCAGGTGAGCCACTTTGTACCACCTGTGATAACAAAATGTTAATGCATAATGGAAAGCCTCCACACTCCTTTTTAAGGATGTACATAAGCATCTACTCAGCACTTAAATCAAAAGTGACACAATAATTTTTCCCCTGGAATACCTTTCATCTGTAATTTTCAATAAGGTGATAACTTCTAGTGAAATGAAGCAGAATAATTCATAATTATCTTTGTTAATGGCAAAAATAAAGAGGAAACCCTGTTGTCTTGGGTCCACTTGAGAAATTAATGAAAACATTGCCTTAGATTTCTCTATCTTCTGGGAATTTGAAATGTATTTCTTTGCCTAATTCTATGCTTATAAAGTGAAAGAACAGACTTTGGGTCTCCCTGCTTCCTCCCCTTCCGCCTCCATAATGAAGAAGAGACAAAGAAAAGTGCTTGTTCACAGCTGTGGATTCAGAGAAGCCAAGTGTCCTGACTACTAACCAAGGTTGTTTGTCTCTCCCAGCTAACCAATGCCATCTTTCCCAATATGGCCTACTCTATGTGCTGCTTTTTCTCCTCAAGATTGGCCTGAACTGACTGTATTCAAGACCACTGTGATGACAACATTTACTTCTTGAAAGCCTTTGAGAGAATCACAGTACTTTTTTTAATAAAAAGGTAATTTTAAAGTCTTCTGTGTATTTTTTAAAAATTTTATTTTTAACTTATGGAATAAAACAAGCATTTCCATTACACAGTACAAAAAAAAAAGACGGTCACACATGAACTTTTTAACAAAAAAAATCTTGAATCTCATTTTATTTTCTCAGACTTCTTTTGTAATTGTTAGTAATACTTTTGTGTTTTGTAGGTTACCATCCATTAAAATAACTGTGGTGCAAGGGCCCTGACTGTGGGATGGGAGGATCTGGGCTTTGTTCCCAGCTGTGACTTACTACCTGGGTGACTTTGAGCTAATTACTGACTTCCTTTCTCTAAATCTCTAGTGTCTTCCAGGGCTGACATTCTACACGAGTCTGACATTCCCAGGATCATCATTCAGGCCCCCTGCTTTGGCCTGGCTTCTTTCCTTTCTGTGCAAACTCTTGGAGGATCCAAAGGCCAGGAAAAGGCCAGCCCCATCCCACCCCTCTGCTCCCTCCACGCTCCTGGAAGTCAGGCAGGGGAAAAGACACACCTTCTGCTGGAGGCTCGTCACTCTACCAATGAGTACAGTTTGGCAGTTCACTGACTGATTTCACAAGGGAAAGAAATGGAGAATCATGAAGGAAGTGTGAAGGAAACATAATGTAACTTGTACCATACCTTCTTAATTCTAATATTAGCTAGGTGGCGCAGTGGATAGAATGCTGGGACTAGAGTCAGGAAGACTCATCTTCTTGAGTTCAAATCTGGCCTCAGATACTTACTAGCTGTGTGACCCTGGGCAAGGCACTTAACCTTATTCGCCTCAGTTTCCTCCTCTGTAAAATGAGTGGAGAAGGAAATGGCAAACCATTCTAGATCTTTGCCAAGAAGACCCCAAATGGGGTCACAAAGAGTCGGACATGACTGAACAAAACCAAAAATACTAATAATAGTAAGTATAATCATAATAGTAACATTTATATAGCAATTTAAAGTCTACAAAGCCCTTTGCAAACATAAGGGCTTTTGACCACTTACATTTGAAAGCAAAAAGCAGACTGTGGGATGACCTTCCTATCCCATAAATGACACCTGAAAGTCCCAGCAGCTGAAACAGCATCAAATTAAAAAGCAGGAGCAGGAACTTCTAAGAACTTAGTTCTCTTAGCTCTTTTAAATTCCCAAAGAAAAACCATTTTTCTTCCTTTGAGGGGAAGAAAGGGCACTAGGGTAGAAGGCAGGACAAAGTATGATTCAAATGAGTAGCTTTTCTAAAGAAAGAATCCTAACAAAACACTGATCTATTCAGGACTGGGTTGAGCCTTTTGCACCCTTGAAATTGTGTCTGGATGTTGGAAATGGAAAGGAGAATTGAGATAATTATCTCAACAATCTACTTTTTAAGAGAACGACAGGACAAAGCCTTTCAGTTTTCAGCTTTGCCTGAAATAACTGAGGCCAAAGTTAGTTGCTCTTTGTGTTCTGTTTTGGTTTGTGATTTTTTTTTTCTTTTTGGCCTGATAATTGCCTTCATTTGCCAATGCAGAGGGGAAAAAAATCATGGAAAATTGCCAGAGCAGTAATAAATGTGATCCGCGTAATTTTACAATTCACATGAGCCCAACTCTGCCAGTGTAGAAATGTGCAGAATCATAGAATCTTAGAGGCTGTATAATCCAACCATGACTGAACAAAGATGTTCTCTGGATTTTAGAAAACTGGGAAAAACACTACAGGCTACCAGAGAAAGAGCTGGACTTGTATCCTCAAAGACCTGGATTTGAATCCCACCTCAGACATTGGCACTGTCATCATGAGCAAGTTACAAAACCCTTCTCTGAGCCTCAGTTTCCCTATTTGTGAATGGATAATACCCATAGTACCTAACTACCTACCCCAAAGAGTTGTTGTGGAAACCAAATTAAGTAATGTGATAAATGATTTTGTCAACCTGAAAGTTCTATGTAAATATCATCTATGAGAGTATACCCAACAAGCAGTCACCCAGACTTCACCCGATTACCTTTCAGGAAAGAGAACCACTCCCCGCCTCCCACTTCTCCCATCCTTAGCAGTCCATTCCACTCCCAATTGTTCTACATTAGCCTCTTCCATTTCCACTCATTACACACAGTTCTGCCATTTGAGACCAAGCAGAACAAGTAATCCCTCTTCCATCAAACAATCTTGAGTAATTTAAAGACAGCAATCATCTTCCAGCACCTCCTCCCCTACCCAGAACTTTTCTTCTCCAGGCTAAACATTTCCAGCTCCTTTACCTCATTTTCATGTAGTATTACATTGAAGTCCTTCACCATCCAGGTCTCTCTCCTCCAAATGCCCTCTACCCTATACTGTCCTCTCTAAAATGTGTGGCATAAAACTAAACAGTTTACTTCCAGATGGCACGCATACCTCACTAAGAAACATGAGGGGACTATTCCATGCAATGAAGCTGGAATTAGGCTCATTGGGCAATTTAAGGACCAGAATATTACCTGTCCAACAGATTATCTCATAAAAGAAAGTAGGTATTAAGTCACTTCAGATTGAAGGATTGTAGACATATGGACACAACCACTCAGCCCAATCCATGAGACCTTTCCCTGAAGGATAGAGGACTAATCTGTTGCTTTTTTTTGAAGACACCTTAGAATTTTAAAATGCAAGTAAGATTAAAGCACATACTATGAAATTGGGGAGGTAACACGGTTTAGTGAAAAGAACACTCAATCAAGTCAGAAGAAGGCTGCATTCAAATGCTGCCTCTGACACATCTAGTAAGTATTTGAACTCAGGTCCTCCTAACTCTAGGGCCAATGCTCTAGTGACTGCACCACCTAGCTGCCCCTTTTGCTCTTTACTTTCAAATGTGAAGTGTTTGGTTCAACTCCTGTTGTTTTCATGGCATCTTTTAACTTCCCTACTTCTCTCCAGCTGAAAACCTGTCTGTGCATAGTCGCCCTAAAGGCAATGGTGGTGTAAACATCCCCAGTCTACCACTACATTCTGATTTTCCAAGGCTTTGTTTCCCTGTTGCCTTAGCAATCTGAATTCATAGGACCTCCAAAACATGGCAAAAATCAGCTCTAGTATGGTCCCACCTCCAGAAGATATACACTTCCTGAGGACTCATGTAGCTAAATTAAGAGAGGCCATCACCAGTATTGGTCCATGGTGATGAATTCCATGGCCATGGAAATCCACTTAAGGCCACATAATACAAATTGCCTAATATATTATAGAACACACATTTGCTAGGAAGAACAGTTAGAAACGTTCTAAAAAGAGTACATGCCAAATGTATGATGCTTCATAAAAATGGATATTAAATAATTGACAATGCATCTAACAATACACTCGGCTTTTATCTCCAAACATCTGGTTAGCATTTACTATGTCTGTATGCATTCTTAATGTGGCCCAGTAAGGGAAAGGCATCCTTGTAATTTATTCAAAGAATAAAAGCTACAGGCAAAATCAGACTCTAGGTGACGTAAAGAATAATTTTACTCTAAAATTTTGTTAATTTAATCTATCATTGTTATTACTTTGTTTTTATTTTTGGGGAGCCTAGACCTGTTATTTTATTGGCGCAGGGAACTCCCAATAACGAAACTCCTTCCAACATGGACTGCCACTCTTGGGCAACTTTTTAGCCTTAGAGAGATGTCATGACTTTATACTAGATTGAATCATACATGGTGTTAGAGTTAGAAAAAACCTCTGTGGCCACAGAGTCCAGCCTCTTCATTTTACAGGTAAGGAAACTGAGGCTAGAGAGATGAAGTGACTTATTCAGGATAACAAAGGCAGTAAACATTGCCATTTACATGGTACTTTCTACTTACAAAGCATTTTACCAAGATTATATCACATGATCCTCATGACGACCCTGTGAGTTGAGTAAGGTAACATTATTATGCCCATTTTTCAAACGAAGAAACAGGTACAGAGAGAAAGGCAGAATCATATTGTGAAAAGAGCAACATAACCTGGAATTAGAAACCCAATCTCAACTCAACCACTACCAGCAATTTAACTGGGAAATCGCTTGACTTCAGCCTCAGTTTCCTCATGTGTAAAATAGAGGTAATAATACCTGCAACACCTTCCTCCACAGGTCTGAGATGAGGAAAACAAATTGCCAAAACTGGTAAAGCACAGTATAAATATCAGCTCTTATGATTATTGGTGATTTGTCCAAGATCGCACAGCTAGTAGGTAAAAGACATTAGGAGTCAAACACATCTCGGGGCTCCAAATACAATGCTCTTACCCATTCCAAAATACAAGGAACACTTCAAACCCATTCCAAATATAGTGTGTGCCAATTTCTCCAAGCATTACAAATGTGTCTTGGCATGACAGTTACACCTACTTCAACTTTTTTTTAAAGGAGAGAAAAACAATATATCCCAAGGGAATATTACAGAAACTCTTGGCTGATAACAGCACTGAAGGAAATACCTGTTTCTTATCTTGAATTTTCTTAAAGTCTTCACATGCTAGCCAAAACAAGACATTTTCTTCACTGAATTCTTTTTTCAAAAATTCCTGAGGAGAAATGAGAGAAAAACATTATACGCTCTCCTAATTCAGTTTCTTCTTTTCTTTTTTTTTCCACATGTTACTGATCAACTATTCAACACTGTGTGATATCATCTTCTAACAAGTGCACAGTAAGTGCCTTTGTTTTCAGGGGATTTTTTTTTAAAACTAATAAGATTATGGAGATGTTAGAAACATTTGGATTTGCTGATTCTGATGTCATAAGGACAAGGAAAAACTGGGCAAGTTTCTAAAAAAAAATTCTCACTGATAACAAATGATCCTAAAGTAAATTAAAATGGAAAATATATTAGTTCTTCCTAGACAGTGTTTAAACAAAGTACATTCCTCTGAAAGCAAGAGTATTTTTAAAAGAGAAGAAAAACATATCTATAGACAAGCTTTATCTATGAAAAAAATGATTAAAACAATTTTAAATCTGAGGTGCTTTTGTTTATTTTCAAACGTGAAACAAAAAAATTAAAATGCGTACTTTGTACCTTGCCAAAATAGCACATGATCATATGGGAATGCCAATAGAGCTATTTTCTGCCCCTACCAAGTGTCAGTCATATATTCTTAGGTATTTTCCTTATGTACGTAGAAACTAAGGCTAGTGGGGAAAAGTTATAGGGAGGCAGATTTCAGCTCAATATAAGTAAAAACTTACTAATGATTAGAGCATCCCCCAAAATGAAGAGCTGCCTCATTAGCTACTGAGTTACTCATCACTGAAAATGTCCAGGAAGGCACTGGATTTGTTGGATATTTTGCAGTGGAGATTCATAATTCAAGTGAGCACTGGACTACATGACCTCTGAAGTCCCTTGCAGCTCTGACTCGGAGTTGTCAAACTTCAGGGCTGAAAAGGATCTTGGGTATTCTCTAGTCCATCCCAAACATGAAAGTAAGTCTCAGAGAGGTGGAAATGGCTTGCCAAAGGTCATATAGTAAGTATGGAAGTAGAATCCCATTCTCCTGATTCTCAGTTCAGTATTTTCTCCATAATGCCATACCATAACTATCAAATATTTCCTCACTAAGATATGGAAAAAGCCTGAAGCTGCTTCCAGGCTTCTAGCTGAGCACAGGAAGGTAGGAAAGAAATATTGAGGGTTCCTGACTTGTCCTATGTCTTTTTTCAGTCAACTGGCTTCAAAGAGTAGGTTGGTTTAGGCAGATTTTGCACATTCTTATGTGTTTGCTTGTGGTGCTTTTAAGTGGCCAACAGTAGAGAGCGCATTTATATTCAAGAATCCTCAAGGACTTTGGAAGCATCTATTGATATCAACAATTGATATCCAAGGCCTGACTCCAACCTTTTATTTTAAATAAGGAAACTGATGGCCAGGGAGAGTATGATTCCATAAGTAGTAAACAGCAAGGCAAGGATTCAAACCCACGTCCTCTGACTCCCAGGCCAATGATCTTTTCCCTAAATTCTCTGCACTTTCTGTGAATATTGAAGTAACTTTAAATGTACCACAAAACACTTTCTATGCTTCCATCAGTAACATGATCCTAAGAATGCCTTAAGTACAAGCCTGGGAAAGTAATTTCCTCCTTGTGAACCTCAGTTGCCTCGTCTGTTAAATTAAGGGTCTGAACCAGATGATGTCTAATGTTCCTTTTGGCTCTTATGGTTCTAATAAGACTTTATAGTAGGCAGCCAGACAGAGACAGACAGGCTCCTGCTCCTATCTGGAATCAAAGAGCTAGAAATTCTCTAATCACTTTCAAATATTGTTCTCTACCCACATCCACCATCATCCCATAGTATACAATGTCTGAAATGTACTATCTTCCATTTGGTCTTAGTAAAGCTCTACTAATAAAAATATTTTCAATTCATCAAGGACCATGTAATGAGAAATTCCTTAGTCTTTCAGACATGACACACGTGGCTGAGCCCTGTCAATATCAGTAGTAAAAATAGCAACCCTAAATCTTTTAATTCCCTCTGGGTCTTCAAGTAAGTTCTCCAAGGAGGTCGCCCATTTTGCAGTGCCTTTTGCATTCTGGTGGCTGCTGCTAGGAGTCCCATCACTGTCATGTATATCTGAAAAAAAAAACAAACCCCAAAATGAAGGTTATACATATGGTTGTCCTTAAGATAATATTTTTTAAAAATCTGAATCTTATCCAACATCATTTGTACCTACTGCAAGCCTTAGGGATCCCTTCCCTTACCTCAAGTAGATTTACCTACTAAAATGTTTTACCATTTAGTTTTTACAATCTGACAGGCTTCTTATCAGAATCTACTAATTGTGACTTACATGAAAGGAAGGAAAAGGAAGTTATAGAACTAATCAATCAATAAAAGTTTATTGAGTACCTACTATGTGCCAAATACCATATATGATTAGTAGAAGAATCAAAGTGATAGCAAATAAAGGTGAACCTCACTTCAGAGAAACAATGACTTCTTTGATTCTCCCCCCCATTATTTTCATATTTAAAAACCCTCCAATCTCCATTCCCAGATTATTTTCATTTCATTGGAAATTTATTTCTACAGAAAAAATCAAACCTCCAGCCATAACAAAATGACAATTAAAAAAACCAGAAAACTTTAAAAAAAATTTAAGAAAAAATCATTTTAATAAATATTAATACAGAATAGCTAGGGATAGAATTTTAAAATGTTAGAACTGAAAGGAATTTCAGGGTACACTGAGTCCAACCTTTTCACATTAAAGAGGAAGAAACTGAGACTTAAAGAGAAATAACTTGCCCAACATTACACAGTTAACTGGATTGAAGCAATAGCTAGATGGTCTCGAGAAAAAAATTAGAAGATCAGATTGAATTTAAAAGTCATATAGCTTCAACAAAAATCACAGGACTATCTCAATAGATGCCGAAAAAGCTTTTGACAAAATACAGCATCCATTACTAACAAAAACACTAGAGTGTAATAAATGGAGTTGTTGGTTTTTTTTAATGATAAGTAGTATCTAAAACCATCAGAAAGCATTATCTGTAATGCCGATAAACTAGAAGCCTTCCCAAAAAGATAAGGGATGAAGCAAGGGTGTCCAATATCATTACTATTATCCAATATTGTGCTAGAAATGCTACCTACAGCAACAAGACAAGAAAAAGAAATTGGAGGAATAAGAATAGGAAATGAGGAAATAATACTCTTTGCAGACAACATGATGGTATAATTAGAGGACCCTAGAAAAGCAACTAAAAAACCAAGTGAAACAATTAACAACTTTAGTAGAGTTGCAGGATATAAAATATATGAAATTCATTAGCATTTCTACATATTACCAACAATATCCAGCAGGAAGAGATAGAAAGGGAAACTCCATTTAAAATAACTACAGATGACATAAAATACTTGCAAGTCTACCTGCCAAGACAAACCCATGGACTATATGAACACAATTACAAAACACTTTTCACACAGACATCTAAATAACTAGAGAAATATTCATTGCCCATGGGTAGGCCAAGCTAATATAATAAAAATGACATTTCTACCTAAATTAATTTACTTATTCAGGGACATAGTAATCAAGCTACCAAAGAATTACTTCATAAATCTAGAAAAAATAATAACAAAATTCATCTGGAAAAACAATAGACCAAGAATATCAAAGGAATCAGTGAAAAATATGAAGGAAAGTGCTCTATTAGTACCCTATTTCAAACTATATTACAAAGTGGTAAACATCAAAACAATCTGGGAGTGGTTAAGAAATAGAGGGGTGGATCAGTGGTAGAGATTAGGTATACAATACACAATAGTAAAAGACCATAGTGATCTAGTGTTTGTTAAGTTCAAAGATCTGAGCTTTGAGGGCAAGAATTCACCATTTGACCAAAATTGCTGGGAAAATTGGAAAGCAGTTTGGAATGGTTTGCCCTTTCCTTCTCCAGTAGATTTAAGCAAACTTGCCCACACAGCTAGTAGGTGTCTGAGTCCAGATTTGAACTCAGGAAGATGGGTTTTCCTGACTCCAGCCCTAGCACTCTATCTACTATGCCACCCAGATGACCATAATTTTGATTACATGAAATTAAAAGGATTTTACACAAACAAAACCAATGCAGTCAAAATTAGAAGGAAAGCAGGAAACTGGGGGAAATTTTTTTACAAGTTTCTTTCAGGCCTCATTTCTCAAATCTATAGGGAACTGAGTCAAATTCATAAAAATAGTTGAACTAGCCCAACCACTCTGTAAAACAATTTGGAATTATGCCCAAAGAGCTGTATAACCATGCATACCCTTTGACCCAGCTGTACTACTACTAGGCCTGTAAACCAGAAAGAACAAAGGAAAAGGACCAATATGTACAAAAATATTTATAGCAGGTCTTTTTGTAGTGGCAAAGGAGTGGATATTGAAAGTATGCCTATCAGTTGGGAAATAGCTGAACAAGTTGTGGTATATGATTGTGATGGAATACTATCAGGCTATAAGAAACGACAAGAAGGATGGTTTCAGAAAAACCTTGAAACACTTAATGAACTGATGCAAAGTGAAGTGAGCAGACTCATGAGAAGATTGTATACATTAAAAGCAATACTGTAATGATGATCAACTGTGGAAAAACTTAGCTACTCTGATCAATAAAGAGATCCAGGGACTTCTCAAGGACTTATGATAAAGAATGTCATCCACCTCCTAAGAGAGACCTAGTGAACTCTGAATGCAAACTGAAGTATAATTTTTTCACTTTATTTTTCTTTAATTTTTTGCAACATGGCTAACATGGAAATGATTTCACATGCATAACTGATATCATATTGCTTGCCTCCTCAAAGGGTGGAGGAGGGGCTTCAGGGAGGGAAGGATATGGAACTCAATTTTTTAAAAACTAATGTTAAAAATAAATAAATAATGTGCTTTTTTGGAGGGGAGGAACATACCTTCCAAAAAGCTCCTATAAATTTAGAGATACGAGCTGGTTAGATGGCCTCTTCAACTCCAAAAAGTCTCTGAGACAATAACTTGTATTCCCTTCTCTAACATCGTACTGGAGGATAAGAAGCAACTCTCTTTTGTTGCTTGATCCTGTTGCCTAAGTCTTGTAGAAACTGCTGGCCTTCAGAAATGAACATGTTGATTATATTATAAACATTAGCATTTATAAACTAGATGGGATAGATGCAATGTTAGAGCTGATAGTAGGTTGTCCTCAGTGGAAGGGGAGACACCGAAGTCAGGCTTCAATAGGTAATAGAAAAAGTGAACACACATTTACTGGAACAAAGAAAAGAGTAAATGAAGTCAAAGAAAGTGTATTTATAGAATCGCAAATGGACCTGAAGATTCTGCTAATGTAAAAAATGAAATACTCAACTCTGACCACGTGACTAGTTGTGACTGTAGGAGGAAAGACAGTAAGACAAGCCCTCCCCCCTCCCCTTAATAGAGAAGTAGCCAAGAGGTGTGAAAGGAGGCACAGGTTGTCCACGGTGGCCAAAGTCTTGGTTTGTTTTGCTTAACTGCAATTCTTTGCTCAAGTAAGGCTTCTCTTAGAAATGGCAGTAGGAATCATTAGGAAGAGATGGTGATGAACAAAGGAAAAAAGCACCAATAAAGTATTTTTTTAAAGTTACGTAAAATGGCAATACATCTAAAGGTGATATACGTTAAATTAGTTCCCTAGTTTGCAGAAGCCAGAATATCTACTTTCTGTATATTTTATCTTTGTATAATAAGACACAAATGCTTTTGGAGAAACATTAATGCTGGAATCTTCTACCCAACAACTAACTTGTCCCATTCTTATGAGAAAACATAACATTATTCTGTTATTCTTTTACACAGCAAAATTTTCACAGTAATTTGCCAAAGTTTCACTAGTTAATTGTCTCTTCAATAAACATGGAGGTCTGAGCTCATTGTTCCCAGAAGCTCATTGTTCTTAAGAAGTGGCAGAGCTCAGCTAACACTGCAAGGCATTTATGTCTGTCTCTGACCACTAGTTTTCAACTCAGATTAGAGATATTTTCAGAACCTGGTCCCTCTTTAAAACAAAACACCAAAAGACTTATGATGGAAAAAATGCTATCCATATCCAGAGAAAGAACTATGGCATCTGAATGCAAATCGAAGCATACTATTTTCTCTCTTTTTTTTCCTTTCTCATGGTTTTTCCCTTTTGTTCTGATTCTTCTTTCACAACATGACTAATGTGGAAATATGTTTAATATGACTGTACATGTATAGCCTATATCAGATTGCTTGCTGTCTTAGGGAGAGAGGAGGGGAAGGAGGGGGAAAAATTTGGAACTCGAAATGTTGAAAACTATCTTTACATGTGATTGGAAAAAATAAAATACTATTAAGTGGATAAATATATATTAAAAAAACAACAAAATAAAAAACCACACACACCTGGTGTTCTGCTGTTAAACTGCAACCATCTGACAAATATATATGTACAGTAAACTATCAGATATCCCACATTTCTCCTGAGCCATTGCCACATTCGAGTTGACTAATCAGACTCCCCACTCTCTGTGGCATTAAACTAAATATCTCCCTTACCCTTGCCATGTTTCCATTACTTTGCTCATAATACTTCTACTGTTTCCTAATCCACACAACTGATCACGTTTTAGATTATTTCAATTCATTTTAAATGAAGTCATTCTCTCCTGCTAAAAACAAAACCTCACAGCTTCAGTTTATTTCTCAGAAAATTAGTTTTTTAAAATGAAGTTTAAACAGATTAAGCTTCCAGATATAAAACCCCAGTGTCTCTCTCCATCATTATGGTGATTTTTAAAGACTTCTTGATAAGTAAAAGATAGCCAAGATTTAAAATGCTGTAAATCAAGAACAGGATTTGGAATGACCATGAGTCACACAGCAGAGTAGCGGTTGAGGCACAATAAATAGAAGGGGAAACTTCTTAAGAATTAGTACAATCTACAAGTGTAAGGCACTGTCTTGGAATGGAGTAGCTTTCCCCTTATAAACGTTTCTTCAAACAAAGGTTGTGTATCTACTTGTTAGGAATGTGATAGGTGAGATTCTTGGACAGATACATATTAGACCATGTGGTTCCTTCCAGTTCTGAGATCCTATGAAAGTTAACCTTCTCCTGTGAGCAAACATTAGATATTTTAGTCTCCAAAAAGAGAGAGAGAGAACTAATGAACTCTGATGGTAAATTTATAGATGTTACACTTATAGATAATAAAGGAGATGTGGGAAAACAGGCACATTGACACACCCTGGATTGAGCTGTGAATTGGTACAGCCATTCTGGAAAACAATTTAGAACTATGGCCAAAAGGTTACTAAATTGTGCACATACTTTAATCGAGCAATATCACTACTACACCTCTACCTGAAAGTGATCAAAGAAAGAGGAACAAGTTCTATCTGTACAAAAATATTTGTAACACCTCTTTATATAGTGGCAAAGAACTGGAAACAAAGGGGGTGCCTATCAACTGGGGAATAGCTGAACAAATTATAGTATAGAAATATAATGGATTACTAGTGTGCTGTAAGTAATGATCAAGGGGATGTTTTCAGAGAAATCTAGGAAGACTTATAGGGACTGATACACAGTAAAGTGAGCAGAGCCAGGAAAACAATTTATACCAAAATGTCATCATTGCTAAAATTAATAATTTTGAAAGACTAAAGAACTCTGATCAAAACAAAGATCAATAAACCAGTGATGATGAAGACTGCCCCCATATAGACAGATGATTAACTAATGTGCAGAACGAGAAACACATTTTTGGACTTGACCATTATGACAATTTGTTTTGTTTGATTCTGCTTATTTGTTATAAGGGTTTCTTTGTTTTTTTCCAGTTGAGGCAGAGAAGGTAGTAGGACAGAAAAAATATACATTCTTGATAATTTAAAAATAAAACTTAACTTAAACAACAACAACAAAAAATGTCTTCAGACTCATTATGACTCACTGAAAAATCTTACTTTGCTGTTACTTGGTTAATCTCTGTTAAATTTTGGGGTTGTTAATTTCACCTTGCAAAAATAATTCCTTTAGGAAAATTAATACTAGTGCTTATCTTTTAGGGAATTTTGTAGCATTTTACAACTCTGAAACCTGTACATAAACTAATAATTTTATTTCATAAATTAAAATCTGGATTTTGATAAATTGATGGTTAATATTTATCAAAAAGAGAAAATTTAATTTTTATAACACTTTATGAGAACAGAAGCTAGAATATAAAAGACTCACAAAGAAACAGAACATTTAATTTATATAATTACAAAATCCTAGATTAAAGATCTCAGAGGTCATCTAGTCCAACCCCACCCCATCCCAACTTATATATGAAGATGAATAGGTAGCTGGTTGTGAACCTTACTTCATCTTATATGGAAGAAAAAAAAATAGGAAATGTACACATTAGAAATCACCAAGTTAAAAAAAAAAAAGAAATCACCAAGTTTTCAACATAAATGTAAGATCAAAAGATTTAGAACTGGACAGATTCTTAAGGTTTTTCTAACCCAACCCCCTTATTTTACAGATAAGAAAACTGAGACTGAAAAAAATTAAATGACTTGCACAAGGTCATATAGGTAGGTAGTAAGGGACAAAGTCAGGTCTCAAACCCAACTCCTTTGATATCAAATGCAAAACCTGTTGCACACATCATGCCACCTTCTAATGTGAATTCCTTAGAAATCAATACCAAAAAAGTATCTAGAACATTCATCAGTATGGAATTCTGGCAATCTAGACTACTAGATCAAGGAGCATGAAATTCTATGTGATCATCTGTAGCTAAATAACTTATAAGAGTTAAGTAACATTTTAATAATAGCAGTATATTATGATTCCCCAAAAGCCTTGAGTCACCTCTGTATCTTATATGATCTAGTTTCAAGTTTCCCCTAAGAATGTTTTAAAGTTAGGCCCAAAGAAAATGCAAACTATGTACATGTCCCTGTGTATGTGCACACATGCATGCATGTGCACATACATATAACTCCTTTAAATAAACTCTACTTTGCAGCAACACAGCAAGAGACCACTCAGAAATCTGTATACCTCACAAAGTCTAGTCAAAACTAATCAGCTTCTTAACACATTTTTCCTACATCCACATAGAAAAAGGATGCATTCAGACTGATAACCCAACAGTAACAGCCTATTTAACACAAATGATCATCTATGAAAACAGCTTTTTGAGTAAACTAATATATAAAAAGAATCCTTCTAAAGATTAAGTGTCAATAGCTATAGAATCAAACTTTTGAGAATGTGTAATTCCCCTGATATGGAACTATACATGATCTGAAGTCAAACTGAAAAATAAAATTAAATAACAACAGATACCAATATCCATAGCAAAAACAAAACGCAACAACAATTAAAACATCTTCTCTTGAATAGGATAGAGGGGAATCTCTTGAAAGGAAAAAAGTATCACAGATATTAATACAGTCCTAAAAGGAAACCAAGCATCTGGTCATTATCATAAAAGTCACACAAAAACCAAAGTGTCCCAAAGTAGTCAAACTTCTTTCCCATCATTAACTGGAAATCAAAGCTAAAATAGCACAATACTGGCCAAAGGTAAACATCTACTAAGGGAAACCATCCCTTACTTTCCATCCTCTGAATATTACTTGAATAGCTCCCAGGTGAAATGGATTCCCATAGACCTGCCCTTGCCATCTCTGAGTTTTCAAAGACTCTGTGTCCTAAAGAAGCAGAGAATTTGTGTCTCCTATGCCCCCTTTGACTTGATCAAAGAATAAGCCTCAACATCCTCTTTTGAATGGACTAAACAACAGATGTTCATTCACTGACTTCCAGTTTGAACCAGAAGGAAGGAAATAAAAAAGGATGAGCTGTTGTTATTTGTAGTCTCCATAGAGTTCTTGCTCTCCAGGCAGATACCCAGGGAACTAGACAAAAGCCCCACATAATGGCACAAGTGTGTGGAGGAAGAGGGAGAGGCAGCTCCACAGTGTAAACCATGTAATACAATAAGCGCGGTTGGGATTAATGATCTAAAACGTAAAAGTAATAATAATTTTATTGTATATAATTTTATTTTATATATAATTGTATGATTAAATTTCTAAATTTAAGTAATTATAAATATAAATTTATGAGGAAAATGAATAGTATAGAGTTCCCTAAATTATGGAGAAGAGAAAAAATTTATCAAGTAAATGGAAGAAATCATTGGAGACAATAGGTTTGATTACTGTATAGTTATTAAAGAATTTTTGCATGACAAAAAGAAATTTCTCCAAAATTAAAAGGAAAGAAAGAGATGGGGAGGGGAGAAGCACTTGCAGTAAATGTAGCTGATAAAGATCTGATACCCAGATTTTCAAGGAATCTATCTATAAGAGTAATAGATACCCTCCCACTAAAGAGTAATGAAGATATATTTTTGAAGAGGGGAATATAGTTAAAAATCACATTAAAAACTATCTTCTCTATTACAGAAACATAAGTTAAAAACAGCTTATTTATCATCAAATTCACAGGCAAGAAAAAAATGAAATCCAAAATTAGTGATGGAAAAGAAGGCATTTTATTACACTGCTGATAAGGCTAACTTTTGAAGAGCAACCTAGCAACTGAGTCACAAAATTTGTCATACACCCTTTGACAGGGCAACGCTATCACTATTAGGATCAAATCCTGAAGACATTCAAATTTTTTCAAAAAACATGTCTGCACAAAAATATTAATGGCTGCTTTATTTTTTTTTTTTTACAGATTCACAGAATCTCAAAGGTGAAAGCGTCCTCGGAGGCCACCTAGTCCCTGAACAACAATTCCTTTTACAATATACCTGACAAGTGCTCATCAATCTTCTCCCTGAAGACTCCTAATGAAGAAGAACCCACTACCTCCCTCCAGGTGGACCCTTCCATTTGGAGATAGCTTTCATTGATAAGCACTTTTTCCTCATATGAAAGGGGTTTTGTGGAAAGAATATATAATTTATGTAGGTTTGAATTCCAGCTCTGCTACTTACTACTTTGGGCAAGTCACTTCTCTCTCGGCCTCAGTTTCCTCTCTGTGATAGGAGATTATTTCTAAGGTCCCTTCCAGCACTAAAAGCCATGCTCCTATAAGCAAACTGTTTAAAGAATCTATCCCAAATGTTCACACGGACTATTTATGCTGAATCTGTTTCTTGCCAACTTTCACTCATAGCTCTTATTTCTGCTTCCTGGGATCAAGTAGGACAAATCTGATCCCTTTCCCACATGACAGTCTCAGATACTTGAAGACAATCATCATTTTTCCCCTTAACGTTTGCCTCTCCAGGCTAAATACCCCTACCTCATTCTAACCAATCACCATGAACCATGATCTCACCATTCTAAACATACTTCTCTGGATATTCTGAAGTATATTAATACATTTGTAATAGCAAAAAACCGAAAATCTATATTACTAATAATTAAGACATGACTGACTAAATTTTTGCAATATCCAATATCATGGTGACACAAAATAACAAATATGAAGAAATAAAAGAAGGGAATATCCATATGAAATTATGCAAAGCATGGTCAGCTGATAAAACCAACAAAGACCCAGACTACTCAGACCTGCAACTACATTTTTAAAGCCAACAAAGGCAAGAGTTCTTTGTAAATACATAGACAAATTTAATCAAACTGAGTGATTACATTTTCACTGTTTTCCCAATATGAGCATTTCTATTATGTTATTATTTGTAAGAATATTGAACCTGAAAGACCTGGTTTCAAATCTCCACCTATAACACTAAGTGGCTGTGTGGCCACGTGCAGGCTTTGGAACTTAAGGATGCAGAGGTGAGAAAAAAAAATTGACAGAACAAAATCAAAAGAAAATAAGATGCAAAGAATACAAGATCTTTATAAATAATGGAAACTGAAATAAGTGGTGAAAAGATGTGAAAAAAGGCAGTTTTCAAAAGAAGAAACGCAAACTATAAGTTCTTCAAATCATCATAAGATAAATTAAATGCAACTCTGGCTGCTCCAACTTAATACTCATCGTATTTGTACAGAAAATAAAAAGTAAAAATGGCTAATAGAGGGGCTGTAATAAGATAAGCCCTATTGTTAGGGCTGAAAATTGGTTCATTTTGGAAAATAAGTAGAATTATACTAGAAAATTCACTAGTCTTTGATCTAGTAATTCCATTACTATTATACAGCTTGAAAGAATCCATCTAAAATGCAATTTATACACAAAAATATATGTTGAAAATAAAGCATACCCATAAAATGGATAATGGATGAATACACTGTGGTATATGAATGGGATGAAATATTTATTTTTGCACTATAAGAAATTATAGTGTAACTTTCATAATAGAGCTTTGCTATGCACGTCCAAATCACCTAAGAAAGAGGTGGTTGGTGGGTTGGTTTTTGTCTTTCATTCTCAAAGAGGACCAAAATGACATCACTATGCTAGGGTCAAGTTACAGTGTGTCTGACTATAGTTGATCAGACTGATACGAGCTGGGCATGTTCTATCACAGGTTGGCCACAAATAGTCCATGTGAACATTTGGGGTAGATTCTTTAAATTTTTGCATCTTGCCTTTCTTTTAAGCTGTTTCAATTCTGCTTTGTTCATACAGCACAGCACCCTCTCTGATGTGGGCATGCCATGCTGAGTGGTCCTGGGCCAGTGTCTCCCATGTCACTCAATCAATTGTAAAGTTCTTAAGACAGGCCTTGAGAGTCATCTACCTGAGAGGCAGTGTGGCTTCAGAAAGGGCCAAGGAATGGTAAGATATGGTATTTGCTGCCCAACAACTCCAGAAGAAATGCCAGGAGCAGAACAGAGGTCTGTACACGTTTGTAGATCTGTCAGTCATGAGGACTTATGGAAAATTATGTCAAAATTTGGTGGCCTGGAGAAGTTCACCAGCATTGCGCATCAATTTCAAAACAGAGGTACCCATGTAGGAGATAGTAGGAATCTGCTTCTGGAAAAAGATAATCTTGTGTTCCCCTACCATATGGGTTGTAGTAGCTGCTTTCCATGGCCGTACAGCCAGAATAGGATGCATCTTTAAAACTACCAGAGTGGAACAGTCTTATTCTCTCTTTCTAATAGTGCACAGGAGAGCTGAAAGTCTTGTTTACCCACAGCATGGGCACCATGAACTAAGCCAAGTAGAGGGAATGGCTACTTTTCCCTTCTCCCTTAGGCCCTGTGGTCTCAACAATTAGGTTTAGAGTTTTTGTCTCTTTTACTTGTCCTTTTCAGTTCCAGGTGCAGGCAGCACCATGATGACCTTGAAGGCAGGATTCCAGACTGGTTATTGCTGCCAGCTCAGTGGGGATTCTGAGAAACCAGGGTGCTGGACACAAGCCCATGGGGGCTTTGGACTTGGTGAGACCATGCTGCATAGGAGCTAAGGTAAGCTTGTGAACCTGATCTTCTTTTGCTTCCTAAAGACTGAGGTGATGTAAGAGAAAATTTTGCCCCACCCAGGGGCGGGTGTGTAGGGGTGTGTGTGTGTGTGTGGTGGGGTGGGGGTTAATATGTTTGTTCTTGCTATATTTTTAAACCAAATATTCCTTTGTAAAAGCTCATCTGACCACTAAGTGGTCAAATGTAATTGGGGTTCAGGAGAGTTCTAAAATCAGGGAAACACAATCAGTAGGGGCTTCAACTAATTGTGAATGTCCCAAACTCTATTAAAGGTACTAGAAAACACTGGGGGCAGGGTGAAATGTAATATACTTGACCTTCAAGCAATGGGGGCCAGGGTAGTCACTTTTATATCATGATGACTGATCTTGGCCCTAAAGAGAAATGAGGAAAGTCACCTTCTTTTCGGTGGAGAAATGTGAGGCTATGTGTATGAATATTCATATACTATTAGATACATTGTTAAATATGTTGGTTGAGTTTACATGACAACCTTTTCCCTTGATACAAAGTAAAGGCTCACTGGGGATGGGAGGGGAATACAAACAGGTGTATCCAGAAATGACTATGTTTTAAAAAAAAAAAGACAGGAATTGAATTTAAAAATTCAAAAAATCTTGTGAGAATTTATATGAACTGATGATGAGCAGAGTAAACAGAAGCAAGGGAAAAATTTACACAATGGCCATAATATTGGAAAGGCAAACAACACTGAAAGATGTTAGAATTTTAACCAATGTGGTAAAAGAAAACTACCTGGAGGCAAGGACTGCTTCCATGTTCATATTTATATCCCCAATATCTGGCACAGTGTTTTTAACACTTAGCAAGTGTTTGTTAATTCCATTTAGTTGACTAGTACTGATTTCAGAGTACTCTTAATGAAACATACCTCCTTCCTGTCAGCAGAGAGACTGGACCACAGGGCCAGAATCAGCCTACATTGTCAAATATGGTCAAAGTCATGGGAGGGGGGAGGGAGGGGAAGGGGGTGGGTGTGTACACATGCATATCCCTACCTCCCTTTATACCACAAAGAAATGAGAGATAAAGACAGGAGCAGAGAGAAAAACAAAGATAAAGTGAGAAAGAGACAGAGAAAAGAGAGAGACAAAGGGAGAGGATGAGAATGAAATTAAATTCAAGGTATTTGGGCTGAGACTAGATAATCAAAAGAGAAGCAGAAAGACTCTATGGGAGGAAACTAGGTTAGTAACCTAACCCTAGGGATAAAGTATCTGACTTACAAGAGGGAGAAAATTAGCATAACAGTTTAGTGGAGGAAAATACAAACTTAGAAATTACAACTTTAAATGTGAAAGGATCAAATTACCCATTAAAAAGTCAGAAAATGGCAGAATGAATAAAAATCAAGGCCCAACAATAAGAAATTTATTTAAAATATAAAAAAAAATATGAGTGAAAAGGAGGGGCTGGAACAAAATTTATCATAGTCCAGAATATCCCCAAAATAAGCAGAAGATGCAATGATGACTTCATATGAGGCAAAAATTAAAATGGAAAACGATGACAGAGTTAAAGAGAAACTACATTAAAGTCACCATAGATAATCAAAAAGTACCATTATTAACTATATGCACCAATAATATATCAACTGAGCTCTTAAGGGAAAAGCTAAATGAATTACAAAAAGGCTTTGAAAATAATCATTCAACCAATAAGTATTTATTCATTACCTACAATATGACAGACATGCTATGCTAAATACTAGGGAGAACAGTTATTGGTGAAGCCTACCAAATTTGAGAAAACTCTATGGTTAAAACTTTTCTTTTAACTAGGCCTGTGATTTCATCAGTGAAGGAAATGACCTCTGCTAATACACAGGTAATTTCTCAGGCAACTTAACTTTTTAGAAAGTAACCTTGTGATATTGAGAGATTAAGGAATGTGCCCATGATTACAATTCAGTATGTGTCAAATGAGAAATTGAAACTAGGTCTTCCTGACTCCAAGGCCAGGTCTCTATCTACTATATTACACAGCCTTACATGGGTAAAGCTACTTACCTTGACTGTCATTTGCTTTGAGCTTAGTGATATATGTATTTCAGCAGAACTATGATCATGGTAATTCACATTTATATATTATAACACAATAATTATAGAAATTTTAATATTCTTTCAGAGCTGGGTAAATCTAGCAGAAAGATTAACAAAAAAGAAAAACATAAAGATGATCAGATATTTGGAAAACCAAATTACCAATAAAAATGAAAAAGGTAAATTCATAACAAATAGAAAGGAAATAAAGGATTAACAGAAACCACTATACAACATAAATGCAAGAGATATCAATACAAATTTCTTCAAAAATAAGCTACTGAAAAGCTTCACAGAGCATTGTCAAGAATCATCGATACTTCCTAAAAGTTTATTGATCCTTGGGTGTGGCCTTTCAACTGAGTCCAAATTTTACAGAACAAATCCTTTATTGAAGGGATTTGTTCTGTGAAGTTTGGATCCAGTCAAAGGGCTGCACTTGAGGACCCAGAGGGCCACATGTGGCCTCCAGGCTGCAAGTTCCCACTCCTGTTTTTGTCTCTTCTTTGCTGAGGCTTATTCCTCTTATTTTATTTAGCCATATTGTTATAGTTAGCATTTTTAGTTCTATACAAGACTAATAGTGGGGAGAAGGTATATTCTTGCTTTACTCCTGAACTTCCTGGGCAAACTCCCATTTTTTTCATTGCAAATGATACTATATCTTGGTTTTAAATATAAACTTTTGATCAATTAAAGAATGATTCTTCCATATCTATGCTTTTTAGGGTTTTAACATAAATGAGTACTTAATTAATCAATGACATCTGTTGCAGATTTTTATCAGCCTCATGTGATTTTTGTTGCTAATTATTTTCTTAATATTGTACCTGCTTTAAATCCAATTTTGTCACAGTGAATTATTTATGATCTATATTGTTATAATCCTTTTGCTAATATTTTATTTAAATACTTACATTAATATTAGTGATATTGATTTATAGTTCTCTTTTTCTGATTTTTCCCTACCTGTTTTTTGTAGCAGTGCTATATTTGTTACATAATGGGAGGTCAGTAGAATGTTTTCTTTCTCGATTACTAGGAATAATTTTTCTAGCATATGGATTAATTGTTCTTTAAATACTTGATGGAATTAGTTGTAAGTCCATCCAGATAAGGTTTTTTGGTAGTTTATTTATAGCTTGTTCAGTTCTTTTTTGAGATTAGATTGTTTAATGTTTTGTATTTTTATTTTTTATTAATTTAAATATTTTATTCCTTTAGGTAATAATCAATTTCCATAAAATCAGTTATTTGGCACTGGTTATCAAAAGAGCAATAGAAAAGTGGGTAGAATAACAGCTAAAAACAAATGAGCAAAATGGCCCAGATAGATTTCAGAACACAAACTACTTAGAGAAAGACTCCATATTCAACATAAATTAGTGGAAGAAGTGGGGGGGGGGGCGGAAAGAAGGTAGAGAGGAGAAAAATGCAAACCATTAACAACCATATGAAAGAATATTCCAAATGACTAATAGTAAGAGAAATGCCAATCAAAATTAATTTGATGCTTTACCTCACACCTAGCAAATTAGCAAAGATGACAAACAATGAGAATAGTCAATGCTGGAGAGACTGTAGAAAGACAGGCAAACTAATACATTGTTGGGGAAGCTGTGAAGTAGTAGAACCATTTTAAGAAAGCAATTTGGAATTATCTAAATAGAATGGCCATTCTCTATGACTCAGAGATTCCACTGATAGGCATATATCTCAAGATTACTGATAAAAAGAGAAGTCCCATATATACCAAAAATGTTTATTGCAGCAGTATTTGTGGTAGCAAAGAACAGAAATGAGGTAGATGTTCATTGATTGGGGAATGGCTATAAATAAATTATGGTACATGAATATAATGGAATTATACTGTGCTGTAAAAAACAAAGAACAATATGAATAAAAAACATAGACTTAATTGAACTAAATAAAGCAAGTGACATAAGCAGAGGCAAGGAAACAATATACATGATGACTAGAATGATGAAAATGGAAAGAACCACAAAGCAATTAATAAGAAAGTACTTCCCCCAACACCTTTCCAGAGGTAAGGAGCCTGTGTTGTAGAACACCGTATATATTGTCAGTTTTTTTAAATATGTTGATCTGTTTTGCTCATTTTCCTTTTTCTTTCTCTTCTTTTTTTTTAGAATTATTTCTTACATGGGATGACTGGGAAAGGGGAGGTGGAGAGATACAATGGGAATTTAAGCTATATAAAAACAAATGACATTCATAAAATTTTATTTGTAAAACCTAGTGTGGAAAACGGGAAGTAGTTTGGCATAAAATAGGCTTAGAACAGTGTTTTACACTACATAGCACAATAAACTCCAAATGGATAAATAATCTAAATACAAGTGGTAATATCATTTTAAAAAACATTTAGAGTAAAATGAAAGAGTGTATCTTTCGCAGCCAAGGTTAGGGGAAGAATTCATAACTACTTAAGGGATTGAGATCACAAAAGATAAATGGATCATTTCCATTTTTTAAAACTACAAAAATTCTGTTCAAATAAAATCAATGTAGAACAAATAACAAAAGGTATAGATTTTTTTGAGGTGGGGGGTCAGAGATTGTACAAGCAAATAAGAACAGCAGCATGGTAAAGTGGACCGCCTTGGAATTAGGAAGGTAAATTCTACTTCAGACAAGTATTAGCTATCTGACCTTGGGTAAGTCTTATAACCTTTGTTGGTTTCAGTTCCTCATTTGTAAAATATGGGGGTTGAACTTGATACCTGTTAAAATCCCTTTTAACTTTAAATCTATGATCCTATGATCTGAAGTAGCTCTGATAAAAGTCTGATATCTAACATCTATAGAGAATTGACTCAAGTATCTAAGACAACAAGTTGCTATCCAACTCATAACTAGTCAAAGGATATATGCAAAGAGTTTTCAAAATTCAAAATGCAATCACATGAAAACAATACTAGAAATGATTAGTAAAAGAAATACCAATTAAAGTAACACTTCATACCCATCAAATTCACAAAAAAAAAATTAGACAAATAGACAATGTTGAAGGACTTGTGAACAGATGGACACACTGTTGGTGAAGCCTGAATTAGTTCAATAATTCTAGAAAACAATTTGGAATTATGTGAGAAAAGTTATCAAACTATCCATTTTCCATCATTCCTCTAGTGGGCATTTACCCCAAAGTCAACAAGAGAAAGGTCCTGTATGGACAACGCAGCATTGCTGTGTGTGGAAGTAAAGTAGACATCCACTGAGTTGGGAATGGCTGAACTAATTGAACTAATTGAATGTTCTGAAATCTTTTTGTGCTGTAAAGAATGACAAAGAAAAAGAATTCCAAGAAACATGGAAAGAGTTATATGAACTGATATAGAGCAAAGAAAGCTGAACTTGGAGAATAACATATGCAATAACTACAATAATATAAATTATGATGATTCTAAAAGATAACAGAATAAAGATCAAATATAAAGGCCGATGTTGGTTCCAGAGGGCTTTTGCTGGAACACATTTCCTTCTGGTTAGAGAAGCGGTAAATCCGTGGATAAAGAATGCTATATATACAGTCAGTTACAGTCATTGTAACAGGTTGGTTTTGCTTACTGGTTTATCAGTATTTTGTTCTGTTACTAAATAAGGAAGGGTACTGTTGGGAGGCAGCTTGATATAGTGAAAAGTATGCTTTATTTGAGCCAGAAGACCTAGTTTTAATACTCATTGTTTCATTTACTACCAGTGTAACCTTAAGCAAGTGCCCTAAACTCTATGGCCTCAGTTTCTGCCCCTGAAAAATCAGGGGTTTTCCTAGATGACCTCTAAAGTCCATTCTGGCTCTAAATCTATGATCCTAGATGGAGAAAGGCCTTTTGGGAAGTTATCGCGATGTTTAAAAAAACTCATCAATAAAAGGTAAAGCAATTCTATTAACCCTGGTGAATTTTTCTTTTCTTTATAAAGTTAGGCAGGGCAAAGGCATCCCATACTGGGAGATCTCCCCCAGGCCCTACTCTGGCCTGTCACTGGACAAATTCCATGAGACAGACCCAGCTTTACTTTATAAAAGTCAGCAAACATGTCACCTGAAACATTCTGCAGGGAAAACGTCTACCCTCGCAGAGGTTGCCTTTCTGCTGAGTTGTTACAACAAAGATATTAAATTAAATGACTGCATACACTGTCATCTTTAAATAAGAACTCAGGCTCGGTCATGAATCTAAAAATGTTTCAAAGTGCTTAATGAGATAATCTTTAACAGGCCTTGGGGGAAAAGTCTGAGAGCCTGGGAGGAGTTGGGAATCCTACTATATACTCACTACTACATACACACACACACACACACACACACATACACATACACATACATATATATATATATATATATATATATATATACACACACACATATATACTGAAACACAGTCATTAATCTTTAGAATTAGGCCTTAGAATTCAGCGTCTAACATACCCATTTATAAGAAGTTAAATGACTTGTTTAAGGTCACTCAGCTAACAGGTAAAAGAGCCAGGAGCAGAATTCAGTTCTTCAGACTCCTAATCTATCCAGTGTTCTTTCAAGTGCTTCTCTATGGGGAAAACTCATTGTTCATATTTCTTTAGGTCAGTGCATCAAGGAGAAGCCCCAGAGTCATCCAAAATTATGAAGGTCTTCTTAAGGAGAAGAGAAGGAAAAGAAGTGAATTATGAAAGCTTGGGTAAGGAGAAGAGTAAAGCACACCTACCTCAAAAAAAAAAGATATGAAAGTTACCTCCTTCTATTCTTAAACAAGAGATAGAGGTAATAAGAGAAAATAGATCATTTCAACTACATAAAATTTAAAAGCCTTTGCATGAACCAAATCAATACCGTTAGATTAGGAAGGGGAATTTTCAAATGGGAAAAATCTTTGCATCAAATGTCTCTGATAAAAGTCAGAAATACAAGGCATATAGAGCATTAACACAAATATGTCAGTGCAAGTGCCATCATCCAACAAAAAAGTAGCAAAAGTCTATGAACAATATTCAAAAGAATTACGAACTATCACTAATCATATGAAAAATTGTTCTAGATCCATAAAAACAAGGGAAATACAAATTAAAACAACTGTGAGGTTTCTTCTCACACCCACCAAGTTGACAAAGCCGACAGAAGATGGAAATGGTCAATACTGGAAAGCCTATAAGACAACAGGTATCTACTGTTATGGAACTGAACTAGGCCAACCATTGCAAAAGACAATCTGGGAATTGTGTGAGAAAAATCTCTAAACTCTTCATATCTACCTTGACCCAGAGATCCCACTACTAGGGACATACATCTAGGAGGTCAAAGACAAAAAGAAAAGTCCCATTTAAACAAAAATATTTATTGTGGCACTTACTGTGGTAGCAAAAATTGGGAATAAACAGAGTGTCCACTGATGTGGGAGTTACTGGACAAATGAATGAAAATTCATTTCATTCATTATAAATGAAATGGAATATCACAGTACCATAAGAAACATAGGGAATTCAGAGAAATATGGCAAAGTTTATATAAACAGATATACTGAGTAAAGTTAACAGAGGCTGGAGAACAATATAAACAATGACTGCAATAATACAAATAAAACTTTAAAATGAAGTCAAATGCTAAGTAATTATGATGAATCTTGGTCCCAGGAATGGAAATGAGGAAATGGATTTTTCTTTTTAGTTGAGAAGTGAAGGACCTCAGGTGTGGAATGTGGCATACATCATCAGATGTGGTCACTCTAAGTTGGTTTACCTTAATTTTTTCTTTGTTCCGAGAAAAGACTCTTGACAAGGGGTGGGGGGAAGGAGATGGGTAAAAAACATATATTCAGAAATGTGCATGATATAAAAACAAAAGGTATTATTTATATTTATTTAAATAATGTTTATTTAATAATATTTAAAGATAATCATAAAGACAGCTTATTGACATTGAATAGAAGGGTACAAAAATATAAGCATTGGTTTAAGGAACTGATCAGTTTTTCGATGCAGTGGCTTGACCATCAGAGTCTTAAAATATGATGTTTTAATATGTATGGCAGACTTAGGGTTGTGGAAAACACTTCAAAAACATGTACTCCCGTGTTTTCCCTTTCATCCTTGGATCACAGAATGTTAGAATTGGAATTTAGAGATCATGATTTTGAACCCTCTTGTTTATCTTTACTTTGCTTCCTATACTGATAATTGTAACACTAGCCAATGGGTCTCATGTTCTTTCATGCTAGATTGTGATTTAAGTCTCAAGATTTCAATCTAAGTTTTAGGTAATCAAGCATGGTACCACAAAAACTAAACTAGGAATCCATCCTGTACTAGAAGACACTAAATGCTATCAGTCTCACTATGGATGACTTGAACATTTTCTAAAGCTTAACTAATGTTGCAGCCAAACAGGTACATTGATAGGCATATTGCTTGGAGGATGAGAAGGGGTAAAGTGGGGAGCTGTAAATTGGTACATTCTTTCCAGAAAGCAATCTGCCAATATGTAACAAAAAAAAAAAAGATAGGCAACTGTTCATACTTTTTGCCCTGGCAAATTTTTTGGGAATATTCTCCAAGGGAATAATCCAAAAGAAAAAAAGAAGTAATTTGTACAACAATGAGCACAGAAGTGGTGTTTAGAAAAGTGAAAAATTAGAAACAACCCAAATGCTCAGCAATAGGGGAACAGCTGAGTAAACCAGGGCACAATAACGCAATACACCTCTTTAAAATGACAAGCATAAAGACTGTCAATAACAGACTGATGGATTTATAATTATAAGCAACCATAGAGATCATCTAGTCCAATCCTGTCATTTACATATGAGAAAACCAAGGCCTACAGAGATTAATTAGGTGACATGCCCAAGGTCATACAGGTATCAAGAGCAGAGCAGGGATTTGTACCAAGTTCTTCCAACTCCAAATCCAATCACATGGAAATAGCTTGTTGCTTTTGTTGTTTGGTCATTTCAGTCATGTATAACTCTTCATAAGCCCACCTGGGGTTTTCTCGGCAAAGATACTGCAGTGGTTTGCCATTTCCTTCTCCAGCTCATTTACAGATGAGGAAAACTGAGGCAAACCTAGTTAAGTGATTTGCCCAGGGTCACACAGCTAGTACCTGTCTGAAGCTGAATTGGAATTCAGGTCTTCCTGACTCAGGCCTGGTGCTCTGTCCACTGCACCGCCCAGCTGCCCTAAAAATATTTACTGCACATGAAATAATATTAAGGAAAAAAGCAGAGTAAAGGGATGACAACTATGTAGATATATGTGAGATTTGAAGATAGATGAGAATTTGGACTAATAAAACATTTAGGATTAAATGCTCATTGGGTTCTTCGGGGGTGCAAAATAGGGTAAAATGAGTAGAGAAAATTTGGGTGTTTTTTAATTTAAATTTTAAAATGCATTACCCTAGTCAAGTGAGGAATACAAAACCCAAATCAAAGCCTGAAACTTCAGCACTCCACAGCCTTATGACAGTCCCCATAGGGTCAAACAACCTCTTGGTGGAATCTGGCAAAAGTGAAGAGATTAAAGCGAACCTATCCTTTGTCACCATGTCATTCCCTGAAAATGCAAATCCAAACTCACTATACCGCCAGGTACTGACACTCTGCTTAGTTCGTGCATAGCAAAAGTGAAGATTTCAGAACAAGAATCGATCTCTCTCTCTCTCTCTCTCTCTCTCTCTCTCTCTCTCTCTCTCTCTCTGGCACTGTCTCTCTCCCCCTCCCCCCACACCCTCACTCCCGTCTCTGTTGTCTTTTTCTCCCTCACTGTCTCTCCTCTATATCTATCTCTCTACATCCAACAAAGACACAAGAATTCAGGCTGGAAAGCTGGGGGATGAGATCCCTGCCTAACCAGAGCCTAACCTCATTCCCCCCTCCCCCCCCCCCAAGGTAATAAAAGGATCCAAGAGAAATCCTCACCTACTTCTGCTTTTTCGATTCTAACTTTCAACGCACTTAAGGGCTTGTCTCTGTATGCGTATGTGTAGTTTCTTCCCAGACATTTAGTAAAAAGAAAACTGCTACTCTTCCTCTTTCAGCCAAACTTCCTGTTCAAAGAGTCTTTTCTCCGAGATCATCTTAAAACAGCTCCCCGCCTCAACGGGACTTGAAACGAGAGAAGGGCTATTGCTTTTAGAGTTTTGAAGCTGTGGTCCCTGAGAAGTGAGGGAAGGAGAGGAAGGAGAATTGCATGGGGAGGAGAAAACCCTTTTCAGCCAGATCTGAGGGGGCTGGACGCAGCCCCTCAGTGCGCGAAAGAAGGGACACTACCGTGCCAACCTCCCTGCCTGAAGTCGGAGGCTGCTGAGGGATGGAGGGTGCTTTCCAAACACCAGCTGGAGAGCGGTTCCTTCCTCTGTCAAACTTGGGCAATCGTTCCATAGGCACTACCCAAAAACACACACTGCTCTCCCCTCCGGGCGCTAAGCAGCTCACCCGGTTTACACAGCGCCAACTTCGTGGCTCGCATACTGACTCCTAGCAAGTCCCAGATCCGCCTGCCAGCCCTCGGCACTCCACTCCCTCTTACCCGCCCCTATCCCCTGTACGCTGGAGGGCTCCGGCAGCACCCATTTACCTGAAGGCGGCCGCTTTCTGCTAAGCCTGCTCACTGCCCGGTTAAACATCTCCAGCTGCCGAGGCGAGACCCGGGGCTGCGGGGAGCCGAGGCAGCAGTGGCCGCCGCGCGCGCTGGAGAAGAGCAGGAGGAGGTGGAGCGTGCAGTGCCCCAGCCCCAGTGCGAGGCCCCCACCTCTGGAGGCGCCGCGTGGCGCGCTCAGTGCGCCGCCGGCCCACTACGCGCTGTGCGCGCGGGGGCACTTCCCGGGCTCCCTCGCCCTTGGCTTTTCCCGCGCTCCTCTTTTCTTCTCCAAGCTTCTCCGAAGTGTGAGGGCGGCGGTAGCAGGCTGAAACTTAACCACCCCCTCCCACCAGCACCTCTCTCCACTCTCCCTAGTGATAAACCTCGCCTGGAAGCACTGGTGCCCACCCGTGCGGTGCTGGATCCAGGGCAAGGTGCACTGGAGAAAGAAGCGCTAACGGAAGGGAGAGGGAGAGGGGAGAGGGAGCTTGAGAAGGGTGTGGGCACTGAAGGAAACAGAGCTCCAGATGTTGAGCCTAGAGCAGCAGTTACTGCTGCTGCTGCTGCTGCTGCTGCCAAGCTACACTGAAATAGAGTACCGTTCTCCCTCCCCCGTCCTCTTTGAGTCTCCCGGAGGGTGTCCTGAGGAGGAATGAGTGAGGACAGCTGGGAAGTCTTGACACCTGTGAATCCCCTCTCTGTTTCGATTGGCCCGAGATAAGGAACTTCTTAACTATTTTAAACCCCAGGTTGTGTATACGAGAATAAAAATTAGGAAGGCACTCTATTTGGAGTGCTGTTACAATCAGATAGCTGAACTGATTGTTAAGCTAAGAGATGTGAGTTCCGGTCCCAACAGATCTACGAACTGATCTGAGTCTTTTGACTTCGGGGGCGCGGGAGGGGGAGGCTGGATAGGGAGGGCGGGAGATTTTGGTTTACTCCATAAAATGAAAGAATTGAACAAGATGATCTTCAAGATCTCTTCCAGATCAAAATTTCTATGGATCTTCCCATTTCGGTAGTGTTTATTAGGATCTGTTATAGATGCTCTCTTCTCTCTGTCGCCTTACTCCACTTTGCGGGGGGGCGGGGGGCTGGGATCTGTGTATTGACCTCGCGGCTTGGAAACTCCCTGTACCAACGCAGCTGATAGCTGCTCAGCAAAACACATTGAATAGAATCCCACACTTGGGGTGCAGAAAATGTGAGTTCAAAACCTACCTCACACACTTTCTAGCTGTGTGACCCTTGGCAAATCACTTAGCCTCAATTTCTCCTTTTGTAAAACGGAGCTTGAGAGAATCAATGAGACTATTTTTGTAACTTGCTTTGCAAATCATTAAGTCCGTTTTATCTTTGTATTCCCAGTGTTTCAGCACAGTGCCTCTTATATAAGAGCTGAATCAATTTTTATTTATTGGAAACGAAGGAGTTTTGCCTGGAGGCACTGGAATGTTCAGTAACTTATCCAGGTTCCAAGTACCAATATGTGTCCAGGGTGGGAGATGAGCCTGGGTCTTCCTGATTGGTGTGCTGGCTCTCTAATTGGTCACCATTCTTCTCAAAAGTTCTTGTTCTCAGATGCAGTATTGCCATTTTCCTTTTCCACCTCTCCCCTTTCTTCTTCCCTCCTAGTCTCCACTCCACAACTATAGGCAAGCCATGAGAAGCAGTAATTTTACATTCCTGTAGAATTGGGGAATTTGCAAAGCACTGAATGTGCATCCTTTTATCAGATCCACACAGCAATCTGTGAGAAAAGAACAGGTGTTACCATCCCCATTTCACAGATGAAGACGCTGTGACCCAGGTAGGTTAAAAGATTTGTTTAGTGTATCACTGACATTTCAGTTGCCGGAGTTTAGTTAACAGAGAACCCAGGTCTCCTGGCTCTTGTCTGTTGCTCCTCACTCTATTTTATGTAATGATTTTTAAATGGTTTTTAAAAAATGTCTTGTTCTTACTAATCTTTTGTTCTTATGTCAAATTTTCATGCAATATATTCCTCCCTCCTTCCCCTCATGTCTTAGATAGACCAGATTATAATTATGAACAGCTTTTATATAGTGTACCTTTTACATCCACAGTGTCTCAAAGAGAGGAAGACCTCCCTTCTTGTTCCATCTTTAATATATACTGGCTCTATGACTGTAAGCAATTCATTTAATTTCTCAGTGCTCTGGACAGCTGTCTGAAACCTAAGTTATAGGAAGGGTTCAAACCTGTATTGGTAGAGGAAGCTTCCTTATGCTGGAGTTCCTTCTACCAATGAAATCACAGGAGCCATGCCTGTACTGTGTATATTGTCTTTAAATGATAGTGTATCCATTCAACCAACAAATGTTTACTAAACATCCACTATATGCTAAACGCTGTACAAAATAACAGTCCCTGTCCTCAGGAGCTTACAATCTAATTAATAATAATGATAATGATGATGATGCCATTCAATTCATATAGTGCAAAGTGTTTTGGAAATTAAAGGAGGGAGACATCATATTTAACTTGTAAGTAGGAGGGAGTATGTCAGGGAAGACTTCATAAAGGAGTTTGCATTCGAACCTGGCATTGAGAGATGGGGGTTATTTAGATACAGGGGATTGGGAGGGCAGGGGAAACCAAACAATCCAAACAGAAAGAGTAGCGCTTGGAATGGCAACAAGCCATGTGCCCAGGTGATGGTAAGTTTGTCTGATATGTACTGTGAGAGGTTTACAAAGGTCAGAGCATCACAGATTTAGAGTCAGAAGGGGCCTTAGAGGCCAGCTAGTACATCCTCCCCACCCATTTCATAGACGAGACAACAGACACAGAGAGGCTAAGTGACTTGCCCAGGGTCATAGCTAGTGTAGCCAAGGCAGGATTTGAATCCAGGTCTTCCTGCCTCCAAGTCCAGATCTCTATAACCTGTACCAAGTTAGGGCCAGGTTGTAAAGGGCCTTAAATGCAGCATACAGTGTTTAGAATTTGTTCAATAGTGAAAGGGGAGCTATTAAATTCTTTTGAGCTAAGGAATGATGTATTAAGAATATTTCACTTGCACAGCATGTAAGAAGCTGTACAGAATATGTATCCCACTAGGAGGAAGCTAGTGGCACCATGGGTAGAGTGCTGGGCCTGAAATCAGGATTATCTGAGTTCAGATCCAGCTTCCTATGTTTGTTAATTGTGTGACCCTGTGTGAGTCACTTAACCTCTAACTGGCTACCTACCATGGAAGGGTGCTGTGAGGATCAAACAAAATGATGTTTGTAAAACAAAACAAAACAAAAAAACCACAATATGAATAAGCCTAAATGTACACACACACACACACACACACACACACACACTCACACTTAGTAGTCTTTGGCATATAGTAGGCACTATATAAATGCTTATTCTCTCCCCTCTGAGTGCTTAAATTCTAAGGCCATATGTCTTTGAACTATCAAATGTTCAGGAATAAATTTTTGCTAGTTTACACTCTTGAAAAAAAAAACCAGAGTAACACCCAGCTCACACTGATATATATATTAACTTGATGTTTGAGGCTTTTTAACTAAAATGTTCCTAAAAGGGGTGAGGGGGCAAGACAGATGCTGCTTCTACTTGAGAACAGTGAATAAATGAGCTTTCTCAGTGCCTCCAACAAGCTTGATACTGGACCAGGCAGCCACAGTCCCTATTTCCTCTCTCCCGTGGCTATTTTTAACAACCATGAGACATGCTGGTCTTTGGTTTTATCTCTCCATGTCAGAATTTCAGGAGGACGCTAAGTCACAACCCTGACATCAATTACTCTGCAGGGCTGGTGTGGGTGAGCAAGAAACTGAACAGCTGATGTAGGAATGCTTGAAGTATCTTTTTTTTTTCTTGTTAGGATCAGGATCCAAAGGTTTCTCCTAAAGGTTTGTTTAGACATTTGGGGGAGTAGGAGCAAAGGGAAAAAAAGTAAAGGTTACTGTCATCAATATGTTTGTTAAAGAGCTGTAATTTAATTTGATGGTGCTAGTGACCATGTATCTTACTTATAGTAATAAGTCATATGGAATGTACTTTCTTCAATACAGAGCCTTGTAAGGGCAGCAGAGCAAATTTTATTATCAATTGAGATCAGGTACATAAAGTGCTTTGTAAACCTTAAAGTACTATATACATGTCAGCCATTATTAACTCCCTTTTCCAGATGGGGAAAAGCACTAGTACATGTCCATTATTATTAACCCCATTTTCTAGAAGGGAAAACTGAGGCCCAAAGAGGTTAAGTGGCATGCACATGGTCACCTAGTTAATAAGTCTTGGTGCTGGGATTAGTTAGGATTCAATTTTCTGATCTCAGGTCCTTTATTCTTCCTATTGCACCACTGTTTTTGTTCATTCATTTCATACTGAAGTGGTTTGCCATTTCCTTTTCCAGTTCATTTTACAAATGAGGAAACTGAGGCAAATGGAGTTAAGTGATTTGCCCAAGGTTGCACAGCTAGTAAGTATTTGAGGCCAGATTTGACCTTGGAAAGTTGAGTCTTCCTGACTCCAGGCCTGGCACTCTATCCTCTACACCACCTAACTGACCCCAATTATACCATATTGCCTCTCAAACACAAATTCATCTTTTAAACTTTTTTCTTTTATTCCGAACTTAATAAACGAGGAAAATTTATGTGTGTGGATATATATAACAGAAAAAATCGATTCCACATGAAATTGCAGGTCTCCTATACAGCTTGCATTTTCTTTTTAAATAGTATAAGATCAACCTGTAGCTTTCTCTCTGTTCTTTTCATTTAAAACAAGTTTCAATGGCCCTCTTTTCTTTCCTTTTTTTTTTTTTGCTACTTTCTCCCTATCCCTCTTTGCCCTCTTATCACTCCCCTCCCCCCACCATTTGAAAGAAAAAGAAATGCAAATTTATTTTATTTACTGCTAATTTTCTCTGGTCTTATTTTTACAGGAATACCCTACCTATTGTCATTAGTTGGTTATAGAGGAGAATCATAACATTAGCCAAAATTATGTTAACCAGGACAATTGAAATGTTATCAATGGACAGTTGTCTCAATGATGATACCTGAGGAATCCGTGATGATAGGAGGATTTGGTTATAATTTATTAATGATGTTGGGGGCTGACATCATGCAAAGTATGTCTGTGATTTGGGATGGATTTCAAATATTTGGGACCCATTTTTAAATTATTTTGAAAGTTGAGCTCTAGGAAATCTCACTGGAATTGGTAGTTCCAAATTCCCGAGTCCCCAAAGAAAGTACTCAAACCTAAGTATCCTGCCTAGGATTTCATTAGGAACATCCAAACTCTTCTTCTCTTTCCCAAGAAGTAACTATGTGGAACTTCTCCAGTAGGTTTTTCCTTCTTTAGTAGTGTTAATATTGGTGGAGTTTTTAACCAGTGGCCCTTATCTCATAATAATCTAAATAATTGTCAGTGCTTATAGGTCTGTTTTATCTTCATTCTTCATTTCCTCTCTTCTTTCTTTTCTCTTCCATTTGCTTAGGGGTTTTTTTGTTTGTTTGTTTCATGAGGGATTTGCTTTTCTGCCATTTCTTACCCCCTTCTTTGTCTATTTGTCTTTGTCTCTAAATTGACATTTATTTTTAGTTACACTAATTGCTATCTCTCTAAGCTGTTCTCTCTCTATGCCTTCTCCCCTCCCCCCCATCTGAATTTCTTACTGATTCATTCTTACTAGGGAAAACTTTCCTTTATATCTGCTTTTCTGGACCACACCCTCCCCTTATTTCATTCTTCTTTCAAATGAATCAATATTTATTAAGTGTAGTGTTAGGTGCTGGGGGGCTCAAGGTGGGGAGGGGAAGAGGAGATTCAAAACTGAACAAGAAATGGTCCCTGCCCTCAAGCTGCTTCCTTTTGACTGGGGTGAAATGAGACAACTAACTATAATACACTCCTTTTTAATTTTCTCTTTCCCTATTCTTTTGTTTAAATGTCACTCAACTATGCATCTGCTGTCCTGCCTGGTTTCAACTCCTCGGGACAAGATGCCCCTCCCAGGATAAATTCATCACTTTTAAACTCACCACCAAGCTGCTAACTCAGACCTTGATTGACCTCACCTCCCTCAGCCTCCTCTCCCCCATGACTGGAAGACTGGAGGATGGAGTACCAAACTCCTCCAAATGCCTTCCTTTATAGAGGCAGAAATTGGACTTTGGGTCACTTCATTCTGCATCTGCTGCCCTGCCTGGTTTCAATTCCACTGAACATGATGCCCCCAAATGGGATACCCTATTTCCTGATTCCTCTTATTGTTGTCTTTCACCATTAAATTGTAAGTTCCTTGAGGGCAGGGACTGACCTTTTCCTTAATTGTATCCCCAACACTTAGCACTGGTGCCTGGAATGGGTACTTAAGGGCAGCTAGGTGGCACAGTGGATAAGAGGGCAGGCCCTGGAGTCAGGAAGACTCATCTTCCTGAGTTCCAATTTGTCCTCAGACACTTACTATGTGACCCTGGGCAAGTCACTTAGCCTTGTTTGCCTCAGTTTCCTCATATATAAAAGGAACTGCAGAAGGAAATGGCAAACCACTCCAGTATCTTTGCCTAGAAAACCCTAAATGAGGTCATAAAGAGTTGGACCTGACTGAACAATACCAATAAATGTTTATTTAATTGAATTTCCCTAATTTGACATTGTCCTTCAGCTACTAGTTCCCATTCTTCTCTGTTTCTTTTTCACTTAAAAAGTCGTTTGTTTATTGTATTTCAAAGTACTCTTCCCAAGTATGGCATGTTATTTTTACTATAGAGGTATAGGAAAAGGAGTTGGACATCATTAGAGCTGGAAGATAAAGATCAAGCCCCAAAAGACATGATTTTTTAATTGAGGAAATTAAAATATACCCAGACACCATTCTTTCCTTCATCCTGTGCCACCTTAGCCCTTGGTTATGGGGTTAGGATAGGGAAAAGCATATGAACAATTTTAGTAATAATAATAGCTACCATGTAGCACTTTACATACATTATCTCATTAAGTCTCACAACATCCTTGTGAGATAGTTGTGGTTATTTTTCCCATTTTATAGATGAAGAAACTGAGGCTGAGAAAGGTTAAATGATTTGGCTGTAATCCCACAGCTACTAAGAGGCAGAAGCAGGCTTTGAATTCAAGTCTGCCTAACTCCAAAGACAACACTATCTATTATGCCAAGCTGACTCAATTTCAGAACTCAGAAGCATCCTGCAAACTTCCCTTATCACTGATGTTTACTCTTATTCAGCTCCAACTAGGAAAGGAGTAGACCATGATACTTAAAATGTGGTTGGAACAATTCAAAGGCAGGTTTAGGTGACCGCAATGCAAAGGATAACGAGATTGCTACATGGTAGCCTGCAGATGCCTGAAGCCTTACCTCCATATCATCCTTAAGAGGAAGGATGAGATCAGCCTTTCCCCCCATGTTTTGGTGCTGAAGGACCCACACTGAGATGACCCCAGTTTTCCTTTGGTTGTCCTGCCAAGGATGAATCTTAAGTAGTTGGACTAGTGATAAGTGAACATACAAAGATACAAATGGACAGGAAGTACAATGCCTAAATCCCCACATTGCTAGCCTCTCAGAGGACCTGGAATTCTCCTTTTTCCAAGTGCAGGAATTTTAAAAACTGGCACCCTATCACAGTTCCAAAAGAGATAATTACATTCTTTATAACGATAACAAGTAAATTTATGTAGCATACTTTCTCCAGAAAGCTGATCCACATACCTAATTACAAGTAATCCTAAAAGAGGAAATAAGGAAACAGGCAGAGGAGTGTAAAAAAGTAAGTTAAGAGAGTTTATTTTTAAAATGGTAGCCAGCTCCACCCTACCCAGTCTTGAAGAAACCTAATTTGGGCTACTCTAGTGTCTAACCACTGCAACAAGAACAGTGGAATGTTAGATGTAGGAGGGGCCTCATTGCTCTTGGATACAGTGAAGCTGAGGAATAACTAGTTAACATCATTCTCATATAAAGGAAAAGGAAAATGTTACTTCTACAAATACCTTTTCCTGTCTTTTATCTAAATGGGCAGTAAATGTCACAATAGAGAAAACCATCATGGTTTAATATAAACAGGTTTTTTTCTGTTGGATTTTTTTTTTGAGTCAAAGCCCATGTTTGGAGTCTAGCTATAAATACCTATTTTATGTGTTAAAAGGTCCAAATGTTAGCCTTCCTGTAATGGAAGGTTTCTACTTTGCAGAAAGAAGGTCAAGCATTCAAACTTCACAGATGGTAAGGGGAAGTAAGGTTTCTCATGCAAAAAAGCACTACCTTGAAGATAAAGCTATTCTAAAAGTTTACATTACACATTCAAGATTAATTTAATTTAACAAGCATTTATTGAGTACCTACTATGTGCCAAGCATTGTGCTAGATGCTCCAGCTATAAAGACAAAAATAAAGCAGTCTCTGCTATTGAGGAGATTCCATTCTACGGTGGGAAGATAACATGAAAACATATAACCAGATGCAAAATATATAACAAATAATTCCAGTGGGGGAACACCAACAATTGGAGGGAGCAGGGATCAGAAAAATCTCATGTAGGAAGTGGCTCCTGATCTGGTCTCTGCTAGAGCTAGGAGTTCCAACAGGTGGAAATACGGTCATATGATAATGTATCTAAAGCAGAAAGGGACTCTAAAGTCCATCACCTTCATTTTATATATTAGGATGCTAAGGTTCAAGGAGTTTAAACAAATTGTCAAAAGTCACCCCTTGTTCACTTAGTGGTAAGAAAGGAAAGAAACAAATATTTAGTAAGAACCTATGTGTCAGGCACTGTGCTAAGTGCTTTAGAAATATTGTCTCATTTGATCCTCACAACAATCCTGGGAGGCAGGTGCTATAGATGGAGTCTAGCCTCTGCTCCTAGCCCCAATATCCCAACTTCCTCATATGCCTCACTGCCTTACTAGAATAGCAGGTGTGCCCATGATCTTAACTACATCATCCATCTAGTCTTAGACAGGACCACAAGAGCCAGCTAATCAGAAGGCAGCCCCAACAGGATGCTTGACCACTAAATCACAGAAGAGGTTTTCCCTAGGTGCCTGCAAAATAATAGCAAATACTGTCCTTTAAGTGAACTTTTGATGTTGACTTATAATATCACTACCATACTATTAATGTATCCACCCCACCGTGGGTTTTTCTGTATATATTCTGGGTAACCACATCCACAATTCCACCAAAATGAGAACCTCTCTTCATATTAGCGAACCCCTCCTATATTTTGGTATTCATATATTCTGTAATGTGATTATAAAAATCCCTTTCTTGCTTTGCTAAGCTGCTACCTCCTCTAAGGAGCCTAGCCCACTGAGAGAATGTAAACCTCAGTAAATGCCTTTGCTTGGGTTGGAGATGGTCTGAGTCTGTGAATTATTTCAAGATGACCCCGTAACACACCTTGATCTGCAACACTATCATCCCCATTTTGCAGTTCAGGAAACTGAGGCTGACAGAGGACTTGCTTAGGGTCACCTGGCTAATAAATGCCTGAGGCTAGGTTTGAACTGGAGTCTTCCTGACTCTAGCCCTAGGACTCTATCACTGCACCACCAAGCTGCCCCTATTAGAACCCCGTGTAGGCTATTTTGGATATTCTCTCTTTTTATCCTTCACTTTACCTCTCCACCTGGGTGGCCACTATGTGGCCTTTGAGTGCATGGCTTCTATCATATCTATTCTTCCTTCTTTGGAAGGCTTTGATTTTGGCTTTGATCTTCTAAGGTTTGTAAGGTTAGAATGGTGAGCCACCAGACATCTGTAAGCTGGAAACTTACCTGAAGCTAAAGAAGTCCAGAGTGACCAGTTTGACCTGGCACAGGTTAAAGGCAGAAAAGGAGCTACCAAAACTCATCCATCAACTATGCCAAATTCATAAATGAACTTGTGGGACAAATGCTATGTGGAAATTACTTTAAGTCTGAATTAACTGTCCTCAGAGACCAAGGTGGCATAAGGGAGAGTATGAGTCACAGATGTTGAGGGAATGCTTATATTAACTTTCATTCTTGCTATATCTGTATATTAAATATCCATTTGTAGAAGTTAATTAATATTAATTGGTTAAATGAAGCTGGGGCACTAACCAATGATAGTTAACATTAGGAAAGACACACCAGAATGAGAGCTTACGCTGATAGAATTAGAGAAAGATGCACCCAACCTCTCAGGGGTACCTCTAGAACCCTGAGGGGGAAGTGTAGCCTGCTACACTCTGGTCCACAGTCTAACTATTCCCTTAATCCACAAGGCCAAAAGGAGAGATGACTAAGATCATGTTGAAGACATTTGACACCCCAGCCATGTATGTTGCTATTCAAGTTGGGTTCTTTCTATATGTCTCTGGCCATTATGGATCCTGGTGATCATGTACCTATCACTCATTCTGGTGGGCCCACCATAAGCCCACATATGAGGGTTATGCAATCACTCCTATGGACTTGGCTGGCCATGACTAGACAGACTACATCATGAAGACATGAACAGAAAGAGGGTGCAGCTCCACTACCATTGCTGAAAGGGAAATTGTTCATGATATCAAGAAAAATCTGTGTTATGTTATCCTGGACTTTGAGCAGAAGATTGGCTACTGCTGGTTCTTCTCCATGGAAAAGAGCTAGAAGCTTCTCAATGGCCCGGTGATCGCCACTGGCAATGAAGAGTTCAGAAGTTCAGAGGCTTTCTTCCAGCCATTCTTCCTAGGTAGGAAATACACACATACGTATATATACATATACGTATGTGTGTATATGCATGTATATGTACACACACACACACACACACACACCCCAAGATAGTATAATTGCTTACAGAACACAGACAGAAATCACATCCCTGGCACCTAAACACAGTGAAAATGAAGATCACAGCTCCCCCTAAATGTAACTACTCAATGTAGCTTGGTGGCTTTATTCTGACTTCTCTAACTTCCACAGAAATTGCTCACCAAGGAATACGATGAATCTGGTCCATCCGTTGTCCAAGCGAATGCTTCTAAATGGACTATTAGCAGATACCTAGCATTTGCTGCATCAGTATTCACAAAGTATAAATTCACCCTGGCAAATACCTCATGTTAACCTCATGAAACTGGAATAAGCCTTCTTTGAACAGAAACTTTATTGGGGAAGTTTGAATCTGACATCAGACAAATACGAGCACTGTTTAGGTTGTTGAACCATTACTGATTTGACCTTATATTCAAGTGTTCTGTTCATTTATATTTTTGTTGTTCAGTCATTTCTCAGTCATGCCTGACTCTTCTTGATCTCATTTGGGATTTTATTGGCAAAGATATTGGAGTAGTTTGCCACTTCCTTCTCCGGCTCACTTTACAGATGAAGTACTGAAGTAAATAGGGTTAAGTGACTTGCCCAGGGTCACACAGCTAGCGTCTGAGGCCAGAGTTGAATTCAGGAAAATGAATCTTCCAGACTCCAGGCAGGGTACTCTATCCACTGGGCTACTTAGCTGCCCCATTTACATTTTAGCACACCTTATACATATCATAGATGTAATCCCCAATACGAGTCACTTATTGTGAAAGGTAAGACTTAAAGTTAACTTCTCCATAGAGAATTAACCTGGAAATATGGCTATATAATTCTTTGGCTCATTGGCACATCTGTTTTACAGTTTAATTTCCATAGAGAATCAGATATCAATAGGATATCTAAAGGTCAGATTTCCAGCATCTAAAAGAGCTGACTTTTCTAGAATTTCTGCCCTAAGGCCAGCCAGAATGAGTTTATAAATGAGTGTTACATTTTTGTACCATCCTAGCAGGAATACATATCAAATCTAAGCCTTAGGAATTATTGCTTTGTTTTTCCCTTTGACCCACTGTTTCTCCCCAGTGTTGTAGGGCTGTTATTCAACCCTGAGACGCAAAAAAATCTGGATTTGCACAGTAGTATATTTGTGCATCTGAGGTATGTGGGGTGTTCAGGAGGACTAGCACCACTGGTACGAGGGCTTGCCGAGCCTTTTCGGGGCTGTTCATCCACTTTTTGCGTCCACCTGATTCACCCAATTCTCACCTGTGGGCTCCAAGATGCTATAGCATGCCCCGCAGCCATACCCTGGTGCGTGGCAAATGGTCTAAACCAGGTTGCGAGAAACTGATGGGGCTCGCCCTCATCAGTGAGGTAGGGGAATGTCTACCCCAAGTATGTGAAGACTTCTCCTAGCTGAATGGGCAGACAGAGATAATTGGTTCCAAGAGCCATGAAGGCATCAACAGCAGGTGTTGGGGAACACTTAAGAGCTTGGTCAGGCATCCAATGCATCCGTGGACATCACCAGTTATCCTGACTTTTATCTTGCCCCTGGACTTCAATGACTCTGGGAGAGTGAGGCTGACAACTTTGTGCAATTCTGCCTCACTTAAATTCAATTCACATACATGTCAATACATCACCTGTGATGTCATTGGTTCTTTTCAAAGGTAAAGGACAAACAAAACCATTTGTGCATCTGGTTAATTTGAGACTTTTTTTTTACATGGTGCCTTAATGGTTTCATGTGACAGTAGAAAACTACAATTTTTAAATAATCTTAAGAGTTGAGAATTGTAATGCCCAAGGCACACCAAACATAGGTATCAGAAGAGAATTTGAGCCTGGGTCCTCTGATTCCAGGGCTAGTGCTTTTTCTGCCATGCCACACTGATGAGGGAGAACATTCCAGGTATGGGAAATAGCCTGTGAGAAGGCCCAGAGGAGAGACAAAGGGATGTACAGGGAACAGTCCACTCCACTTCTGCATAACTCTCATTTGTCAGGATGAGGAGAAGGACTAGTTGTAAGCAAACCTTCTGAAGCTGAAAGGGAGATTAAAAGGAGTTGGGGAGAAAATAAAAGAATTGGAATCTAAGAATCAACTGAGAAACTGCTGGACAAATTTGCAGTGTGTGAATACGATGGACTATTATTGCAAAGTAAGAAATTACAACAGAAAATATCTCGTAGAATCCTAGGTATTATGCAAAGTGATAAAAAAACCAAGGACAACAACATTGTAAAGAAAAATAACTTTGAAAGACAACTATTTAATGGTCATTAGACTAGACATCTATCAGTATGAAGAAACATTGTTACCCATTTTCTGATGAACTTAAGATGGAGGAGACAAATGATTTTTGGACACCACCATTGCACAGATTACTTTCGCTTGACCATGCTACTGATTTGCTACAAGGTTTGGTGTTCTCTCCCTCTTTAATGGTAGTTGGGGGTGGAAAGAAATTAGTAACAGTGATCTGCGCCCCCCCCCCCAAAAGAATTATTGGAACAAGTTTTTAAATGTACAGAGGAGAACAAAAGAAAGTTCAGAAGGAAGCACAGTTTTGAAAATAACATCGAATTCTATATACCTTTTTTTTTTTAGAGGATGGTTATGAAATGGAGATTTGTGGTATTACATACGATCTTTTTGTGTTCTGCTATGTATTAAAATGCTCCTTTTTGGTGTTTAAATTCAGAATTTAAAAAAATTTTAAAATATTAAAACATGAATGAAACTTGCAATTACATATTTGATTAGTTCTTAAATTTATACAGCAGGAAATAACTCCTGCACCATTAACTTTTAAGGACATTTGAGGCAATCTTCTTTGGCTCCAAAGTTCAATATTACTTTACTTATATCTTGATTGCTAAAAAATTGTTAGTTGAAGTTTTATTATTCTTGTTTTGGCAGAGAACTTTTGCATCTTAAAGAAAAGAAATGCTGTAACACATTAAGTTTGCAGACACAAAAGACTGGGGGAGGGGGAAGAGTAAAAAGTCTCACTCTAAATAAACAAAAACAAGTTTGCAGCCATCTGAGACAATAAAGAGAGCTATTAGAACAGCATCTACATCATTTCTGAGGAAATCTACGAAGCTTACACCTCTTGAAAGCAGTTATTTATTCCACATTGACACCTGGTATTCATCACCCCTAAGTACCAAAGGCATGCCTCCTTAAAAGAGATACCCTTAGGAAAAGAACAGTAGTATGTAGTTAGCAGTATCACAGAAGAGTTCTGTGGATAAGGGCAAAAGATTCCACACATGAGCCTGGCCCTAATTAAAAGTCAGACTGCATTTATCTTAGATAAGAGATAGAGATAATTCCCATATATTTCTATGAACTCATAACATATTTGAGGTCTCATTTTTGAAACACTAGGCTACATGTGTTTTGTATTCAGGACATGTTTCCACATGACTTTTAGGCATTAAGTAAAATTTACTTTTAGGAAGAATTTCTAGTTGCAAGATTCTCTAATTGGAATACACAGTCACCTCTTCTCTCCCCACCTCCAAATAGATAAATGTTTGTTTGGTTTTTCTTTCCAGTATCACCAGGAATTCCTCTCATCTTGAAAAAAAACAGCAGTAAATTTTCCAGTTGCAAGCATACCACACTTGACATTACAGGCTAAGTTGATTTACAGATGTTTTGAAGATAAAAACTAACAAAAATCATCACCTGCTAAATTCTGCAGCCCCTTGACTCTGTATGACCCAGACTGATTATGGATCAATCAACAAGCATTTATTAAATGCCCTCTAGGTGACAGGCACTGTGCTAGAAATTGGGGATACATTCAAATAAGAAACCAAGATAGTCCAGCCCTTCAGCAGCTTGCACTCTGGAAGGAATACCCATGTTTACAGCTATAAAGAGAGGATGAAGAATAGCGATAGGGCAGAGGTGGGGGAGGGAAGACAAAAACCTTAAAAATTTACAGGAAATCAGGAAGGAATCAGGAGGAATCAGGAAAGGACTCTTCAGGTGTTGGCCTGAGTAGGTCCTAAAAGTACAGTATCGTCATCAGGTCTGGAACTGCTTCACATTTTATCCAACAACCCAATCAGGTCATTTCATCATCTGCCTGGCATTGCTGATCTGTTCCTACCCATCTGGATTAGCACCCTACACATCAAACCTGAGGGCTGTATCTTCATATATCTGGGTCTTCCAAAATCCAGCTCTCTGTCCCTGGAGAAATTAATCCACTCCTCTCTGGAGCTCCTAGAGTCTAAACTAGTTGACTGGTAACTGAGTGTAAGCAAACTAACCCACTTAGCCCACTGTATCTACTGGCTGACCCTAGACACCAGACTTCAGCTTAGTATTCCATCCCATCAAAGTCCCAACTGATCTTACCATCTACCTCCCCTCCCCATATCAGAACAAAACACCCTTTCCTGGACACTGCTCCCCTATGTGTGGTCTTCCCCTATTAGAATATAGGCTCCCTGAGGGTAAGAAGGATTTCTTTTTAAATATATGTATCCCACACACAGTACAGTGCAAGGCAAATAAATACTTAATAAAATTTTAAAAATTCATTAGTTTATTTCACTCACCACAGAAAAAAATGCAGAAGGTACCAAGGACTCATAAGAGTCCACAAACAAATATAGAAACATAAAGCCTTAGTTCACTAAACTGTCCCTGGAAGGTAAAGGCTATTTAACCAACCCTTCCCATTCACCTCAGCCCTACACTATCTGGGCAAGTCATGAAAATAGCAAGAGTGGCAGGATCCAGACCTCTTTCCCACCACCCTCCCCCAGGACCCTAGTCTCCCTGGTAACTATCCAAGGCTGGCTGGGAAAGTCCCTGCCTTGTCAGAATCTGGCCATGTATAACCACTGGCAACTAGGCCATGTGCTTCTACAAAAACTCTAGCCACTGACCTGTGCTGAAGAAAGAAAACAGAAGGGCAAAAAAAAAAAAGTAGCTAAGAGTTGGAGGTCCATAAATTCCCTCACAGGCCAACTGGCAAGCAGATGTCACCTCTGCCATGTCTCCTCTTGCTCTTCATCATTACTGCTCCTGAAGATAGAGAGAAATCCCCTGTGGCCACACCAGCTCTTTCCCTCCCAACAGTCCTACCGAGGTAGGTCACACTACAACTCTCCCTCCCCCACTTCTGCATTTCGGTCTGGAAATCCAAGAATATCACCTTAGTTCTTAATTACAAATGTTTTCTAGTCAAGGATAATTTGAAATCATAAGTGTAAGAAAATAACTAAATGGCTATCCATTGTCAAAGTAGATTATGTGCCAGCGACACATTTTCATGAGAAAGTCCCATGTCACAAACTTAATACCTAAAGTCAGATGAAATTATTTACTTTTTCTGCCCAATTATTTAAGATCTTTGCACAGAAGGTCCCTACTACTTATTGTGAGTTTCTCGTTACAAATTGTCCTTTCTGTTCCCTGATATCCAGCCTTTACCTGGTTACTTAATCTGCCCAATAATACACCACCACCCTCAGAGCATTCTTACTATTTAAAAAAACCAAACCAAACAAACAAAAACCCCTTCCCTCTGAGGAATTCACAAAACACATAGTGGAGCAGCAGCGTAGTAGCATCCAATTAGAGTGCCAATGTCAATTTAAGTCAACTACTTGAGAGTGAAGAGAAAATAATTCTTACTCCCGAGGATCCATGATTTTATCATCATGAGGATTCCCTCCACTGCTACAGATGGCAAGCCATCTGTACAGGATTGTGAGGATCAAATGGGGCAATATAAATGCTTATTCCCTTCCCCCCAAGCTTATCCTGTTTGATTTCTGACTAGGACCTTTTGTACATACTTCATAAAGTTCTATGGAACATGTAGGAAGCCTTCCAATGTTTCATAGACACTAGTACAATACTCAGTTGCCCATACAGGCAGGCAAGGTAAGAAGCATATATTAATCATTTACTTTGTGCCAGGCACTGTGCTAAGGATATAAATACAAGCAAAAAGGAATATGGTCTCAGACCCCAAAGAGCTTGCATTTGAATGGAAGAAGCAACACCTAAAAAGGAACTGGAAAGCCTGAGTGAGGTGGGAGAAGACACTCATTTGAGGATGTGGTGGCACAGGAGTGAAGGCTAGGAGTTTCGGAAGCACCGCATGAAGGGAAATGAAGCATGGCTAACCTAATCCTGTTACCAAATGAAGGCCACCATGCACATTATCTCTCACTCTTGTTACATACATGCATGACTAGCTGACTTCTTTTTCATGTTTCCTTGGTGTCTTCTAGCCTATTTCTCTTCCTTCCTGAGTGCTTGAAGATTTACCAAGTGTTTCCCCTGTCAACAGTCAGTCCTAAGAGGTAGGTTATACAAACGATATCCCTATTTTATAGGTTCACAAATTTGAAGCTGGGAGGAAGAACAAGTTCAACCCCTTCAGTTTTACAGATGAAGAAACTGAGGCACAGTGAAATGAAGTGCCTAGGATCATACAGCTAGTAGCTCTAAGGTGGAATTTGAACTGAGGTGTCTTCCCTCTGAGTTCAATGCCCTGTCCACCATTCCATGCTGACACTGTGGTTTTAAATCAAATTATTATGATTAAATGCTAGGAAATAACAGAGCCAGAACTGGAACCCAGGGTCCCAGATTTCTAGTGCAATGCTTATTTGACTGAGCCACACTGAAAAAGGGGATGGGCACTAGGGTACCTACCCTGGGAACAATAGCAAATATAATCTGCTTCTCTAAGAAGCTGAGAAGTAACAGAAAGCTAACATACTTTCTCCCCAAAGTACTCAAGAGTCCCAAGGCTGCCACCAACAGAGGCCTCAGAGAGAGGTGCTCAATGGCTCTTTACTTTAGGAGGCCTAAAGGTGCAACAAATATAGCTCAGAAAGAATCAGTGCACACTATTTCCTATTTACATGTTAACTCTTATAAGCACAGCTATGTACGGTTTAAGGCCCTCAATAGGCCACTTAATCCTCAATGCAGATCATTTCCCTCCTAAAAATAAGACAAAACAAAATTGATTCGAAAACAGTGTCCCCTGTCACGAACAATGTACTGAATTCTAATCCTGTGTACTTTGTCAGCTAATCATTTAAAGAGGCTTTAAAAGCTATTTGTACCTATGGAAACATGCAAATATATTTTAATTTCTGCAGTTATGACTTCAGTGCCCCATTTTGGCACTGAGATGATCCTGGGTACACCCAGGCTGAAAAGGTCTAGAATCCAGGCCTGGGAACACACTATATTTGCCATATGAGAACAAGTACGGCTGAGGTCAGAGATTCATCACCAGGTTGGCCATGGCACAATAAATTGTTTTGCCCAAAGCAACTCACAGAGAACACAACTATCAAAGCAGGGGGAGACTATGATGTGTTTCAATGAAAGGGATTACCCACTCAAACAGAAATTACAGATCCGTGTAATTTTGAAGTATATTTTAGTCAGTCAATATGCAGTTATTAAGCACCTATTCAGGGCCAAGCACTGTGCAAAGCACCAGGAATACAGAAAGAGGCAAAAGATAGTCCTTGCCCTCAAGGAGCTCACAATCTAATGAAGGAGACATGTAAGCAACTATGTACAAACAAGCTATATACAGAATAAATAGGAAATAATCAAGAGGGGTGACACTAGAATTAAGAGGGATTGACAAAGATCTCTACAGGAAGGTAGGATTTGAGTTAAAGCCAGGTAAGCCAAGAGAGGAAATGAGAGTGAATATTACAAGCATGGAGGGCAGACAATGAAAATGTTCCAAGCTGAGATACAGTCTACCTCATTCTAGGAAGAACAATGATGAGAAGAAGAAGAACAAGAACATGAGAAGACTGGAAAGGTTGTGAGGGGCTGCCCAACTCATGAAGGGCTTTGAATGCCAGGGGGTTTTATATTTGAACCTGGAGTAGATAAAGAACCACTGGAGTTTACTGAATGTTTGTGGGGGCAGGGTGACATGGTTGGTGGAGGGTGGAATGGAGTGGGGAAAGACTTGCAGCAGGTCAACCAACCAGCAGGCTCTTGTCACAGTCTAGGGATGAGGAGCCCAGGCAGGCATAAAGGGCCTCCACCAGGGTGGTGGTATTAGAGAAGGGGTGTATAGTCAAGACATGTTGAAATGTCAAAATCGACAGGTTCTGGCAGAAGTTTGGATATGTAGGGGTGGGAAGTGAAAAGTGAGAGGACAATTAGATTAAGACCTTGTGGGCCTGAGAGTACAGAAATGTAGGGAAGTTTGGAAGGGGGAGGTGGATGGAGAAAATGAGGTCAGTTTGGGACATGTTGAGTCTTCCACAAGACATTCAGTTTGAGCCAACAGGCAATTGGAGATGAGACATGGGAAGTCAGCAGAGCAGCTAAGGCACTACAGGCAGATTTGAGAATCTTCAGCCTAGAGATAATTGAATCCCAGGACAGGGCCCTGTGGGACACCTATGAGTTAGTGAGTGTGACCCAAATAGCTTCTAATTTTTATCAGACAATTTGACAAAGATCCAGCAAAAGAGAGTGAGGAATAATAACACAGGTAGCAGAGCCAGGAGAGAGCAGTGTCTCCAAAAGAGTATCAAAGAGAAGAGAGTGATTAACAGTATCAAAGTCTGCAGAGATGTCAAGAAGGATAAGAACTGAGAAACAACACTGGATTTGACAATTAAGAAATCACTGGTATCTCTGGAGAGAGCAGTTTTGGTGGAATGATGAGGTTCTAAGCCAGATGGTAGAGTCAAGAAGAGAGAAAGAAGAGAGTAAGGAGAAGCATCTGTTGTAGAGAGCCTTCTCAAGTTTAGCCACAAAGGCAGGATATGGAACAAAAGTTAGCAGAGATGGATGAAGTGAGAGCTTTCTAAAGATGGTGGGGAAATGGACATGTTTTAGATAGTAGGAAAACAACTGGTAGAGAGGGAGAGATTGAAGATGTGAGAGAAGAGGACAGAGGAGGCAATCTGCTAGAGGAGAGAAGATAGAATGGGATCAATAACACAGGTAAATCTTACTCGTGTTTCTGACACCAAGCACAAAGCCCAGTCAACATTCGGGCAACTGCTATGTACAGGTAAACTACAAACTCTTAAATGTATGTCTTTTACAATAAAAGAATAAGGATTCAAATTCAACAAATTAGTTAGTTGCTCCCCACAAAGTCATACTTGTACAATGAAAGATCTATTTTACAAAACCATCAGCATCAGCTGCATTCTTGGACTGACTGGAATTCCTTTGAAATAAAATGTATCACCTCACTCTTTCCCACAAACAACTCAGGAAAGCAAACCTCAACTTCATCCTCATAGTGGCCCAAATCACACAGCCATCTAAAGTTTGCAAATCACTCTACATGCATTTTCTCAGTTGATCCTTACAATAACCCTGGTCATGTTTTACATTTGTCATTGCTATAAGCAATGACTTTTCTATTTGAAATTGAATGAAGACAAAGACCTCAATTATTTCCCTGAAAAGAGTAACCTATGAAATATAATATTTGCATACAATACCTCAATAGGCAGATAAACTGCATTTTACTAAAGGAAGTGTACTAAAAGATATTTAAGAGGGAACATTAGGATTAATAATTAAGAGGATAATATTTATTACTGGGAGAGGAAGTAAGTAGTGTTATCATCATCTAATACAATCACGTTTGTATGTATGTTTTTACACTTATCATTCTGTTATCTCCACCACCCCATATCTCCCCCAAGATGGCCTAACCTCTCTGCCAAGGCATGCAACATTTCATTCAATAAGCGCTTATCAAATGTCTACTACATTAGGGATATATATGTATAAATATTTTACACACACACACACACACACACACACGTCTCTGCCCTTATGAAGCTTATAGTTTGTGGGGGAAACCAAATACATAAAATAAAAACATATGCAAAGTATGGAGATAGGTTTCCTATAGGACATGGCACCTGAGCTGCCATTTGAAGGAAGTCAAGGATTCTATGAAGCAGAGATGAACAGGGAGTGCATTCCAAGCACAAGAAATAACGTACAGAAATGCAGAGATGAGATGGAATGTCTTATGCAGGGAACAGAAAGGCCAGTTTGGCTAGACAAGTACCTGAAGAATATCTTATAATACACCTGGAAAGGTAGGGTAGAGACACATTGCAAAGAGCTTTAAAAGCTAAATAGGAGTTTGCCCTAAAGACACAAAGGAGCCACTAGTTTCTTAAACAGGGAAGTGTCGTGGTCAGAACTGTGCTTTAGGAATATCAACTGAGGTAAACAGAGCTTAAACTGGTGTTAGGAAAGACCAGAGGAGGAGTTATTAAATGGGGAACTACTGTAGTAGTCTAGATGAAAGATAAGGAGGGCCTGACCTGGTTGGGAAAGGGTGGCTATGAATTAATATAAGGGGATTGAGTAATATATAGAGGTAGTAGAATGGTCTTGGCAACTGATTAGATGAGAGAGGTGGAAGATGACTCAGGTTGTGAATATGACTGGAAAAAAGGAGGTACCTTCGAGAAAAACTAGAAAGGGGGTGGTGTTGTGAGAGGTTTTAGATGGGAGGGAGATGAGTTCTATTTTGGGCATAAGTTGAAATATTTACAGAATATCTCATTTGAGATCTCCAGTAGACAGACGAGGATATGGAGGGCCCTCCAATATATCCATCTAGAGGGAATGGTCAAGGATGATGAGCCTGCAAAGGATTATTAAGGAGCTGCCAGAGACAGGACCAGTATCCTGAAAATCCAGGAACATGTTTTCTTTATCCATCACATCTTCCATCTCCACTCACATGAGGTTAATTATGATGCATTCTAAATAAATTCCAATCAAGGTACAAGGAATTAGGTTACAATCTTAACAGTTTGGGTCTTAAAATCAACATATCTATACATTAAGTTAGTACTAAATATACATATTAAGGTTTGTTTCCAGCATGTTAAAGTGTTAGATATTAAAATGTTAAAATTATTGAAATCCTCACATACTCCATTTCAAAGGATCTGGGATCTCATCATGGGTCATCTCATTTTCTGGCACAGATCACCATATATCCACGTTTTTTCATCCTGTGTAATTGTTTTTCATATTTTCTTGTAGATCCTCCACAGGGCCGTTTTAGAGGCCTTCAAATCTTTTTCACATTTCATGGATACCAGTGAAACATCCCATGCTCAACATAACTGATCCTTTCCCAATCACAAATTTTATCAATGGCATTCTTTTCACTAAAGGAGTCAAACACTAGTGGCCTATAACACTGAGTTTAGCCCAATCCAGATTAAAAAATAATCGGGAAATATTTAACAAATATAAATATGGTAAAATGTAAATAATGTTTTGTAGCCCATAGGGATCCTTATGAATGAATTAGTGGCTCCCATGTCTATTTTAGTTTGACACCACTGTTTTATAACATTTCTTGCTTAAAACTTTGAAAACATGCTGCAGTCTACCTGGGTCTATTATGCATTTCTCCTTTGCCCTTTGAGTCACCACCATAACCAGGTATCTGCACCAGGAGCAGCTTAAGATCATTAAAAGAACTAAATTCCCAAATGCAATCCAGCTCACTCTTACTCCTATTCAATTTTGAGCCAGATTCATTATCTATTTTTGCACATGCATATACACATGTAAAGACGCATTAATTTAACAGGCTGGTCAGCAACTAAATGTAATCTGGGCATTAAACTTTTTTCATACATACATTTAGTTTTTCTTACTTGGATTGCTAGTCGCACCTCTATGACCCTGTAAAGTTTGGGGGCTTGATGCAATTGGCATTTAATCTTACCAAGCAGAGGCAACGCAACCAAAGGGTACAAATATTTGGAATACAAACTCATCTGTAAAACAATGTTAAGGAGAATAATAGTATTGCCTCATAAAATAGCCAAAATTAGAAATGGAAGAAAAGGTCTAGAGCACAGGTTCTTAACCTTTGTGTCATCGACCTTTTCAGCAGACTGCCAGGTGGACTCCTTCTGAAGTTTTTAAATGCATAAAATAAACACATAAAATTACAAAGGAAACCAGTAATATTTAAAAAAAAACCATGTTGACAGAATCCTTAGCATGATATTCACCTGGGACATATCATGCCAGGAGCACTCATGGAAGAACCTGGCAGGTCAAAAAAGAGCAGAAATATTTAAGGTCAAGAAGAAATCTGGAAGCAACACAATCCCGAAAAGCATTAGAGGGTTCATTTTACAGAATCTCATGGAAAAGATATCAAAAGGATAAAAGGAAAAATTATATTACTACCACCAAAAAAAAAGATCATGGAGAAAACATCATGTACCTACATCACCATTTTTACAATTATGAACTACATCTGAACTGAAGGTAGCCTAGAGAAAAACACAAGAAAGGAACAGACTTTTGTAAACAATCTTCTAACTCTGACCACATCAAGTCATACACTTGACTGAAAAGTATAGAAAATACCAGATTCTCTTGTTTAGTGATTACTTTAAAAAAAAATATGCATGTGACTTGGGACAGCAAAACAGTCTTACAGACTTAGAAGATTCTTTGATAACTGCAACCACAGAGAATGGTTCAATGACCCTTCAATTACTATAGTAAGGCACAAAACAAGATGTATGTTTGCCGAGGCTGTTCACCTATCATGGAGTTTGCCTTGCATAAAGTTCATAAAGATTCCCTACAGATGGAGAGGTCACCCCAGTGAGCAGATTCCCTTTGCTAATGCAGGTCAACAACTGCTCTTCAACTTTTATTCTTTTAAAGATTCCTGGAACACCATGGCAGTGGGGTCAGTATGTGTCACAGGTGAGACTAGAACTTAAATCTTCCAGACTTTAATGTCAATTCTCTATCCTAACACCTTTCTGCTTCTCTATATTGATAGAGAAACAATCAAAAAGACAACCATAAATATTAATTAAAATGATTGGCCATTTTACAGTCAAACTTGGAAATTTGGATAATTTGCTATCAATTTCAAAGTATATGTCTAGTTGTAGTTAGTAATTGCCTACAACATGGTCTTCTTTTTATACAAAGTCGTCTTCAAAGGGCCAAATAAATCTAAGGCATGAAGACAGTTCAAAAACAAAATATAACTGTTATTTTCCAGGGATAGGTATTACTACACATATCAACTCTATTGCTGAAAATAAAGAACTGTACACAATATTCTATTCTGTAGAATGATAAACAACACCTCTGCAAAACTGTTGCCTGTGCACAAGAATAAGGCAGACAATCCCATGCATGAGGTCCAAGGCAACCTAAACACAGCTGCAAGAGCTATAGTCAGCTTAGTCTTGACAGATTCTCTGTAAATGTACAATTACTTTTACTTTCCTCTAACAGCTGTCCACCAGCACTTCAGTTTTATTCAGGTTTAGTAAATTTAACAAGCTGACTTCAAGGTAATCAGTTGGGAACCATTTCCCCACAAGAAAATCTCATGCCAAATGACTATTAAATTGTGAAAGTTGCAACAATCTGAATGCATTTTACTTAGTATCAAATCTTGGCACAAGTCTGGAAAAATTACTGGAATACTAAGAAGAAAAATTGACTAGTAAACACCTTTTGTTAAGTTTCCTTTTCACATTCTTGTTTAAAGATAGACTGTGAAGGTTGAGCGAATACAGTACACTTTTCTCTCTACACCCAACATACCTAATTTCCAACTTTACAAAAGTGTCAATGTTTTAACTTTTAATTGGCATTTCTTTTAAAAACCAAATTAAGTCAAATATTCCTCTTCCTATGCTACCAGTTCCATACACATAGACCTAAAGTATGGTAGGCCATCTAGAACAGCATTGAGAAAATTCTTAATCCAGCACACTGATAATACAATTTTTTTTTTAAAAAGAATTAATATACCACCACTGTATGTATTCAAAATAGCAGTTCTCAAATCAAATGGGATGCTACCTGTCTGGACTTTATAGTTTTCACTAATATTAAATTATGAGTAAGAAATGCTCCTACTTCATAATATTAAGGCATTTTAATATTATACTGGCATGCTAAATTTCTTAAATGACATTTAGGAAATTATGTAGAAATAATTGTCATTTACATGCTAATGCACTTTTAAAGTATTTACTGTAACCTATTTAATATTCACAATGTGATAGATGACACATTTTCAATAGTGATATAGCAGAATGCTTCATACTTAAGCAAATTTACTGATTCAGACTAATTAGAGTAAAAAGCAGTCCCAATTGGTAAAAAGTTTAAAGTTACAATATATTTTTAAAGGTTTTAGTTACTTTCTAGTACACTGGAAAATGAAAAAAAATCTAACAAAATGTTTTCAAGTAGAGGTCCTCCCTGAGGCTGCTTGAATTGTTTGGTAAGATTTATTTGTAAACATTAACTAGCAAGTGCTATTAAAGTACATGAACATATAAGTAGTGAAGACATTTCCTGAAAAAAAGTATTGTTCCTCAGTTGCCAAACTAACCTTTTTTTCTCCAGATACTACAAGAATAAATTTTGTTTCAGACGTGGTCCAATTATCTTGACTTCTAAATTTTTGGAGTCTAAATAATGACATCTCATTCTGCTTGTTTTTTAAACTGAAAAAGTCATTTCAAGGGAGGATGCAAAACCTCTTTCACCCAGAGATTAAATTTTAGTTTACTGACAATTATAGTTTTGCTTCATGAAACATATATGGTATCTAGAAATAAATTATACATATATACTTACACAATATACATATTTTTATATATATATATATCCTAACAACATATAAAGAATAATGAAATATTTAGTTTTGAGAGTAGAAATAGGAAGAATTACAAATGACAATACAGAATAAGTCACTTGTCATACAGTCTAGTCTTTATTTAAAGACTTTTTTCAACTGTGATTTACAGCTTTGGCATAAGTAGGCTAATCATTCAGCCACTAACTGCCAATGGTTGTAGAAATAAAGTCATGGTGGTATATAGGGAGTCAGTACTAGTAAATAAATTACCAGAGCAAAGAGAATAGCAGAGTAAAAACATATCACTGTAATAAACCTCCACAAAAGTTTGCCCTGAGGCTTTTTTGAGGGTCAAAGGCAATCTTCATTGATGCTTTTATGAACACTAAAGAAAGGAAACAATTCTTAGCTTGAATTAGGATGAAGGGAGTAAAAACTCTTATGTTAAGAAACAAATCAGTTAAACACTTCAACTTGTATTAGTTTGAAGGCTTGATTTGAAGGGACAGGGAAGAAGGAAAAAATGTTATGTCACTTGAAAAAACTTCATAAAATAAAAATGACTTAAATCATTTTCATTAGCTGATTATGAAATCTTGTTTTTCATCCTTCTAGATTAAGGCCAAGGACACTTCAGCAATGTGCCCATTTATAGTAATGAAGCTGTATGCTAAATGATTTTTTAAAAAATCCTAGTATATGGTTATCAGTGCATACTGATGACAATAGCTAACTAACATGGTTAAATATCTAAATTGTTGCTTTAAATTTATTTGGATACCTAAACTCAGAAGTAATTATTTAGAAGAAAAAAGTATTAAAATCTAGCTGATAGATTAAAACAAGGTGATTTAATAAGCCTTTTTTTTAATCTGTATAATAAAAAGTTCAGTTCTTAAAATTCAGTTAATTATTTAAATTCCTAACTACAGGAAACAAATGATTCTCACTTGGACATTCTCCATTTAATATATAAAACAACTTTTTTTAAAAAAATACTATCCCGCAGGATATTTACCTTAACTGGGTAAGTTTTGTAACAGAAAAGCATAACTGCTGACTAGTACAGCTCTTTTCTAGCTCTCCATTTCTAATTGAAATGAAAGAATTTTATCAACTTGGACATGAGTCACAACTTGGACAAAACTTGAGGTCCTATGAATTTATAAGGAGAAACAGACTAGACTGGGTTAAATGTATAACTAAAGGGAAAGGGAAAAAATCCACTTAGAGCAACTTTTACTTATAAAATTGCCTATATTAAACTATATCTTATATGCTCTGAAACTTTAACTTTTAAAAATAGCAATTTGTCAGTGCAAGTTGTAACTTACTTGACTGTTAAGCATTATTTTCTAATTTTAGGGCTTCTGTCTCAAGTGTATTCAAATACACAGCTGAAACATTTGCACCCCCTAGCTGTCATATATAATATAGACAGAATTGCCTAGTAGTATACATTCCTGTTCAGCTACAAATTTGAGGCAGTTTTAGTCAATTTATCTAGAAAATTATTCAGAAATAATCATCAATTTAAAACATCTTCATGATTTATCCATTTATACACAGTACACAAACAACCCCACTTCTGTACAGGTCTATCACATGCAAACCACCTATTAAGACACAAACTTTAAAAATAATAGTCATAACTCAGCATACTTGCTCCAATTGTATCTCCATTTTCCAAATGGCACATTGAGTAGTCTAAAATAGGATGTTTTTAACAATCTTATTTAAAAAATTCTTCGGTAAAATATTTTCATACTTAAAAAACTCCCCTAAAATTTTCAAAATACTCACTATGCAACTTACAGGAACCCTAAAATACATTTACAAGGCTCTAAACCAAGGTATTTACATACCAAATAATATAAAGCAAAATAAAATAAAATAAAAATTTAATGATATATTTAAATGCATGAATGCACTAAAAATTTAGGAAATGAAGATTAAGGCTGTCTCTGAGTAGTAATTCACATAACTTCACATAATAACCAACTTTGGAAACATCAGTCTTGCACATTCTTATAAATCTACCACTTCTAAGCAGTAGCATATATTAAGTATTACTTCAAACGGATTGCTAATTCTATGTTTGAACATGCTTTTAAAACACTGTAGTTATTAAATATTTACAATGTATAGTTTTCAATCTTTATGCAAAAGCCCAAGTATGACTGCCTGACTTCCATATAAACATTTTTGCTAAAAATTTGCTTCCAAAATTAAATGCAATATACTATAATTTTAATAAGAAAAACACTTCTGATATGTGCCTAAATGTGGACCACAAATATTTGTTCAAATAAATCAGACAGTAGTGTTCTTTTAGACTGCAACATTTCTATGTCAAATGTCAGTTTCTTTGGGCATTCAGAAAATTTAATGCTCTTTAGTTACTTCCAGAGTATGTATTTCTTCTGAATGACAAATGTCTTGGCCGAAATAATATTTGGTCCACCATTAAGAAAAAAGGATTCAAGATTCACATAGAACTGATAAGTGATCCACTGTACTTCCAGATCCCCAATTTTTCCTTTCAGAACAGTGATACAAAACAGTGAAGACAGAAGAAAATGGAAGGGTGATATAAGAAGCAAAATTCATAACCCATTTCTCTGCTGCTACTATATCAAAATTTGTAGTCAGACTTGTCTTTATTGACTTTATTTTTGTTTTTGTACACAAAGAAAAATCATGTTCATATCCATCATGAACAAAAACTTAAAAAGGCAGAACTAGAAGACATGTGTCCTTCACCAAAGCAAAGCTGTGCTAAAAGTTCCAAACATTTCCATTTTAAAAATAAATATTTCCATTTCCCGATGTCTACGTTCCCGTCTTCACAGAGTGTCACTGGAAACTGAAGCCTATCATGAATTACCCTTTTGTTTAAAGAGTCCCAGCTCACTGTGTTTGGTAACTTGCCATGCCATATCCAGCTTGGTTAGGTATTACAGGAGCAGCTTGTCCTTGGGCAGGCTGAGCACCAAATCCACCCATCCAGGCTGCAGATGGAGATTGGCTATAAACAAAGAAATGTCTCATTTAGAATTTATCTACAGTGAAGATACAGAATCTAACAGTTCTTTGGTAACAAAAAAGTTGTGCAGAGCACATATTTATAGCAAAATTTTAAAGGAGATGCTAATAAAAAAGTACATTTGCTCTACATAGGTTTATAGTCATTCAAAACAGAAAGATCAAAAAAGGCAATAGAACCAAAGGAAAAAAAAATTTGGGTTGCATGCCCCACTAATCTACAAAAAAAAAAAAAAAACATTTAAAATGGTGAAATTTCATGTACACTAGAAAGTCACATATAATCATATAGTACATTTACTGCTTTAGGTATCTTGTACTATACAACCTCAGAGTACTGCATACACAGTGTAAAGCCTATAGGAGATTTTAAAAGGAAGGCTTAGGGTTGTCTGAGACTCAAAAACTTCCTAGCTACTTAGTACCCAAAAGGGGAACAGGCTGCTTCAAGGCCTCAGGAGATGGTAGCCTCCACTGCCTTGAAGGTTAAAAAATTGCAAAACAGCTACTTGTTGGCTTTGAGGTGAGAGAGATGGGGAAGGTATTCCTATCCAAATACAGTTTGGGACTAGCTTGCCTCTGAGGTTCCTTCAAATTCTGAGATTCTGTGAAAGATGCTCATGGTAGTATCAGGGACTAACTCATGAGAGCAAAAAAGCAATAATAAATGCTACATATTCTATTTGGTATCAGATAATTTTTTCTATTTATTCCATATACAAAGTAAAATCTCATTTCAGAACTACACAAATTTGAGAAATCAACATGCAAAAATATCCAATAAAATAAAGGCATCATGCTACATTATAGCTTATAGATGATATCATACAAGCGAAATCACTTGAATTTATGAGGATACACACCAAGCTAACTATATACCACATTACATACACAACCAAAGCTAGTAAGACTCAAAGCTAACATTGTGCAATGATTAACTAGAGTAGAATTAGCTCTTCTCAGTAATACAATGATCCAAGACAATTCCAAAAGACTTATGATGGGAAATGCTAACCACATCCAGAGAAAGAACTATGGAGTCTGAATGCAGATCGAAGAATATTATTTTCACTTTTTTTTTCTTTCTTGTGGTTTTTCCCTTTTATTCTCATTCTTCTTTCACAACATGACTAACGTGGAAATATGTTTAACATGATTGTACATGTACACCCTATATCAGACTGCTTGCTGTCTTGGGGAGGGGAGAATGGAAAGGAGGGAGGGAGAAAAATTTGGAACTCAAAATTTTACAAAAATGAATAGTAAAAATTATCTTTACATGTAATTGGAAAAAAAATACTATTAATAAGACTCAAAGCTAACTACACCTATGAAAGGTTCTTCCTTACATGACTAAACTGTATTCCTTAAGGATTCAGAAGAATTCAGAAGCAGCTTAAGAATAGTGTGAAAACCACCACAAAGTAAAAACATTGGTGACATTTACGTCAAGCCTTTCTTACAGTCCTGTAAACAGTGAATAATAGTATAAAATAAATCTGAGGATTTTCAACTTCTTATGAACGGCTTTTATTTGGCACTATTTTAAAATGTAGCAAGTGTAACTAGGAAAAAGGAAATCTGCCAAATCAATCACCACTTATGGATTATAGAAAAGACTGTGTTAGGCAATGAAGATAAAAAAAATCTCCTTATCAAACACATTCCTATAAAAGGTTTAATGTCTTCACTTTCACTACTACCTAACCAACCAGCAACTCAGAAAAGTCAGCATAGACTCCATGGAGATTATTATAAAATATGAAGAGATAACTTACTCAACTCCAAATCCTTGCTGATTCCATGCTTGCCCATACATTCCATAGGATGGCACTTGCCATCCATTTGCCATATATTGTCCATACTGTTGTGGATTTCCATACACCTGGCTCCACTGGCCCCACTGACTATAGTCAACCTAGGAAAAATAAATATCTTAGATGACATGTAAGAAATAAATCTTATTCAGGATTTTGTGAGAAGACAGAGGACAAGAGAAAGAACATATTGACTGAAGACCCTCACGGTGTAGGGCACTGTTGTTATGCAAATATTTAAAGGTGACACACCTGTGAAGAGAAACTAGCACAACTTCAAGTTTATTCTCTTCTTAATAATGTGTAAAGACATTTAAAAGTGTTACTATGTTTTAGGTTTTTCATCAAAAAGTTATAAAACTCCTTCTGGGATATATTTTAACTAATACATGAAACAGTGTGAAATTCATGAATCCAATTACCTGTTGGAAGTTTTTAGTCATATCAGGAGATTCTTTACCCCAATAACACTTAACTACGTGTCCTTCAATTGTTGTACCATTTACTGAAACAATGGCATGGGCTGCACTTTCGTGTGTTGAAAATCTAGGAGATGAAAAAACAATATGTTAAAACTTTTATTTTAAAGCACACAGTTGCAAGGGTTTTTTTTTTGTTGTTGTTGTTTGTTGTAGACTTCATTTTGGATGTGTGTGGTTTTTTTTAAAACTTTGCACAATGAAGCATGCATGCAAAATGACAGCTTACAGATATGGCTCCTATCTTCTAAGAGGTAAATCCTATGGGCTTATAAAAAGATTTGCATTGCAAAAGAATGCTAGCATATGGCATGTTGATATTATGGTGCCAACCAAAAATAATTCAAAGGAATGAATCAACACTTTTAAAGCAACAAAAATGACTATATGTGGCAACCTTACCTGACAAATGAATAACCTTTTTCAGGAAAAACTCTTATTTCCATAATTTGTCCAAACGGTGAAAATGTCTGTCTCATGAGCTGATCTACAAGAACCAAACCAAACCAAACAAAAAAGACAAAAACCCCCATAACATTTAAAGCAGATTTGTACCATGAAATGGTGTCACACCATGAAATGATGTCAATGGTACAGAAAAACCCACTAGAATAAGATAAGAAAACAGATCCTACCTGTTAACCCAGAAGCAATTCCTCCACAGTATACAGTACAATTTTTTGGACTTGACTGATTTACCACATCTTCAAATCTCAACTGTTTTGTGCTATCTTTTTGCAGAAAGAAGATAGGAAGTTTGGGTTTTATTAGTTGTAAAGTCCTACAAAATTCAGCTTTTGAGAAGTATAAATCGTTTAGACACAGTATTATTTTGAACTGTTATATCAGCATGCAAGAACGAACACAGTAATTCTACAAAAAGAGACAAGAGAGGAAGGTATGATTCTTTTTCTCTATGTAATTATATCACCTCATCTATTAATTCTAATCTAATTATTTTTACATTACTTCAAAGAATATGTGCTCAAAACAAACCCCATTATTCTCAACAGACAGTAAATTTAGGACAAAATCTAGAATTCTGAGGATAAAATTATTATAGTTGGTTGGTATTACTGAGAACACTAAGACATGATTCTGTGCTGAAGCTATAAATCAGACCCCAGTTAAACTGTCCATGCTATATAGACATAATTCTACAATAGATCCATAAATCAGACCCCAATTAAATTCTTCATAGTATATACCGTGATCCCTATGATCTTAACAACAGTAATTGTCTTACTTTCTTGTGTACTTTTAGGAGCTGGTGGTTTACGTGTTGCCCAATTGGTCCGGATTTGACGACCTCCTAGCCACTGACCTCCCATATGTACAATTGCATTTTCTGCATCCTGTAAATCCAGAAAGAAAAATAGTAATAAAAGGCTGAGAAATTTAAAACAATTACCAGACAAAATAATTACCAGTAAATATGGTCTATTATAAGGAACTGGAATTTTGGAGTTGCAAGAATTCAAGAAATCACTTCAATAAGCTTTAATTCACAGATATCCTAAATAAGTCATAGCAACTGTCTGGTAAATGGATTAACATCAAGAGGTTAATTTCAACTCAAGGGACTCAAAAAATTTTTTTACTTACCAATTTAAAAACACTGAGCTGGTAATCAAGGAATAGTTTATTCTTAAAGTAAAAAACAAAACAAAACAAAACAAACCCTGGTCTAAGAAATTTTTAAAGTGTCATTAGACTAACAACCTTTCCCCTATCATAAACTTAAAGTTGGATGTTTCTGTGAATAAAACTGCATATTTAAAAACAGGTTTTTAATGTAACTTTGATTTCAGGACACCTAGAGATTAAACCCATCTTAACAGAGAACTACATTATAACATTCAATGCATTTATGACATTTAATCACTCATGACTTATGTAGCAAAATTAAAGTGCTTAAAAAAACCTGTCATTAGTCACTGGGTTTGCATATTCAAAATTTCAGTGCTTTAATGAAATGCAAAGATTCTAAGTTCCTGAAGCAAAAGCTTAAAAATTTTTAAAAAATGTTTCTAAAAAACTGTTGCCAGTTTTTGGTCTAAGTGTCTCAATTTATATTTTATGGTCAACAAAATATTTAGACATTAGGCTATCTGATTTTTTTTTTCTAATAAAAAGACCACACACAGTCTGTTTTAATTTTCATTGAAATATTCTTGTATAGCCTTAAATTCCCAGTTACAAAAAGAGATAATAGATAGGAAGCAGAAAGAATAAATTATTGTTATTTATAAAGCAGAGAGAGCAACACTATCCAAGAAAATATGAAAAGGTTCAGTTTTTTTATTATCCTAATGTCAGGGCATAACTAGCACTACTCAAGTGTGGTTATTATTTCAATAGTGATTACTGTAGCCAAATTTCTGTCCTAAAACTATCATACAATGTAGCCACTTTACCTACACTAACATTTTAAAAAAATCTTCCTTATGTCTACCAACTAATATCATGTTCCTATATTCAAGTTCATGAACAAAGAATGAGGATAGTATGTTAAAAAAACAAAAAAACTACCATACACAATAAATATTTAAGCTAGTGGATTAAATATCTGGAATATTCAGGTTTCAGAACAAAATCTGGAGTTACAAGTTACTTACCAGTTTGTTATAAAACGATACAAAACCATAGCCTTTTGATTTTCCAGTTGCCATATCTTTAACTACCCGAGCATCCCTGTGAAAAGAAGCACAGCTAAATGAGGGAAATAATAATGACTTTCAAAATAAAAACTAAAAGGAACCACACACACTGTATTGTGAGCACATTTTTATACAAATTTCCAGTTAACCCTAATTAACTATAGCCATTCCTGAACTCTCCCTATTGCTTCTTTACCTGTTAGAAAAAAGCAGTAGGACAAAAACATGTAATAAACATGCAACCTATCAAATACAGCCTATTCTTTCTAAAACTAAATGCTCAAATTTGAAGATTAAAGGGAACAATAGTTTCCTTTTCTAATATTCTATTGACTATGGTCCTCTAAGGTTTACTGTTCTATAAATTACTTTAACAATGCTAACTACTTTACCATGCAATCTCTAAATAGTTAAATGTCTTCTGCCTAGTGATACAAAATATATGAAATATTAAAAAATTGAAAAAGAGGAAAAAAATAGGAATTAAAAAGGCATACATGGCCTGTTAACAGATTTCTTTATTTTTCTTGGTCAATTCTCTACCATCATTTTGGAGTTTGGGCAGCTGTAAATTTTGAAAAATTGACATTTTCAGAAATTTAAGAAAGGAGAATAAAAAACTAACAACAATGCTAAGCACACCAGTACGAAAACAACAAATTTACACAGAAATTTTTAGTGAGTAAGTTAAAATGATTGGAAATATAGAACTGCACTGAATATAGAATGTTAAAATGTAAATACTAAAATATGTATATATAAATAATGTATAATAAGAATAAATAGAAAATGAGAAAAAAAATCTACAACTGAGTTCCAGTGTGCACAGTTCCTTGCAGTTAGCCTTCAAGATCCTGTCCATTCTTATGAGCAATTCTGCAAAATAACCAGAATGCTATTACTTTTAATTGTGACTTGGACTTTAGAAAAACTGCAGGTCTCAGGTATAAATAAAGATTGAGAAACAGCAACCTGTATTATTCTTTTAATACTGATTTTTAAAAATAGTATTACTTACCACACTTAAGAGATTTAAAAGCAAAGCAAACACCAAAAATAGAAGATTAACAATTAAATATATTGGTCCATTAAAATTAAATATACAGAACAACAAAAACTATAGAGAAATGAACATTGTTGTTCTTAGCTGAATTATATTCTTGTAAAGCAGTATTAAATGTTCATTAATTTAAATCTGTAGAAAATAAATCTACAAAATATCCTGCTTTTAAAGAGCAAGGCAAGATAGACTGTTAGCACTTGCAAAAATTTTAATTTTCTAATACATTTGATCACAGAATATATTGTGAACTTTACAATATGTATTAGAGAAAGATCAATAGCATTTTCCCATTTCTGGCATAATCATGCATCACCAACAAGAATATCTATTCATATATAACAATACCTTTGACTCAGACATTTTAATACTAACAAAATTATTACTGACTAAATCATAAAAACAATGTATTTTACATTTAAACAAGAATAATCTCTCCAAGTTCACTATACTAAATTCATAACACAAAACATTCTAAGATTTTTACCTTATTATTCCCCTCCCTCTGCCCCCCAAAGCATTTATACACAGCCTAAATCACAGTTCCTTTTGTTTATCTTTATCTAACACATTTTCAAAACATTTACAAAAACTTGGACCTTAGGTTGACATTTACTTATAATCTACTAAACGTATTTCTTCAAAGTCGACATACAGAACAATTTCATTTATAAACATATATTGTGCACAGAATTGGTTGAAAACAAGATTCAAGAACACTAAAATACCATATTTGCAGTTTAAATAACATAATACAAAACAATGCTAACTGGGGGGAAAAAAACTTTAATTCTGAAACAAGTCAATCTTAAACTTTCCTGGCACTACTGAGTGAGATATTGATAATAATACTTACGATATTTTACCAAAAGGAGCAAATGCTGATTTGATATCTTCTGTTGTTATTTCTGGACTCAAATCTCCAACAAATACATGGAAGTGATCTGGAATCGAAGCATTTTATGATAAAAACACTCAGGAACTTAATTAGTAGACCTCAGGCTTGGAGAAAACATGATTAAATTGAGATTCATAAAAATGTTACCATATTGATCCCTGAGGTGTACAGTAATAGCTACAATATACTTACTAGAGGTATCTTTTTTCTGGCTACTTGGTGTTGTTGCCCAGTTTACTTTGACCTCCTAAAAATAAAGATTGCATTTAAAACAATTAGTCATTTCACTGTGGTCACTAACTTACTTTTAATTTGGAAGGATTTTTTTAAAATGAAGTATCAGACTGAATAAAGCAAAAACACATTATAACTTAGGAGCTCTTTGTGTTTGAAAAGTCACCAAAAAATAACACAGTGGTTAGCATGCAAAGATGTGTGTGTGGAGTTACTTTTTAAAATGTACAAAATGTTCTTCAAACTTACCTTTCCCAAAATTTTTCTCCCATTCATAGCCGCTAATGCAGCAGCTGCATCTCTGTGTTCATAAAATTCCACAAAGCAATATGGGTCATTGCTTGTATGCTGCAAAACAGAAAATCCAACAGAAGAGTTGACCCTTCTGCTATCGGGTTGCTGAGAAGAAAATCCAGGAAAAAACATTACTGACAGCTAGGAATTTTAAGAGAGATTGCAAATAGCTAATGAAGCCTAACACGTTAAAAGATAAACCTTATAACTTACACATAATAAGGAAAATAGTATGGTATTCTTATAGAACTATAAAAAGGACTATAATAGCATGCCTATATTAAATTTAAATTATCAGAATACGGCCTAGTCATTTTATAACTAACAATTTAATTTTATATCAAAGTATTCTTTATTAAAATTATTAGTACATACCAAAGTGCTTCAACATTTATCAGTGGTGTTCATTAAAAATACTATACCAAGGATTGACAGGTAATCAACCATAAAGTAATTAATGAGAAAAATGTAAAAGCCAATTTCTATAAAAGAACTTTTTTAAAGACTACTTTGCCAATGATGTTCAAAACCTAAAATTAAGTTCACCAAATCTGAAATGATGCCATATACATCATCAGAAGCAGTAAGGCAATGCTGAAAAATGGAAGAGGGTGGAGTCAGGGAGACTCCAGATCTAGTCCCAGCTCCACCACTAACTCCCTGGTGTCTTTGGGCAAGTCATTTTATTTCCCTACTTCTCAGTTTCCTCATCTGTAAAATGAGGGGGTTGGACTAGATCATCTCTAAGAGCTCTTCCAACTCCAAAAGTTAGACCAAAGAGTGAGGATCACTAATTACCAGTGCTTCTCTCTCCTATGTACATCTGAAATGGATGAGCTGTACTCATGCATTACACTCTTGCATCTTTTGGAGTTTCATGAATACAAAAAAAATACAGGAAAAAAAAAATCACAAAGCAAGTCTTTTCCTTTCTGACTTTCATCAGTACTATAGGAGATTTCCTATAGTACTGGTAGACTGGGTTACATAATAATTTCCTCTTACAAAAAAGAAAATTAAGAAAAAGAAACAAAGTCAGAGACTTCTAGTACCTACTCAAACAAATTCTCTAAGATTGAGCCTTCCTAGAATTTTACAAATCTAGCTCAGAGATCCTCTCCAAAAGAAGTTGAGGAGTATCTATTAACTTTGAATTTGATCTCAGCGATCAAATTTCAAGTGTTTTCTGAAAATGCAAACAAACAAATGTTTAAGGACATGTCTACAATTACACATTGTGAAAAAAATTGTTACAGAAACAATTTTGTAAAATTAGACTTCAAGTTAATTCATAATTGTACAGTACATATAATAAGCATATGATTCAAAACCTTCCCTTATCATTACCAATGCTATTGAGAGAATTAGTGTATATATTTCAAAGTGGACTGAAGGGGGCTAAAATACCAGCAAAATAAGAATCTTTTAGCCAAAACCATTTTCTTGTGCCTGGAAAAATTTCAGTAAAGTGATCCATAAATGGGACTCTTAAAACAATAGTGACAAAACAATCAGACTACATTTAATCAGAAACAGAGAAGTGTGATCATTAGCTCTGGCAAAAATCCCTGGGCTATCACACAAAATCCTATTGTTGGAATAGTGTCAACATTATTCTCACTTATGGAAACTGACAGAAAAGAATTCAAGTCTTGAAACAAATTTAAGTGAGCTAATTAACCAATATTAATAACATTTATAAAAGAGAAGGCTAGCAATAGAGATATGGAGCTAAAACTCTATGGGTACATAGCAGTCCTCCCACTCTTTCCTAAATCTGCTAGTATATATACTCTTTCATTCCTACTACTAAGCAGTACTGGAGTTATCTAGCAGATTGTTAACCGTAGAAAAATACATAGTAGTGCATTTCTGAAAACAGTTTTGGAAAAAGAAGAACAAAGTCTTTATTACTTGTTAGCTAAAAATAATTGCTGTAGGCATTTGAAAGCTAAAAGCATTAGCCTACTTGCAAATAGCTGGCTAATTTCACGTTTGTTTAGTACTTACAGTGTGACAGGTGCTCTAAGATATGCACTCTAAGAACTGACATTTGAAATAAATTTACTGTATTTAAGCTATAAAAACATTTGATATATTATGCCTAGTAACATAAGGAAAAATGGTCCAAGTCTATTTTGTGATGTACAGAGTCTTTTCAAAAGTAACTCAAGATTTCAAAAGAAAAACAAGATTCTTCAAGATTTAAAATAAAATTGCTTCAAAAGTGAAACACTTTTACTTCCACTTCTGCAGCTCTACAACTTTAAAGGGCATCTCACTAAGTATCACTTGAAACAACAATAGTGAATTGTTTCCTTTATACTTGTTAGTGATGTCATCAATTATTGTTAGATGATAGGAATTCCAAATTTAGAAGACAAAAGGAAGTTTAGGATTATACGACTTAACATATATCAATCCAAATTAATATAGAGGAGAACATAGGCTAATTTTAAAAGGATATAACAAAAAGATAAAAAAGAATGAAGGAAATACTGTTTATAGACTTTGTTCCAGACATCTTCCTGGTAATTTCTTTTAAATATAAGAATAGATTTCTACTTTAAAAGCGTAGCTGTATACCAAGCTGGTCATTATTAATTGTAGTTACTAAACACTCCTAAGATGCATTGCATAGTACTAAGTATATTACAATTTCATGTGATTACATGCACTAGGACTCCTTAACTTAATATTTTCACTTAATTAGTAACATTTTTACTTTCAAATAACTTCACTCAGGTTTTCAACATGAACAGATGCAATATCAAAAGCACCTTTTTACATTTACCATCTTCTGAAGACAACTATTTAGCATGAAGGGCGATTTTAAATGAAACCTCTTTGAACACAGTTTGACAAAAGCATCTTAGTAATAGCACCGACCTGGCCAAACTTCAAGCTCCCTCTGACAGAGCTCTTATTCCAAGAGCTTACAGCAAAAATCCTTATCTATCAATACATGCATCACTGCATTTTTTAAATTAAAATGCTATGTAGTTGAGGTCACATTTTATTGGGAAGATCTTACCTCTGTTATCATTTTACAGCTTTTACATGGTCCAATTTGACTGAATAACTGAAGAATAAGGACTTCTGTCACATCCCTGGAGAGATTTCCTACATAGCTATACAAGAGGGGGAAAAAATAATATTTTCACAAATGTTATCTTCTTACTTGCCACTGACAAGTTTTTAGGTAATTTAAGATATTTCATTATCTTGATAAAATTTCTCAGTTTCTTAATGTTGGGCCTTATCCTACAAATAAAATATGACCATTTATTTTTTTATAAGCACCACAAAATTTTCTGCCACTGAGGTAGTTTTTGGGAACTTTAAGAGCAACTTTAAGTTGTGGCCTTATAGTTAATATAAGTATAATTATTTCAATTCTTTTCCATCTGCAGAACAGGCTTTTTATTTCCATAGAATATTTGAGGGGAAAAAAGGCAAACCTTTCAAACTAAGATTTGTATTATAGATAATAGCCGCCAAATAGTCTCTAAAATAACTCAAAAGAGTTACTTGTAATATAAACATCAACCTCCAAGAATTAAGATGTTAATAGGGCAAAAAGGGAACAAGTTATAAGGTGGGTCTAGTTTAATCCCTAAACAGTATTTTGGGAGAATTCCAATATAAGTATATAAATATATACATAGACATATAAACATATGTGCACACATCTTTTTTTAAGTATGGCCAATGTCACTGGAGACTTATGGGGATGGGAAAATGAAATAGTGAATTTGGAAAAGAAATTTTACATTTTTATTGGTTTAATTTTGTACTTAACTAGATTAAAATTCATATGAGGTAAACTAAGTCAAAAAAAGTTACTATGCTATATTATACATCTTTATATAGTCACTTCACCTTATTTACCTAGTTATACTTTGTATCAGAATCCTTATAAAAGTATAGTTTTGAAGAGAGTGAATTTTGATGGTAACTTTCCTAAAAATCAAATATATAACTTTCCTGGGGACACAGGGGAGGGAGGGAGAAGTAATTAAGGGAGAGGGAAGATCCTAGAAAATTCAGAGAAACAAAAAGGTAAACCGAATATGCCCTCTGTTATGGATTTTAAAAAGTGCTCTATCTCCAGAATTTATAAGCCTTCTAGAATTCACTTACTGTGTGTAAAGATGGCCACTCTTCCATAAAAAACAAAGAACTTAAATGTAAACAGTATCCTTCAATCATATAAACAAAACAATATAAATAAAATATTAACATGCTTTATTTAGCTTTCTGGAAGAAACTCTATAAATTTCATTATCACTATAAGATATAACATTTGGAAAACCAGACAAGTTTCTGGACAAAAATAAGTCCTACATGCATAATAATTAGATAATTTTAAACCATCTAAATTTCTCTGAAATGTAGAAATCCAAAAGGGAAAATGACATAGGACAAGATAAGGTAAAAATTATAAAAATCTGATGGAGATAATAACACAATTTTTAGTTGTATTAAAATGTTTACAGTAGAAACTATTGATATACATGTTCAGAAAAGGCAACCAAAAAAATCCCCTAATACTTAAATGACATACTGTTTCTAACAGTAAAGAATTTCATCCAAAGTTTCTTCCAAAACTGATTCCTCAAACATAAAATCAGAAACGAACTTTGCTGATGTCCCATACACTAGCCTCCACACACAGCATCACTGATCAAACAGAAGACCATATATTGCATTGCTTCTTTCCAGCAGTTGTAATGGACTTATGAATCATCCATATTAATTTACTTGGAACTACCAATATTTATCTGTGATGTAGTTGAGTGATGTAGCTGGTGGCCATAGCTTTCTTCTGTGCAAAGTTACCTGGGCTATCCCACAACTGAACCTTGTGGGAAACTATGCTTTATTTAACTAAATAAACTAGTTGAATTTTTTAGTTAAAATACAAGACTACATCCTTATAATGATTAAAAGTAAATAGGTTCAATTATTTTCATTTGAGACAATTTAATAATCAACATAGAGGCATATGTATTAAAAACTATGTTAAAGTATTAAAAATTTTGAAAAACTATATAAAACTTTCTAATTTAAGAAATATTTACAGAAAATATAATTAGTCAACTAGCTTCAAGAGGCTATAATCATAAAATAAACTTGTTCTAGATCTATTCCTTTTTCAGACCACTTAATTCCAAGATGTAGACTTTATGTCTCAATATATGTGTAAAGATATATATGTATATACATACGTACATAAATACACACACATACATATATGTATATAAATAACAGGTTTTAAAGAATTCCCTAAATGAACAATTAGATAACTGTTTCCATTTCTAGCAATGATAGATATCACTAAAGAACGATTTTTAGATCAATTCTTATTATCTCAGAATCGAATAGAATTTATAATGTAGACAACTGATGATTGAGATCTATATCAGATTTCTCAGTTTTACTTTTTCTCCCATCAAATGACTCATTTTATGGAGAAAAATTAATAGCCTTGTTTTTACACTGCACATAAATGTTAGTAGTGACCTTTTAGTTTCAAAAAAGTCACCACTAAGATCACTCCCGTAACACTATCATTCTAAGGTTAAAAGGGTCCTAATATAGTCTCCTAAATTTCTGCCAAAATCTGATCACCAGTTCTTTTATCTATAATGGTATAACCTTTAAAGAGTTGCATAAGTCACATATTATATGGTGCTTTTAAAAAAAGTAGGTTATATATTTTTCTTGTGTTACTACTAAAAAAACCACCTATACTATATACTATTTGGTTTTACACCATCACGTACTAAATTTTTCCTAGACAATATTACAAAACCAGTCTAAGACATTTGCAATAGCCAGCTCTCCAGATCACTTGTACTTAAAAAAATACATTGTATAACGGGAAAGGTAAGTTACCCTTTTCTTCTACCCTGCAAAATACAGCTGTCAGTGCTTCCCCAGCCCCCTTATGCTGGTTATATGAAATGTTCATTGAAAAAAAATTTTTTTCATTACCTGAAAAATCTAAAATATTAGAAAGATTCTACACTGCAAATCCTTGCATTTGAAGGGAAATCAGTGTACAGGAATTCCAAAACAAAGTTAGTAAAAGGGTACGCCTGACAATTAGACTTCAAGAAAAAGGAAGGGCATACCTTAGAGCACTATTTTCTCTTCTAAGGGCAGGAACTGTAGAAATTGAAAGTATTAAACTGAAAAAGATATTTTTCATCTCTAACATCAGTGTTAAAATCCAGTTCAAAAGCTGACGCAAAGTTGTTTAACAGTAACACTCCACATTACCAAACTACCACCTATGGACTATGCCTCTAAGGCTGATGGTACCTATTTTAAAACATTATTTTATGGGAATAGAGTGATCAGTGTTGTTAGCCACTGGATGCAGAGGGGATGGAAAGACAAAGGACCAAACAACAAAAGAAAAACAAACCTATTTTGTTCTTACCAAATCCCCGGAGGTCAAAAAGAGCATCCTTAAGTAGATCCCTGACAAGCCACTTATTCAAAGTTGCTTCCACAGGCCAGACACAACTATTTTATTTGGGTGGGAATGCTGCAGTCAGCAAAGCAGACATACTACATTATGGGATTTGATACAGTGACTAGGATACACAATACATATAATGGGGGAATTGATTTGACAATATAACCAAATCTTTGACATCATGAGGTTCTATAATGGGGTATTAATAATACTGAATTTAGATTTTTCAGACTGTTAACTAATTCCCAGTCATGTGAAAGAGTCAAATTAAAGCTTTCTACTTTTCATTGTCACTCTGATTCAATTAACAAGATATTTTTCTAAATCCATAATTCCTTTAGAATCTGGAACCTTAGGCAAATAGTAAAATAAGCTAATATAGTAGGACCTTCCCTATCATAATAAAGAGACTTATTCCACATAGATTCAGCAGGCATATAACATGTTAAAACATATTTCCCCTCTTCCCTGAAAAAAGCTACATTCAGTATTAGCCTGGACGATGTAGTCTTACAAGGCAGGTGTCTATCATGTTTCCATACCAGCTATAAGGCAGTTTCCTTGTATTCTATGTGGGAAGTTACCTACTGTCTATTAAATAAAAATTAATGTCAGATGAAAACAACAAACATCAAAAAAATAGGCATTTCAAGTAGAGTATGGCAAATATAACACTATTCTCAAAAAAGCAATCCTATACCACTTTAAGCACTATAAAATAAATAAATAATACTGTAGGTAATTAATATTTAAAAACCTACCTATTAGCTAACACCACATTGTTTTCTGAAGATAGAACCATATGTCTTAGCTTGTGTGTGTCTGTAGGGAAAAAACCTCACTAGTAACACACAGGCATGTCAAGATAATAGACAAGTCTTGGTTAGAGTACATGATTAAAAGCATACTAACTGCTTGAAAATGTATTCCATAGATCACATGCTCGAAGTAATTAAGGCAAACAAAGTACCTAACATTAATCCTTTTAACATCTTCAAACTTGTGCCTCCGAGCATATTTTTAAGGAAAAACCCAGAAGGTATATTTCAAGAAAAAAGAATTCAAAGTCATTCTTTTTTTTCTGATACATCATAAATCTGAATTTACTTAAATTTTTATTAGTGATTTCCATGATACTAAATAGAAAAATGGAGTGCATCCTATTTGAAATAGGGTGACTATTTCTGTTTATAATGAGAACTAGGATTTTTTGCTCGCTGTACTAATTTGATGAAAGGAATGCAATCAACATAACACACTGAGTAGATATTACATAAAAGACAGTGTACAAGGTGTAATACAAAGGAGGGCGTATGGATGAAGTCTGAAGAGAGCTTACCACAGCAGAGTCAAAAAAAGAAAAAGGGAGAGGACAATGAAGCATTAATGAACAAAAGGTAGGGATAGAGTTTACAGGATTTGCTTATGTATATACACACAACACATTTGTACATACCTGTAAACAGATAAATCCATGTTTAGGTAAGTGTCAAAGCATGAGATGAAAAGGTATAGAAGGCAGGGGTAGAAACAGGTGACATAAAAGAGGTTAGCATATTTGGTCTGTTGGATAAAGCCTGATGAGACTTGTGGAAGCAAAAATGTGATGTTGTCAATGTACTATGTGGGATGAATGAAAATCTCAGTAATAGTACTCTGTTTCTAGAGGGAAACAATTTTTGGTCTAAATAGTAACTGGCAAGTGTGTCAAATAAGAAAGTGCTACTTCTTCAGAACCTGTTATGATGTAAATAACATTTCAGATTTTAGACACAATGTAACCTCTACCGTGTTAAAGAAATCCTAGCTAGGGGTTAAACCTAGTTCTTCCAAATACCTCAAGTCAAAGTACACATCACCAACTAAACACTAGAACTTGGCTTCATTAGTAAATAACAAATTTAAAGACTGCTCCAGTTCTCCTATTTCTGAAAAGAGAAGACCAAACTGAAAAGACAATACAAAATATTAATACAAAGTTTCCACCAAAGGGGGCCTTTCATTCAAATATTCTGAATGCTTAAGTGGGCCCTCATTCTGAAAATCTAAGATGGAAAATACCTCTCCTGAAAAGATGGTGAAACAGGAATGGAAAGGATTAAGTAATACAATGTTCCCAAGAAAATAAATAGAAAAAGGGAAATAATTTTCAAACTAAAGTATATTACTGGGCCACTTACTTTTCTGGTTAGGGTAAACCAATAGGAAGCCAAATGTTCAACTTGCTCGTGCAACCATCTTAAACCCACTCCAAAGAAAGCAATTTTCCCACAAGATCATTTGGTCTATTAACAGGGACAAGTAAAGTAAACTCCAAATCATGAAAAGCAAACATTAAGTACAAGAGTAGGAATCTAACTCCAAATGCTCAAGACAGTAGGTGCAAAGCAGAACACTAAGAAAATAAAAGTTATCCAACAAAATAAAAGATAACAACTACATTCCCCCTTACATATATTCAGAATAAACTGATACAAACGGTAGCAGAAGGGAGAAAGAAAGGAGTGCCACCACTACAGGAAAAGGAATACAAAAGCTGAGTCATCACTTCAGAAAGAAAACAATAAAATTAAGTCATTTAAAGAAGAGAGTCATTCATCTGCTAGGGTTTACATGGCAAAAGCAAAATAAAACTCCAGAGACATCAAATTAAAAGCTCAGAAAAGACACCCTTTCCATCCAACTCAGAAAGCTTCGGGATAACACACGGACCAGTGAGAAGGGCAAGAAGAGTTCAACAAGTGGCTATCCATTTGGAAGAGGCGGCTTTCCAAGTGAATTGCAGAAAAAAAAAAAGGAAAGGAAGATGCTTGGGTGACAAGTGCACAGAAATGAGGTGAATACTCCAGTCGAAAGAGGTCAGCAGAGGGAGAGGCTGTATGTAAGGCAGAAATAAAGAGCGGAGGGAGAAGGCGCAGTGATTGACACACAAGGTTCAGAATTTGGGGTGCAGGGATGGAAGGTAATGAGACAGATGCTCCGCTAGCTATCCTCCTTCACCCCGCTCGGGGACCCTCCCACCCCTTTTCCTCCCGGCTCCCCACCCTAACCCTGCATCCATCACCAAGCCCCCTCCCCTACCCCCGCTCCCGTTTTGAGTCTTTTACTCCTTGGACCCCCCGACCCTGAACCGGGGATGAAAACAAGGGGCGGTGAGTCTTTTGACAGCCTCAGGCTCTCGGATGCTGGGACAAGGGATGCAGATAAGGGGAAGGGGCGGCAGGCTGTGGGATGGGGTGGGAGTGGGGAGGAGGTCTCTGCCCGGGAGAAGACAGGAGGCGGCGGCGGAGGAGGAAGAATGTGTACGTGTCCGCCTCAGCTAGAGGCCGCCGCCCCGGCCCTGGCCCTGGCCCGGCCTTGCCCCCCCGCCCCCCGCCCCTCCGGCCCCCGGGGCCCAGCCTCGCGGCATCAGGCATCCCTGCCTGCTCGAGTACTCACAGGGTCCGGGGCTGCCCGTCGTCCTCCATCGCGGTGGGTGAGACGGAGAGATCCCGGGACCAGGGGGCGGGGGGTGGGGCGGGGGGGAGAGGGCAGGATCGGGGGAGGGAAGGGGGCGGGGTGGGGGAGGAGGGGGGGAGGGGGGCGACGGGCTCTGGCTGGGGACGGAGGAGAAGGCGCCGAACCCTGTTCTTGGACTCTCGCTCTCCCCCCAGCCCGCTCCCGACGCTGCGCTCAAAGCAGGAGGAGCAGGAGGAGGAAGAGGAGGAGGAGGAGGAAAAGGAGGATGGACAAAATGGCCGCCGCCACCAGCCAGGCAGGAAGCTGGGCAGTGCGCAAGCGCGGCCCGCCCGCTCGCTGCTTTAACCTAAGACACCGAGGGCAGCGCGCCGGGGCAGAGGGGGTGATGTCTGGGGAGAGAGAGAAGGTCGGGCGGCTGAAGAAGCTCCGTGCTCAGTTACACCTGGTACACTGCTTCCGCTGGACTCGCCGGCTGGTCCCAGCGCGGCCCGCCCAAGACGGAAGCGACGAAAAGGGCATATAACAAGGTAGCTGAGATCTCTGGGAATTGTGGTCCTGGAGACGGGCAAAAGAACACGCTCTTCCCGGGGATTTATGGGAATTGCAGTCCTGAGTCTCTGATCCACACAATCGCCGTGGAGCGACGTGAAGAAGGGGTTTCTGGGCAGGGTAGTCCCACGTCCGGGCAAGCGTCCGACAGGAACTAGGAGTCCTTGGAGGACGCGACGTGGAAAGGCGGGGAAATAAACCAGGAGACGAATTGTTCAGAAAGTAAACTACAGATCCCAGAAGGCCGTGTGGCACTTAGGCTTCTTGAAGGCTTGCTTTGGCCCAGCGCCCTCAAGGGCGGGGCATCCAGTAGGTGGGATCTGGGGCGGAGTTTCCTCTTTCTCCTCCCCTCATCTCCATGGAGTTTCTAAAGCCGTTGAGCGGCCTTACTTCGCTCTGCGGCAGCTCGGTCTTCTGGTCGTATGCTTGGTCGTCGAAGAAGAAGGGAAATATGTCGAGGGACCCGGAGTCGTTAGTTAGATCCCGTTGAATTCATCAGACACTTTTTAAGCGCCCGCTTCTTGCAAGGACCTCCCACCCCCACTACCCGGGTCGATGGTACCGAGACAGGCCACCCGGGCCCTACCTTCGAGGACCTTCCCTTCTCCTGAAGGGGGATGAAGCACAGGCGTAACGGTGATGCCAGAGAGAGAGAGAGAGAGAGAGACAGAGAGACAGAGATACAGAGAGACACAGAGAGAGACAAGTGTAAAGGAAGAAGACCAAAGCACAATGCTACGAGAGACCGGAGTGCGCAGAGAGGAGCTCCAGCGGGGGTGCGGGGAAGAGGCTGGGGAGCTGGGCCTGGAAGAGAGAGGACTTAGTCGGAGGTGGCAGGTAGGGGAAGGGCCATTCCGCGGCCAAGGAAGAGCCTGAAGAAAGGCCTGGAGAGGGCCCACCCGAGAGAACTTCGGGGGGGATGGTTTGAGGTAAGTCAGCTGCAACCAAACTGTGGAAGGCCTTGAATGACGCTCAGGGTCGTAAATGAATGCACCTCCGAGGCCATCTAGTCCAGCCCTTTCATTTCATTTATTTAAAGTTTGTTTATAAAAATAAATTTTTCCCAGTCAACGAAAGTATTCCTTCTCTCCTTCCCCAGACCCCCAGTCCTACTCATATTGAGAAAGAAAAACAAGACCCCTGTTACAGACTTGGGCAGTGGATAGAAACCCGGGGCCATGGAGTCAGGAAAAACTTTATTCGAATCCAGCCTCAGATACTACCTAGCTGTGTGACCCTGGCCAAGTCACTTAACCTCTGTCTGCCTCAGATTTCTCATCTGTAAAATAGGGGTGATAATAGTACCTACATCACAGGGTTGTTGTGAGGATCAAATGAAGTAATATTTGTGAAGCACTTAGCACAGTGCCTGGCACAGAGTAGTTGCTTAAAAATGCTTATTCCTTCTTTCTAATCCCCCTTCATAGACACACACACAGAAACAAAGAAAGAAAAACAAAATCTCTGTTACAGTCTTGCTTGGGCCTGGAGTCAGGAAGACCTGAGCTCAAATCCAGCCTCAGGCACTTCTAGCTGTGTGACCCTGGACAAATCACTTAACTCTGCTTCAGATTCCTCTTCTGTAATAATAGCACCTGCCTCCTAGGGTTGTTGTGAGAATCCACTGAGGGAATATTTGTAAAGCACTTAGCACAGTGCCTGGAATGAAGTAGGTGCTTAATAAATGCTTATTCCTTTCTTCCATCCTTGCAAGTATGAGAATGCAGAAAAGGCAGGATAGTGTTAGCTTATAGAGGATTTTGCCTCTACTAGCAAGGTAAGGAGTTTATGTGTTATGCAGTGAGGATGAATGATACGAATATAATTAAGTTCCTCACACTTTAAAATAATACTTTGAGCATATTTAAGTGTGTCAAAATTTGACTTTTTTAATATTCAGAGTCAGATTCAAATATTAAGTACTTTGTAAGTGGCATAAAAATTAGTTAAGGCAATATTTGCCCCTGCAGAACTTGGAGATTAGTGGAGGAATAAGGCAGGATCTGTGAATTTTGTCAGTATAGATAATCTTTTCACCAGTTCAGCTCACAACCCCTCAGTGATTTAGTAAGTGGTCTTCAAGAGCTGCCAGGGCCAAAAAAACTATCCTGTGGCCAACTTGTTGATTAGTCTCTTCAGACTTAGCTAGGTGGGTCTTTGGATGACAGATAAAGTTCATCACCTGTATTCAAAACCTTTTTAGCTTGGTAGGGCTTGCCAGAGTTTGGTATAGCTTTTAGAATGCCTTCATGTCATAATGAGGACTTAAGTGAAGATGATCATCAATGTTTTTTCTACAAATAACTAATACATATGCTAAGGGCATAAGAAAGGTAAGAACAGAGTTCTATATGAAGTCCTAGGGAGAAAGGTCAAGAACAATCGGTATTATCAAAGAAGACTCTTTGGAGAAGTTGACATTTCAGTTGGGCTTTAAGGATAGGAGGAATTTCAGCAGGAAGAGAGGAAGGACAGCATTTCAGGTGTGAGAAATAGCTTGAGCAAAGGCACAAATGGAAGAGAGCCCAAGGTAAGTATGAGGACAATACGTTGTCTTTCTTTGGCTAATAGTATAGTTGGAAGGGAATTAAGACCAGAAAGGTAGGGGGGTGCCAGGTTGTAGAGGGTCTCCAATGTCAAGATAAGCAATTTGGACTTTATTTGGTTGGCAGTAGGGAACCACATCTTCCTCTAAGTCACTAATTTGTGAAAGTACACGCAACTTTAGATTGTGCTTGCAGACAACAAACACCAAGAGCCGACTATTGTAAGCCACTGGAGAACTCTAGTTCATGATCAAATTGGTTCCCCCACTCTAGAAAATTTGTTTCTCTGTTAGTGTCTGTCATGCTGTCTACATTGTAGGAACTTTTCATATTCCTAATCACTCTAAGTGCCAGCTTAAAGATCCTTATGGTTTTTTTTTTGGATAGGAGGATTTAGAACTAGAAAAGACTTAGAGATCATCTAGTTCAACATGGTATGAATAAGATCAAAGGTCTAAAATTGGAATTTCTTCCAATCCAACCCCCTCATTTTACAGAGGTAGGAACTAAACAGGCTAAACCTTGGTACAGGTAATGCAGGTACCAGATAGCAGAAACTCATTTCAAACTGAGATCCTCTGTCTCCCAGGATAAGGCTCTTTCTATAATACCAAATAGATGGAACTCAGAGATAAGAAAATTAGCCCTCAACCATTTAACAACTCGAATGCAATTTAAATTATTGAAATAAGTCTCCGTTTGAAGCAAAACCAATTCAGTGTGAGCAACTGGTACATAACCAACCAACAAATTATACATAGAAAATAAGAAGGAACTAAGTATTACTGGAAAATGACCTATTGTACCTTAACCTCTATATTGTTTTCAGAAACTAGTATCTGAAATTATTATATGATAGGAAAAATTGATGTTTTGTGGGAACTATTCAGTTCTCAAATGCATGGTCTATGTGTGACCTCTAAAGTCAGAAGACACAAAAGAAAATTAGATGTAGATTTGAGTACTGGCTCTGCCATTTATTAGCTGTTGACAATTCACTTTATCTCTCTAGGGCTCAGTTTACCCCTCTATAGAATGAAAAGATCATGCGGTCTCTTCCAGCTCTATGAAAAAACATAGTAAGCATAGCACTTTGTCCCAATTGATGAATGCCTCTTGGGCCTCTCTATGTGTCTGTTTCCATATCTGCCCCTCCTCCTCTTCTAGTTTTGTAACCATAAATCAGTGCTGTCATTGCTGCTGCTAGAAAGGGTGTATAAATCGACTCCCTAAACAATCCCAGTGATTTCAAACTGGAATACTTTTGCCTGGTGTCCCCATGGACGTGTATGTAAGTTCCCCAAGGTCAAGAACTGACGTCTATATTTGTATCTCCATGCTTAGCCCAGTGGGGGTACATAGTAAGCACTTAAATTTTTTCATTCTTTCAAAGAGGACCATTATCTTATGCTCAAAGGGTACCTTTTTAGGATGTGAATTTAATGGGTTTAGGGGGAGAAATGGTATTTTGTAGTCCTAGGGTTAGACTGCTTTGTGACTTGTTTTAGGAAGCTATTTGTCTTTTGCCTTATTATTTAACTTCTTAAGTAAGTTACTTGACAGTAGGAACCTTCTTTCACACCAGGATGGTGGGGTGGAAGGAATGCTGGAAATGGAGTTAGGAGACTTGTGTTTGAATTGTTAACGTGAAAGTTTGGTTAAAGGAGGCAAACAAGCTAGGTGATATGAAAATTCATATTACTTATTCATTTATTCCCTTAAGCATAGCGGACAGACATACATGCCTGAACAAAGGAAATGAGGAGGTTTAAATACATTTTTCTTTAACAGACTCAGCATATCTGTATTACTTCACTTTTATGATCCCCATGTATGTTTAACCATGATACAAGACAAGGATTTTCCTTAATGGAATAGGTTGTAAATACAATAAGTCAGGATAGTTGACAAAGTGTCAATTGGAATTACAACCCAGGATCTCTGTGTTTAATTTACTATTAACATTCCATAACATAGTATATGCCCATAAAATATTAAGATAAGAAAAAGTCACATAATTCAAGATAGTGTCTGGGGTCAGGGTTCTCACCCTTAATGGCCATGGACAGAGGAGGAAAGAATGCTCTTAAATCAGCCCCATCTGGGCTTGTTGACATAAGAAGAGGCATTTTCTGGGTAAACTCAGAGAACAAAGAAGCTTGGGTTCAGCTCTTCTTCTAGTTGAAAAGGCTCTGGGTGTTATTGAAATTACAAAAATGATATAAAATGGTATTAAATGATCCTCAGAATCTTAATCCTTCCACCTCCTGGCAGTATAACTTTTCACAATCATTAAACCTCTAAACCTGATTTTCTTTATCTGTAAAATGGGCATGGTTCCTGCACTACCTAACTCATAAAGTTGTTGTAAGGATGAAGTATGGTTAGTGTATGCAAAGTGTTACATGGATGTCAGCTACTGATTGATAGATATCCCAGAAGTTGCCACAAGATGTAACCTTATGGATTTTTTTTTCACAAAAACATTTTTGCTTGTGGAAGTAGGGGCTGACTTCCATTGTTTTGCCTTTTTTTCTAAACACAAAATATGCTTGGGTAAGTATGTATGGGTGTGTTTTAATTTCAGGTAAAACACAACCTAGGTGGAGTTGTATGGCTGCTTATTGTACCTTATATTTGTAAAAAGTAGGTGGTTCTGTCAAATGCTGTTTTTCATTCATTTAATATGTTTTAGTGTTACTGCAGATTATTGGTGATTTCAGATTATTCTCTTCCTAAAATGTAGTTAGATTAACATGAGAATTTGAAGTTGGTAATATTATTGAAAAAGGCTCTCTCTTTAGAAAAACCTAAAAAACTTTGTGTCCTCAGAAAATTGTAACTGTACCATTAGAGGGAGTTTTAGCACCTTTCTCTGGAGATAATTAGGGACCCTGAGGCTCAGCTACCAGTTAGCCTTGAAAGTTATCTGCCAGACTTCAGTTTTTGCATCTGTAAAACAGAGGTAGTATCTGTTCTGCTGATCTCACAAGGTTATCATAAAGATCTAGGGATATATAAAATAGCTTTTTAACATATTGATTGCCATGTAAAATGATGAGCAGCTAGGTGACATAATGGATATAGTGCCAGGCATGGAGTCAGGAAGTCTTTTCCTCCTGAGTTCAAATCAGGCCTCAGTCACTTATTAGCTGTGTCCTGTGTGATTCAATAACAACAAAAATCTTCAACTCATTTTACAGATAAGGAACTGAGGTAAAAAGGGTTAAATGACTTGCCCAGGGTCACACAGCAGTGTCTGAGGCTGGATTTGAATTCAAGAAGATGAGTCTTCCTGATTCCAAGCCCAGTGCTCTATCTATCCACTGCACCACCTAGTTGTCCACATGTGCTGAAGAAGGAAATGGTAAAGCACTCCAGTATCTTTGCCAATAAAATGCCAAATGGAGTCACAAAGAATCAGACACAATTGAACAACCAAACAACAGCAAATATAAAATATCATATTGCTATATAAAATATCCTACTCCAGTGCCTTGCTCTGAGTAGAGGTGACTTTATGTTCTCAAAGGCTATACTAGGTTTTACCAAACTGGAAAGGCCTTCAAGTACAGACCCAACCAATGACTATGCCAGTTATTCAAAGACAGAGCTAAGCTAGAAAAGACTCATCTCCAAAATGTTGAATTTCTCAGGCTCAGCAATTCACAAAGAGTACCTACAGAGGTGTAGGGGTATTATATAACCTGCATTAGGAACACACTGATGAAATCATGAGTCCTGGAAGTACTAAAGTATGTTTAATTGTTTAGGTCAGTTATTGCTGAGGTAAATATTGTTCTGTAACCAGGAAGGGACCTTAGAGATCATATAATTCAACCTCCTCATTTTACAGATGGGGAAACTGAGGCCCACTGAAACAGACTGTTTCCCTCTCATGGCAGAGAGTTTGAGCAGAAATTGTATATATTGTCAGACAAAGTTTGTATGGAATGTTTTTTGCTTTGTTCTTGTTGTTACAAGATAAAGTGGAAAATGACTGTGATAGGAAGACAAAAGACTTCAAAAATGCTTTAAAAATCAAAACCTGAAGTCCAGAGAAGTAAAGCAGTATTCACAAATTCAGAGTAAACATGGAACTAGAATTCCATTTTCCTGACTTTCTATGAAGGTTGATGGTGAAATGAAATGTTTTTTCCTTTTGACTCCCAAGTACCAGCTATAGAAAGGGCCCTTTGGGGCTTAATTCACAAGATACCGGGATTACTTTGTTGCAGTAGAATTGCATTAAAATGGATAAATTCATAAAAATAGAATTTTCAGTCTAAGGGACATATAAGTAACAGCTTGGCCTAGCTTTTGTATAGTGAATTAACTTGTGAAAAGTGCTTTCCCCACACAGTAAACAAAAAAAAAAGAGAGAGAGATGGGAAGGGGATGAAAAAAGGGAGGTGGGGAGGTGTGAAGGACAGGTTTCATCTACATTGCCATATTGTTGGGGTACATAATTCCCTTAGCCTGGGTACTTTGTGTTGTCTATGCATAATGTGTAGCCCTGTTCTTCATTTTTAAAGTGTATGTGTGTTGTCTCCCAAGTGATATTGTAAGCCAGGGACCAGGCCATAATACTTTTGTATTCAGCACAGTACCTACTAGTATAGTGCTGGGACCATAGCAGGAGCTGGATAGATATTTTGTGGCCTAACTTCTTAGAAAACCTTGTCTGTACCAGGAGGTTCCTGGCCAACTGAAGGTGAAGGCTAGGATAGTTGTGTTCTTACAGAAAATCTAACTTTTTGATATAGGGAGACCAAGCCAGTCATTGTTCATCCTTGAACTGGAAGTCTATTCCTATCTTTCTGCTTCCCAAACTGAAATTCTTCGAAGATGATTAGGAGTAGATTAGGAGGTAATGTGGAACAAGGTCTACAACAGGTCTTGGTTAATTCAATTTCTTGTTGATCACTGTTCTTATGTTGCCTTTGGGCACTTCCTCTTCAATTAGACTTGCCAAGTTTTGAGATGCCTTCTACTAGCAAGGTACTTACTTGAAAGTACCTAGTAGCCAGTTGGAAGATTGAAGAGGTTATGGTTTTTTTGTACTGTCATTAAAAAACTGAGCAAATAACTAATAAATCTACTTGAAAATTCTGTTCAGTTTCTGACTTGATTTGAAAATGCAAAGGAACAAGCTCCTTTTAATCTTCTCCATTGCATGTAAATGTTATAGTCCATGTGGTACTTAATTGTGATGTTTGAGTTTTGAAAATCTGCACTCTTTATTTATAATATGGATCAAGTTAGACTTGTTAATGATGAAAATAAAGCTTGAGTTATTAAAATAATTCATATTTTTATTTATAAGGTCTATGAATATGTCCATTACTATTTTATGGCAGAAATTTTTTATTTTATTTTTCAGCTTTGTATCTATAGTACTTTGCAAATGGTAGATGTTTAATGCTTGTTGAACCTGTCACTGTCTGTAACTTGAGCAAAGTCACTTTCCATCTCTGGGCCTCTTCTTCCTCATCTGTAGGTTGAGGTTTAGAACTAGATGTATGGTCTCTAATGTCCTTTGACATTTCATTTCCAATATGTGCAGTTGGAAATTAGTGTAGTTGCCTTCTTTACCAAAATCAGATACCTTGCTGAATTCTGCAGACCTGTGTTATAGAATATTAGAGCCATAAAGGGCCATTAAAGATGTTACAATAGAATTGGGTTAAAGTTAGGAATTGAGACCCACAGATCCAGTATGATCTAGTAGAAAGCACATTAAGCACAGAATCAAGAGAGATGTACATCCAGATCCTACCTTTCTGATGCTTACTAGTTTCGTAACCATGTAAGATTTCATAACAGCCCTTCCCACAGAAGTCCTTAATATATTGACCATAGACAAATCATTTGACTTCTCTGAGCCTTGTTTTTTTATCTGCAAAATGGGAATGATGATATCTCAGAATTATTGTGAAGATCAAATGAGATAATGTTTGTAAAGGGCTATAAATGAATGAATGAAAAAACTTATGTGTAAGACAATGTACTGAGTACTGTGGGTTACAAGTAGAGAAGTAAGACAGCCCCTGCCTTCAGTCAATAAACATTTAGTAATTACCAATTATGTTCCCGGTACTTTGTTAAGTGCTAGATATTCAAAGAAAAACCAAAGACAGCCTCCACCCTCAAGCCCACAATCTAATGGTGGAAGACAACAGATAAAAAGAAACTCTAAAGTTGAGGGGGTACCCAGTATGGAGGACATGAAGAAGTCCTGCAATCTTTTGGGAAATGATGAATTATCTGCTCTGGGCCCTTTCCTTAAATAGAGAATCTGGAAGTAACTCTCGGATAGCCCCTGTTCTCAAAGAACTTATCTTCTGACTGGGGGAGACAAAACATACAAGTTTCCACTCCAAGTCAGATGGAAAATCACCATGGTCTTTAGAGTACAACAGCAGAGCAGGTGATAAAGCATCTTTAGTGTCATTTTCATTAAAAACACCATATCAGTTTCCAACATTTATTTGAGAATACAAGGATTTGGGTAAGAATTTTCTTCTTTTGGTCAGTACACGATATGAATGCCCTTTGTTATCATTTTCAAAGTGACTTGCCCAAGGTCACATAGCTAGTTGGTGGCAGAGTTAGGGCTAGAATTTACCTTCTCAGACTAAAAGCCTTGTACCCTTTCCATTAAATCATGTTAGCTTTCATCAGGAAGGTGGTTCCAAAAAAGAAACTGAAACCAGGTGAGGATGGAGGTGGTGGGAACTTCTGGCAGATAGTAACAGATAGAGAGGATCTCTTAGTGGTAATTCAGTCACCAAGCATGTATTAATACCCACTATGTGCCAGACACTGTGGCTATAAAGACAAAAAATAGCCCTTGCCATCAAAGAGATCACATTCCATTGGAGGTCTGGCACAAGAACTATATCTACACAGATAAATAAATACAAAGTCCCCTTTTCTCCCTTCCTCTCCACTCTTGCCCCTCTCCCTTCCCCTCCATCCCCCTCCCTTTCCCCCTTCTTCCCCATCCCACCCTTCCCTTCATCCTTTCTCTCACCTCCCTTCCCCGGCCTAGACAATACCATGGAGGAGGCCACAACATCACGGGGCTGTGCCAGGACATGTTCTCCAAAATGGCCACGTACCTGACGGGTGAGCTGACAGCTACCAGTGAAGACTATAAACTTCTGGAAAATATGAACAAACTGACTAGCTTGAAGTATCTAGAAATGAAAGATATTGCAGTAAACATAAGTAGAAACCTAAAGGACTTAAACCAGAAATATGCAGCACTTCAGCCTTATCTGGATCAGGTCACTCTAATTGAGTAGCAAGTAGCAGCTCTTGAGCAGGCAGCTTACAAGTTGGATGCATATTCAAAGAAACTAGAAGCAAAGTACAAGAAGTTAGAGAGGCGATGAAAGCATTCTTGAGCACAAAAACTTTTAATACAAGAATGTTTTATAAGAGCTGAAATAAGTGGGATGGAACTTATCACTATGCTTCAATTCCTAAAAAGGAGCAGTGCTGCTGATCCAAGGAGAATCCCAGCCCCCACCTCTGGTTGGATGGGTAACTCTGACCACCCCACCCCCACCATGTTTTCCTAAACCTGTACCCCCCAACCTCATCTTATCGAGTGCTTCCTTGTATGCCCTGGACCAAGGCTCAGAAATCAGGATCAACCCCATCTAGAGCAGACACAGATGAGAGACTCTCGTCTCCCTGTCTCCTCCCTCCCTCTCCCCTAGGCCCTCCCACACCCACCCCTTTCATAACGTGTTCTTGAACTTAAATAATAAATGCCAACATGTGCAAAATAAATAAATGAATGAATGAATAAATAAATAAATAAATGGATAGATACAAAGTAATTGGGATTAGGGAGCACTAGTAAGGCAGGGGGGAGGGGATTGCGAATCAGTGTAGGCCTTGTGTAGGAGCTAAGTGAAGGATTCTAGGAGACAGGTCTATCTAGTGTCATGAAGGAGAGTATCCAGGAGGAGGTGGTTAACAATGTCAGAAGCCATGGAGGATTGATGAAAAGGTTACTTTTGTGACTTTTATCCTCCTAACAGATACCAGTGGCCTCTATGGGAAGGGGTATGACGGACCCAAGGTTCCAAACAAAAACAGATAGACTCATCAAAGTAGACTCCTCAGTTGGTTTCAGTTTCTTTTCTGAAACCACCCTCTTGATCAAAGCTAGCATGATTTAATGGAAAGGATACAGGGATACATCCTGATCAGCCCCCTTATTTTCTTCATAAAGGATGTACGTAGATAAAATGTAATACAAATTAGCATGTAATGAAAGTATGTTCTACAACAGTGATTTGTCATCATAGGTTTCAGAACCAGAAGGGACATTAAAAATCCAGCTCCTTAAGGCTAAGAAGGTTGAAGTCACTTGTGCAAGGTTATGTAGGTAGTAAGGAGCAGAGGCAAGATTCAAACACCTAGCCTTCATCTAAAATTCTTTCTAAGCATATGCTGTGCCCTCTCATCATCAGGGTAGGCTCCACAAAAGTGGTAGTATGTGACTTGGGTAGGATAAAAGATAGGTAGGATGCAAACAGACAGAAATGAGAAAGGGAAGGATTCTATGCAGAAAGAACTGTATGAACAGGTTTAGGGATACTGAGTAGTATAGTTTAAATGATGCAAAAATTAAATTATAATAGTTGATGTTTAGATAGCACCTTAGGGTTTATAAAGCACCTTATATGAATTGCCTCATTTGATCCTCAAAAACCCCTGTGAGGGCAGTATTACAGGTATTATTGCCCTCCTGAAGATTAATTGAGATTTAGTTTAAGTGACTTGCCTATGGTCAGAGATTGGATTTGAACTTAGAAATAGAGGCTTGACCCCAAATTTAATGCCATAGTATGAGATAAAACTGGAGAAGTACATTGAGTCAGATTATGGAGGATCTTACATTCCAAACTAAGTAGTACAGACCTTGATTTATAGACAAGGGAAAACCATTGAAGATTTTTGTACAGTGAAGAGCTTGTGATTAGAACTGTGCGTTAGAAAAATTATTTAGATCCCTGATTGAGGGCCTTTTCCATACCTATACTGGAAACCTTATACATTCAGTTTTCTAAGGTCAAAACTGGGAAAAGGGAGTGGGGGAAATCCCTAGTACAATTGGAAGTCTCTGAGAGTTTTTTCATGTTGAAGATTTTAGTGATGGGAAAGGGCACTTTGTCTCAGCTCCCAGCTAGCTCCTATTGTCATGTCATGACAGCACCACGTAGTACAGCAACACTTGATTTATACATGCTAGGGCTTGGTGTGTTTTTCTTATCTGATGTAAATTTTCAGTGAGTGTAACTGAAACTGTTTCCAGGATGAAGAAATCATTTCCAGAATTTAATTTCCAAGGTTGCACTCTGAATTGTTCACATTGATGGCAAGAAACTGTAATTTTTCCATGCTAAATGCAAATGGATGTATTTGCTGGACTACATCATGTTCATCTTCTTTATGTCTCCCTGTGATAGGGTAGACACCCACTTAAAAACTATAAACACTGATAATGTAGTTGAACTGGATTAGAAGGTTAATTGGATCTTTCTTTAAAACATGCCTTTAAACCCACAGATCCTTTAAATACCCCAATTTTGGTAAAGGAGAACTATTTGAATAACTGAAAAAAGTGCCTGTCACAAGAAAGATATGCAAGCTTTGCTCTTTAGGTGTATTGTAGAGAGAATTCTTATTCAGGTATGGGTTGGACTAGATGGCCACTGATATTCCTTCCAAATCCAAATTTACTGGTTCTACTCAGAAAAAGTGCCACAGATGATATAAATTGTTTGAATCCATCATTTTACAGATAAATTCTTGAGGTTCAGAGTAGTAGGTTTGGGGAAAATAAATCATGCAATTAATTATATCTCTAAGGTCACTTTCAGCTTTAAACTCCTACGCTAAGGCAGCCTGACCCAGTAGAAGGTACTTAGAATCTGGAAGAATACCTAGGGGTTCAGATCTCAGCCATGTGACTTTGAGTAAGTCATTACTTAACCTTGAAATTTAATTTCTTAATATATAAAGTGAGGGAATTGGTCAAGATGACCCTTAGTTAAGATCCTTTCTCAGTCTAAAATCCTGTGATCCTAGTCAGAGTTAGGTATCACCATATGTTTCCTGGCTGTTATAGTGTTTGCTGCCTGAGATACTAAAAGATCACCTAGCTCAACTGAATTATACTTGGGTATTGAAAGAGTAGGCATAAGAGATTGTTAGGCCATGGTTCATAATCTTTGAAAGATCTTATAGTATAGGAGAAGTACAGCAAAATTGAAAGGCAGATGTCCCAATTTTCAAAAAAGAGATGGGAATAGAATCTGCAAAGTAGAAATGCAGGAGGTAAAAGCCAGCATATTTGACTTAGATTCTAGGCACAATTCTAGAATGTGTATAGTTCGTGAACATCTAGAACAGATGGGTCACAAAAAGCCTCGAGAATTGGTCATAGCAAATTGACTTCATTTTCTTCTGTTGATAGTTACTAGATCTGGGGGATGATGCTGTAGATATAGCTTACCTAAATTTTAACATAATATTTGACAAAGACTGTCTTGCTATTCTTATAGAAAAGATGGAAAGGTATGCGCTAGACAGTAATCCAGTTAGATGGATTCAGGATTAGGTGAACAATTAGAACTAAAGATTAGTGGGTTTGTCATCTTGGAAGTTTTCTGTTGGAGTGCTCCAGTGATCTGTGCCTGGCCCTGTGTTATTCAGTGTTTTAACAGGGACTTGGTTAAAGGATTACATGTTTGTTAAACTTTCAGGTGGCATAAAATTAAGAGAAATAGCTAAAACACTGTGATAAAGATCTTGACAGGTCAGCACATTGGATTGGAGTGGGAAGAAACTTAAGGCAGAGAAACCAACTAGGAGGCTACTGCAATAGTCCAGGTGAGAGGTGATTAGGACCTGAACTAAGAGGATGGCTGTGTAATTAGTGAGAAGGGGAGAGAAGTGTGTGTGTACATACACATATGTGTGTGTATACATATGATGAAATTTGAGAGAAATAAACTTAAAATCTTAAAGTTGGGATCAAAAAGTCAATTTCACAAGCACAAGATGGAGGAGGAAAGGCTACATGGCAGTTTGTCTGAAAACGATCTCAAGTTTTAGTAAACTTACAAGTTCAGTATCTGAATAATATGATATGACAGCCAAGAAAACTAATGCATCCTTGTCGCTAATGAGAAACATAATATCCAGGACCACAGAGATGATAGTACTGCATCACTCTGCCTTTGTTGTATTCTCTTCAGCATCGTATTTTAGGAAGGACATTGAGAAGCTAAAGAAAGTCAAGAGACGGGCATCTAGGATGGTGAAAGACCTTGATATCATACCAAAGATCAGTTAAAGAACTCAGTGTTGAGAAGACTGAGGTTAAGAAGATGCATGATAAAGGATACATGATAGTTGTCTTCAAAGATTTGAAGGGCTCTGATGTGGAAGGAGGGGTTAGGCTTCTTTTGCTTTGCCAGATCCTGTCATTTCTCTTTCCCCAACATCTGTCTCCTCACTAATCACACATTTAACACTTTAGTTCAGGCCGTTATCACCTCTGCTGGACTATTGCAGTGGCCTTCTGGTTGGTTTGTTTCCCTCCCTGAGGTCTCTTCCCCTCCAATCCATCCTAGACACAGCTGCCAAAGTGATTTTCCTTAAGTCAGGGTCTGACCTTGTTACTGCCTACTGAATACAATTCCAGAAGCTCTCTGTTGCCTCTGGAAAAAAATAAACTATTTGGTTTTTAAAACTCTTCTCAACTTGCTATCAACCCTGTCTTTCTCACTTTGTTATATATACATTACTCTCATTGTCACATTCTACCTTCCCACACTGGCCTTCTTGTTCTTTACATGTGACACACTCCATTTCCTGTTTCTGTGTTTTTGCATTAATTATCCTTTGCACCTAGAATGGAATTCCTCCTTCTTTCTGCCTCATCGAATCCTTTACCTCCTTTAAGATTCAGCCCATTTCACCTTCCTACACTATGAAACCTTTACACACACACACACACACACACACACACACACAACCATGCACACATGCAAGCATGTAAGCTTGTTCCTCTGCCCCAGACTACCTTGTATTTAAATCTGTGCATACTTATTGTATATGTGCATGCTTTTCCCCTTATAGGATATAAGCTCCTTGGGGCTTTTTTAATCTGTGTCACCAGTACCTAGTGCAGTCCTTGGCACCTAGGAGTATGCATTTAATAAGTGCTTGTTATTTACTCCAGGGAATACAATTAGTAGCAATTGTTAGATGTTTCAAAGAGGTGAATTTAGATTTGATTTAAGGAAACACTTTCTAATAATTGTTGTTGTTCAGTCATTTCAGTCTTGTCTGACCCCATTTGGAGTTTTCTTGGCAAAGATAATGGAGGGGTTTGCCATTTCCTTCTCCAGTTTGTTTTATAGAGGAGGAACTGAGGCCTGCAGGGTTAAGTGACTTACCCAAGGTTACAAGAGTAGTAAGGCCAGATTTGAATTCAGGAAGATATCTTTCTGATTTCCAGTCCAGTGCTTGATCCGCTGTGCCACCTAGCTGCCTATCTTAGTAATTAGAATTATCCAAAAGTGGAATGGAAGTTGATAAGTTTTCCTTCACTGCAGGTCTTCTAAGGTTATATAATTACTTTTTGGGGGGTGTTGTAGAAGCAATTCTTCCTCAGGTACTAGTTGGGCTGGATGGCCTTTAAGAGGTCCTTTTGAATTCTGAGTGTCTGCGAAGGAAGGCTACTTAGGTTGGAAGAGTTTGTAAAATTTGCTTCGAGACTAGTTAGAACTTTAGATATTGTGTGTATGGTTACAACGTACTTTATATTTCTATAGCACCATTCTTCTAAGGATTATAGTCTTTGTTGTTTAGTCGTGACCAATTCTTCATAACACCATTTGGGGTTTTCTTGGCAAAGATACTGGAACAGTTTGCCATTTCCTTTTCTGTCTCATTTTACAGATATGAGGAAACTGAGGCAGGGTCAGGTGACTCCATGGTCACACTAGATGTCTGAGGCTGAATTTGACCTCAGATCATCCTGACTCCAGGCCCAGTGCTCTATCCACTGCACCACCTAGCTGTTCCATTATAGTCTTTAGGTGTTACAATTAAACAAGAGTTTTGATCAATTTATATGTTTACTATGTATTAAAGTACTTCAGATATCTGTGATTTTATTAGTATAGTTGCTTCCTCCATTGATACAAATCCTAACATCTTCATAAAACATCATCACAAATTGCTGTGATTGAAAAGAATTCATTACCTGGTGTCCAATCCTCTGAACTAACTGGATTAATCCTTCATTGACTTGGAGCAAGAGATTGGCAGATATATATGAAGGGCAAAAAAAAATGCTCTATTAATATTCTATCACAAAATGTTAGAGCCTCAGATCACAGAATCATAGATTTCGATCTAGAAGAGATTCCAGTCTCATTTCCTCCTTTTACAGATGAGAAAACTGAGGCTCAGAGACTTGCCCAGAGTTGTACATCAAATGAATAGCCACTCCTCAGCTAGAACCCAGACCTCCTCATTTCTCAAGTTTCTTTCCAGAGCCACAGATAGCCCAGGGGGTTTTTCCCCAGGACAGGGAAATTTCAATGGCCTTTGATAGCATTTCTTGTCCCTGAGAAAGAAAATAGTATTAGATCTAGAAGATGCCAAAAGGGCAGATTTAATACAATGTCACATCCTGATGGAGCAGCTAGATTGTTTCCTGGGGTTCCAAGGATAGAGGCCAAAGCTGACTTTGTTGTTGTTGTTATTTAGGGTCCCACAGGGCCCCTGAGTAGGAGTAGGGAAGGAGACCTAGCCTTGCCTAGTGGGCTAATCCCCTTTTTGTCAAACAGTGATGGCCCTACAGTCTGAGGGTCAATGAATCCAAGAGGCAGACAGTAAGGCAAAGTTGAAATTAGGATGGACCACTCTGGGAAGGGGGGAAGGATGCTTTGTGGCTCCCCAGAAGTTCTCTGCTGCTTCTCCATATGCTCTGCTCTGGGAAAGGGGCTTTATAAGGTTGAGGGACTTCAGGACAGGTTAGGCAGCAACATCCCTTCCTAGAAATGGCTTTTCCCTTTCTCTCAAAGCTTTGCTCAAGAAATGAATAGGAATGGGGATGGAATAAGCATTGAGGCCAGGTTGTGCCTGAAAGAACCAAGGGAGGCCCCTCCCTGTTTAAGTATTTGTTGTTGTGTTTGTCCTTGTGTTTTTGAAGAGAACCATGACATCAGGGGAATGATGACATGACTTGCAGTTGACTTTGATTTGAGTGAGGGAGGCCTGCGCAAGGTCACCAGCCTTACTTTCTCCTCCAGAGCCATCTGGGTCCAGTGGCTAGATATTTATCAGGACAGCTGGAGATGGCCCAGAATACAGTGAGAGATCCATGGCCCTTTTAAGCTAAGGCCTTTTCAGATTCTCACTTTGAGTGAAGTAATGCCTGTTCAGTGAATAGGCCTCTTTAAGAAGTGAGTAAAGGGATTGCCCCTTTAACTAAAAAAAAAAAAAACAACTGGGAGGGGAAGACCTCAGGGTTGCTTGTCAGTTACTATTAACATTCACTCTGAGCTAGGCAGGCCCAAAATATGGCTAGGTCTCCTTCCCCATTCCTACTCAGGTGCCCTGTGGGACCCTAAACAACAACAACAACAAAGTTAGCTTTGGCTTCTATCCTTGGAACCCCGCATCTAGCTGCTCCATCAGGATGTGACATCTTATTAAATCTGCCCTTTTGGCATAAGTGGAGCTTGGACAGGGACCTATTGTGGTCCAATATGTGAGCTCCAGAGTGGGATGGGTTTAAGGTTTGGTCTTTGAGAAAGAGAAAGAGAGAAAGAAAGAAGGGAGGGAGGAAGAAAAGATAGAGAGAGGAAGGAAAGAAGGAATCTAGCCAGTAAAGCCCAAGTTAACTGGGTAGCTTCTTGGCCATCAAAATTTACCTTACTTTGGAGAGGAGAGGGAGAGGGAGAGGATGAGCTGAGTTACCCAACTGGCTGGGTCCCCCCCCATTCAGGCAGCTCAGACTACTCACAAGGTTGTGTTTGTCCGTCTTTAAACAGGACCGAGACATACTCTGAAGCTCACATGTTGTACCACAATAGGTCCCTGCCCAAGCTCCACTTAATGGCTGTATTTTGGCTCCTCCTGGCTCAGAGTGAATGTCAGTAACTGACCAGCAACCCTGAGAGTCTTCCCCTCCCAGTCTGATTTTTTTTTTCAGTTAAAGGGGCCATCCCTTAACTCAATTCTTGAAGAGGCCTATTCACTGAATGGGCATTACCTCACTCAAAATGAGAACCTGAAAAGGCCTTCGCCTAAAAGGGCCAGGGTCTCCCATTGCATCCTGGGCCATCTCCAGTCATCCTGATGAATATCTGGTCATTGGACCCAAATGGCTCTGGAGGAGAAAGTGAGGCTGGTGACCTTGCACTGCCCTCCCTTACTCAAATCAAAGTCAACTGTAAGTCATGTCGTCATCTCCCAGATGTCAAATGTTTATCATAAGTAACGAGTCAAGGATTGTTTCTCCAGAGTGATCCCCAAGGGAGGCCAGCTTTCAAGAATCTGGATAAAAGAGTGCTGGCTTGGGAGTCAGAACTGGGTTATGGTGTTTGCTGTAACACTGTGGGTCTCTCCTTCCCTCTCTGTAAAATGGTGAGGTTGGAAAAGGTGGTTTTTAAGATCCCTTCTATCTCTAACAATCTTTGAGTCTGAGATATGGGCTGCATTTGATTTCACCACATCCCAGCTTTAATATCAGTAAGTATTGAATGAACCTTTCTCTGTGACCATGGGGCAAATCGTTTCCCCTCCCTTGAGCCCCATTTTTCCCACCTGCAAAATAAGAAGTTAAAATTAAATGATCCCTAAGGTCTCTTCCAGGTTTCACATGATACTTGGAGAGTTTTGGAGGATTTGGCTTCAAGGTTTCTTTCAGCTCCTCCACCAAAGTATCTGTTGGCTCTAATGGTTATCCATTATCCCTGTCCTAGAGGGTGAGCAGCAACCTTGTGTATGTTGGGAGTATCTGCCCCTTTTGATGGGGTGATAGCCAGTATTCTTCCCCTATTTCTAAACGCCCCTCAATACCTTTCATGCCTCTTTGACTTTGATTTGTGGTTTGTGGTGCTTCTTCCAGGTACACACATTCCTAGTACAGCTCTGTATTTTTCCACCATATACTGTGCTGATTTCATCCACCCTTGTGTTTGGAGTACTTTCTCACAGAAGCAAACAAAGTTGATTCATTAATAAGTGCCTGCATTAATCAGTACAGTCAGATCTCTCAATGACTTTCTCTTTACTAGAAACTGTAGTGATCTTCCTCCACAGGAGGCAAATTTTGGAAAGCCACATGATACTGGCACTGAAGGATTCTTGTGACTCATCAACTCATTTAACAACCTCTTGATGACACACAGGGTTGGGGGTAGGAGAGATTGGGAAGAAATATCACTTCCCCACTATTTGTGATGGCTGTCCCTAGGCTAATCTGCTTGGCAACTAAAAAGTCAAATTCAGTCTTGCTACCAGAAGATAGAAATTGAAAACCCTTTCTCCCAGCTTCCTGTTCAGCCAAGCTCAGTATCTGTGATTCAGCAATTATACTTCACTCTTTGTAGTCTGTTTCAAGAGTTCAGTAATTACTTAATGTAGCATTTGAAAGATATTTCTGGAATCATTCAACCCAGTCCCATCCTTGTATTAGCAATTGTATCTGAAATTATTTTTAGATACTTTATTCAAATAGAGTTTACATGAGCAGACATTGTGATTAGTAATCATGTCCTCCATGTATTCCTAAATTGTATTATAAGCTGCCTAGTAAAGTAATGCATAAAATGTGTGGGCTACATCTCTCTTCCTACATTGGCAGGGTGTCTACCAAAAACCTATCAGAAAACCAGTTAAAGAGACTTGTGTGTGACCTGAATTGTAGTTGACCTCTAGTTAACAATATGACAGTGAGCACAATAGACCAGACAGTCTCCAGTTTGCACTTAGCATTTGATGCAAACAAACCCTTACTAACCTGTTACTTCAGTGGAGCTATTCAACAAAGAATTGTTGCAATCCTTAGAGAAGTGCTGATGCAATTTCTCAGTTTGCTTTTACTCTTAACCACTTGATGTGTAACTGAACGAGATCCTTTCCTCATCTCTTAACACTTTGTACTACTTTTACACTTTTGGTCAGTACATCTTATTTTATCAGTTTAATGAACTCCTTTGTGTGGAAGGAACTTTTGAAAAATATTTATGTGAAGCACTACACTAAGTGTAGGAGTAGGGCCCCTGGGTGGTGCAGTAGATGGAATGCAGGCTTAGAGTCAAAAAGATTCATCTTCCTGAGTTCAGACCTGGCCTCAGATACTTACTAGCTGTGTGACTCTGGGCTTAAGCTCTGTTAACCTTAATCCACTGGAGAAGGAAATGTCAAACCATTCCAATATCTTTCCCAAGAAGACTCCGTGGACCATATGGCCCATGGGGTCATGAAAAGTCAGACACTACTAAACAATTGAACAACAACAACAAAATGGTACAAGATTGGATCCAGGTGATCCATAGTTGTATCCAGGTGTTTTATATGTAGAAAAATCAAGGGACTAATTTCAGGTCCATTTATTTTGAGATATTCTGCAAGAACAGGTGATTTCCTTTATTTTATAAATATTTTTTGGCTCTTTGTTGCCACTTCTAGAGCCTCTGCTACCACCGTTACTCAGGAACCTCTTTTCCTTTGCTGCTCTTTCCATCCAAGAATATATCAAGATCCAGATCCTGATGGAAATTATGTGTCAGCTCCCAGGGCATTTTTCCTTCTTTCTTAAAGAGTCAAGTACCCAGCTCAGTCTTTCTGTACACCTCAACTCCTGCCTTTTTTATAGTTGGGGACTTGTGTTATGTCCTCTCCAATGCTCTCAGAGGTTGCTGTTCGTCCTTTGTTCTCAAAAAGGACTATGACATCAGGGAGGTGATGCCATGACATGCAAGTGAATTGTATTTAAGTGAGGGAGGAGCTGCCCACTAGGGACCAAACTTCCAGTTGGGCAACAGGGCTTCCTTCCTTCTTCATCCTCTTTCTTCTCTTTCTTCTTTCTTTCTTTCTTTCTTTCTTTCTTCTTTCTTCATCCTTCTTTCTGTTCTTCTTTCCTTTCTTTCTTTCTTCTTTCTTCCATTTTCTTTCTTTCTTCTTTCTTCTTTCTTTCTTTCTTCTCACCACATAGGGTATCACACCCTTACTTACCTGCCAGTGTTCTGCCCAAAGGGAAAGTAAATTTTAATCTCTGAGACTTCTTTTTTTCTTTTGTTTTTTTTTTTTCTCTTAAAGACCAGCCTTAACCCCACTTAATCTCACTCTGGTCCCAGACTTACTTGATCACTGTTTGGGCTCTGATTGGCTCATAATGAATTTAAATAACAATTGTTTCTGTTTTGGCCAGAAACCCTGAGGGTCTTCCCCAACCAGATCTTTTTTTTTTTAAGAGGCCATTCTTTGCCTCATTTTTTTTTATTAAGCTTTGATCACTGAACGAACACTGCCTCAATTGAACTGACGCCTGTTAGCTTGAAAAGGCCAAGGTCCACCACTGCATCCTGAGCCATCTCCAGTTGTTCTGATCCATATGTGGACACTGGACCCAGATGGCTCCAGAGGAGAAGGTGAGGCTGGTGACTTTGCACAGCCCTCCCTCACTTAAATCCAATTCACTTCCATATCATGGCATCACTTCCCTGATATCATGGTCCTCTTCAAAAATGAAGGACAAGCAGCAGCAACTTCTGTGATAACATCCTGGTTTCCAAATTCACTAGATTCCTCAACTCTCCTGACCACAACAATACATAAGGATAGTCATACCCTTGATCATCATCCCCAGGTATTCCACCGCCATGATCCAGATCTCTGAAATTGTTCACACTATAACTATTCTTCTATCTCTCCCTCTTCCTCACTCCTCCTCACTTTTCCAATCCATCACCCCCTCAGCTCACTTCAGCAGCACCTACCAATCTATCTGTCTTACTCTGGCCTCCCTTTGCTCTTTGAAATATTAATGCTGATAGTTAAACAATTCAATTTTAAATCATCCTCTGTTCTCTAATCTCGTCCTGTTGCTGCTTCATTACCTTTCCAGAGACAACTTACTGACGAATGCCACTGGAAGAAGTCATAATTATGATTTAAAAATCCACTAAAAGCTTATGATATCCATTGTTAGCTGGCTGGACCATCACTGCTAGACAATAGTCCTTTCATTCTCCCTGACTAGACTCCCTATCATACTTTCCCATAGCATCTTTTCCAAACCACCTCCTCTTGAACCTCCCATAATATTAGCACCACCCCAGCCCTCCATCTTAGCAGAAGATACTAATTTATATTTTACCAAGAAATTAGAGATCATCTATCATAAACTTCCTTTTCCCAATTCCTCAACTTACATCCTTTCAACATCATCCCCCATTTTCTCCTTTGCATTAGTCTCAAAGGAAGAAATAGTCTTTCTCCATCACACATGTCTTACCTCCCATGCAGAGGGCTCTCTTCTTGACTCCCTTATTTATGCTCTTTCAGTGATCTCAGCCCCATGACTCCAACTCTCATCCTATACAAATAGTTTCCAAGTCCACATATACGGCCCTTAACTCTCTCCTGAGCTCCATTCTGTCATCTCCAACTGCTGCTGCACATCTCTCCACTTGGATATCCCCTATGCATCACAAACTTAACATATCTAAAACAGACTCATTGTCTTTCCCCCTGCTCCAACCTTCCTCCTACCTTCCATTCTACCCCCACAACATCCATCTCTTTCTTCATTCACATTACAACTAGTGTAATTCACATTCTCATCACCTCATGCCTGAACTATAGCAATTTTGTCCTGATTGGTACTCCCCGCTTCAGTCTCTTCTTTTTCTAATTCGCCCTCCATGCAGCTGCCAAACTGATGTTCCTAAATATAGCTCACTCTACTGCACAAAAAGCTAAACCCAGGCCACTTGTAGCTAGGTGGCACAGTGGATAGAACACTAGACCTAGTATCAGCAAAACCTGTGTTCAAATGTGGCCTTAGACACTTAGCTGGATGACCCTGGGCAAGTCCCTTAATTTCTGACTGCCTCAGTTTCCTCATGTGTAAAATGGGGATAATAACAGCACTTATCTTGCAGGGTAGCTGTGAGGATAAAATGAGATAATATTTGTACAATCCTTTGCAAACCTTAAAGTGCTATATAAATGCTGACTATTGTTATTATTACAATGACCCCCTTCTGTTCCTAGGATAAAATCTTTCTGCATTTAACATCTTTTCCAATCTGATTGGTTCCAGCTTATCTTTCTAGACTAACTTCATATTATTTTTTGATATACTTAGTGTTCTAACTAAACTGCCCTACTTGCTGTTCCTGTACATAACATTCCATCTCCCACCTTTGTGTCTTTGCACAGATTTTCCCCTGGCCTATTATTTCCTCTCTTTGAATCCCTAGCTTACTTCAAGGTTCAGTTCAACTAGTGCCATCTCCCTCAGACAACTGTCCTGAGCTCCCTGTATCTCGCCTCTTGGTATTTTCCTCACAAGCCCCCAAATTACTTCTATTTATTTACCTTGTAGATATTTTTGTGTTTATTTACATACATGTTCTCCCCTCCTCACCTCAGAAGACTATAATAAGCTCTTAATTTTTTTTAACTAGTTCACATAACATTGTTGCTATGTGGTCTAAAGGAAATAGAGAATAAGAAGGTAAGTATTATGTATTACAAAAAGAAATTACTTCTTAAGCTGAACTAATGGCCTCTCCTCTGCTTATTTACTTTGCTTCAGAAATGAGTATATAGTTTAAAAGTTAAAACTTTTTTATTATGAACTTAGGCCCAAATAAAATTAACTTTTCCACATTTACTAAAAAACAGAAAAATTTTTATACAAGCAACTGAATCTATTCTGTGCAGCTTGCTTTTCTTTTTAATAATGCAATAAATTCAATTGTAACTTTCAAATTGGTCCTTATCTCTCTGGTTTTCCTTCTGGTTCTCATCTGGGCATTTTTTTTAACAAGGCTTTTTTATAAAGCAAAAAGCCTTCATAATAGTGGAGAGATTTAATTGGGAAGCTTACCCTGAGAAGGTTTCCTGTTGAATCTCTGCCATGCAGAATTCTCCAAACCTCTCTCTTTTGAATAACCATTCAAACCAGTTAGGAAAAAGAAATCCTTTGTAGCAATTCAAGAAAATTGTTGGAACAACTTTAAGCAGACTTTGCCCTCCTGCATAAATAATATAAATGTAAAGGAGAAGATTTTTAATTGGTGTTAAACTTGAATAATAATGATGACAGTAATACTAATAATATGTGGATTTGTATGCATAAGGGTGACATCTGGCTCTGATAGAGTGGCTAATGTTAGGATTCCAATGGAAAAAAGCAATCTTTTATATAATTTTCCCCCTTGCTCACTAGAGTTCCTTGATAAGTAAAGGCAAGTCTCATCACCTCTTTGGGTAAAATTTCCTCTTCAGTAAAATGAGAGGATTATATCCTAGGGGTCCTTCTCTAGATCTATGACCTTACACAGACTTTAATTTCACAAAATTTGCCATTAGAGTTCTGAACCATTTTCTTGCTTCAAATGTTTCGCCTTTGCCTGTGGCTATTTCTGAAGATTACTGCATCATTTTGCATAGTTTTACCACTCTTATGATTGCTCATTATAAAATATTTCAAGGCTACACACTCTTAAATATGCCATTTCATTAAAAAGTCTGTCATGATTGTGTCAGCATGAACAGGTATTCTTCTTCAAAGTGTTTCTACAAATTTGTGTTACTTTGACAATGCTCCATAACAAAATGGATTTGGAACTATAAGGAGCATATCTGTTTGCTCCTTGGGTTAAAATTTGAAATCACTGAATTTTATCTCCTGGGCTCAACTGAACCAAAATGCGACCTGCTGAAATCATTGACCTAGGTTTATTAATAGATGAGGCCATTAGGCTTCCTTGAATGCAGTAAAAAAAAAGATGCCATAAAATCATGTCTTCATTTTCTTCCTTAATAGAATCCAAAAATTCTATTTCCCCAGTATTGCCTGTAGGAATTTAAGGAATACAGATTCCTGATAGATTTCATCTGAATTTGTACAAGTTGCAGTGCTATTTATTTGAAATCTTGCAGTCCTGTAGGTAGTTCTTTCTCAATGACAAAATAAAATTACCTTAATTTTCGTTGACCTTTCAAGCAACATAAGATAAATTTAATTTAAAATGAAAGTTTTTTTAAAGGTTAAAAAAGTATTTTGACATGTAGCAACGATCTCAGATATGCAGACATACCACCCTGATAACAGAAAGTGAAAAACAATTAAGAAGCCTCTTGATGAGGATGAAAGAGGAAGATGTAAAAAGCTGGTTTAAGCTTAACAGTAAAAGAACTAAGATCTTGGCAACTGGTGACATTACTCGTTGGCAAATAGAGTGAGAAGAAGTGGAAGCCCTCTCAGATTTTATATTCTTGGGCTTAAAAATCACTGCAGAAGGCAACTTGCAGCCATGAAATGAAAAGACACTTGCTCCTTGAAAGGAAAGCTGTGGCAAATATGGACAGCATACTAAAAAGTAGAGGCATCACCTTGCCAACAAAGATCCATATAGTCAAAGCTGTGGTTTTTCCAGTAGCAATGTATGGCTGTGACAGACTATAAGGAAAGCTGGGTGCTGCAGAATCTATCCTTTCAAATTGTGGTGCTAGAGAAGACTTTTGAGAGTCCTTTGGACAGCAAGGAGATCAAATAAGTCAATCCTTAAAGACATTAATCCAGATTATTCACTGGAGTGTCAAATACTGAAGCTGAAGCTTAAATACTTTGCACACATAATGAGAAGACAGGATTCATTGGAAAAGACCCTGATAGTAGCAAAGATTGAAAGCAAAAGGAAAAGGGTATGGCAACAATGAGATGCATAGTTAGTGCCATGGAAGCAACAAACATGAACTTGGACAAACTTTGTGAGATAGTGGAGGAACACGGGCACACTACTGTCCCCAGTGGGTCATGAAGAGTCAGACACAACTGAATAACTGAGCAAGAACAACGGAGACTTTGGAGGATTGTTTGATATTATAGCAGCTCCTCACTTCTACAAATACTAAAGATTAAAATAATTTATATTTATTCTTAATAGGCAGTATTTATATAGTATACTCTCCGTATATATTATGTCATTTTATCATTACAACAACCCTGTGAAGGTAGCTGCTACAGGTGTATTTTACTCCCATTTTACTGAGGGAAAAATGAGACTCAGAGATAAAGTACCTTGCCCTATGGTCATACCACTAGTTAGAATAAGAGATAGGATTTAAACCAAGGACTCTTCTGATACTAAATTCATCACCCTTTCCATTATACCTCACTTATTCTCAACCACAGTACATGCAAATAAAGAAAGAAACAAATAATAAAATCTCAAATGGTACCATAAAATCAGAACTATTTATATTGTGATCAAATAAAAAAACTTTAGCATAATAACAGCACATTTGGTTGAACTCCCCTTCTAATCTCTTTTCTACCTATATGCTTATAAAGTAGCTGGATTTTTTTTAAAAAGTTATGCTTTTTTTAATAGCTGTACTCTATGCATATGTACTTTAATTACTGCTTTCTTGGCAATAGCTCACTTTGCATAAGACAGAAGTGGGGAACCCAAGGCCACATGTGGCCCTCTAGGTCTTCAAGTACAGCCCTTTGCCTGAATCCAAACTTCACAGAACAAATCCCCTTAATAAAAGGATTTGTTCTGTAAAACTTGGACTCAGTCAGAAGGCCCTACTCAAGGACCTAGAATGCTGCATGTGGCCTCAAGGTCACAAGTTCCCCACCCCTGGCATAAGATTTTGCATTTTTTCCCCATCAGTTTACCAAGAATTTTATTCTTCACATTTTTCATTTTATAGTGCAATAATATTCCATTACATTGATATTGCACAATTTATTCAGCCATTCCACAACTGTTAGACATATAAATGTTTTCCAGTTTCTTTCTATTACAAATGAAGCAGCTATGAATGTTTTAGTCCAGACAGGCTTTTTTCCCCTTTTAATAGCATTCTTAGATGTGAGAGGCAGAATGGTATGATGGAAAGAACACCAGTCTCAAAGCCATAAAATCTAGGTTTAAGTACTAGCTTTGATATTTGCTAGCTGTGTGACTTTGGACAAGTTACTTGACCTCTCTGAGCTTCAGTTTACTAATTATATTAATAATAATTACAGCTTACATTTACATAGCACTTACTATCTGCCAAGGAACTGTGCTAATTACTTTTAAATTATTATCTCATTTGATTATGAAATAAGCATAATACTTATCCTATCTAACAAACGAATATTGCCAGAAAAGTGCTTTGTAAACTTTAAAATACTACAGAAATGTGCACAACTGCGGATTCATTATCATCTTTCATTATTTCCCACATATTGTTGTTGTTGTTCAGTGGTTTCAGCTGTGTCTGACCCTTTGTGACCCCATTTGGAGTTTTCTTGGCAAAGATGCTGGAGTGGTTTGCCATTTCCTTTTCCAGCTCATTTTACAGATGAGGAGCTGAGGCAAATGGTTAAGTGACTTGCCTAGGGTCACACAGCTACTAAGTATCTGAGGCCAGATTTGAACTAAGAAAGAACTAAGTCTTTCTTATTTCAGGCCCACCACTCTATCCACTGTGCACATTGTTAGTTGCCAATTTGTGTCAATTCTGCCTTCCTAACATCTCTCAAATGCATCCCTTTTATCTTCACTCACTACCTCTACCTTATTCAGGCCCTCATCTTCCCTTTCCTGGACCACTGTAACTTACTCACTCTCAGCTGGTTTCCCTGCTCCCAGTCTCTACCATCTAATATATTCTCCACACAGTGGTTAAATTAATCTTTCTAAAGGCAGAGGTCTTGTCAGTCTCTAAAACTCATTTATTAGCTTGGTTTTTAATGCTCTTCACTATTTCTGCAACTGACCCTTCCTGATTCAGTGTGACTCTGATTTTTGTACTGTGGGTTCCAGCCAACTGGACCAGGAGCTGTTCCCAAATTTGACATTCAGTCTCCTCCCTCCATGCTTTTCCTCAAATCCATTCTCCAAATATTACATCTTCCTGTAGGCCTTTCACAGTCTTTATCATTCTTAACTTCTCAGTTCAGATAACATCTACTAAGTGTCCTCCTCAATTCTCAGACTACAATGTATCTACTCATCTCTGTGTGGAAATGTTCCCCCATAGTAAAAACTCTTGAGACCAGGGGCTAATTTGTTTTTGCCTTTTATCTCTCCCCTCCCACCAGTACCTAGCACAGTGCCTTAAATTGTGTTCCATAAATGTTTGTTGAACGGATTTTTTTACCCTTTTGGTGACTTTCATTTTAATCTTACAGTCATTTCCTGACATACTCCTCCCCCTATCAGACCTTCCCCTGTAACAAAGAACAGCCAAGCAAAATCAACTGAAAGAACAACCGTATCTGACAGCATCTCCAACATTCTGTACCCACATTCCTCAGCCCTGAAATGAGAGATCTGTGCTAGAATTAAGTTGTTGAGTATTCACGAATTGGGGAATGACTAAGTAAATGTGGTACATGAATGTAATAGAAAATCATTGTGCTGTAAGAAGTGATGAAAATAAAGAATTCATAGATAGACACATGAGAAGACTAATATGAACTATTGCAGAGGAAAGTAAGCTGGACAAAGAAAGAATATAAACAACAAGAATTGTAAAAGGAAATATTAGGAAAACCAAAACCAAACACTGCCATCACTACATATGGCCCTTAGAGAAGAGTTGAAAAGATGTATGTACACCCCTTCCCCTTTCTACCCTGCCCCCCTTCTCTTTGTAGAAGTCGAGAGGACTACAGGTATAGAATATTGCATATATCAGACTGGTGATGTTTTTTTCTTTTTTTTATTATACTAATAAATGGGGAAAATAACACGTAAACATATGTTATCTGCACATGCAGTAAATAATTATTGGCCATAAACAATGCATAAACAATCATGGACAATCAAGATATAGACAGTATAAACTGTTTTCAGCATTGATTTTCACAAGAGTTTGAATTACAAATTTTCTCCCCATTTCTACCCTCCCCCCCAAGATGGCGTATATTCTGGTTGCCCTGTTCCCCAGTCAGCCCTCCCTTCTGTCACCCCACTTCCCTCCCATCCCCTTTTCGCTTCCTTTCTTGTAGGGCAAGATAAATTTCTACGCCCCATTGCCTGTGTATCTTATTTTCTAGTTGCATGCAAAAACTTTTTTTTAAATATCTGTTTTTAAAACTTTGAGTTCCAAATTCTCTCCCCTCTTCCCTTCCCACCCACCCTCCCTAAGAAGTCAAGCAGTTCAACATAGGCCACATGCCTATCATTATGTATAACCCTTCCACAATACTCATGTTGTGAAAGACTAACTATATTTTGCTCCTTCCTAACCTATCCCCCTTTATTGAATTTTCTCCCTTGACCCTGTCCCTTTTCGAAAGTATTTGTTTTTGATTACCTCTACCCCCATCTGCCCTCCCTTCTATCATCCCCCCTTTTTTATCTTCTTCCTCCTTCTTTCCTGTGGGGTAAGACACCCAATTGAGTATGTATGGTATTCCCTCCTCAGGTCAAATCTGATGAGAGCAAGATTCACTCATTTCCCCCTCACCTGCCTTCTCTTCTCTTCCTACAAAAGTGCTTTTTCTTGCCACTTTTATGCAAGATAATTTACCCCATTCTATCTCTCCCTATCTTTGTCTCTCAATATATTCCTCTCTCATCCCTTCATTTGATTTTATTTCTTTTAGATATCTTCCCTTCATCTTCAACTCACCCTGTGCCTGCTCTCTCTCTCTCTCTCTCTCTCTCTCTCTCTCTCTCTCTCTCTCTCTCCATATATATATATATATATATATATATATATATATACATACACACACATACATACACACTCACATACATACATACATACACAAATATACACATATATACATAAACATATATATATATATGCATATTCCCTTCAGCTACCCTAATACTGAGGTCTCATGAATCATACACATCATCTTTCCATGTAAGAATGTAAACAAAACAGTTCAACTTTAGTAAGTCCCTTGCAATTTCTTTTTCTTGTTCTTTGTCTTGATTACCTTTTCATGCTTCTCTTGATTCTTGCGTTTGAAAGTCAAATTTTCTATTCAGCTCTGGTCTTTTCACTGAGAAAGCTTGAAAGTCCTCTATTTTATTGAAAGTCCATATTTTGCCTTGGAGCATGATACTCAGTTTTGCTGGGTAGGTGATTCTTGGTTTTAATCCTAGCTCCATTGACCTCCAGAATATTGTATTCCAAGCCCTTCGATCTCTTAATGTAGAAGCTGCTAGATCTTGGATTATTCTGATTGTGTTTCCACAATACTCAAATTGTTTCTTTCTGGCTGCTTGCAGTATTTTCTCCTTGATCTGGGAGCTCTGGAATTTGGCAACACTTGCTTTTCCAAATCCTTTTTGAGCTCTTCCATGGCCTGAGACTGGTTCATGTTTTTCTTGGAGGCTTTTGTTGTAGGCTCTTTGACTTTGTTGACTTCTTCTGGCTGTATGTTTTGGTCTTCTTTGTCACCAAAGAAAGATTCCAAAGTCTTAGACTGAATCTGGGTGCGTTTTTGCTGCGTGGCCATGTTCCCAGCCAACTTACTTGACCCTTGAGTTTTTCAGCGGGGTATGACTGCTTGTAGAGTAAAGAGTACTATGTTCGAAGCTTGGAGGGATGCACCAGCTCTGACACACCAGCTCTCCTCCTTCCCCAAGAACCCCCTACCCGGACTGGACATAGATCTTCAGCAGGCTCTTCACTCCTGCTCTGATCCACCACTTAATTCCTCCCACCAGGTGGGCCTGGGGCCGGAAGCAACTGCAGCCGTAGCTCTGTAGCTGCCTCTCCTCCGCTGCCCCCAGGGCGGTGGCTGAACCCCGAACTCCTTTCACTCTATCCCCAGCAGCTTTTCCCACTAACCTTCTCTGTTGTCTCTGGTGTTTGTGGGTTGAGAAGTCTGGTAACTGCTGCAGCTCACTGATTCAGGGCGCTAGGGCACGCTCCGCCCAGCTCCTGGTCTGGTTGGTCCGTGCCGCCCACACTGGGCTCTGCTCTGCTCTGCTCCGCTCCCAGCTCCGTGTGGGATAGAGTTACCCAGAGACCATCCAGGCTTAGACTGGTGATGTTTTAGTTGATTTTGCTGACTTGCTTTTTTCCTTTTTTTTTTTTAATTCTTTGTTACGAATGACTCTTTGGAGAGGGAATGGGAAAGGTCTCTATTTGGCAAATGAAGATGATATAAAACCCAAACCTAGCAATAAGAATGTTTAAAAGAAAAAAATTAAATTGTTAAATAGTAGTGAAAATGATCGGTTTTATCACTTTTTTTATGTTACCAGATTGCTATTCAAAAATATTGCACCATTTTTCTATTCTAACAACAGTGTAATAGGGTGCCTGTTTTCCTATAGCTCCTGCAACATTAAATTTTTGTCAGTTTCTCACTTTGCCAATTTAATGGATATAAGGTACCACCTCAAAATTGTTTTAATTCACATTTCTCAGATTTATCACTATACATGTGTATGTATGTATATACATACATATTTACTTATGTTAAAAATATTCTTCATGTCCTTTGACCATTTATCCATTGGTTGTCACTCATAAATTTGTGTCAGTTCCTTATGCTGTATTTTTACAATAAACACAAATTAATTGTTTTTGTAGTCTTCCTGTACTCCTTGATATAATTATAGATAAAAGAAGATTGTCAAAAAATTTTGAATCAGTGCTAAGTATTACAGTATAAAGACAATATGGTGTAATGGAAGGAGTGCTGGACTTGGAGTCAGGAAAAACCTGTGTATGACTACACAACTGCTCTGAGTCTCAGTTTCCTCATCTGTAAAATGGACAAAATACCCATAGTACCTACCTCATAAAAGGCAACATGGTATGATGGATAGAGGGCCACTCTTGTAGATAAGACCTGGGCTCAAGTTCAGCTTCTGACACTAGCTGCATGACCCTGAGGCAGGCAGGTTTGTCTATGCCCCCAGGTAATTCTCTTAAACTGAAAGATATAGACACTTCGAGGAATCTATGGGGAAGCTTTCCCACAAGAAAATATCTGTACTCATGAAATAAGTCTGGGGAGGAGGAAATCTGCCTCAAAATTATTAAGAGGATCAAACAAGGTTATAATGTTTGTAAACTTCTTTGCAGATCTTAAAGTGCTATTTAAATGCTAACTATTAAAATCTTGAAGAAAGGGACCTACTGAGATGTGGAATGTAAGCTCTTTGAGGGAAGAAGCTTTTAGGGTTTTTTTGGCACAGAAAAGGCTCCTAATAAATGCATATTGAATTGAATTAAAATTTAGATGTTCATTAGTGATTCCAGATACTGATAAAAGTTCTTGAAAATCCTAGGATTTTTTTTGTTTTTATATTATGGTAGGACCAGTGTTCACCAGGGTTCCCCCTCATCCCCATCCATGCATTAGGCTAGATTTTCCCTAAAAGGCAACAAAGCTATGCCTCCCCTGGCAGTGTTGAGAGTTGGTTCTGGTCATCTAGGGATATTCTGGGTCCCACCTTCATGGGGTTGGTACCTTGGACTTAGTGGATGCCAGAAGAGTGCAAATGCCTACAGCCAGCCCTGCTGAAGAGATACTTTTTCCACATGCAGATGGGGGAGGGGCGATCTATAGAAGCTAAATGTTTCTATATCTTTGTTACAGATCATTGTGCTGGTAGAGTTAAGGAAACCTCCTTTTATCAGCTGTTCAATGACCCTATTTGAGCACCTCATTTCATTTTAGCATAGGACTTGAGACTCTTGATGGAAAATGCCAACCACATCCAGAGAAAGAACTATGGAGTCTGAATGCAGATCAAAGCATACTATTTTCACTTTTTTTGTGGGTTTTGTTTTTGTCTTTTCTTCCGGTTTTTCCCTTTTGTTCTGATCATTTTACAATGTGACTACTGTGGAAATATGTTTAACATGATTATACATGTATAACCTGTATCAGATTGCGTGCTGTCTTAGGGAGGGGGAGGGGTTAGAGGGAGAAAAATTTGGAACTCAAAAACTTTACAAAAATGAATGCTGAAAACTGCCTTTACTTGTAATTGGAAAAATAGAATACTATTAAGGGGGGGGGGAAAGGTGATCAAGAAAATGTTTTTTAACAAAAGAAAAGAAAAAAAATTTTTAAAAACAAAGGACTTGAACTAATAGGATGCCAGCCAGCATCAGGCCCTCCCTTAACATGGTGCCTTTATCGTGTGTGTATGTGTGTGTGAGTGAGTGTGTGACAGTGGGGTGGATTTATGGATATCCCTGGTGCTATGGTAACAACTGCAGTCTGTGCCCAGATTCCTAGATGGTTTTCCTACTTTCTGCAGTCTATCTAAAAGAAAGCTGTCAATTTATTAAATAGGGAATATACTATAGTATAGCCAGCAGGTGGTGCTACCCTCAAGCCACCAGCTTTTGATGTCCTACTACAGTTTTCCTCTGTAATGGTGCTCAGATTCCCAGAGAGGTGAAAAGTGTTGCAAATCCTGCTGTGTAAACAAACCTGTAACAATCCAATTAATAACTTGGTGTGCCTCCTTGTTGCCTCTAAGATAAAATAGAAACTGGGCTTGGCGTGAAGGCCTCAGAATCTCTAGCCTCCCTTCCCAGGTTTATTGTTGCTACTGCCCTTCAGGTACTCTCTTCTCACTTGCTGTTCTCTGAACCTGGCATTTCATCTCCCACCTCCAAGCCTATTCAGAACCATCTCCTAAACCTAGAATAGATTCACTCCATACCTCTGCTTAACCCCTACTTTCCTTCAAGGCCCAGATCCTGTTCTGGGAATGTGCTTTTCTATGGGAAGGCTTTCCTAATCCTGTTGGTTATCAATGTTCTCTCCCTCCTTAAATTTTTGTGTATATACTTGCCTATTTACATGTTCCCTTCATGTATATTCTTATCTATTTATATGTTCCCTGTCTTCAGTAGAATTTAATTCCTTAGGGTCAGCCTTTATATCCTTAGGGCAGTCCCATCTTGGGATACTGCACACTGTAGAGATTTAATTAATACTTATTGAGTTGGATTGATCGATGTTTAGCAGGATAGTGCTTGACTTTAAACTTCTTATCCCTATTTTCATGTCACCTTTCCCTCTTCTATTTTATCTTTTTCTCTACTTAATAAAACTTACTCAGAGAGATACATTTACTTGTTAAACCACAATTCTAAAATAATTTATTTTTATTCCCTCCCCAAATCCCAACCCCTGGAATTTCACAGCTAATTCTGGCCATCTTTACTGAGTGGCTGGCTAAGGGCACCTTTCTAGGCATTTAGCCAAAAATGCAGCCTTCTAAATCACCTAATCCTACTAGTGAACACCCCAGGGCACCCCTCCCTTAGTTACAAACAAAGGATCACTTTATTCCTACCTTCTGGTAATCCTCACATGGATATTCCAGTAGCACATAGTTGCTTATTAAATTTGGTTGCTTTAAATATATACTTTATGTATTTCTCAATATAGTGATATTTAAATATTCAATACTAAAGAAGCTTAAGGAATTTAAAACATTTTCCAACATTTGTTTTATTTTTCTTGCCTTTTGGGTAAATTGCAGTCTTTGAAGAAACAAAGTAGGCAGTCGCCTATATAGTATGATTTGAGAGACACCAAAAGTTGTATTGTGCCTAAAATTCCCCCTTTTGATTCATTCTCCTATATACCTCCCCCCGTCTAAAATGCAAGTGCTCCTGGAACTTTGTGTGAATTAGTTTATCACAAGATTTTCTCCCAGAAAAATGGGTCTTGGGTACCTTTGAAGTGGAAAGCCCAAAAAAAGGAAATGAAAGTTTTACAAGACAGCCTTCATCTACTTCACAATTTTACCGGAGCCCAGCTATAACCAAGATATAAGTATACAGTATACAAAAAAAAATATGTGGCTATGTATATACATATACGATATATGTATATACAAGTGCATATATGATATGTATATGTATAATACATATATATACAAGATATGTGTATATACAAAAAACTAAGGTCTTTCTAGAAAGATCTATTGATTTTTATAGTTATGTTATCACTGGGAAAATATAATAGTGAACTCTCAGGATACATGTTGTTGTAATTACCAACTATATAATAAGCTGAAAGTATGTAATAATCTACTGCTTAAGGGGTAGTGGGAAAGCACTAACAACAGTTTGGGACAAAATTAAATTACTGAGGCTTTGTCCCAGGGTCCTGATAACATTTGCACTCCTTTTAGCAGTTTAGAAATAACCGAGTAGCACCTAGTTAGCAAGAATAATTATATAGTAGGTATGAAGAGCTTTAAGGAGCAACTTCCCACTGTGACAGTGGCATGCTTTTGGTAGCTCACCCCTCAATTGGGGGAATGAGAGAACATCAATGAATCAATGAATGAGTGAATGAAGGGAGCATTTATTATGTACTTGCTATATGCAAAGCACTATACTAAGTAAGGTAAAGGGATACATACAGAAAAGTAACACAGTCCCTGCCCTCAAGGATCTCACATTCTAATGGTGGAAACAATACCTATGGAATATTTTAGCTACAAATCAGAATGGAAAAGTCCCATGGTCCTTAGGATTCAGTGACAAAGCAGATGATAATGCCCCCTCTTTAAATGTCATTTCCACTAACAAAATCATAGTTTCTGATGTTGAAACATTTGATAGTACCAAGGATTTTGATGGCAAAAATTATCTTTTCAGGGTCTTTGGTAGCTATGACAATAACACCTACAAGGGCAGTTGCCGGCTACATATCCATTACTTCCCAATATGAGGCTAGAAGCACTTCTATTTCCCAAGGCTTTGGGGCTTAGGGTACTGAGTTGTATGTATCATAATCTGAAGGGAAATAGTGGTCATGGTGGTGGTGATGGTAGTGGTTAGACTTGCCTGAAACATGCTTCCTCCTGCCTCTTTCTAAGGATTCCTTACTACTTCAAGTAGGCTGGCTTGCTTGCCCCATTTATGGCAGTTGGTTGACAGTTGATGGGAATGGTATGCTCATCTCCACAGGAATTGCTTCTCCAGATGATAGCTATGAGGAATGGAATGGAAACAGGACTGGTGGAGCTTGTTTCTATGACTAACTTTTGGTAACGGTTGGTCAGCATTTGTTGCTGGTGATTTCTCCCCTCCAATTATGACTATAGGGACTGTGCTGAAAGCAGGTCTGGTGGTTTAGAGGTACTGCTATTCCCCAGTCTCTTAAGAGTATTGTGCTATCTCCGTCAGAGTTGGAGGGGAGATGGTGGTCATGGTGGTAGCAATTTGACTTTTAACAAATTGTGATATATGACTATAATAGAATACTAGTGTGCCATAAGAAATGACAAAAAGGAGAGGCAAAGCCAAGATGATGGAGAAAAGGCAGGAAATTGCCTCTGCTCTCTCCATTTTCCCTCGAAACAACTTTAAATCAAACCTCAAAATGAATTCTGGAGCTGCAGAACTGTGTTGGTAAGCAAAATGGCCTTTGTTTTCTTTGAGTAACTCAGTGTATTTCATTGAGCCTTGCTAGGTGCTGGGCCCCAGGCCCAGAGCCCTATTAGGTGTGGAACCTATGTGGGTGCGGATTGGTGACTGGGGTGGGGCCCAAGATGGGGCTGGCTAAGGGGAGGTGTTAACTCCAGAGCCATGCCCTATTGGGTGTTAACCTAATCTATGTGGATGTGAACCTCCCAGGGTCCTAAAGGGAGGGGCCAACTCAAGAACCAATCACCAGAGCCTGGGCTCTGGTCATTCAGATGACGCTTGATGATATCAAAAACTCTATAAGAGGAGAGAAGACAGCTTGAAGATCCTTTTCTGTTGGAGCTCTTTGTGGCAGCAGTGATGGCGTGTGACTCTGGGCCAGCCCTTGTTCTGAGCTCCCGGGCTGAACCTAGATGTTGGTAACTATGAATTGTATTGGGTCTGTATGTTGATATTTGTAATCTGTTTGTATTTTGTTCTGAAGTTCAGGGTGCTGGATTTTTCCCCTGAACTAAGTGAATGCTGTCTATATGCTGGATTAAAGTAAACTTGTCAACCCCTTCACCTTGCTTTCCTTGGTTAAGCAGATCAAAAGAACCTGTGCTTTCCCAGCATGCCAGCAGCTTTCTGGGTGCTGGCTGTGGGTGGATCTTACACCCCCACAGAAGCTGCTAGCCAGATTGTTGAAACAAGAACACACAAAAGGATGGAGTGAAATGATTTTCCAGCCCAAGATAACTTAGAAGGACTGCAGGAAGGGTCTGTCTCACTTGGGTCCTTATTGGAAAAACAACTGATTTAGAAGATATATCCGGGAGAGATAATTTTAAAATTATTGGACTACCTGAACTTGAAAGAACCCACTGATCACCTCCTGAAAGAGATCCCAAAATGAAAACTCCCAGGAATATTATAGCCAAATTCCAGAATTCTTGGGTCAAGGAGAAAATAATTGCAAGCAGCCAGAAAGAAACAGTTCAAATATTGAGGAGTCAGTCAGGATTACACAGGATTCAGCAGTTTCTACATTAAATAATCAGAAGGTTTAGACTATGATATTCTGGAAGGCAAAGGAGCTCAGACTGCAATCAAGAATTGACTACCCAGCAAAACTGAGCATACTCATTGTTTTTTTTTCCATTATTTTTCCCCAGTTACATGTAAAAACAATTTTTAACATTTATTTTTAAAACTTTGAGTTCCAAGTTCTCTCCCTTAACTCTTCTCCTCCCCACCCCATTGAGAAGGCAAGCAATTCAATATAGGCTATACTTGTGTTGTCATGTAAAACATTTCCATATTAGTCGTATTGTGAAAGAAAATAAAGACCCCCCCCCCAAAAAAAAGCCCTCAAAAAATAAAGCTTAAAAAAAGTATACTTTAGTCTGTATTCAGACACCATCCATTCCCTGTCTAGAGATGGATAGCATTTTTCATCTAAGTCCTTCAGAGTTATCTTGGATCATTGTATTGCTGATAATAGCTAAGTTGTTCACAGCTTGTCATCTCACAGTATTGCTGTTACTTTGTATACAGTACATGTCACTTTGCATCAGCTTCTGTCTTGGCAGATTTTTCTGACAGTGTCCTGCTCATCATTTCTTACAGCATAATAATATACCATGTGTTCAGCTATTCCCCAGTTGATAAGCATCCCCTCAATTTCCAATTCTTTGTCACCAGAAAAGAATTGCTAGAAATATTTTTGTACATATGAGTCCTTTTCCTTTTTGTTTATTTTCTGTCTTTTGGGATACAGACTTAGTAGTGGTATTGCTGGGCCAAAGGGTATGAATGGTTTTCTAGCCCTTTGGGCACAGTTCCAAATTGCTTTACAGAATGGTTGAATCAGGTTTCAACTCCACCAACAGTTCATTGACATCTCATTTCTCCCACTTCTCCAACATTTGTCATTTTCCTTTTCTGTTGCATTCACCAATCTAATAGGTATGAAGTAGTACTTCAGTTGTTTCAATTTGCATTTCTCCAACCAATAGTGATTTAGAGCATTTTTTCATATGGCTATAGATAGCTTTTGAAAACTGTTAGTATCTTTTGATCATGTATCAATTGGGCAATGGCTCTTATTTTTATAAATTTGATTCAGTTCTCTATATATTTGAGAAATGAGGCCTTTATCAGAGAAACCTGCTTCAAAATTTTTTTCAGTTATGATTGCTAACTGTATTTCCTTCCATCCTATTTCCCCCTCTGTTTGTTCTATTCTCCCTCTCTTTTCACCCTGTCCCTCCTCAAGTGTTTTGCTTCTAACTATCACCTCCCCCAGTCTGCCCTCCCTTCTATTATCCCTTCCCTTTTCTTATCCCCTTACCCTCCTACTTTCCTATAGGGTGAAATAGATTTCTATACCCAATTGAGTGTGTATATTATTCCCTCTTTGAGCCAATTCTGATAACAGTAAGGTTCACTCACTCCCCCTCACCTCCCTTCTCTTCCCCTTCACTGTAAAAGCTTTTTCTTGCCTCTTTTATGTGAGATAATTGGCCTCATTCTCCCTTTCACTTTCTCCCATTGCATTCCTCTATCACCCCTTAATTTTATTTTTTTAGATGTCATCCCTTCATTTTCAACTCATACCTGCACTCCTTTGTCTAATATACTCCTTCCACCTGCCCTAATAATGAGAAAGTTCTTAAGAATTACAAGTATCATCTTCCCATGTAGAAGTGTAAACAGTTTAACCTTATTAAGTACCTTATGATTTCTCTTTCCTGCTTACCCTTTTGTGCTTCTCTTGAGTCTTATTTGAAAGTCAAATTTTCTATTCAGCTCTGGTCTTTTCATCAAGAATGCTTGAAAGTCCTCTCTTTCATTGAATATCCATTTTTTCCCCTGAAGGATTATACTCAGTTTTGCTGGGTAGTTGACTCTTGGTTGTAGTCCTAGGTCCTTTGCTCTCTGAAATATCATGTTCCAAGCCCTCTAATCTTTTAATATAGCAGCTGCTAAATCTTGTGTTATCTTGACCATGGCTCCACAATACTTGAATTGTTTCTTTCTGACTGCTTGCAGTATTTTCTCCTTGACTTGGGAGCTCTGGAATTTGGCTATAATATTCTTGGGAGTTTTCATTTTGGGATCTCTTTCAGGAGCTTAAAAATGGATTCTTTCAATTTCTATTTTATCCTCTGGTTCTAGAATATCGGGGCAGTTTTCCTTGAAATTTCTTAAAAGTCCAAGGCAAAATATGGACTTTCAATAAAATAGAGGGCTTTCAAGCTTTCTCAGTGAAAAGACCAGAGCTGAATAGAAAATTTGACTTTCAAACACAAGAATCAAGAGAAGCATGAAAAGGTAAACAAGAAAGAGAAATCGTAAGGGACTTACTAAAGTTGAACTGTTTTGTTTACATTCATACATGGAAAGATGATGTGTATAATTCATGAGACCTCAGTATTAGGGTAGCTGAAGGGAATATACATATGTATCAACAGAGGGCACAGGGTGAGTTGAATATGAAGGGATGATATCTAAAAAAAAAATCAAATTAAGGGATGACAGAGGACTATTTTGAGAGAGGGAGAAAGGGAGAGATAGAATGGGGTAAATTATCTCACATAAAAGTGGCAAGAAAAAGCAGTTCTGTTGGAAGGGAAGAGGGGGCAGGTAAGGGGGAATGAGCGAATCTTGCTCTCATCAGATTTGATCTGAGGAGGGAATAACATACACACTCAATTGGGTATCTTACCCCACAGGAAAGAAGGAGGAGGGAGATAAAAAAGGGGGAGAGGATAGAAGGGAGGGCAGATGGGGGAGGAGGTAATCAAAAACAAACACTTTCGAAAAGGGACAGGGTCAAGGGAGAAAACTGAATAAAGGGGAATAGGATAGGAAGGAGAAAAATATAGTTAGTCTTTCACAACATGAGTATTGTGGAAGGGTTATACATAATGATACGCATGTGGCCTATGTTGAATTGCTTGCCTTCTTAGGGAGGGTAGGTGGGGAGGGAAGAGGGGAGAGAATTTGGAACTCAAAGTTTTAAAAACAGATGTTCAAAAAAAAAGTTTTTGCATGCAACTGGGAAATAAGATATACAGGCAATGGGGCATAGAACTTTATCTTGCCCTACTAGAAAGTAAGGGAAAAGGGGTTGGGGGGGAGTTGGGTGACAGAAGGGAGGGCTGACTGGGGAACAGGGCAACCAGAATATATACCATCTTGGAGTGGGGGGGGAGGGTAGAAATGGGGAGAAAATTCGTAATTCAAGCTCTTGTGAAAATCAATGCTGAAAACTAAAAATATTAAATAAATAAATTTTAAAAAAGAAAGAAATTTCTTAAAAGATTCTGTCCAAGCTCTTTCTTTTTTTTTTAACGTGGCTTTCAGGTAGTCCAGTAATTTTTAAATTATCTCTCCTGGATTGGTTTTCCAGGTCAGTTGTTTTTCCAATGAGATATTTTACATTGTCTTCTATTTTTTTTCATTCTTTTGGTTTTGTTTTATTGTTTCTTGATTTCTCAAAAAAGTCATTAGCCTCTGTTTGCTCAATTCCAATTTTTAAGGAATTATTTTCTTCAGTGAACTTTTGTTCCTCCTTTTCCATTTGGCCATTTCTACTTTTTAAGGCACTTTTTTTGTCAGTGAATTTTTGTGCCTTTTTTTTCCATTTGACCAATCATTGGCTTTCTGTACCTCTTTTACCATTTGGCCTAGTCTGTTTTTTTAAGGTGTTATTTTCCTCAGCGTGTGTGTGTGTATGTGTGTGTGTGTGTGTGTGTGTGTGTGTGTGTGTGTGTTTGTATCTCCTTTACCAAGCTGTTGACTCTTTTTTTTTCATGATTTTCTTGCATCACTCTCATTTCTCTTCCCAATTTTTTCTCTGCTTCTCTTACTTGATTTTCAAAATCCTTTTTGAGCTCTTCCATGGCCCAAGGCCAGTTTATGTTTTTCTTGGAGGATTTGGGTATAGGAGCTTTGACTTTGTTATCTTTAGAGTGTGTGTTTTGATCTTCCTTGTCACCATAGTAACTTTCTATGGTCAGAATTTTTTTCTTTCATTTGCTCAGTTTTCCAGTATATTTCTTGGCTTTCAACTCTTTGTTAAAGTAGAGTTCTGTTTCCAGGGTGGAGGTGAACTTTCTCAAGCTTTAGCGTGTTTGCGAAACTGTTTTCAGAGATACTTCTAGGGAAATTCAAGGTAATATGATCTAAGGAGAGGTGTTTACTACTCTCCTGGCCTGTGGTCTGGTCTGTGAGCAACCAAAAGCCCTCTTTTCTGCCCTGGAAAAGTGGACTGTGACCTAGATCTAAGTACAGACAAAGCAACAGTCCTGCCCCCAGTGCCATCAAAGAGACCCCTGTAATCTCCTTCTGTCTAGTTGTTTGACCCCCTTATGGTCTGTGAGCTGAGAGCTTCAGAAGCAGCCTTTGAAGCAGCAGATTCAGTGGCTCCCAAGGCCTGCTCCTGGTTTGCTGGGACCAGGTGTGTGCTGGACTGTGCTCCACTCTCACCTTGGTGCCGTAGACCTTTCCTGCCAACCTGCTAAGTTGTCTTTGGCTGGAAAATTATTTCATCCTGGTTTTTTGTGAGTTCTGCCTCTCTAGAAATTGTTTTATGGCATTATTTAAAGGTGTTAAGAGGTGGTTTGGAGAGAACTTAGGTGAGTTGCTGCCTTTTCTCCACCATCTTGGCTCCGCCTCCAAGCATAATCTTTCAGGGGAAAAGTGGACATTCTATGAAACAGGGGACTTTGTAACATTCCTGATAAAAAGACCAGAGCTGAATAGAAAATTTGATTTTCAAATACTCAAGAGAAGCGTAAAAAGGTAAACAGGAAAGAAAAAAAGTTATTCAGTAAGGCTAACCTGTTTAGATACCTACATGGGAAGATGATACTTATAACTTAAGAATTATATCTTTAGTGGAGCACCGGCCCCCGGAGTCAGGAGGGCCTGAGTTCAAATCCAGCCTCAGACACTTGACACACTTTCTAGCTGTGTAACCTTGGGCAAGTCACTTAACCCCAATTGCCCTGCCTTCCCCCCTCAAAAAAAAAAGAATTATATCACTATTAGGACAGTTAGAAGGAGTATACATAGACAGAGGGTGCAGGTATAAGTTGATGTTGATGGGATGATATAAAAAAAATTAAGGGGTGGAAAAGAGGATGCACTGGAAAAAGAGGGAAGGAGAGGCAGAGTGGGGTAAATTATATCACATGAAGAGGCAAGAAAGACCTTTTACAGTGGAGTGAAAGAAGGGAGAGGGGCTTCACAAAAGGCAGAGATGGAACAGGAGAAGGTACAGAGAAAAGCCACAGGATGGGGGACCTCCTGTGCAAAGGCACATAGGATACATAATGTATGAGATACAGCAAAAAAAGTATGTTAGCTTATTCATCTTTATATCCCAGCATATAAGGGCTAACATAAAAGTAGGTATTTAACGAAATATTTGCAGACTGAAATGGAATAGAACAGAAAAAATCCAAAAAATCAGGAATTTCTGACAAGGATTTCTCATATGTTTTGCCAGTTAAATTGTTAGTGATGTTTTTCTTCCATTGGTAGCAATCATATAACACTATCAATGAGTTTGAAGTAAATCCAAACAAGAATGAGCAACTAATGCCAAACATTTCCAATTAGTACAAACAATACTTCCTTTTATAAGCAAAAAAAGAAAACTTAAGCCAGTTTGACTTGTTTTAGGGAATATGGTTACTTCTCAGTAAATAAGGAAGTAAACCTAAAAGACTGCAACTTATTTATTTTTTCATTTTGTAAATCATTGAACTATGGAAGAAAAATTTCCAAATGGGTAGTGCAATTGTCCCTTCAGAGTTACAAGCCAACTTACTATAAAAAGTGAGATGATATTTTAAAAGTTCTGGAGGTCTGGGAAATAAAAAGACATATTCGAGTAAGGGACTGTGAAAGGGAGTTGTGTACAAAGGCCAAGAAAAGGGGAAGAAAAGCCAAAATGAAAAACTTGGAACCTATTAATAATTTTTCAAAAGGTAGGTATGTTAAAAATGGACAAAGTGAGTTGACAGGGGAGTGCAAATAAAGAGAACTTTAATCAGTCTATATCTGATCTAGCCTTACTTGAATGCCAGCGTATTTTTTTCAAGCCAGTCATACTGCTTTTGACCCCAACCCTACAACCTATCACCTTTTCTCCACATATACCAAGACCCTTCTTTGATGTATGTTAATAAAGAGGGGCCCCTCCTTTTCTGTGGGTCACTGGCCTTACTGAAATGGCCAGTCTGACCCTCTTTGTTAACAGTTATACACATCAGTGTTAATAAACTGATTTTGCTTGAAGAACATACCTCAATTTACCTTTATAGCAATTTACTCGCCACAATGTTATCTCACTACCAGACCTTTCTAGTCTCAGCAACCGAGATCCAGACCTAGTGCCCTCTGCTGGCTTAGGGCATTGAGGGGGAAGGACTTGATACCATACCACCCACTTTCCAGTACCTTCCCCCAAGCCATACTAGAGGAAGATTGGTAGCATTCCAGAGAGGTGACCCAGACCTAGGTAACCAGGAGGAACCACAATCCACTCTCCCTGCCTCTCCAGCCACATTAGAGGAACAACAGGCTGGAAGTAACCCAGGCTCATCCTAGCACAAGCAGGAGTAATTGACCCTTGCTTGGCAACAAGAATCTCTTGGAGACTGTGAATTATGTGCCATCCCCTACTACCACTATAGCTATCAAGCTCCTACCACTTGCTTCTCTCCCTATCCTTTTTTGAATTGTTGTTGTTTGTCCTTTGTTTTTGAAGAGGGATCATCGATATCATGGAATGACCTGACTTGTGAATGAATTGGATTTAAGTGAAGCAGAGTTGCAAAAAGCTATCAGCTTCACTTTTTATTCCAGCCATTGGAGTCCAGTGGCAAGACAAAAGTCAGGATGACTGGCAGTGGTCTAGATTGCAATGGATGACTTTGGCATCTTTGATATCTTGGGGTAGACATCCCCCTTACTCACAGATTTGAGGCCTATTGTTCACCCTTAACCTGCTTTAGCCCATCTGCCAGGACATTTTTATCAGCAGCAATTTTTACATAGTTAATGGTGTCTGAAGGGTGTATGTGTGTGTGTGTGTGTGTGTGTGTGTGTGTGTGTGTGTCAACCTTTAAAATAAAAAAAATATGAAAATGTTTTAATAATAAAGCATATTTAGTAATAAAGCATCAAGGGCATAGACAAGACGCTGGCATAGCAGTACAACAAACTCCCCACCCCTCCCCCCAAAGTCCTCCAAACAGATCTAGAAAATGCACCAGAGCAAATCTTGATGGGGAAATCCAAGAAAAAAAATCATAATTATTTTTCTAGCCCAAGCTGGCACAGAGAGTCAGAGACCTATGGATCCTGGGGGGTAGCGGTCTGACCAGGAATGCTATGGAACACCCTAGCACAGGGAAAGGTTTTGCTTCCAGGCAAGATGAGATCCCAACCCCAAAGCACCACAGGGTGTGAGAACTGGTCAGTTGGAAGCTTTATCTCCCACTATCAGGATCCAGAGTGGGACCTATGTTGGGGTGTGATATTCCAGGGTAAGGAATAAACTCAGGTTCTGACCTGTGTACCAAGCAAGAAGGAGCTTCAGAAGCTAGTAGCAGTGGTGTGATGTGGACTCCTAGAGTAGGGTGGTATTTCATTTCTAGATTCATTCTAATTCGATTCCTGAAGAGCAATAGGCAGGACAGGAATCTTAGACCAAAGGGAAGCCTATTGTTTTGTCATGCTGACCAGCAGAGCTTTTCAGTTGGCTGTGATAGGGGCTGAGTCCAGCAGCAATCTACTGTCGTTCAGACCCAAACCCAGGTCAGTAACTTGCAGAACTCAGACCAAGGAAGTAGCAATCAGACTTTACCCAGAATCAGACCCCTTAGGGAACATGAAATCTTACAAGTGCCCAGTTTGCGCTGTCCCTGAGTATCTGGAATAACATAACACTCAAAACAATGCAACAAGAAACCAGCAGCAGGACCAGCCAAGACTTTCTATTCAGAAGTGTGCAGATCCTGACCCTAACATAAAGTCTGAAGTCAAAAAGGAGGCTGAAAAAATGAGTGAACAAAAGAAAAGAATGCCACCATTAAAAAGTTATTACAGTAACAGGAACATTCAACATACAAACCCAGAAGAAGAGAATAACTTTCAAATATTTAACAGCAAGGCCTCAAAGAAAAACATATTTTGGGTACAAATTCAACTTGAATTCTTAGAAGAGATTAAGCAAGAGGGTTTTTTAGAAATTCTTTACATTTTTAAATGAATGAGAGTGCTAGACAAAAAACTGGAGAAGAAATGAGAGTTATCAAGAAAGAATTGGAGAAAAAAAGAATTGGAAAAGGAATGAACAGCTTGGTACAAGAGGTACAAAACCTTGCCCGGACAACAAATTCTCTGAAAATTAGAATGGACAAATAGAAACCAGTAACTCCATGAGACAAGAAGAAATGTTAAGACAAAGTCAAAAGACTGAAAAAAATTAGAAGAAAATGTAGGGTATTTCATAGCAAAAACAAATGACCCCAAAACCAGATCAAGAAGAAAAAATTTGCCTATCATTAGACTACCTAAACACCATGATCAAAAAGAGCCTACACATCATATTTCTTAAAAGAAAATTGTAAAAGGCAGAGCCAGGATGTCAGAGTAGAAGCAGCAACCCAGTTGAACTTTCCTGACATTCCCCTCTAAACAACTTTAATACATCAAATCAAATTTTAGAGCAGAAGAGCCAATAAAAGGCCAGGGTGAGACATTTTGCCAGCCTAAGACAACTTAGAACATTGGCAGGAGAGGTTTCTGACACCTGGGTAAGGGCCAGCCTGGAGCTCAGCACCTGCAGTAGGTCTTTAGAGGCAGCAGCAAGAGTGTCAGCAGCAGCTGCTGCTTCAGCTCTCAGCCCATTCAGTAAGGGGTTTGGACAACTGGTAAGAAAGAGATTACAAGGGATCCTTTGCTGACACTTGAACTCTTCCACAATATCCTAGCAGCTTTCTCATTTTGAAAGATGCCTCCACCACTACAGCCTTTTCCTCCCATTGGTAAGCTCTTCTTGGAACTTCTATTTGAAGAAGTGCCCAAGCCAGCCACAGTCAATCCTTTATTCTCCTCCTCCTCTGTTCTTTACTTTCTGGAATTCTTCAGTTTGCCCCCTCCCCTTTTCAACTCTCTTTTATGTGTTGTCTTCTCTCATTAGAATGTAACTTCCCTCAGGGGAGGGACTGTCTTCCTTTTTGTTTGTATTGGTATTCCTAGCACTTGTCACTGGCATGTAGTAAACACTTAATAAATGCTTTATCTACTTTAGCTATAACATAATTTAACTAATACATCATTTATAATATTTCTTGGGGCAGCTAGGTGGCACGGAGAGTAGAACACCAGCCCTGGAGTCAGGAGGACCTGAGTTCAAATCTGGCCCCAGACACTTGACACACTTAATAGCTGTGTGACCTTGGGGAAGTCACTTAACCCCAATTGCCCTGCCTTCCCCCCTCCAAAAAAAAAACAAGAAAAAAAAAGAATATTATAATATTTCTTTAGTGGAACTGACTGCTTTTGTATCATCACATTGTCTAACACAAAGGTTCTTAATGTATGCAGACACCCAAGGATTCCATGGTTAGGTTTCAAGGAGTCTGTAAATTTGGTTTTTTAAATATTTTGATAACTGTTTTTCAATATAATTAATTTCCTTTGTAATCTAGCAATTTGTTTTATACATTTAAAAACATTTTATCCCCAGAACAGTGTTTAGCACATAGTAGGCCCTTGATAAGTGCTCTTAATTTGAGAAGGGGTCTGTAGGCTTCAACAGACTGCCAAAGGGGTTCATGACATAAAGAACCCTGGTTCATAAAGAACCCTGAATCATTTGTAAATGGTTTCACAAAACCATTTAATGATATTAAGTAGTATGTGACAGTACTGTGAAACAGTGCCTTGTATACAGTGGGCACTTTAAATATCTACTAACACGTTCCACCTTATTCTTCTAAACAACTTCATAATCAGAAAATAAACTTTCTTAGCACAAGCCTGATTTGTTCAAATTAGGTTTCATTCACTTGCAGCCCCTTTAACCTTTGGAATTTCTGAGTCCTGTGTCCAAGCAACCCTTTGTCAACTTTTGGTTAGTAAGAGATTAAACCAAACTCTGACTGGAATTCCTTTGATTAAGAAGATTTGTGTTAAAAAAATACCCCAGACCAAAGATGCTGAAGATTCTGCTTTTTCTATCCCTAATGGTAGTAGAATGAAATCATTCAGTTGTCAAGGGCCACCCACAGGGCTTCATCTTTCAAATTGATGTCTTAATGAGAAAACCACTTTAAAGCTTTTAAAAAAAATCATAAAAGTCACTTTAAGTTTTATTGATTTCTAAATTCTAAATCCCAAAAATGCTGCTTAATTACTGAATATTCCAAATCTCAGCAGACAGAAGAAACTCTTTCCACTGCTGTACCCATTTGGAATTTATTAAGGATACATACCTCAACCAGTAGCTTCTGTGTTAGGAGTCTTGTTTAAAACAGTTGTAGTGTAATTCTATGTATGGACATTTGCATGGACAGTGCAATTATTTATGTTCAAAATTCAAAGGCCACTTCTGGAGAAGAAATCCTAGAAATTCATAGGACAATGGAAAAAATGATTGGTGATGATGAGGCTCCAGCAATTTACCAACAACTTATGTGAAGAAAGTGATTGACTGGAAAAGGAGGCACACAGACTACATATGGAGAATGAGAAACAGTAAATGAAGAACACAATTTGTATAGTAGTCTTCTGGAAATATTAAAAGAAGAAAAGGGGAGTTTATAGGCAATGTCCTTTCTGAATACCTGTTTCCTAGGTAAGGAAGGGGCATTTCCTAAGGAATGTGATCTCAAGAAATCTCCCTTTTCTGGTTAGAAGGAGTCTAGTGTATCAGTAAAGCAAGATTCATGACCTTGAAGATGACCATGAACATGCTTCTATAGTTTGGAACTGCAAAGTATAAGAGATTCTTTAGGTAGAAGGCAGGGGAAGTATAACCTTTATTTAGAAACCAGAGGATTAAATCCTAAAACCAATGACTCCAACTCAACATAGCAACAGTTGTATCCCAAAGCCAGTAAGTCCACCTCAATGTAACAACAATGAAATTATAACACAGTATTACAGCAAAGAACCAAGTCATCCTGTAACCTTCTCCCCTGCTGCGGCTTTCCCATAAACACTTACAAATCCCAACTGTCTGCTTGCCTGCATTCTCTCCCCACTTAGTTCTCTGGTCTCTACTCTCTGCCCTGCACTGTCTCTGCAACTCTCTCTCATCTCTCCGATACTCTTTGGGTTCTGTAGCTCACTAGTCTGCAGATCCTCAGCTCTGTCATCTCAGAGTTCTTACTTCTCCTTGGGCTGAATTCTGACTTTAATGGCTACCTTCTGGGTATATACACTCTTCTTAGGGCCCGAGGGCCTCATGTTCAGTCGGCAAAAGGGTGTGTAGGCCTGGGGCTTAGCACTTAGTAAGTAAAGATTGTAGACCTGCCTCTAATCAAGTCTCCCTTAACTAGCCCAACCTGAGGCCTATTGAATGGGCAAGGGAAAGATCTTTAATCACTGATTAGTATCACATCTAGTTTCTGGAATCATGGTGACTAGGGAATCCTTTCTTTTCTAAGTAAAAGATAGGAGTTTCAGAATGGCATTCCAGAGAAAGAATTTTCTGAGCAGCATGCCTCTCAGAGAATTACCCACATACCCCACTCCCCTAAACTGGAGTAGTAGCAAGGGAATGCAGCCACAACATAGGGGAGCAAGTGCTTAAAACCAGCCCTTCCACAAACACCATATTGCAGTGAGTTATTTAAACAGTGCAGATCCTTTGGGAAAGAGGGTTGCTTATCCAGCATCTCAAAATATGTTTCCTTTTTGAAGAGAGTCCAAACCACAGGATGGCATTTTGAGAGGGACTAAAAAGGACCTTCTTGGAGAAAGGGAGTCACTGAAGTGAATGTTAATGTGTTGTCCAAGTAGGCTCCCCACTTATGTTTGCTTGAGAGGGGAGTCCAAATGATAGGGTGATGCTGAATTAGAAAGACCTTAGGACCCTGTGTAAGAGTAATTAAGGTGGGACTTCCTGCTGTTGACCTCTAATGATTCTGGCCTTTGTTTGAATGGGGCAGATAAAGTGGGATGTTTTTGTATTTCTGAGCACTGAGACAATTGGGAGCCATTGATTTGTATCTGATGTGATATTGGGGGTGGGGAACTTCTCCATGCCCAGCCTGGGTGAGGTCAGGGCCCTCTGGGCCCTGAAGAGGATATATAAGTGCAAAGGTTAGAGTTCTTGCTTGGAGCTCCGAGCCACAGCAGGAATGGCATGTGTGACTCTGGGCCAGCTATTCTAATGAGCTCCCTGGCTGTACATCCAGATGTTGAAAACTATGAAATGTGTTTGGTCTGTAATTCAGGGTGCTGGCTTTTTCCCCTGACCTAGGTGGATGTTATTTGTATGCTGGATTAAAGTAAGATTGTTAACCCCTTAACGTTGCTTTCCTTGAGTAAAGCAGATCAATAGGACCTGTGTTGACAGCTTCCTGGGTGCTGGTTGTTGGTGGATCTTACACCTCCACGGAAGCTGCTAGCTGGATTGTTGATACACCCTGGTGGAAAAGTAGAACCACTGGAAAGAAGGAATGAAGGAGTAAGCATTTATTAAGCACTTACTATGTGCCAGACACTGCACTAAGTGTTTTACAACTATCTTATTTGATCCTCCACCAGAGAAAGAAAAGGTTTTTTTGATTGCTTATGGGCTATTTTGAATTAGTTTCTGTTTTCTCTGCATTTGTTTATGGGCTCCTTAAAGTCCTTTGTGCCGTCTGCATTTTCTTTGGGGTAAAATAAAGACTATCTTGAACTGATACAGATTTATTAGTGGTTTTATTAACAATAATGAGTGATTATACAGTAGTTAGGAACCCAGTTACCCACATCTGTGGAAACCTAAACAAAAGCTATATAGAAAGATTTCACAAAGTAAACTCTGGGTAGGAGCATAATGAGTCAAAGAGAGTAATATCTTTTGAGTTAGTTCCCAAGATTAAACTTGATCCAGAGTTTAAGTTGCCCTGGGCCACAGGTTCAAGAGATTTTATACTAAAGCATGAACAAGGGTGACAGCATGAAAAATGAGACTTACAGGAAATCTAATTGGTAGAGGGATACTTAATACTAATTATGGATCATTCAAAGTATTCCTGAATTGCTCAGAACACATAAGCATAATTTAGCATTTATCAATTAAAAAAAGAAATACAGATATCCTACTATGTTCACTTAGCTGCAACTTACTTAGCTTGTATGACTGTAAGTTGTGAAGATTTTTCAATACTTCGAAAAGACAGCTGATTTTTATCAGTGTGAGTATTCTTTCTTTCGCCACTTATGCAGACAAAATTCCACCTCTCCACTAGTAGATGGTCTTGTAAGTTACCCTGGTTAAAACTAATAATTATTAATATTATGATAACTAACATGTGTATACTGCTTTAAGGTTTGCAGAGCATTTTAAAAATATTATCTCATTTTATTCTCATGACCCTGGGAGGTAGGTACTATTTTTATCCTCATATTTCACATGAAGACACTGACAGACGTTAAGTGATTTACACAGGGTCACAGATAGAGGAGGTGTCTAAAGCCATATTTGAACTCAGTTCTTCCTGATTTCAGGTCCAGCACTCTATTCACTAGACCACCTAGCAGTAATTACCTGGTAGACAGTGTTCTAAAGATGAGCTTTTCAGAACTTACCTAGCTGAGTCTCAGTTAATAATCCATTCTGTTGTCCCAGAAACCTTTCCAGTTCAGCAGGACATGATACTCAGTTGTTGAGAATCAGGGTAAGACTTCAGTGGCATGAATAAAGGTTGTTATTTAGCAACAAAGATATGGTCTTAATGAAAATATTGAAGGATAAAATAAAAATTACCACTAAGGAATAAATATGCTCACTTAATAAAATTGCCTTAAAAATTAATTATTGCTGGTTTCTGGAACAAGTTAAGATGGAATCTTTGATCTCAGACAATTCAGGCCTTTCAAGAAAAGAAAGATAATACAGCATCCTATTCATTGATCGCTGTTATTTTCATTTGTATTTTTTTGGACTAGACCTGAGATTTCATTGGTATGGGGAAACAGGGAGACAGTCCACTTTACTAAAATCAACTGCATCTGCTCTGCAATTTGGATATTGTCTGGAGCACCAAAAGGTTAATTCATTTTCCCAGGATTACATAGGTAGTGTGTGTGAGAGACAGGATTTAGACTCAAGTCTTCCTCATCTAAGGCTGACTTTCTACTATACCAAAGTGCATTTTATTTGTGTGTGTGTCTTATTTTCACCCTACTAAATTGTAAATTCTTGGAGGAAAAGAACTTTGTCTTATTTGCAAGGCACTGTCCCAAATACTAGGGATGCAAAAATACAGTAATTAAGACATAGTCCTTGCCTTCAATGATTTTAGAACCTAGTTGGTGAAATACAAAGACATATCTAAATAACTACTACACAAATTAGAATATGATGTTTATAGACCGATACAGACAAGGCACAAGAATTTAATTGCTTCATCCCATCATTTAAAAAAACCAAAACCAAAACAACCTATTAAAACATCCCTGTATTGAAAGGGAAATTAATACTAATAAGCCAACTGTTGGATATTCATAAAACTATATTAAAAGCAGAAAATGTGCTAATGACAAATATTGTTAATAAACCTACCGGAGTTATAGCTGTTGTTTAATATGTGCTTTTTAGGCATGATTTTAGATCACAGATCCAGACAGAAATGTAATTCAGTTCAGTGTGGTCTCATGTCATTTCACCTGGACTGGGGGATGTGGGTTTTGAGGTCTGGCCATGCCATTAACTCTTATGACTGTGGGTAAGGTACTTCCTCTCTGTAGGCCTAAGTTTTCTTAATTGTAAAAAGAACAATAATCACTAATAGCACTTTAAGGTTTGCAAAAATATATACTATTTCGTATGTTCCTGATTTTCCAGAAACTGAAACCAAAAGACATGCCCAGGGTCACTCAGATATGTATCTGATAAGGGATTTGAACTCAGGTATTTCTGATTCCAATCCCATCACATAAGATAACAACCACATAAATATCTGTAGCGCCCTAAAGTTCCCTCACCACAATCTTTCTAGAACATGGTATGAGTATTATTATACATAATTTAAAGATGATCAAGCAAGGACATGGATTGAGGATTAGGGTTGTGGCAGGAAGTGACCAAGACAGCAGAGGCAGAGAAAGTATGGTGCTCAGCCTGAGGAGAGAACGCTGTAAGGATATTGGTAGCATGCATCCTTGCCTAGGCTGGTTGCTACTTGGAGCTCTCTCCAAGTGAGGTCAAGGGTCTTCTCCGGTGACTAGTCAAACCACCAATCCTGCTGAGGTCCAGTTCACACCAGATTCTGTGATACACCTTCTCTGCCATCGCTCAGTTGAGACCTTTAGTCTAGAGTTGCTGCTTCTACAGTTGATAGTCCTAAGGGAAGCATGAGTTGAGTACCCCCTGGGAACTGTGGTTGTATACCTTTGCTTGTTTAAAAGAGGATTCAGTGTATATATGTACTAGAACTTTTGGTGTGGAACTCCAATCAATGTCTGGAGTTGACTTCCAGAAATCAGCTTTAGGTGACTGGTGAGCTTGCAGCTGCTCAGTAGAAAGTTTATGTTTTATTATGCATTGTGTTCTAGTTCTTCTGTGTATATATATATATATATAATATATATACACTAAGAGTAAATATTATAGATATTAAATTATATTTTAAATTATGTTTATAATTTGTCATTAAATGATAAATTTTATATATTAAGAGTAAAAATGGTAAATATAGCATGCTGTGTCTGTTTCCATTATACTGTGATCAAATGATGAGTGTTCATTGAAAATACAGTGTCTACAAAAGGAGAAGGGATCAGCAAATGGATGGAGGCTTGCAACTAATTTTGATAGGGTTGGTTCCACAGACCCCTAAACAGTAAATGATGCTGTCCTGTAGGGAGAAGCAGAGCTGAAGGAGAGGTGATTGTTGACTCTCTGGTAACCATAGAAAATAAAGCAATGACTCAGCACTTTTGCCCTTGTGGCATGCCCAGAGTTTCACCAGAGTGAGTGATGGATACCCACTGAGAAGCTGTCATTTGGTGGTTAAACCAAGTTTGCAGAGCTAATAAGTGTGGGAGCAGGAATTCTTATTTTTTAGTCCAGTATTCTTTTTTAACTAGATGACATCTAGGGTATCTTTTTATTCTAATATTCAAATTAATTTAGTAAGCCTTATCAAATACCTACTGTGTGCAAAGCACTATACAAAGTGCTAGAGATACAAAAAGGAAAGATACACATGTACATAGGTAAATGTAAAATCTATACAAAGTAATATGAGGGAGCAGGAAGAGCACTATTTCTATTCTAATTTAGCCAAAGTAAAAGGAGCTCATCAAAAGTATTCAAAAGCCAAAAAATTCCATTTCTTGTCTGCCTCCACATGCATGTGAAAAAAGTTTTGTTTTGTTTTTTTTTCAAAATTCTGCTAGGCTGTTGTAAATTGCTGAGAATTATTTCAAGTAAAGGTGTTTAATAGCTGGATAGACTATCCAGCACTCATATTTAACTTAAATAATAGCTCCCTTGCTGCTACATGATGGGAGCCTGCTCCTTAATTGAAAGAATATTCCGCCCAAGCTGACAGTTTACAAGATGTTTCAAGCACAAACTTGCTTGATACCCAAATGACAGGTTATTGGGAGCTCTTATAAGACACTTTTAAAAGTGGAAAAACTCCCTAACTCCCAGGCATTAAGCACTGCCAGAAAACAATGGAATCATAATCTATAATAAGACTCACATGACATATAATAGCAACAAAACAATTCATTTATATAGTCTTTAAGTTCTGCCTTAAATAGGCAAAGAGGTTAGGCTACCAGATAAACTGTTTGGGGTGATCCACAGATTTATTCAAGCCAGTAACTTGGTTGTTTCAGTCAAATGCCTAATTTCTGTATACCCCACCCTTCAAACAATTTAATCAGCAACTACCACAATACTGCATTGTGCTGGTGAATATTGGGGGGGATACTCCAAAAGTAGAGGATTTATGACCTTCCTGCCTGCCCCAGAGCACGAGTTCCCAGTCTCCTTAGGGAAGAACATCAAAGATTAATAACAATATATGATTAAATGCCATTTGTGAAGTACAAACAGTTACCAGTTGTTTTGGGCTTTTGTACTCATAGTCTTAAACTTTATTAAATTGGAATTTTAATGTTAAACACTACTACTACCAAATGAATTTACTTTTTAATTGTTTGTATTTAAAGTAATTTAGATTTTAAAATATCTTGATGAGTTTTTATTCCTTCCCCACCACTACTTTTTTGTTGTCCATTCTTTTTAACTTTTCTTATGAATATATTGATAGTTAGGGCATTCTCTGTTCTTCTGGTTTGGGTATATTCACTTTGCATTATACCATAAAAAGTTCTTTCCAGATTTCTTTGTATTCCCCACATTTATCTTTTTTAATGGCGTTAAGAGTATTTCATTACATTAATGCACCACAATTTAACTACGCTACTATTACAGGCCTGGAGTCAGGAAGACCTGACTAGCCTCAGACACTTAACTATCTGTCTGACTTTTGGCAAGTCATTTAACCCTGTTTGCCTCAGTTTCCTCATCTGTAAATTGAGCTGGAAAAGGAAATGGCAAATTACTCCAGTATCTTTGCCAAGAATGGGGTCATGATGAGTCATACACTACTGAAATGAATGAACAACAAAATTGTTGGATATTTAGGTTGTTTCCAGTTTTCTGAAATCTGATACAATGGTACTATGAAAATCTTTAAACAAATAACTTTTTTTTTCTTGATAACATTTTCAGGTATATTTCCAACAATGGAATATTGAGCCAGAGGATATAATTATTTTTGTAACTTTTACTTCATACTGCCAGATTACCTGCCCAAAAGATTTCCCAGGTTTGCAATTCACTAGCAATAAATGAAGTACTTATGTCTTCATAACCAAGCTGAGTGTGTGTATATTCTACTTGGGTGTGGAGAGACTGTTCCTTTTACTCTTTATATCCCCAGCACCCACCACAGTACTAACATATAGTGGTTGCTTAATAAATGTATAAAATTGAACCCCATCAGAATCCAATTTAGATGCTTTTTATTATGTTTTGCCAACTATAAATATTTTTAATTTTATTTTTTAAATTAACAAAACCTATTTTCTTTTCCTCCCTCTATATTTAAAAAATATGTATAAGAACAAAGCACTTGAAACAAATTTATATAGTCAAGCAAAACAAAGGTCCAAAAAGTATATTTCTTATTCTGTAACCTGAGTCTGTGACCCAGTGGTTAGCGTGCTTCATCATTAGTCTTTTGAAATTGTCGTTGGCCATTGTGATGATCAGAGTCCAAATGCCTTTCAAAGTTGTTTGTCTTCCTAGTATTCTTGTTGCCTAGTTTTCCTGGTTCTGCTCGCTTCACTCTGTATCAGTTCATACAAACCTTCCCAAGTTTCTCTGAAACTATGTCCATCATCACTTCTTATGGCACAATAGTATTCCATCACATTCATATTACATAAATTGTTCATCCTCCAAATGATGGCAATGCCAAACCCTTATTATTAGTAAGATTCAAAATGAGGGCTGAAAGGTGAAGCCCACCTGTTCAATTTTGTCCGTTCTTCTTAGCTGAGTTTACAGAGCATATTATCACTAGATCTTTATGTATATAGTATCTTTAGCGTCCTATCAATTAAGCTATCATACCTCTACAACTTCCTTCCTAAAACCTTAACTTTTTATTATCTCTTTACACCCCAAAGTATTATGTAATCATTGCTTAAAAAAAACCCATTCTTAGTTATCAATGGCTGAATTAACAGTAGATTATCATAGATGATTTCTGGTATCTGAAGAGATTTACTTTTCCTTTTCTTCCCTGCTGCCCTCCTTTCCCTTTAGCTTCCTGTTGATCTTATGCTGCCAATCTTGGACAGGAAAAAAGGAGGTAGGAAAGAAGGGGGTGGAGTGAGGGTGGGGCACATGTGCTTGAGCATTAGTCTCTGGGAGCATTCCAGAGTTACATAAAAGTGTCTTTAGAGTTATGTTTTTTATTCCCTGCTTCTTATCCCCTCCCATTAGCAGAGATAATAGAGAACTGCCTGTCCTGCCAATTCCTGCGTCCCATTACTAATGGATTAAATCCTTTAGAGGATGAGTTTTTAAGGTGATATTTAAAACCCGACAATTTGGCTGCACTGTACTTAAATCATACTATAAGACTGTTAGACTTGTGGGTTATTTCTAATAAAGTTGCTTTTATAATTTTTCATAGCAGCATTTTCTGTGAAACTGTGGTTTCTTAAGTTTAGTAAAAAATTAGTTCCCCTTGGAAAATGCCATTTCCACCCCCGCCCCCCACTATGAGGGTGTGGGATTAGGTGATTCTAGGCAAACTAAATCTACAATAAGATACACTCACATAGGAAAATCTGTTTTTTACACACACACCCATCACCCATTTACCACAATCACTATGAACTTGTAATTACTGTGTTTATGATCCTAGAATAAGCACTATCATGATTAGCCCTCATGTCTTGTCTAGATGGAAAAAAAAACAGGTCTCTTCTTGTCTTCCATATGGGGCTACAGTCTTGTAGAATAGCTCTTGATTCTCTTAAGAAGAGATCTATAATTGTCCAGTCAAGCCTTTCAGTACCAGGGCCACCATGGCATGAGACTGTGTGTGTTTCTTGTCCAAAGTGAGGTTAGCTAAGCTCAGAGAGCTCAGTGGTTACCAGGTGATGATCTTTTTAGCCACTGCAACTCACAAAGACTTATCTACCAGGGAGTAGAGGAGTTGTGATTGGTGGTGATGGAGGCAGGACTCACACCCACAAAACCACCTTGCTTTGAAGTACTGCAGAGTAAGTATATCATTCAGACCCAAGAACAGGGATAAAGATTGACGGGGAAGTCTGTGCCTGATTCAAGACCTCAGCTGTCCAGAGCTCTGAGGAGTGCTGCCTTTAGGAATTGAGTGGGTCCTTTCATTCTTTTTCGTAGTGGGCAACTATTGCCCTTGTTTAGGCTGTAAGGCATAGGCGCCTGGAACAAAGGTTGCATTATCTTAGCAGCCCTTATAAAAGTTATCCATAATAACATCACCAGAGGCCACACTTAATCATCATGGCTTAGGGCTACCTTAATTGAAGAAGCCAGGGAAGCCTCCATGCCCTTGGCTTCAGATATACCAATTTGAATCCACAGTCCTCTGTGCTGTATAACTGGGATAGCTTGAAACCTCCAGAGCTCAGCTCTAGCAAAGAATGTCTGCAAGGGCCTATAAAAGACAATGCCTATGAGGGTTAAATCATAACAACTTTGCAGACTTCAACTAACATTTATTAATTAGTTGCAAAAAACTACTAAAAACTTGAGAGGCACAAGATGTACTAGATAGTCTTGGGAGCAGAGAAGACCTGAATTACAGACCTACCTCTGACACATACCAGATGTGGGGATCACGGGCAAGTTACTTCTTAACTCAATGCCCCAGGAAACTTTCCCAAGACTGTATGTTGCTGACAAGTGGAAGATATGCATTTTTGGAGTTTTCATACTGGGAGTTCCCTATGCTGATGAAATCATAGATCCAGACCCCCAAACCCCAGCACAAAACAAAACTAGTTACATTATGAACTGTATTCAGCAAAGAAAAACATACAAGAATTTAAAATGCATTTTGATTTTGACTTGCAAAGAGGCAAAATGAACCCAGCCTATAAAAAGGCCCTTCTCAAGTCCCTTCTCTTCTAAGTCTTCCTAGACCATCCAAGCTCACAATGACATCACTTTCCTTTGACCTCAACAATGAGTTAGCAATTAACAGTCACATCCTTTATGACATTTCTTGTATTGTGGTATAGTACTGTTATTTAATACCTGTATTGATGTCTAGAGGCTAGGGCCAATGAGACAAAGGCTAGAGGGCTAGCCTTGGGGTCAGGAAGACCTGGGTTCAAGTTCTGCTTCTGACACATTATCTAACAGCTGTATTATTATAGGCAAGGAACAACCTCTCAGGTCATAAGGTAACTCTCTAAGATGATAAGAAGCTGATTTGTATCAGATGGAAACTAAATACTTTGATGAAATCAAAGGTAGGGACAAAAAAAATTATCTAACTTTTTATGTATATGTCTTATCTCTGCAACTAGATCATAGGCCTCTTGTGGATGATCATGGACCATAGTTTATATACTTCCTCCTAACCAAAAAAACCAGAATTTTAGAGCTAGAAGGCACCTCAGAAGTCATGTGCTTTAGTGCCTTCATTTTACAGATAAGAAAATATGAAGCCCACAGAGGTGAAATCACTTGGTCAAAGTCATAGCTGGTAGATAGTAGAGTTGAGGCTATCCCAGCTAATTGTAGATTATATAACTGGGATTATAATCCTAACTAACGGGGATAGAACTAGGACTATATAATCCAGATCTCCCGATTCCTAAAATGGTCATTCTTCCACTATTCTATCTTCCTTGAAATTATAAATCCCTTGAGAGAAAAGACCATGTCCTATATTTATTTGTATGCCTTCTCCCCCACCCCAAGTGCCTACAGGGGTGGGGAACCTTTGGCCTCAAGGCCACATATTGTCTTCTAGGTCCTCAAGTGCAGCCCTTTAACTGAATCCAAACTTCACAGAACAAATCCCCTTAATAAAAGGTTTGTTCTGTAAAACTTAGACTCAGTCGAAAGGCCATACCCAAGGACCTAGAAGGCCACATGTGGCCTCAAGGCTACTGGTTCCCTACCCTACCTGACAATGTCCTGCACATAGTAATTTCAGTAAATTTACTTGGTTGATTATTCATAACATGAAATGTTTCTTGACTATTCTTGGGACACAGTTGGCTTGACTATATGCTTACCTTAGGTAAATATGTTCATATAGCATTGTGCTGTTAGCTGTACAATAAGAACTGAAAATCATCTTCAACTGAATGCATTTATCAAAAATGCAATTGGTGCTGTGTGAAGCATTGTCATAAGAATTATAGACCTTATGCCTACATGGCCTCTTATGACCTCACAATGTAAAATGAAATAGATGTAGGAGGATGCCTTTCTCTCCATACCTGTGTGACCTTAGGTAAGTCAGTTTAGCCTCTCTTGGCCTCAGTTTCCTCATCTGGTAAGATGAGGGCATTAGACTAGATGATCTCTAAGGTTTGTTCTGGGTTCACTGGTGATCCAGTGACACAGGAAAATAGAGGTGTTCCATCAATCAGATGTTTATATCATATGTAGGTCAAGTTTTGGGGATGAATAGCTAGGGTCAGAATAAAATTAGGGTAGATAGAATTGGATGTCCTGTATTCATACTAAATAGAATAAGAGGGAAGCAGTGCCTGTTCTCTACGAATTTATAATCCATGATAGTTTGTGGACAGATGTCAAGCACATAGATTATATAAGTTAAACCTTTACATTGTATTGATAGCTTTATGAACTAAACACATAATTTCCTTGAGAGCCAGCTGCTATGGTGCTCCTATACTATAAAAGTATCAGGCAGCATTGTGTGATTGGAAGATGTGCCACAGACCATTTTCAGTATGTCTAGAAGAACTGGCGGGTATGGGAACAGAGTGACCACTGAAATACCCCTCCACTGGTGGGCAGTGTAACATTGTTTCCTAGATTGTAAAACTTCTTTGGGTTCTGCTGTCTCAGCCTCTAACCTGTAGGTTGTAGAATTGGACTCAGTATTAGTATACCAATGAGTCTAGAAAGAATGGACTGACAGAATTTGAAATTTTAGGTAACTGAACCATCTCAACCCTTTTTCCAGTCTGGACATAAAATTTTCATGGAATTACTGAAGTCCAAAGGCTTCTGTTGACCTTGTTTCCTTCTTCACAGATACACATCAAGACTGATATTTCTGCTTTTGTACTTTAATTCAACATATATTTTGTTTAAAGGCAATCAACTCTTAAAAAATAAAGATAATTTTCCCCTTTAAAGTGGTTCATTGAAAAATGAAGTTCAGTACTATGCATTTAATATTGAACAATCTTGGCCCAGAGAAGAAATGAGGAAATTCTCCCTCTGATCCTTGGAGAAGTAAGGGCCTATGGGTGTGGAATATTATGTAGTTGTCCAGGGGGGTTGCTGTGTTGGTTCGTTTTGCTTAACTGTTCTTTGTCACAAAGGTTGGGGTGCATGGGGAGTGGTGGTATAGGGACATGTCCTGAAAAACCTGTAATGTAAAAACTGAAAATGGGGGAGGGGTGATTGACCTGGGTGAGAAAAGTAGGGGAAAACCTTGAATTGATGGAAGTGGTTTTTTTTCTTCTTGAGAATGCACGGGCTTCAGAGCTACAAGCCTCCTTCTCTTTGGGCGAAATAATGTTAGATCCAATTTCCCAAAACTCTTTGGGGTACAGAACTCAAGCAGAACTTAGCACATTAACATTTCTTACCCCTGCAAAACTCAAAATACTAACTATGAGATTTAAAAACACAAGTTATAGGTAGGAACCAGGCCTCCTGCATGTGTTTGCTCTCAGTCTTAACTCTGCTAAAGACTGAAATAGCCCTAAGGAGTGGAAAGGGAAAAATCCAACCTTAATAGCTAGCACACGAGTTAGCTACTGGGAATGCTTCAATTCTATAAACATCCAGTCCAAACGCCATCATTTGGGGCATTCCCTTGCCATTTTCTCTTTTTAAAGAAGTCAATAAACAAAAAGACCCACATTCCCAGTTCGATTTCCTTTTCGATCAGCAGTCGGAAGCGGTGGGTTGCTACTGAAAAGACCAAACTTTCTTCAGTCATCCAGCTCTCCTCCCTTTCAACTTGCAGACGGGAGCCAACAGCAGTCCGGTAAGGCGATTTTCTCCTAATAAAAGGCAGGCTTTAAAGCAGCCCTGAACCGGAGAACTCCGGACTAGGTAGAAAGACTAAGGGCCACAATAATAGCCGATGACTCAGGGTGGAGCTCTGCATCCTGGAAAAGGGGCACAGCCAAGTCGGCTAGATGGAACCAGAAGTTTCTGCCGGCTCAGTTGCTTCCTCCTTCTAGCTCTTCTCCTTATCTCCTCCGTGCCTCTTTGCACCAGGAGGGCTATTTCCAGATACTTCCAGCTCTTTCCTCTCACGTCACTCCACCATTAATTCATAAAGGTGCTGGGAGGCAGACTTAAGGACACCCTTGTAGCCGGCCTCCGTCGCCTCTTCTTTAACCTCACCCTCCCCCCCGCCTCCGCCCAGCCTAGCCCAACCCAGCTCAACTCACTCTCCCCGCCCCAGCCCCAGCTAGTAGCAGCCTCGCCAGCAAGCAGCAGCAACAGCGGCAGCCGCAGCCCTTGACACAGCAGCAGCAGAAGCCACAGCAGCAGTACCAGAAGTCGCTCCTTCGGCAGAGCATGAGCGCAGCCACTCACTCTCCAATGGTTCAGATGGCGACCAGCAACAGCGGCAACGGCGGGGAGCGAGACCCCCTGCCTCCAGGCTGGGAAATTAAAATCGACCCACAGACCGGTTGGCCATTCTTCGTGGATCACAACAACCGGACCACTACATGGAACGACCCGCGCGTCACCTCCGAGGGGCACAAAGTGAGTGGTCCTTCCCCCCCCCCCCCATCACTGGCCTTCTCTACTCTTTACCACTGAGTAGGCAGCATTTGAGGGTCGGGGGATTCGGAGGAGAAAGCTGAAAGGACTGGGGAGGGGCGTCTTTGGGGATGGGACAAGGAGTACATAGATCTCCCTTGTCTTCTGCTTTTGGTTTGTTTTGGGGACAGTGTTGCACAGTGCAGAGAAAGTTGGGAGCGGAAAGGAGTAGCAGTAGGGCGGGGAGTGAGATAGGCCGATGGTGGTGGTGGTCTGTGAATGTGTATGCGTGTGCGTGCGCGCGCCCTGCTGATGTACAGGTTACCCTGTCCAGCGGCGTGGCAGTGCGGAGGGGAAGGAGACGTGGGGGAAGGACCGTAGATAGTTCTGGACAAGACATGGGCGGAGAGGCGAGTGGTAGGGAGATCGGGCCTGGGGACCGAGACAGATTAGCCAGGTCACTGCAGGGGGGCGGGGAGAGTCAGGAAGATGGGGCACAGGGGCTGGGCGAGGAAGGGTAGGAGCTGGAAAGGGCGTTCATTGGCAAGCCCCTTCTCTCCCCTCCCCACCCCACCCTACCCCACCCCCCAAGTAGGCAGCAGGAGCTGCCTTTTGTCTCTGACGCACTGCAGCTCTTCTCAGTGCGTTAAATCATTTGATACTTTAGCCCTGTAATGTTTATTTAAAGTTGGTTAAGTCTACCGGAGCAGCAGAGACAGAAGGGAAACTGATTTATTCTTCAGCTGTGTTTGCAGGTTAAACAGTGGACTACGTTCAGCACAAGAAACACACAAACACACAACAATTGAGTAGTGGCTGGCTCCCTTCTTTTGCTCCTTTTGCAAGCTGCCTGGGAAGTTTCGTCTCCTGCCTAGTTTGAATGTATGTTCACAGGACAGAGGCATTTTTATTATAAATAAGTCCATAGATAGAGATGCTAGTGAAAGAGGCAGTCAGATGTAGAGGAAAGCCTAGTGGCTCCAGATTTAGAGGACCTGGGTCTGAATTCTAGGCTTTGCCCCTTACCCTTATCTGGGTGACCTTGGGCAAAGCACTCAAGTTCTGTGTTCCTCAGTTTCCTCGTCTGAGAGAGTTGGGTTGAATGATTGATAAGGACTCTTCCAGCTCAGATCTCTACAGATCCTAAAAGAGAAGGGAAATACAGGAAAAGAGGATTCCTCCTGACACCTTTTATATGATTTCTGAGTGATATTTGGTCCAGAAAAATGTTATATTAAGAGTTGCCATTTTCGATATCAGTTGACAAGATAAAAGGACACAATAACCTGTATTTTAAGGAAAAGTCTATTCTCTTGATATTTTGTGGTACTTGTACTGTTTTGTTTTAAAATTTTCATTCTTAACGAAAGTATCTTTAATAAAACTGTCTCAAGCATGGAGTGGAACACCAAGAACCAGTGATTCAAAAAATGCTATCTTTCTGTCAGAGCCATGCCATGGTAGATTTTGGAGCTTTCTGAGCATAGTGGAAGAGCCAGAAGAGAAAGTCAGAGCTTGCTAAGGCCCATGTTGAAAGAAGTTTGGGTGGACTCTGTGGAGCCACAAAATTTGGCTCCTGGCCTCAAAAAGCCTGGCTTCTTTTGCTGCCAACGAAGGTTCCTGACACTTCTTCAGAAATGGGTTGAAACTTCCCAGCTGTTCCCCTAAAAATGGTGGGCAGGGAAGGCAGGCAGCATTTTTCTGTTGCCCACTCATGCAGCCGCAAAGTGTGGAGTCCAGCTAGCTGTGAAGGTGACTCTCCTTGTCTCAGCATTAGGCCAGCACATTTGCGGGTTTGCAGGCCCACCCCTTGCCAGAGTACTTTTGCTCCCAAGCTAGATTTGTCACATTAGGCTCTTGGGTTCACAGAAGGGATATCATTTTAGTATTTGTTAGTAGTGGGCTTTTTTCACCTTTACTTTTATGTTACTATTTAAGCAAAATACCCTAAATAACCTAAAAAAATAAGACCAACTCTATTTCCAACATTTAAAGACTGTAATTGAAGAAGGAATAGTCAACAGTTCAAAATACAAAATGTATAGCCAGAAAGTCAATAAAGCAGCATTTTGAATTGTAAAAGTCACTCAAGTGTTAAAAATTTAGGAAAGTATAACTAGTATTTTCAAAAAAATATTTTTATTGCTTTTTCCCACTTGAGTTTTACAAAATACTGTCTCCTTACCAAACCTTGGGCCTCAGTTTCCTGAACTATAAAATAAATGTTGGATTAGGTGGTCTCTGATGAGCTCCTCTACCACCAAGATTCTGATACTATGATCCTATAATCTTACAACATTGAGGAAACTCCCCTACCCACAGACATTAGATTCACAAGTAATTAATTGCATACTCATTTCTAAAAATTAGCGCAGCTGACTAATTTTCTATAATTAACATCCGACATAATTGTGTACATGAATTTTTGAATGTGCGGCCACTTGGGTGGAGTAGAAATCATCTTAGGGAGAGTTTGTATTGTAGTTGGGTAGGCATTTTAAATCAGCTTAGAAGATAGCAGGTAGTTATGGAACATAGTATTTTGCCGTGTCATTCCTGTATAAACAACCAAGCTTATGGGAAACCTGTAGAGATCAGGAAAATTCAAGGCAGTTGGTAATAAACTATCAAGTTTGAGCATTTACTGCATGTGTTGAATGGCGTAGATAGTCTGGCATTTTGTTGTAAACATGAAACTGGTCTAACAAGTCCAGAAGGCTATGTGCAAGAAATGTCTGCCCAATACATCATGTAGGCTGTGGCTTAAAAAAAAAAAAAAGATCAGATGGTAAGGGCTATGGTTTAAATAAATCTGAAAGTCTATCACTTTGGGAAAGAATAACTCACTTTTAAAAAGCACTTTCCTTACAAAAACAATATACGTAATAGATTTATTATGAATCCTGCTTTATAAATAAGAAAACCCAGAGAGTTGTCCTACAGGCAAATGCCTGACTGAGTCTTTGATGGAACTGGGACTTCCTTAGGTCTCCAAGTCAGCTGTGAGTGACAGAACCAGATTGAAGTGTAATTGGGAAATATTTAACAAAATAAATAAAAATGCAATACAACATAGATAATATTAATTTGTAGTCCACAGTAGCTATCTCTCATAGAACAACTTTGCCCTACCTTCCTCAACCAATCTTCCCATATTCTCCTATCTAAACAGGCTCATTCCTGCTGCACTCTGACTTCCAGGAGAGAGTAGGTGTCATCTCATCATGTTTTACATGTGTATAGCTGTACCTGTTCCCAGGAAAAGTGTAGAACCTCCCCTCCCCCGCAATCTGTGAGTGAAATAACTCAGGAAATACAGTGAGAAGAGAGCATTCATTCTCTCCCTGAGCTTTTCCCAGAGTAAGCACGTGCTGGGAATTTCAGAAGGCCTAATATGCTAACTTCTCCCCCCGTCTTCAATATTCCTGAGAGGAGAGGGATATTAGGTTATCTGTGTACAGACCAGGAAGGAAATAGGAGGTGGCGTTATTGCAGGGGTGGAGTGGTGAAAACATAGGACCATCTAGAAGCCATTCATTGAAGCCCCTCAGTTCACAGAATATGAAACCATGTTCTTTGACTCCTGTCAGTATTTTGTATTTAATTGTATTTTCTTCTTTTATAAACTACCAGTTTATGGTTAAACACATTTTTTATTTTTGATCTTGCGAGTAAAAAAATACTATTTTTAAAAATCCCAATATAAAAAGTAATAAACGTGTGGAGAGGGGCTCATGTAAGGTGGCAAGCTTAAGTAAGTCCTTCCAGAAACCTGGCACTTAAGTATTCCCATAACATGCTCCCTGTGCCCTACAATACCACTTTAATCATAGTACTCCCCTGCACACAAACTTTCCATGGTTTGTGAAAGTCTAAGGTCTCCTTCTGTGCCTCCAGGATGAAGCCTGTGTCCTAAGCCATAGTCATTTCTTCCTGAACTCTGAGAATTGTGAGTGCTGGAAAAGGAGGGGCTAGATATCTGACAGCTTCATCTTACAGGAGGGAAAACTGAGGGTCAGAGAAACCAACTGATTTTTTTGTCTAACCTATGTGGTGGGGTCTTTTATTTCCTAGTCCTTTGCTTATTCCATAAAAGTTATCTATATCATTATTGTATGCTGTCTTGTAATATTTTTCCTACTCTTCTTACAGTTTCTTACAGTTTTTTACTTGTTTGCCTTAATCTTTAAAATAAGACCGTAGGTTCCCTGAGAACAAAAATCATTTTCTTATTTTCTTTAGGGACATATCCAGCTTTTTGGAGAACAGGGCAGCTTAGTGCAAAATAAAGATAAAGTGGTACATACCAATTTCTATAGGGTTATTCCAGGTCAGGCATTATGTTTACTGTTGTCAGTCCAAGAAGTGTAGTCTTTATATCCCTGGGGCTGGCTGTCCCATGGCCTATGGACTCGAGAATATGGTCTTCTCTATAGGCTCAGAAATACCTATACATAGGCCCAAGTGTCAGCCAGTCATCTTCCCAAAATAATAAGGACCTTTTACATAAAAGTATGGACCAATAGTGATAGATTCTTTGCTTTAGAGAAGATATTAGGAACTGATCCTACAACATATATTTAATCCGAAATATTGGTTAAGCGACTACTGCCTGTATGCAAGACACAGAGATGAACAAGAAGACACGGACCCAGGCCTGAAGGAACTTAGACTCTAGTAAAATGGAAACTTCCTTCTTTGCTGTGCAAATGCTGGACCCTCCAATTGAGTCACAAAGCTTTTTGCTACTTTGCAAGAACTACAGCATACCTTTATTTAGCACTTTTACTCTCCACATTTCGTGATGAGGGCTTTTTCTTTTTATAATACCTCTGGCTCTTAAATTTTTCTGAAAATTGTGAACTTGACATATATCAACAAACATTTCCATATAGAAAGAAAAGAAAAAAAGAGTACTCTCAATGAAACTCTTAAGTTTTTATTATACACAATTTATCTTTTCAAGTATATATTAAATTGAACAAGGTAGTACTGTGACCATGCCTTGCTTATCCTCTTCTTCCTTACTCTGTCTTTAAAAAATTTTTTAAATGTTTTATTAATGTTCTTTTCCTTCTTTAAAATCTGCATGACTACCCTTCTGTATTTCCACAACTCTCTACCCCCCAAATAAAAGTATCCTCCCTTATAACAAATAAGTATATTCAAGCAAAACCAATTCATACATTGCTCATGTCTGATAATTTGTCTCATTCTATCCCTACACTCCATTACCTCTCTGCCAAGAAGTAGAAAATATGCTTCATCATCAGTCTTTGCTGCTGTTATTGTTCATTGCATTGTCAGAGTTCTTAATTGTTTTCCTTTATAATATTGTAGTTTGTTATATAATTTCTTCTAGTTTGACCTACTTCATGTGTATCAGTTCATACAAGCCTTACCCAAGTTTCTCTGAAGTTATCCCATTCATCATTTTTTAATGACATATTAGTGTTCCATCACAGTCATATATCATAATTTGTTCCTCTGTTCCTCAGTTGATAGGCACCCACTTTGTTTCCAGTTCCTTGCTACAACAAAATTGCTATTAGAAAAATGTTCTTGCATATTGGTCCTTGCCCTCTTGTCTTTGATCTCTCTTTGAGGTATATGTCTAATAATAGTATCTCTGGGTTAAAAGGGGTGTGTGGGTGTGTGTGGGTGTGTGTGTCTACACAAACATACAGAGTTTAGTGACTTTTGGGGTATAGTTCTAAATTGCTTTCCAGAATGCCTGAACTAGTCCATATCTCCACTGAAAGGGCATTAGTATGTTTTATTTTAGCCCAACATTTGTCATTTTCTTAATTTGTCAGCTCGGCCAATCTGATAAATAAGAGCTGGAACCTCAGAATTACTTCAGTTTACATTTCTGTAATTATGATTTGGAGCATTTCTTCATATGGCTATTGATAGCTTGCATTTTTTGAGAATTTGACCAATTAACTGCCTATTGTCATCCATTGTCCATTTATCTATTAAGGAATGGCTCTTGTTCTTTAAGTCTTAGATATTTAGACCTTTATCAGAGAAATTTGCTGTAAAGATATTTACCAGTCCACTGCTTCCCTTCTAATTATAACTGTTTGCTTTTGTTTGTACAAAAACTTTTCAATTTTATGTAATCAGAATTATTTTGTCATGTGTGATAATCTCTATCCTTTGCTCTAGGGGTCTTCCATATCCTTAGCTAGAAAAGGTTATCTCCTTATCTCCTCCTCTTATGTTTATAATATGACCTTTTATATAGTTTTAGCTTCTAGGTCATATGGCCATTTGGATCTTATTGTGGTATATGGTATGAGATGCAAGTCTAAACTTGCACTAAACTGCTTTCCAGTTTTCCAGGAGTTTTAGTCAAATAGTGAGTCCTCCCCCCAATGGTTGCTGTCCATGGATCTTTACTGAAAACCATGCTACTATAGCTAAGTAATTGTAGATATTATGGGGTTAGATAAACCAAGGACACCAAATATAATGCCTCTTAATGTGCCTTCCTAGACAAAGGATTTCATTTGATTGCCCAGGTTTACCCTTATAGGCCTGGAGAAGCGATTTTTGTTTACATATAATTCATTTCCTCTGGGTAGCAGTGACACATCCTCCTTGAAGAGGGCAAGCAGGATAAAGAGATTTTCAGCTGATAATAGACCAGTTTTTTTATCCATTTCTATAACGAACAGTTCCATTAGGCACTGAACTATAGGTCTCATTTTGTTTGTCCTCGGGTCTGTAAACTGGGTGAAACCACATTTCATCCTTTATCTTAACATTTCAATTAGAAAACCACAGGATCTCTGAAGCTTAAAAGCATAATCCTTTAAAATCTCAGACACACAGGAGCCTAGCTTTTCAGTAGACATTCTGGTGTTGCTGGGGGTTTTTCTCAGACTGAACTCATTTAAAGATATCCAAAATGATTTGATTTTCCAACTAATCATATAAGCATAGAGGAACCTGCATAACTTCATGGCAGAATGTGATGTCTCTGAGGACTCAGTAACTTCCCCTGTTAGTTGAATAGTTTCCTTACTCACTGGGTAATGTTTCACCCACTCTTTCACCATGTGTCCCAGTAGTTAGTGTAGTGGTGGCAGTGACTCAGAACTGAGGCCTTTGCCCTCAGTCGACGCTGGAAAAATGACTCAGCACTGAGCCTGTAGACTCGATGATGCTTGAAACCCAAGTGTACTGAATGTTCTCAATTTGATTCTCATCCCTACTCAGTGAGGTGACAAGCTAAAAGCTGCCACCTTGTGCTGTTAGGACTAAATAGTTAAAGACTTGCAGGCTTTCTTTTCCCCCCTTTTTAAAATAAATGCTGGCATTATTTTCTTTTGAAAATTAAGAGATGTATAGTAGGCACCCCATTAAAGTTGTTAAGGAGGCTCCTCAGTTTAAGGGAGGAAACTACTGAGCCATTCTCCCCACCTCCAACTTTGGCTCATCTGACTATCCACCTTTCTGCACTATATATTTAGCTATCTTCCCCTATGCTAGTGCCTTGGTTGATCAAGCTTTAATGTATAGTATATAACAAATTGGCCTCCTGATAAAGAAGCAGAGCTGCTTGGCAGTTCCTTTAGTAGGCAGCCTGTAAGGGGAAGGGGTTGCTGTCTGGTCAGTGCTAAAAAAGGATATGTGTCCCATGTATGTCAGCTCTCACTACTGCCATCAGTAGCTCCATGGACAATGGGCCCTATACATCTTTTGACCAATATGTTACAATTTTGTAATTTTTTTTTCCCTTTAAGGCTGCCTCCTATATACTTTTTAACCTGCTAGATTGGAAGCAAATTAAACAATATGCCACATCTTTGAAAAAGGGCAAATAAAAAGGACTTGCCACATAATAGATGTTCTATAAATAATGACTGATTTAATTTGTATAAAAACATTGAGGGGTGGAGGGTGAGAAACATACAGTGTGATTTGCCCTGGACCTGGAAGCCTTCTAAAGGTGGCCCTGATGACCATTTCTCTTAAATATTTCATTTCCATGCACTTCCTTCTCCTCCTTGTCCTTCCCAATATGCGACCCCTTATAATAAAGATTTTTTTTAAAAGAGAAAAATAAAGTAATTCACTAAAACCAACCAATACATCAGTAATATCTGGCAGCATATGCAGCATTCCATACCTATAATCCCATACCTCTGCAGTGAAAAGCAGGAGATATATTTTCTGGTCTCATTATAGCCAAGCATTCAGTTGATTTTATTATTCATTCCATTCACATTGTCATAGTCATGCATCTTATATTTTTTTTTGGTTCTATTCATTTCACTCTGCATCAGTTTATATGTTCACCCACACTTCTTTGAATTCCTCATATTTTTCATTTCTTATGCTACAGTGATATTCCATTAATTCATGTGTCATAGTTTGTTTAGTCATTCCCCAATTATCAGGCAGTGCCTATTTTGTATCCAGTTCTTTGCTACTACAGAAAGTGTTGCAATGACAATTTTGATATGTATGTGGGCCATTCCTTTCTGTTTGACTTTCCTTGGGACTTCCTTCTCTCTTTGACTTTGTGAGTGTGGCCCTAGGATCTCTGGAACACAGGGTATGGATATTTTAGGCACTTTATTTGAATATTATTATAAAATTATTTTCTTCTTTATTTTAAAAGGGATGGAATGTATTTGGAAACTTTGGGTGATTTCTTATGTATGATTTCTATCCTGAGACTGGTTGAAATGAAATCCTGATCTTTTTTGTGAGGAGGCCTTAGTTTTGCCGTTCCCTGAAGATGTGAGACAAATTAAGGTAGTGGGAAGAGATGAGAGGGTAGGCTGACAGTAAAGCCTTTCAAAGGGAAGGGAATGGTTCCTTTGCCTGCTGAATTTCAGGAGGAACAAGATGGAACAGCACCAGCTGACCTAGAGATCCCAAAGCAGGCCTTTGAAATCTACCAGGTTTTGATTTCTTAGTTGAGGACCCCTGGGTTAAAGTTTTCAGATTTGTAGTATGTTGATTTTGCAGGCAACTTATAATTTTCTGTCTCTAGGCTGCAAAATTATGTGTGTTTATTAGTATGTTTATGTGTATACATATACCTACATATATGTAAACATTTATATATGTACATACACACATATGTATACATATATTTGTACCTTCTATTCTGGTAGTTTCTCCCTTCCCATGAGAAGGGAAGATATAATTTATCTTATTTCTCTTCTCTGGAACCTTCATTGGTTTTTTAATTATTCAGGGTTCAACATCCTTTTGGTGAATTTTTCGTTTATATTATTGTAGTCATTGGGCACATTCATTACTATAATTTTTAAAGCAAAACCTGGTTACGTAGGTAAATATGTTGGACCAAAGAACTCTGCAAAAGATAAAGAAAGTTATTTTTTATAATTTATGGCAAGGGTTCTTAACTTGGAATCTATGAATTGATTTCAGGTGAACTTGTATGGGAAAAAAATGCATCTTTGTTTTTACTAATGCCTAATTGCAATTTAGCTTTCCTTTCAATAATGAAGGAAATCCCCTGCTCTATGGTTTTGGTGTATGCATGTGATAACTGAACTGAAAGTAGAGCATACCATTGAGAGTTGGCCCTTTTGTTATCATAACATTTTTATTTTGAGCAGTTGATACCTGGTGGCTAGAGCAGGAAATTTTGGAGTTAGGGCACTTGGATTATATTATTGCTTTCTGTTCCAGTGTATAACATGCATTTGTGGGCATAGTTCTTGAGCCTTCAGCAGCTATCTGTTAAATGGTTACAAAATAAACTACTTTATGAGACAATGCTGCAAAGGGATTTTTTAATCTGCAGCTATGTGTTGCTTAAATACAAAGTTTCTTATTATCAGCCTGCACAAAAGCCACTGATAAAGAAGGCATGTCAAGCCTTGTCTTTATATGGACAAAGAAGTTTATTAACCATCAAAAAAAAATAGCTGTTTACCATAGTATAGACATAAACCTCAGAGAAGAGCAGCTTTAAATTTCAAGAACTTAGATGGTTTTTTAAAATTCACTTATATTTTCAGTTTTAATTTTCTCTCTCCCACCTCCTCTCCCCCAACCACTGATAAAACAAGAAAAACAAAACCCATTGCAAATATGTACATTTGAGAAAAACAAATTTCCTCATTAGCCATAGCAAAAAAAAAAATGCTTCATTCTATACTCTGAGTCCATCCCTGCTCTTTCTAGAGGTAGATGGCATTTTTCATGCTGACTCCATTGTGCTGAACAGAGTTCCTAGGTCTTCCAGTTTTTTGTCTTTATGGTATTATTGTTATTATAGACATTTTTCTTTTGGTCTTGCTCACTTCAATTAGCATCATTTCATATAAATCTTCCACATTTTTCTAAAACCATCCCCTACATCATTTCTTATAGGGTAGTAGCATTCCATTACACGCACAAAACTTATTCAGCTATTTCCCATTGGTGGCCGTTCCTTCAGTTTCCAATTCTTTGCATCCACAAAAAGATCTCGTATGTACAAAAGTATATTTGTGTAGATAGGTCCTTTTCCTCTTTCTTTGATCTCTTTGAGTATAGGCCTAGTACCAGCTTCGCTAGTTCAATGGATATGCACAGTTTAATAGTATGGTGGGGGAGGGGGCGGGGAGCTGTAGTTCCTAGTTGCTCTCTAGAATGGCTGGACCACAAGAACCTAGTGTTGTTTTGTTTTCTGTACGAATAGTGAATTATCCAGCTTCATTATTATTATTATTATTATTCTGGAATTAAATAGCCAGATAGTCACTAAGTAGGCTTTCAGGTTAAACTTGGTGTAGACTTTAATTCCTTACAAATCTCCCTAGATTCTTATTTTGTTGAAGTTCTGAATACAAAAGTACATCCATGGAGAATTTAAAGAATATATTTTAATTATTGGGGATTTGTTGATCACCTGCTCTTGCTTTCTACTCCCAAGGAGCTTAAATCTACCTTGACCAGCACATTTTGATCATTCATTTTGTAGTAAAAGCCAGTATTTTCTAGGCCTCTTACTGATTCACACTAAAAATGTAGTGGCTTCTTGGAATGTTTGGCATTCGTGGTGCAGTGAAAAGATTACTGGATTTGGAGGACCTCACCTAGCTCTGCCACCTACTACTAGTGCAACTTTGGACAAATCACTGTACCCCTCCAGACATCACTTTACTCATTTGTAAAAAGAGGGGATTGGAATAGATGGCCTTTGAGATCCCATTTCCATTTCTAGATCAGTGGTCCTAAGTGACTTTATATCTCTGGGTTTCTTCATCTGTAAAGTGAAGAGGTTGGGAATTACTAGATTGACCTCTGAGGTCTCTTCTGGTTATGAATCTACGACTACATAGAAGTTTTTCCTTCTGGGTTAATATCCCACATTGAAAATTACAAAATATTGAGAAATACATTCGTTAGGGTTGCTCCTGAGCAATAACAATAATAATAGTAAAGCCTTTTATAATATGCTGGGATATGTTTCGCCTTTGCGGCTAGGGGAAAAATAGGGGGAGAATAAGAAGAAAGCCATTGGTTTTGATTGATTAACCATTGTAGTCCTCTGAGGCGGGGGAGGATACAGGAAGAAAGGTATCTTGACTATTTTTAGTAGTGATAACAATAGTTTTAGTGTCCTCTAAGACCCATAGACTATTTAACAGAAGGTTAAAATTGTATGTTAAAACTTCTACATATCTCACCTGACTCCACAGGAAGTGGGTAAAAATAGCTGATATTTTATAACGTTTTAAGGTTTGCAAGGTGCTATACATATATTCCCTTTTGATCCATGCAAAAACTATATGGATAAAAATAGTATTATCTTCATTTTATAGATGAGGAAACTGAGGTAAGAAAGGTTAACGGCTTGCCCCTAAATCGTCCAGATAAGTGTTGGAATCAGGAGCTAGACCCCAATCTTCCTTGACTCTAAGCCCAACATTCATTCCACTGTACCATGCTGTCTTTCTATGTCCAGATCAGTTCTTTTAAAACTGATTCCTACTCCAAAATTTCTGGGAAAAGAATTCCAGGCTAAGTTTCTTATTGTAAGAGAATTCTCCTTTCTCTCCATATTATCATCTTGTATTTTGCTGTGCTTTTCTTGGTCCACCATCAGTAAAACTCAGCATCTGATTGTATAATCTGAGCCACAGTTTAAAAGGTTCTTTTGGCCTAAAAACTCAGATAATTAAATCTTTGCCCTACTTAAGGGCTCCACAGTTATGAAATTAGAAGTGCAATGTAACTGTTATTACTGTGGTGATCTCAGGTCATTGAATTTAGAGGCAGAAGCTGCCTTAGAAATCATCTGATCCAGACCTTTGTACAAATGAAGAAACTGAGGCCCAGGGGAAGGTGAAATTATATACTTAAAAGTCACGAAGGTAGCAGCAGATTTTAAGTAACAGAACTCAGATTTAAACCTTTGATTTCTTAACTCCAAATCTAGTGCTCTTTCTACTGCACCATGTGATGGCATCATTACACTTCATTTATTTTAGATACATTAGACTTAGTATTCACTTCAGCTGGGTAGTTCTGTTGTTTAAAGCAATGTTTCCCAACCCAAGCTATTTACTGTGTGTATAGATCAGTAAACTATCTAAATTTGTTTTTGTAGGCTGCTCTACCCTCTCCTCTGCAGCATTTAGGGAATAGAAGTAACTTGACACTAGAGTCAGAGGACCTGAGTTCAAATACTACCTCTGACACTTATTACCTGTATGACCTTGGGCAAATCACTTAATCTCTCTGAGTCTCAGTTTCTTCATCTTTAAAATGAGGGGGGTTTAGACTCTGGCTTTCAGAGATCTCTTTCAGCTCTAGATCTGTGGTCCTGAGAGCCAGGGAGAAACTGGGATGTGGGAAAATTCCAAAAGGAGAAGAATGGAGTGAGCTTTTGAACTTTATAGATGTTAAACCGTAAGAATCTTTGAAGCAAGAGTATTGTGGACTGATAAAGATTTGCAGGATCAGCAGTTGGGATACAATAGGCTTAGCACAGTGTAAATGTGGTCAAGATTGGGAGTTCCTTGTGTATAGCCAAGATCACTTTGGTTTGTAGACTAGACCAAACCCCTCCCCCAGACTAGATACCTCTTAAATTAATTCCTCCTTGATCATAAGGGAAACCAGAGGAGAGAGAGATGGATCACTGTTGTGCTTTCACAGTACAAAGAAAAAAACCCCACTCACAAGCATATATATACCTCAGTACTTGTTGGTGGGTTGATAGCATCACCTCCATATTGGAACAACAACACTTTTGAGGCATTGGGACTCATCTTGAATTCTCCTTTATTCTTTTGGCTTAATTAAATGTAGGTTTAAAGTTTGTTTTTTGATACCAATATTCTGTTGCTTCTATTGAATGGAAAACTACAGTGTCCAAAGAATTAAATTGGGTCATCACTCAGAGAGCAATGGACTAGACACAGGGATGGGGAACTTGCAGCCTTGAGGCCATATGTGGCCCTCTAGGTCCTCAAGTGCAATCCTTGGACTGAATCCAAACTTCACAGAAGAACAAATCCCCTATAATCATTTGTTCTGTAAAACTTGGACTGAGTCAAAAGGCTGCACCCTAGGACCTAGAAGGCCACTTGTGGCCTTGAGGGCCACAGGTTCCCCACCCCTGCAGAGCATGGTAGTTGCAAATAGACTGCAACCCATAACAAATAAGGATCTAAGAAAAAGAATCAGAGCAAAGGATGTCATGAAATAAAAATAAAAAAGAAATACAGTCATGTTTCAGTCATGTGGTGAAAGTGAATCATAACTGATGGACAGCCTGCCTATGTGCTCCTATAACTAGTATCCTTGAGATAACAAGAGAAAGAAAACAAAGCCTCAGCAGTACGTTGGGGCAACCTCTGATGGCAAATTTCTATAGGAAGACATGGGACAAAAGTTAGCCAGGCTAGGCAGGCATGTATGAGTTGTAACCTTCATTGTTGGTGAGAACTCCAAATGGATGCAATCCCACCTTCATTCGAGTGTATGGTGTATATGGTGGTATATGAGTATATGAGTATTGTTCTTAAGTTTTCTCTTGATGTTAACTTTAAAAAAATGTTGTCTTTTGTCACTTCCCCTTAAACCTCACAGCACATCTGTCATTGCCTCTTGTAATAAAAATGTTTAAGCAGTGCTGACTTCCTATCCCATTCTAGCATCCATAGGCCCCCATCCTTATGTATCGTTTATTTTAAGTTCTCTAGGATAAATAGTCTTGCAATTACCTCTAGCTAACAAAGCAGGCCTTTAACTTGGTTGAGGCAGAGTTGGGAATGAGGATGAGCGGAATTACATAGAAGTTTGGATCTCAGTTCCACCAATAGTTCTCTGACTTGGAGCAGATTGCTCACCCTCTGGGAACTCAATTTCAATGTTTGTACCACCTACCTGTAAAGTGAACTACCCCTTCTTCCCATTTTTATTGGATGAGAAGTCCAGAAAGGTGAAGAAATTGGGCTGGGGGGCCTGCTACTTCTAAAGTGGCCACCTCAAACCTGGGTCTTCAGAGTCTATGCTCTTTCAACCATACCATGCTGAAGACAACACTTGCATTAGCCCACTCACACAGTCATTTTTTTTTTAAAGTTCAAATAAGGTAATTGATATGAAAGTACTTTGTAAACTTAAAAAGTGCTCTTCTATAATACCCTACAAGATACTGTTTTTCTCTTAAATTCCCATGGGTTTATGTTTTGTATCAAAATAAAGTGCCTGTAGTATAAGCCCAGAATCAAAACTTTGCCTTGGGTATCTTCTAATAATGCCTTGCACTTTAATGGGACAGATTTTCATCTCATCCAGGAATAATTTTTCCTTATCTCTTATTCCGGTAATTTTCCATGGAGTAATTCAGCAGTAGAATTTGGCACTTGAGGGCAGGGCAGTTTGCTGAAAATTTCAAGGCAATTTACAAGATGAGTGGCAAGAACTATCAGATTTTAAATGGAATACAGTCAGCTAAGCAGTGGATTTTTTCATTTTTATCTGATTTACCAAAATAATATATTCCCAGTGCCTTTACCGAAAAGATGATGACAGCAAAAAAATTGTTTGGCGAAAAGTAGTTTCCAGAATGCTAAGACTGAGGAGTATAAAAGTTAAACTATCAAGTTATGTGCTCTAAGTAACGCTAACATTACTTTTTTAAAAGTAGTTTTGTATACATGTTGAGTCCCACTTCAGTTCTGTGGTATGGATAATAATACTATAGGTTTTGTTATTGTCATTTCACAGATTAGAAAATTGGCTCAGAGAGGTTAAATAACCTATAGTATTATTATTCATATCACTTAGAGCGCATAGAGGTCCATGATCACACAGCTATTAATTAGCATAGTAAAATGTTCAAACCCAGGTTATACTGGCTCCAAGTCTAGCATGATATCCTCTATGCCAATCTGTGCCCTCTAAATTAGGGTGATCTGTTTAAACGCTTTATCAGTTTTTAAAGTAAATGTTGAAGGTGTACTGTCATGTCATGTGTAAATAAATTGGAAGGATGCTGAACAAGAGATAATTATAGTAACTTGCCCATATGTTAAGCTTTTTGTAGTTAACAGCATTTCTTTCTACAAGAAAAAAGTCTTAGAAGATTCACTGCGATTACACTAAGATTTGAAGGCAAGGATGCCTTAATGTAAGGCATTTATTAGGGAAGCTGTGCTAAAGCTACTTGATTTCATGTTGATTAATTCTTTTAGAATTATATTTTATTGATGTCTTTTGTGTTATAGTTTCCCTCCTCTTTTCCCATCTAAGTTGAACCTTCCATGTGACTAAAGAAAACAATTAAATACATTTGCTATAATGACTACCTCTCATGGTGTGTTATAGTATGTTCTCGACCTGCTAGTCCTCCTCTTTTCTGACCTGAGGGTGAAAGTGTGTTTTATCATCTCTTCTCTGGGTTCTTTGCTGGTTTTTTCCATTATTCAAAATTCAATTTCCTTTTAGTGATGTTTTCATTTACATTGTTGTGGTTCTTCTGTATTTTGTTCTTTTGACTTTGGGTATTTTGTCCTCCATCATTTTATACGGATCTTTTCATAGTTATCAGAATTCCTTATTAGCCATTTCTTTTATAGTCATATAGCAAACTTTTTTTTAGCCATTCCCCAATCAATGGCTACCACCTTTGTGTCCATTTTTTTTTTTGCTATCACTAGGAGGGCTGCTTATGAATTTTTTTGGTACATGTTGTTGAGTCATTTTAAAAGAGCAATTTAAAAACATAAGAGAGGCAATCTAGATAGGGAAACACCTTGGGGTTGGAAAGACCTGGGTCCAGGTCCTGCCTCTGACACATGATAGCTGTGTGACTATTGACATGTACATCATTTAAAGTATCAGTGTTCCAGGGTGCTGCCCAAGACTACAATTTACCAGATAGATTGCATATCTCCATTAGAGGGGATAGTTCCCTCTTTGACAATTCCCCAAATAAATATAAAGACAAAAATAAGACCACCTTAAATTTTTGGATTGGAGAAATCAAGATTTTTCTTTACCAAAACTTGAAGAAAAACCTGTTTAATTTTTAATCTTTTAAATTAAAATGGCTTGCAGTTTTCAATTTTATGCAAAGTTAAGATCCAATGAAAATTGGAAAGAGCTGCTTTACCGCATTATTTTACTTGCTCTTGGTTGGGGCTCTAATCATTTGTAGTTGAGTAGTTTTTCAGTTGTGCCTACCTCTTTGTGACCCCATTTGGGGTTTTCTTGGCAGAGACACTGGGTTGGTTTGCTATTTCCTTCTCCAGTTCATTTTACAGATGAGGAAACTGAGGGCAGCAGGGTGATGTGACTCACCCAGGGTCACATAGTTAATAAATGTCTGAGGCTACATTTGAATCTAGTTCTTCCTGACTCCAGGCCTAGCACTTTTAACTACTGTGCACCTTGATACACTTGGGCTCCTATTATGGAATGTGTGTGTGTACTGTATGTATCCCTTTAAAGTGAGGCACAATCTAATAGTATGGAATAAACACCAGCCTGGGATTCTGGAAGACCTGAATTCTAATTTTAGCTGCAACCCTTGTTATAACTCTTTGTAATAATATTGCTTCTGCCTGCCTCACAGGAAATTTGTTTTGCAGTTATCATTTTCACTTAACTAAGATTGATACAATTCTCTTTGAATAGGCTGAAACTAAATAGAGACTTCCAAAAAGATGTTAGAATGTTTCCAGAGGCTGAAAATAATGGCTGTTTATTAGAATCCCTGGTTTCCTTTTAAACACAGCCCAGGTGCCACCTCCTACAGGAAGTCTGATCCCCTCCAGTTATTATTGTTCACTCTCTCGCTCTGAAACTCCCTCTCTCTCTCTCTCCCCCTCTCCAAGTTACTCTGCGTCAACCTCCTTAATACTTTGTATTTACTTATTTGTATACATGTTCTATGTTCTGTTCCCTGAATTGAATGTAGGGTCCATGAGGGCAAGGACTGTTTGATCTTTGTGTTTTGTATCCCAAGCCCAGTGGCCTGCACAGAGAAGCCAAAAAATGCTTATTGAATTGAATGGAGGCCTATTTTGTGTGGAACAAGAGACTAAAAGGATTTTGTAAATCTTAAAGCACATGTAAAGGTGTAAAGTAGAGTTTCCAAGAGGCGGTGTGGGAGAGAGAAAAGGGGAGAAATTGGGAGTTTGAGAATCAGTTTAACAAGAATTTGTTAAATGCCTGCTCTATCTAAGACACTAGGGATATAAAAAACAAAAAAAGAAAACTAGACCCTACCTTTAAGAAATCTTTCTTTTTTTTTGGAGCAGGGCTGGGGAACCTGCATCCTCGGGGCCACATGTGGCCCTCTAGGGCCTCAAGTGCAACCCTTTCACCAAATCCAATTTGTTCTGTGAAGTTTTTTATTCAGTTGAAGGGCCTCACTTGAGGATCTAGAGGGCCATGTGTGACTTCAAGGCTGCAGGTGCCCCACCCTTGTTTTAGAGGATCCAATCTGTAAGTAGTTAAATATAGGATAATTTGTGGAGGCAACAAGCACCAAGACCCAAAAGTATGAGGAAAGGCTTTTCTGGGGAGGGTTAGTATCTGAGCTGAGTCATGGAAAGGGAAAAAAAACTTCTGAGAGGTGGAGGCGAGAAGGTGTGGGATGCATTCCAGGGGTAAGGGACAGTTCATACAGACACAGAGACAAGAAATGGAATGCTAGGTTTGGGGAACAGCAGACAAATGGGGGGAGTAATCTCTACAAGGCACAGGAGTGGGAGTTGGAATGTTGACTTTAGGGGAACAGCAAGAAGGCTGGTTTCATCGGAACTAGAATGAGTATAGAAGGAAGCCACAGGAAGGAAGTCTGCAAAGAGAGACTGGAGCCAAGTTGCACAGGAGTTTATATTTGAACCTGTGGCAGTGGGGAACCACCCAAGATTCATGAGCAGGGGAATGAGTGATATATACCTTAGGAAGATTATTTTGTTATCTGTGAAGATTAGAAGGGAGGAACTAGAAACAGGGAGACCAAAAGAAGTTAATCAGGAGGCAATGACAGTAGTCCAGAACAGAGATAATGAGGGCCTGAACTAGAGTTATGACTGTGAATGGGAAGGATTATGATTTGAAACAGATGCAAGAGATTTTTTTGGAGGATGAACCAGCATCTTAGACATCGATTAAATATGGGACAAGAAAGGAGGAAAAGGCAAGGGTGATTCTGAATTTGTGAACTGGGGAGACTAGAAAAATGATAATACACTTAACAGAAAGAAAAAAATAGGGAAGTTTAGAGAGAAGAGTACCATTTTGGATATGTTGAGTTTGAGATACATATAAGACACCTAGTCAGAGGTGTCCAATAGGCAGTTGGTGACGTGGGGGTGATGAGGTACTGGCACTTGAGAGAAAGAGTAGGGCTGGATATATAGGTTTGTGAGTCCTCATCGGCTTTAAGATATAGTTGAATCCATGGGAACTGATGACTCCTTGGAGAAAGAAGTAAAGAAAAGAGGGCCTAGGACCAATACTTGGGGGAACACTTAGGGTTTAGGGTGGGGGCAGGATTTGAATGATAATACATCAAAGAAGATTGAGGAGTAACCAAACCACACCAATAGGAAAATCAGAAGAGATCCTTGACAGAAGTCAAGGGAGGAGAGAGAATCCTGGAGAGAGGATTGCTTATCAGTATCAAAATCAGCATAGAGTTGCCAGTTCTTCCACCAACTAGCCATGTGACCTTGGACAACTTTATCTCTCTGGGTCTCATTTAATTCATCCATAAAATGATCTTGATCTCCAAGGTCCCTTCCAACTATTTAACTAGGGAAATGCTATGTTTCCTATGTTTGGGGGTTTTGTTTAGAGAATTCACTAATTACTAACTTTTTATATAACAAATTTAAGTTACTATAATAATTGTTAAAATGCAAAAACAAATACAAATCCCTAGGTAGCTGTCGTTCATCTTTGACCTCTTCCTGTCCTTCTCTGTCTAGTCTGTCACTAGGTTAGGTTGATTCTTCCTTCTCATAGTCTCTTGGATTTCTTCCTTTCTATCCTTTGCCACTGCCTACCCCTATTATAGGTTTATACATTAGATCTAGAAAGAGCCCTATAGGTCATTTAATCCAACCTTATTTTATAGATTTTTTAAGAAAGGCTAAAAGTGACTAGGTGATTTGCTGAAGGTCACACAGGTAATAAGTAGCAGAACTCCCAATCCAAGACTCTTTTCACTGCACCATGCTTCCTCTCAACTCATGCCTACCTCATTACCTTACAGTAATTCTCTAATTAGTCTCCCTTCATCCTGGCTTTCTCTTCTCCAATACATCCTTCATTTGACTTCAAAATATTTAAAGAATCTGTTATTTTCAGAGTGTGAGTCCATTCCCTCCATGTAGACTGGAACTTAATCAAGTAGCACTTATTAAGCCCCTCCAATGTACCATACCCTGTGTTACGTGCTGTAATTCCTTTTCACCTTAGTGTAGACAGTCTTCATATGTTGCTGTGGCTAAAAAAAATATTCATCAGTCACTGTTAGGTAATAGATGATTGATTGGCCTCTCTGATCCCAGTGAGACTGCTCCTGAGATGACAGAAAGCATTGATGGACCTATACAAAAGTCTAACATTTAGGCCTTATTCCAGTGGCTTATCATGGGTTCTCTTGTGCACAATGGAGCACATGTTCTTGCAGGTCCTAACAAGGTAGAAAAGTTAGAGTACAGTCTTTCAGAATCTTCTTAAAACACTGTTTTCACTGTGTAATCCTACTCTACTTACTAACACACACTATCTCTCTATTATTGCCTGTCAAATCAAGGCTGAGCAACTCAACCAGCAGGGAAGATCTTCCCACTTTACTTATTCCAGTCTTAGTCTCTAACCATACTATACATCATATAATTTTGCCCCAGTAAAGCTAGTCCTTGACACATAACCTGCTCAATTCTCTCTCTGCTTATATTGTCTTCTATCCCATTCTTATCTCCTACCATTTTTCCACCTATCCAAGTTCCACATGTCTTTCAAGGCCCAGTTCAATTTTATCACCTTTCTAAGCCTTCCCCAACTACCTAAAACCATAGTCTTTTCCTTCTCTCATTTCTTTGGGCATGGCTCCAGCCCTTTGGCATTTTCGTGAAGCCTAGGATTATAAAAGAAACCAATTATAGTGAAATACAGTTATCAAAATATATTTTTAAAAAATTCACAAACCCCAAGAGTCTATACCATACAACCTCAACTATTATTTTGAATGCGAAGTATTCTTGTATGTATTCTTGCCACCCTAATTAGACTGTAAGTTTCCTTGAGGGTAAGAAGCACTCTCATCTATGTATCTTCTGCAGCTCCTGTTTCAGTGTTGGCACACAGTAGGCTTTTAGTAAATACTGACTTGACCCCATTTGGTTTGCCCCAGTTAAGGCATGCAACATTGTGAAAGAGTATGACAGGTGAAAACAACAACTCCCACTAACCAGTCCCCTCAAATCCCACCCCCCCCCACTAAAACCATACAGTAATGATGAAAACTCTGCCTTTTTTTCCATTTCCACTCTTTAAAGTGGAAAGGAGTAGGAACAAATCCTCCATAGGTACCTCTATGAAAGACAGCAATATTTTTCTCATGTTCCTTTTAGCCCCTTTTAGTGGTTAGAAATTCAACTCTTGGTATGATGCCTGACTCTGGAGAGTTAAACATGGTAATAAAAAAAAATGCTGGAGCCCCAGCACGTGGGCGTGCTAATCCAGCCCCTGAGAGTGGGTAGTAGCTGCCAGTGTCCCCAAGGACATAGTGATATCCTTGCCTTTGATATTTGCTGAAGAAAGTTGATAGGAACAAGATTCCTCCAAGAGAGAGAAACATTGTTAGATAAACATATTTAGCTTCCAAGGTCATCTAAATATTTATATACCTATACGTGTTCATATAACAAAACTAAAATTTAAATCTATCACATAGTTTGCGTGTTCACTTTTTTGCCTTTGGCAAATTTTGTTGCAGAAGAGGTTTTCCTCTGTAATCTCAAAGTTTCTCAGCTTTTAATTGGTTTTGTTTTTGTCTTCAAAGATATGATCACTTAAGGAAAAGTATTTCTATTTGGGCCAGAAAATACTACCTTCCAAAGAAGTTGCCATGTTTAGATGTACAAGAATGATCAAAGTTCAACTTGGCCAATGGTCAGATGTCAGTGTGACATTTTTTACTCATAGGATTGAGCTACTTTGGAGGGGGGGCGGGGACTCCAAATATATGTGTGAGTTTCATTTGGAAAGCTCCCTGCATGGTGAATAATGACATTGCTTAGTGAGTGACCGAGGTGCCTTGTTGTCTGTAACATGATCTTTCCCAGTGGTACATCTGGAACTTGGCCTTCTGGAGGGCCCCAAAATAGACTGGCCACTGAAGGAAGAACTTCATAAGAGGACATGAGGGGGATCCCAGTCATTCTTAACCTGTGCAGAGTTTGTTAGCATCAGTGAGGCACAAATAGTCCTAGACTCATAACCACTTCTACATTCTTTCTGTATATTTGAAGGCATTTTACCCTGTTCTCAACTTCAGTTTTTGAGCCCTTATTTTCCAGGAGTTAGCCTCTGTATTGGCACACAGATCATTGTTATATACCTCTTTGGCTCATCTTTAGTCTTCCTAATTAGTAACCAAAGAGTAGATCTGTAGGAAGCTTGAAATAGTATAGTATAGTGGATACGAGACTGGACCCAGAAGACCTGGTTCCAGATCCTGCCTCAGACGCTTATTCCGTGTGACCACAGAAAAGCTGTTTAACCTTGGTGCGCTTCATTTTCCTCATTGGTAAAATGAGGTAGTTGGACTTGATGCCCCCGATTATTCCTTTCAGTTCTAAATGTATCAATTATCTTGAAATGATCTAGCTCTGTAATTTGGCATTCTTCAATTTCTTTAATCACTGATCCTCTCTCTCTTCTGGGTCTCAGATGACTCAGCAAGGTACCCAGATACCCATCTGCTCAATGTGTTCTCTTGCCATTATGTCAGCCAGAGTAGACTTGACCGGATGCTTGTGGACACTGACCTTCTTCTCTGTTAGGAATGCCAGCCAAAAACTCATGCTGCTTTCTCTTTGTTGTTATGATTCTTTAACATTTAGCCAAACAGCAGCCTCTGAGGAGACAGGAGAACAGTGGTACAGAGGTGGTTGTTTTTATTGTGATTTTTATTTAAAAACATCTAACAAACATTTATCAGGCACAGTTACAAGGTGTAGGGGATTTGGGAGACAAAGACAAAAAGAAAAGGTCCCTCCCCGCAAAAGAGGAATGACCATTGAGAGAGTAATTTGGAAACAGCAGAGGAGCAAAGATGACTGTGACTCCCACCCCAGGAGTCAGATAGATGACATAGGAGTGCCGTGGGCTTTTTTTTTTAATGATCATTGAAAGTTGATTGTCCAAAAAATTCCTACGATGTACGTGGGGGTGTCAAGAGGTTTTCTTTGGTCCTGAAGACTTGAATAGCTTCATGCTTTCTATATTTTGTTTTCCTGTCATTCATTTCCATCCCCCATTTCTTTATTTGTCTCTGGTTCCTTTTGTTTTAGGAAAGTCAATCATCAGCCAACGGCCCATCCGAGGAGAGTCCCAGGCTACCTCCTGCTAGGGAGGGCACCCTAGTGTATCCCCAGCTTCGTGCTGGCTACATACCCATTCCAGTTGTCCACGAAGGCTCTGAAAACCGGCAGCAGCACCCGTTCTATTCCTACTATCAGCCTGGGATGCAGCGAGTGAAAGCAAAAACAACCCCTCTGAGATCTCAGTCACCTTTAAGGTCCTTTTCCCCATCAGAATCCCCACTCAGAAGCTCATCTGAATCTACCCAGCCAGAAAAACAGTGTGGAAAAGCAACAACAGCTGCAGCAGCTCCAGCCTCTCAAGGACTTGAGGTAATTGGGTGTGTCTTATAGGAAAGTGGCCTAGCCACCATTCCGTGCCCTTTGGGACTGCCTTGGTTCATTCAGTCACTCATAGGCATATAATGAAGATTTCCTGGGCATTTCTGACTTTTAACATATAATGGATTATTTGGGTGTCCTCGTCAGTCACCAAGCCACTCAGGAAAAGTTGACTTTTTTCCCCCCAATACATATTGTTTTGACAAAAGACACTTTCCAACAATTATCCAAAGTCCCCACAATAGACGTTTCCTGAAAATATTTATTAGCATACAGTTTTAATAATCCCTTGAGACTGTTTGATCAAACAGTATAATAGCTAATATTTATATAGTGCTTTAAAATGCTATATTATTTAATTCTCACATGAACCTTGTGAGGTAGGCATTCTAGATATTATCTTCATTCTACAGGTGAGGAAACTGAATCTTAGGTTATATGACTTATAGAAGTCCTATGTGGACACGTAAATAGTAAGTGTCAGAGCAGAAATTCAACCCAGTTTTCTTTTGATCACCAAACCTGATTCTCTTCCCACTTTACCATGCTGCCTCTCTCCTCCCCACCCCCACCTTCCCCAGAAAAAAAAAAGAACCAATGGTTTTCATGGTCAATTAATTTTCTTCCTATTTCAGAGACAAAATAGCTAATTTTGAAGCAAGATAAGATTGAATATCTCTAATTCTAAAGTAAAACCCAAACAAGTTGCTGCTGGAGGCAGCTGAATTAAGGCAGTGTTTTGAGACCCTAAATCTAAATTGTATCCTGGCATAGTAGATCATTCAGATACTAGCTCTGCCTTGTACTACCAAGGTGACTTTTGGCAAGTAACTTCACATCTCTGAGCCTTAATTTCTCTGACTGCAAAATGAGGTTAGGCTAGATGACTGTTTATAAAGTCCCTTTCCAGTTTTCTAGCATTATGATCCTGTGCAAGGCAGCATTGTGGGAAAATGAAAATACAAATTGCTTGGGAGTCTGGAGAATTGGGTTTTATTCCTGGCTCTGGGCCAGCTGTGATCTCAAGCAAATCCTTGACCTCTCCAGGTCTCTGTTTCCTCATCTGCAAAAATGAGAGGTTGGACCAGATCTTTTTTAAGATCTGTGCCAGCTCTGAAGTCCTATGGTTCTAAAAGTTAGATTCAATACATTAATATCTGAAGACCAGATCTTAAACCATTTTCTGGCTCAAGATCTTAGACATATTAGATGCAAATAACATCACCTGCCTCTTATTACAATAATTTTCATTTTCTGTTTGCCGTAAAGATAACTTTCATGTCTTCTGCATTCTGCATCTGCTTGGCTTGTACTACCTACATGCGGGAATTAAAATAATCCTGATGTAGAACATCAGGGGCAGCTTTCTCTTTTATAACAAGTAGTGCATATATTTGTGCTCTGTGGGACTTTTATTGATTTGTTTTTAACCTTACCTATAAAGAGATTTCAGCAAAACTAACCAACATGTCTACCAAGTCCAGAGATGCACTCTATGCAGTGTTCTCCACCTATAGTCCCTCACCTTTTCAAAGAGGGAGGTTCATTCTCGTATGTCTTCCTTGGGGCCAGATGTGATCGTTATACTTTCACAGCATTCAGTTTGGATTGTTTTGTTGTTTTTTCCATTTGTGTTTCTGTAGTCATTGTGTTGTGTAATTGTTTTCCTGGCTTTGCTCACTTCACTTTGTATCAGTTCACGTGGGCCTCCCCATTCTTCTCTGTATTCATTATTTTCATTGGTTTACGCAGGCAATATTCCTTTACATTCATAGACCACAATGTGTATAGTTGTTGTTGTATAGCCCCAGTTGATGGACATCTACTTTGTTTCCAGTTCTTGGCATCAGTGAAAAGAAAGAAAAGAAACCAACCCATCATGTTTGGTTAATGTAGTGAGTGCATAGGATGAGAGGCCATCTAAGTGAAACATCTTTTTTACCTTTGTGACTTGCAGAGATCCCAGTCTCCAGCTGCTTCAGACTCTTCCTCCTCCTCTTCCTCCTCTGGTTTGCCTCCATCAGCTGCCAGGAGCACCAAGGGAAGCCACCAGCTCCCCCGAGGCTACATCCCTATTCCTGTGATCCATGAGCAAAATCTCCCTAGGCATCCAGCACAAGCTTATCATCAGGCACAGAAGACTCACTATCCAGCTTCCCAGGGGACAGAATACCAATCTCAACAGCCAACATACAGAGTTCATGCTGATGATCGGGAACCCAAGGCTGTCCATGCACAGTCCCCATTCAAAGTGGTTGCCAGGGGCGCATCTAGCCGAGAAGGGTCTCCATGCAGAGCCAATGCATCAGTACTTTCCTCATCTCCTGCCCGAGGACACACAGTCATGGATAGCCCCCAGGTAGGGAGACTTCTATTCCAAAGCCTTCAGGCTACTTTTACCCATAGTACCAAGAATTTTTTAATCTTGAAGAACCCCATCTGGGGTTAGTATAATTTTCACCCAGTTGGTCTTTCATCATTTCTGGAGGTAATGCATTTAATGCGTTTCATGTGGGGCAATTAATTGGAATTTAGAATTAGAAAGGACTCTGAGTTTAGAGCCCCAAATTCCATACTCTTTCCCCCTCCTCTAATTTAACAGAGGAGCAAACTCAAGGCCAGAGAGGTTCAGTGACTTTTTCCCTAGATTGGACAGTATAGCAAGTGGCAGAACTATTTCTGAACCATTTGGGCCAGAAAATTTGGATTTGAACCTAGTTGCAATGATTTCAAATCCAATGTCCTTTCCATTCCATCATACTAGGCAGTTCAGTGGTGCAGTAGATAAATTGCTGGACTTGAAGTCAGGAAGACCCTAAGATCCAGTCTGGCCTCAGACACTTAGTAGCTGTGACACCCTGAGCAAGTCACTCAACTTCTCTCAGGCTGTTTCCTCATCTGTGAAGTGGGATAATAGCACCTACCTTCCAGGGCTGTTGGTGAAGATCAGATAAGCTCAGATATGTGTAAATTGCTTTGCAAACCTTATATCGTGCTTGATAAATGCTAACTATGTTATTGTGTTCCTGTCCTTTCCTCTGAGGTGCCCATAGAAATGCAGTCTGAGGACCTTATTCCTTGTAACAACTTGTACTTCAGCTTGTACTTGGCTACAACCTGGCTGCTTCTGGGCCTGGCCTAATTTCATAGGTTTTTAGGGGACTAGCTGTAGTAAAATGCAGAAAGTGTGGAACCAAAGGATCAAGCAATCTGCTACTCATTGACTTTTTTTAAAAATGTTATTGGAATATTGGGGGGGGCAGAATGTGATCAATCACTTCCAAGTCCTCCCACCTCAAAGTGACAACCCCTCCCAATATAAGCAGCCCGTCCCTTTCCCCAAAATTTAGAGAAGCACTAAGCAACTTCTGGAGTACCTGCATGAATTGGTTCCTCTGCCCTATCTATTAATTCAGTCACTTTTTCATCTATTCTAAACTCTCCAGCTGTTTTCTGTGGCAAGTCATTCCCCTCCTTGGGCTTTAGTTCTAATCTGTAAAATGGAGGGTGGGGGGGTTAGATTAGAATCATTGGATGATCCCTGAGGTCTCACTCCTATGATTTTTTTTCCTGCTTATTTAGTTAAGCTTTTGTTTGACTTTGGTGATAATTTGCACAGAGACCTAAGCTGCCAACAGAAGGATTTGGTTAAGAGATCAATGCCATCATTGCTTTTATGTGAAAGAGTAGATTCTCTGTAAAAAAGCATTTTTTATTGAGAACTGAAGCAGCAAGGGAGCTTAGTGGATACCACAGTGGTCTTGAAAGTAGGAAGGGTTTGAATCCTGCCCCAGCCACTAACAAGTCACGTAACTACTCTGAGCTTTAGCTTTTTCATCTTTACTATCAGAATAGGAGATGGTACCAATCCTACAGGGTTGTTTTAGCAAATAAAATTAAGGTATGAAAATGTTCTGAAGACCTTCAAGTGCCGTATAAATGTTAGGTTTATTACTGTTATTATCTAATGTGAGTCTAGTGCCACTTGGAACTGCCAGCATACTAGCCATAGATCTGCCATGCATTTCTGCTAACCCAGAAGTCCTTGAAGTTACCTCTTGTGCCTCTTACACAAATGACATGTCCTGGTTTGCTCAAAGCAGCTGTGCTACTCAAAAAAACATATGGTGGTCTATAGAATGGTGATAGCTTTCTTCTGCATGCCTTGGGTTAGCAGAATGACAATATTATTTGTAGAAAAATAATATTTTTCATATTTTCCTTTTAAAAATTTAGACTTTTTTTTTCTCCCTGATCTTTGTAACCTCAATATGAGACTATTTTGCCATCAACATGTAGGTTTGAGGGACATTGTGACACGGGGGCCATCTGAAGCACTTGCATTCAGTCTCTCCTTCCATGGAGCTAATTACTAGAACCATGCTGTTTTCTGTGGAAAATTAATATTTCTTAGGAATAGCTCACATTTATGGAGAACTTTAAGGGTTTGTAAAATTCCTTTCTATAGATTATCTCATATGATCTTCTTAACAACCCTCTGAAGTGTGGTGGCTACTATTATCCCCATCTTACCGGAGGCAGACTGAGTTTAAGTGAATTGCCTGGGATCGCCTGGCTGATAAATGTCTAAGATGGATTTAAAACCCAGGTCTTCCTACTCCAAATTCAGCATTCTATCCACTGTCTCCTTCTCTTTGCTTATGCTATGTAAGGAAAGAAAATAGAGGCACTTCATGATTCTAAACCTCGTACTGTGACATGTAAACTACACCTGATTAATCAATCCCTCTATGAAGCAACAAGTAATTTATTGAGCATGTCCTAGGTTTCAGCTCTGTACAAGTGAAAGGCATGCCCCTGTTCCCTGCTCTCATGTGCTTACCTGACAATGCCGTTGTGTAGACCAGGCTTATCCACAACAGTTAGAGAATGTAGTGTGAGATAGAGACTATATGTGCTTTCTTCGGAGCAGGGAGTGATCTGTGCAGCTTGGGAGCACAGCTGGAGGAGGCTCCAATGCAAACCTGACTTAGCCCCACTGGATTGAATTCTTGGCTTTACTGCTGGAAGAAGGGGTCTTGGAGATGATCTGTTCCAACCCATTGTTTTACAAATGAGCACATTGAGGGCTATGGGCCATATCTCTGTGTTAGCATATGTGTAAATAGATGGAGTTAGAGCACCATTTCATCCCTGTTTCATGCACAAATGATATAAAAAGCAATGGCACTTGTGCAGTGTCTCACATTAAACTTATCTTCCTATGTGCACTCAGTCGTGCAAACACACTGAACAACAAGACTGATAATAGCTAAGATTTATAGATAGAGCTTTAAGGTTTGCAAAATGCTTTATATATAGTGTGTTATCTCATTTGATCCTGACAACAAAACAATCTTATGAGGTAGTTGCTATTATCATCCCCATTTTACAGTTGAATTAGTTGAGTATGGCAGAGGTTTAGTGGCTTGCCTAAGACCACTTGACTGAGGCATAATCCGAGCTCAGGACTTCTTGACTCCAGGTCCCGTGGATCCACTATACACTATGCCACCTAGCTGGCTAGAGTTGTTTATGCTTGTGTCTTTGGCCCAGCTGTCTGGAAGCACAGTCCTCCTTCCCTCTCCTCCACCCCATTTTGAAGCACAGTTCTTAAAAGGTCAAATATCCCTGTTGTTTTATTTCTTTTCAATCATCCTAGGTAGATATTTGGCATTTATTCATAGAATCGTGGTCTTAGAGCTAGAAGCCATCAAATTCTAACCCTCTCATTTTACATATGAGGCAGTCAACGCAGGGTTTGAACTCCAGTCTTTCCAGTTCTGAGCCTTGCATTTTACTATGCCGCTCATCTACCTATAATTACAGCTGATCTTCTTGTCTCTGCCACGGCTGTATTGAACATGGTGGTTACTCTTCCTCTCAACCCCACTCCTTTTCTTGGAAGCACCGTTCTTAAAGGCTTAGATATCCTGATCATCCTTTCACAAAGGAAAATGTCCTAGGCAGAAACAGTCCCTGAGCAGCCAGAAGTGACAAAAAAAAAAACTAACAGAGCCTTTCAGAAATGGAATCTTAGAAGAAAACACTGACCAGAAACTTACATAAATACCAAAAGGAGAGATTTGGTAATTACTATTGAGCTGAAAGAGCTCTAAAGAGACAAAAAGTTTCACCCCTCCCCTCACTTCTATCCCCCCCTCCCAAAAGAAATCCTCCCTACTTGTGACTGGCATTCTACATTGATCTAATTAACTTGATAAAAGTTATTCCTAATCTCTACTTCACTTTGTGTTATGTAGCCCAAGCCTGTCCTTAAAAATGTGTTTTCTGGTGTTGCAGTTTTGAAAATACCAATGTATCTACATCTCCTGAAAATTGTCATTCTGGGTTAACCTAACCTCCAATTTTAAAAAGTATATTTGTCTTCTGCAGGCTTCTCAGCAGCCAGGGGTCCGCCAGGAGTCATCTCCAGTGCCCCAACCTGAAAACAAGCCAGAAAGTAAGTCAAGCCCTGCTGGACCAGATCTCTCTTCAGGCTACATCCCAATTCAAGTTATTCACAAGGAGGCTGATTCTAAACCAGTTTCCCAGAAGCCTCCACCTCCTTCTGAGAAGGTTGAAGTGAAGGTCTCTTCTGCTCCAGTTCCCAGCCCCGCTCCCATTCCCTGCCCTCCTCCTGCCCCTAGCTCTTCCAAGAATGTAGATGCAGAAGAGAAGCCAATCTCCCCCATTCCTCCTTCTCCTGAACTAGCACCACAGAAGCCAGCTGATGTGGAAGCAGGCCCCAAACATCCTGGTGTGATGAAAGTGGAAGCAATTTTGGAGAAGGTCCAAGGGCTTGAGCAGGCTGTGAATTCATTTGAAGGAAAGAAGACAGACAAAAAATATTTGATGATCGAAGAGTATTTGACCAAAGAGCTTCTGGCCTTGGATTCAGTGGACCCTGAAGGACGTGCTGATGTGCGTCAGGCCAGGAGGGATGGTGTGAGAAAGGTCCAGCAGATTTTGGAAAAACTTGAACAGAAAGCTGAAGATGTCCCAGGTCAAGTTCAAGTTTACGAACTCCAGCTGAGCTCCCAAGAAAATGCTAAGCCCCTGCAAGAAACTGTGGCAGTCAATACAGCGGCAGCAGACAAAAGTAAGAAGAGCACAAGGAATGAACGTGTCAGAAGGGAATCCAAAACAGAGGTAGAGTTGCCCAAAACCAAAGAGGTAGCAGACACCAGTACAAGCACAAACACAACACGTAATCCAGCAGAACCGTAGCCACCTACCTGTTCTAAATAAAAAACTAACTTGGACTTGGGAACTTGACCCTGTGTGCTTAAAGAAATTTTAAGTTGCATGCATTTCAGAAATTTTGCAGCCACTGGTTTATAATAAACATAGCAGCTTTGGGGGGGGCACAGTAACAGCTTGGGCCAGGGTAGAAGTAGTAGAGATAAGCACGGGTGGAACCTAAACACCAAAAGGGCTAGAACGAAAATGACGCTTTCTTCTGTATTCTTCTGTTGTATAAATAAAGAAGCTGCTTGTTGTTTCAAAAGGTTAGTCCCCATACTTGAGTCATTCTGGTGCCCTCTGTGTACAAGGGCATGCTATGTTAATCCATGTGCGTATTGTCTTCCCACATTGCTTCCTTGGCTAAAGGGAGCTAGGGGAAGAAATCAATATACCACCACTCAAGAATAACCAACTTTAACTTTCAACAAGATGATTTTTTTCTTCCTCTTTTCACCATTGGATACTTTAAGTCATGACAGATAGCAGAAAGTGTATAAGAAACCATAGTGTTATTTATATGTGTGGACAACTTTCAATGCTCAATTTTAAGAATGAAAAATAAACCAAGAATAATATAAGAACCAGACATGCAAATTGTGGTTTCTGAAGCCCTGGTTACTGATCCGTATCTGAAATAAGTCCCATTTACAAGTCTGTCTGGGATTGAGGTGCATCTTTGCGTTGGCCCTCTGACATTGACCCATCACACCTGAAATAGAAGCATGAAATAAGGTTACATGCCATCACCCCTTTTGGAGACTGCCAGACAGATTCACTGGAGAACTTAGGGGAGGCGTTCTCAGCTACCTCAGATATGAGGGCATACTAAGTGCACTGAGTCTTCAAGGCCCTTTTAGGCTATGCAACGGTGGAGTAAAGTAATTTTAAAAAATGCATTCTCAGGCTGTTCCAGAGAGGCTGGGCAAGGCCAGACTTTAAGAGTTTAGGTATTCATTCTCTGGGACATCATGGAGGAGAGTCCCTCTGAGCCACAATGTCAGTCTAGGATTTCGCTGGTTTTTCCCAAAGGTAGGCTCTCTAGAACGAATCCTGTTTCTAAACATAGGGTTTGGACACACCCAGCACCTTGGGCTCCTTAGATTCTAGGTCATGATCTTTTACCAAACATTTTTACTTCTCTATTTATTTACCAAAGAACAAACCTCCTACCAGCGATTCCATCACAGTAAGGAGGCCATGAAGTATGTCAATCACATGAAGCAAGCCAATAACTTTGAACCATATATTCTTCATATATTTTCACTTTCTTCTATTTGTGCTTATTAAATGCCTTCACTTTTTTCTCCTTCAGAATTATCTGCTGTTAAACTCTGAAAGGGTAAGGGTATGAACAGCAGGAAGAGGAGCAGAGGATTTGGGGTTAGCTAGTTTATTAACAGATTTTTAAAAGTTGTAGCATCATATAGCTGGAAGGCATCATCTAAACCTCTTAACTCTCTGAGGTCCCTTCCAGCTCTACATCTATGATCCTGTGACCCCCTCATCTTACACATAAGGAAAGTGATGGCCTAGCGAGGCAAAATAACTTTTAAGATCATACAAAGAGTACCTGGTAGAGCCCACACTAGACTACAGATAACATGTTGGGCTCCCCAGTGTGGTAGTACTTTTTGTACTGTGGCATGCTGCTTTTCTGTCTATATACTTGGTTCAGTGTTATATATGTGTTGTGTGATGTTCTATGTGTTAAATACACATAAATAATGGGAAAATACTAAAGTACAAGAAAATGCTAAATGCATAGAAATTCTTACACAACTTCAGCTAGTTCAGAATCATGTTAAATGCATTTAAGCAGTTACCAAAATCACTTTAGAGAGTATATGTGTGTGTGTGTATTCACATATATTGTAATTTATACTGGTATTTTTTTCCTTCTGAATGTTCTGACTCACTTTAGAACAGCAAACCAATAGAGAAGGGAGGGACTGAGCAAAGCCTTAAGCCTATCCAAAATCTTGGCAACAGAAGGAACATAGCTACAGAGAAAACCTGGCCATGGTACAGACATTTACTGTAAACAAAATAAGTGTTCAAGCTGAAAGTGAGATTTTTGCTACGAGCACTTGTTAACCCATAAAGGCTGGTTTTACCCCAGAGCTTATGTTCCGAGCATCATTGTTGACTCTGGTTTAATATTGGAATCAGCGATGCACAATCCTGTGTCACCAGTTTGCTACTCTTAGCTTTGTGAACAATGCTGAAGTCATTCTGATGTTGATCTGCCAAAATAATTCTGGTATGAACTCATCTGGGTACCACATTCTGGCTGTAGGATTGCATTTCTGCTTAAAAGCACATTGCCTCTGTTGATATAAAAGAGGAGTACATCCTTCATGCACAAGAAACTGAAGATTACTTGTAATAAACAAAAGCACTAGGAGACTTGCCCAAAGCAAAGAATGTGTCCATTCCTCTTTGTGTCTTTGGACTACTGTTAGATGAGTTAGGATAGATTTGGCATCTGCTGGTGGTCCCTAGGTTATAGATGGGGCAGTGGTGATGACAAGTCACTGTCCTTCACATACCCTACACTGCAACCAGAATAAACTACTTGCTGTGCCCTGAATATAGCCCTCACTTTCCTATTCACCCATTATGCCATTTCCTATTCTTGGAATGACCATCCTCCTCTTGTCTCATGCTGTTGAAAATCCTACCCATTTTTCATGGCTCAGATCATCCCACCTCTTCTATGAAGTGATTTTTCTCAGTCAGAAATTAACCCTTCCCTCCTTTGAAATCTCAAAAATTTTCTTTGTATCTACCGGGCACTTTCTCATTCTACTTTGTATTCTATGTGTTTGTGATCATGTCTTGTTTTCTTCTTACCCTCAAGCACTTAATAAAATTGAAATAACAAGCAGCCCCACAACTGCAAGGTTTCCACTTGGTAGGGTGAAGGGACTTTTTTCCTAGGAGACAAATGGACAGTGGTAGCAAAAGAACTCACATTGGAATGTTCATTTCCACCTTTATCAGGGTCCCTGATTTCTGACACAGACATGCCTTGAGAGGGAGGGGATCACTCAAAAGGTGCTACAATGCAAAGGACTCACTTAACTTCTGCTGGTTGCAGAGCCCAAAGATCCAACGCACAAGAAATTTCAGGAAAAGACTATTGTCCCAAGGAGCGTACCCACGAAGAGGGAAAGACATCAAGGAATGCCCTGCAGATAGATGCAGAGACAGTGCCCCCTGCAGTGAAGTTCTACCTATCTCCTCTATCCCATAATTACTGTATCAGCCTGCCCCTATAGCGTGATGAAAACAAGTCTTCAAACGGCACCAGTGGAAGCCCTTCTCGCTGGTCATATGCACTAGCTGGAGGCAGTTCTGGTATAGAACTGACTGGGAGATTGCTGAATCAAACTATTGATCACAGCTGCTATCTTCCTACTCCAGGTGCACTGTTTTCTGGATAGTGCTAAGTGTTTCTTCATCCCCATTTCCCAGATGTTTTAATTCAATCACTAACATTTATTAAGCACCTGCTATTTTCTAGGTACCAGGCTAAGTGCTGGGGATGCAAAAAGAGGCCCAAAACAGTCTCGCCACCCCTCGAGGAGTTCATTATCTAATTTATTCACTGATTTTACCTTCCCCTCCCTTCATGTTCAAGTTAATTCAAATTCAGCATGTCTCAAACAGAACTCAGATATTTCACAGGTTACTAATACAGATATTTCCCAACAAACTACCGCCATTGCTTGTTCCAGTTCTCTTTTTTCATGAATGCCACAATATTCTCCCAGTCGCTGAGGCTCAAGAACTTGGAGTTATCTGAAAGTCTTTCTCTTCTTTTCTCCTCTATATTCAATCTATCACAAAATCAGTTCCTCCAAAACATTTCTTTACATTTTTGCTGTCACCACTAGGGACAGCTAGGTGGCTCTGTGAATAGAGTATTGGACCTGGAGTCAGGAAGATCTGAGTTCAGATCCTGTCCCCATATACTTATTAGCAGTGTAAAACTAGGCAAGTCACAACTTCTCAAAGCCTTATCTGTAAAATGAGGATATTAGCACCTACCTCACAGGATTGTTGCAGAGATCAAATGAAAATATATGTAAAGTGTTTTGTAATCCTTTAAGTGTTATAAAAATTATTAACTATTAACTATTAACAACTCAGGGCAGCTAGGTGGCACAGTAGATGGAATGCCAGACCTGAAATCAGGAAGACTTACTGTCCCAAGTTCAAATCTGGCCTCAGACACTTTATTAGTTGTGTGACCCTAGGCAAGTCATTTGTTTGTCTCAATTTCTCATCTGTAAAATAAACTGGAGAAAGATGGCAAACCACTCTAGTATCTTTGCCAAGAATGGGGACAAGAAAAGTTGGACACAACTGAACAAAAAATTCACAACTCATCACTGTAGTGTTTTATAGTGATACCAAAGAAGTGCACCATTGATACATTTTTTAAGGTGCACAGAAGAGAATATGAGGAAGCTCAGAGACGCAATATGGTTTTGAAGGCAATATGCAGAATTTATTATATATATATATATATATATGTATATATGCACACATGCATGTACATATTTTAAGCTAGCAATATGAAATGGAGCTTTATGGTTTCCTATAGAGCCCTCTTTTGTGTTCTGCTATGTATGTAGAAATCCACTTTTTGGTATTTGAGCTCAAAATAAAAAATATAAAATTAGTGTTCTTAACCAATGAAAACCTATTTGTCTGGCACAGTCCTAGCCACCCAGCATTTAAGTATGTTAATGCTAATAAACCCAGATTCTGGGAGTTAACCCTTTTCAGGCTCTTACTGGATTAGCACAATTAGAGGTAAGTTTCTTACTTCTCTGCCTGTTCTTTAAGACTCCTTATTAGGCAATTTAGAAATTACCTTTACTTTACTGATCATACAGATAACTGGAGAAGGTACCCTATTGGCATATTGCTGGCCCTTTGTCTACAATTCTTTATGTTTGAGCCCAGGGGGACTCTGGGCCTTGGACTTGAGCAAGGATACAAGCTCCCCAGCCCAACCCTACTGTGTGCTACCCACTTCAAGCATGGAGGCACCTTGAGACTATCTTGTCCTCTCCTTCTGAATAGCCATAAATTATGTTAAAGCTTTCTCTGTGTGGACTGTTGCTTTTCATCAGAACACCCCTGCATGACAGTGCTTTATAGTTTATAAGATACTGCATATACCATCTCACTCCATCCTTGAAATCATCCTGCAAGATAATAGCATACATATTGTTTTCATTTTACAGCTTAGGAAATGGACTTTCAGAGAGATGATGACTTACCTTCCAACCCAGATCTTTTGATTCTGTTTTCCAATTCAATTTTTCTTTGATATGCCATTCTTCTTCCCATAACAGAGAAGTCTATCAGTAGCCTTCAAACAGGACTTTTGTACTCTAGTCCCCTCCAATACGTGTTGCCTAGATACTAATCTGCCAGAACAAGTGGCCTCAAACATCACTTTGAACATGATGCTCTTCTGCTCAGGACTGGTTCTACCACATCGAGTCCATTTTTCTGTGGCACTTCAGAGTCCTTTCCCAACCTAATCGCATCCTGTCTGTCCAGCCATATCCACCACAAATCCAATATTTACTCTCCGTTCCCCTAACCATTTATCATGCTCATTTCTACCTTTACACCTGGTGGGTTCCTGTGACCTGTTCTAGTGACCAGCCTCTTGCTCTGTATAAATCCTACCCATTGTTCCATGCCTAGATGAAGAGCCACTTTGTGAAGGCTAGAAGACCCATAGGATCATAGATCAAGAGGTGGAGGAGACCTCGGAGGTCATATAGTCTTAACTCCTTCATTTTCCAGATTAAGAAGCACAGGCTGAAGGGGGTTAAGTGACTTGCCTAAGGTTATACATATACTAAATACCAGACTCCAGATCACACAGTTTCCTTGAATTCCTATATTGCTTAGAGAGCCTATGTAATACAACTTAGTACTTCATTTTTCTGTTTTATGATTTTAACTTTTCTCTGTTTCGTGGGTTTTAATTTTCACCCCACAATTATGATGTAAAATGCTTAAGGGCAGGAATCATGCTCAAGGGCACCGTATCCTCCATAGGACCTAGAATAGTATTGATTGGGTATACTGGAATGGCGGCTGCTAAGACCCCTTCCAACCCAAACACTTGATATTTTGATTAGCTATTGTTCATGCATCTATTAATAAGAACTTTTTTTAAAATTTTACTTGTACTTCATTATGATTCTTGGCTCACAAATTTGCAAGATGGCTGTGATCAAAGTTGAGGGAGGTTGTCTGTAACTGCAACTGGGTGTTGCCTCAGTCAAACTGAGATCCAGGAAAGACCTTAACTTAAAAAGGCAAAGGTCTCCCACTGTGTCCAGGGCCATCTCCACTCATCCTAATCTGTATCTTGCCACTAGACCCTGATGGTTTTGGAAGAGAGAGTGAGGCTGGTGACTTTGCATAGCCCTCCCTCATTTAAATCCAATTCACTTGCAAGCCATGGCATCACCTTCCTGGAGTCATGGTCCTCTTCTAGAACAAGGGACAAACAAGAACAACAGCAGCAGAATTGGAGTTGTCCAGAATAGGTCTCTAGCATCAAATGAGCCTGAGGAAGACCTGAAAGGAATGAGTCACTCTATTTAATTGAGTCCCTAGAACCTGAAACCCACCTTGAAAACTGCTATCACAATAATACATGTCACCATGAGCCAGACCTTTGGTTTCAATAAGAGGCCCATCCCTGAAACCTGACTAGTGCTCATCTTTCCAAAAGGGATCCCAGTCACAAGTCAATATGGTCACTTAATTAATGACTACCTGACTTGTAGATTGTGTAGCCAATCTGGAAAATAATTAGGATTCATGCAATAAAAGTTACTAAATTGTTCATACCTGTTGACTCAGATTTTCCACTATTGTGACTATGTCCCAAGGAGGTTAATGACAAGAATAAATCTACAGTATATGTACAAAATTATTCTTATTAGCATCATTTGATAACCAGCAGCTGGAAACAAAATATGTGCCTGCTGACTGGGAAATTGCTGACTCCTTCTTGATGTTCTCTAGGTTTTCATGATACTGCTCTCTCCTGGTTCTCCCTCTACCTGACTGCTCCTTCTCAGTCTCCTTTGCAAGATCTTCATACACGTCATGATCATGCACTGTGGGTTTCCCCTGGTGTCTTCTGTGTCTATACTATTTTGTTTGGTGACCTCATCCACTCCCACTGATTTAATTATCATCTCTATGTAGATTATTCTCTATCCAGTCACTGTCTCTCCTGACCTCACTCACATCTCCTACTGCCTCTGGTACTTCTTGAACTGGATGTCCCATAGAAGTCTTAAGCTTATCATGTCCAAAACTGAACTTATTACTTCCCCAAGTTTGCAGCGTAGGTGCCACCCTCGACTGCTCACTCCCTTACTCCGTCTGATCTAGTCAGTTGTCAAGTCCTCTTGTTTCTACCTTTGCAGAAACAAACTGATCATAAAAATAATCTTAATGACATCAAGGTGGGCTGCTTCTTCTGTCCTCTGACACTGCCAGCATCCTGGTGCGGGGCTTTGTCACCTCACACCAGGACTGTTACAGTGGTCTTCTGGTTGGTCTCCCTGCCTCAAGTCTCTCCTCGTTCCAGTCCATTCCTCATTCTGTTGTCAAACTGATCTTCCTAAAGTGCAATTTTGACCCTCTCACCCTCCTGTTCAGTGAAATCCAGTGTTGCCCTATTACTCACTATATCAGTAAGGCAAGATTCATAACATCGATGGTGACCATGAATATGCCTGTATTGCTTGGAATCACAAAGTATAAGAAACTCTGTATAGAAGGCAGAAGAAGTAAAACATTTATTCAGGCACCAGAGGATCAAATCCCAAAACCAATAACCCCAATTTGACATAGCAGTAATTGTATTCCAAAACCAGTAAGTCCACGTCAATGTAACAGCAAGGAGATTAAAACAAAGTATCACAGCAAAGAGTCAAGCCTTCCTGTAACCTTCCCTTCTGCTAGGGCCTTCCAGTAAACACTCACAAATCCTAACTGTCTGCTTGCCTGCGCCTTCTCCTCCCACAGTTCTGAAAGTCCTTGCAGTTCTCAGAGCCCTTCCAGTTCTTTCTGTCTCTCTATCTCTTCCAGTTTTCCATCCTCTCTTGCAGTTCTCTCTTCTTCATCTTCTTCCCACAGCTCTCTGGTCTCCACAGCTCTCTGGTCTCCATGGCTCTCTGGTCTCCATAGCTCTCTAGTCTGAGCTTAATGGCTACCCAAAGCATATATATACTCTGTATAGGCCTTGTGCTTAGCGCCTAATAGTAAAAGGGTGTGGGCCTGCCTGCAAACAAGCTTCTCCCAATCAAGCTCAACCTGAGACCTATTGAATGGGTAAGGAAGATCTTTGATCACATTAGCAACACAGTTGCGAGAGCAAACATAAGATCTTCTGTTTGGCTTTTAAAATCCCACATAACCTGGCTCCTTCCTACCTTTCCAGTCTTCTTATACCTTCCTTCCATGTATTCTATGACCTGTTAACACAGGTCTCCTTGTTGTTCCTCACACAAGATACTCCATCTCTGGTCTCCGTGTATATTCAGTGATTGTCCCCCAAGAGGGAATTCTTTCCCTCATCTTTTTTTCCTGGCTTTCTTCAGGTCCCAGTGAAAATCCCACCTTCTGCAAGAAGTCTTTCCTAATCCCTATAATGCTAGTACCTTCCCTGTGAGATAATCTCCAATTTATTTTGTATACATCTTATTTGTACATAGTTATTTGTGTGTTATCTCCCCCGTTAGACTGTGAGACCCTGAGAGCTGGGACTGTATTTGTTTTGTTTTTGCCCTATATTTGTATCCCTAGGCCTGGCACATAATAGGTATTTAATAGATGCTTGTGGACTTGAATGAGTATGAAGCATATAAAACAATGTGGGAAGACTTATGTGAAGTGATGCAGAGTGGAGAAAGCAGAATTAAAAGAACAACATACACAATGACTACAACAATGTAAATAAAGTTACATGGAGAGACAACAAAACTCAAGTCAGTTACAAAAGTCAATGTTAACATTATGCTATCAAAGTTAAAGGAATGAGACCTCTCTCCTGAAGACGGTGCTTCATTGGAAAGATCATTGAATTTAGAATTACAGATTTATAGATGGATGAGACCTTTGAGGTCTTCTAGTCTAACCCCTCCCTCATTTGGCGGTTGAGGAAAGTGAGATCCAGAGACATTAAGTGCCTTGCCCACAATCACAAGTGGTAGAGCCAAAATCTGAACCCAGTCCATTGCTCCCTCCACTGTACCATACTATCCCCCATGAGTTATAGATTTAAACTCTGACTGCCATTTACTACCCTTGTGTGTTTGGGCAAGTCACATAACTAACCTGGACCTCAGTTTCCTCATTAATAAAATGAAGGGGTTGAATGTGATAAACTCTCATATCTCTTCCAGATCTAGATCTATTATCATTTCTATGAACAACTGTTGGATTATTTTCAGAAAATATACTTTATTGGGAGTTGGAGTGGGAGATTATTTGAGTATTTGTTGGAAAGTATCTGCTGTGTCAAAGCAAAATGTAACAACACATTTTTAAAATGTAAAAAAGGTTAAGGCAGTTTCTGTTTATGACCCACAAACCATGCTTCTTTGAACTTAGATTTGGTTGGTAACAGTAGTTAGCTATTTCTTGGGAGGTGAAGCAGAGAGCATACTCACGTATGGTCTCATCCCACATTCCTATAAGCCACTGTGTGAATGTGGGTGATTTGTCTACTCTTCTGTAACATTATACAAATGTAACTGTACTCCAATGAGTGGAATCCAGAGTGGAAGTTATTTTAGGCTATGCAGGAGGCTGGTGGGAAAATGCTAGAACATATTCTGAGTCACTTAGTCAAATACCTTTCTTTCCACTTTAGAGTAGTGAAAATTTTCCACTTAGAGTAGTGGAGTAGTGAAAACAAAAACAAGCCTTGAAGGAAAAAGTTTTCCCCTTTGGAATTTGTTGTTTAGAATGAATGTAACTTTTTTCTTCAACTTTTTTCTCTACTAAACATCTTCTTGGCTTTGTTACTGGTTTGAAATGTATGTGAAATAAAGTATAGAACTATGGAATTTTAGAGCTAGAGAGGACCTGACAGGTGATCTAGTCCAATCCCCTCATTTTACAAATCATAGAATTTAAGGCTGGGAGAGACCTTGGAGATTCCCCCCTCAGGAGATAATTTTGAATGTCATAACCAGGGCCAAACCTCACCAAAAGTATGAAATCTCTGAAGCTCAACATCCTTTCTCTCCCTTGCCTTTTTCCCAGTCTACCTGAAACTTCTTTCTTTTCAGTTTTATTCTTATTCTCAGCCAGGTGTCAAAGAGTCCTGCTGAGGTGATTCTCCCTAACTCCCATCTCTCCAATCTTCAATCTCTCCTTTTATTGGTTCTTTCCCAGTTGCTTAAAAACATGCCCAATTCCTTCATTTTTTTTAAAAAAAAGTCATCACCTTACCTTCTCAAATGATTGTCCTCTTCTCCCTTTTCTAGCCAAATGCCTAGAAAAAAAAAAGATGTCTCTACTCATCCCCACTCATTGATCTCCTTTAAATCATTTTTCAACTCTTTGTAATCTTGTTGCCAACCTCATCACCGAACTGAAACTGTTCTTTCCAATCAATCAACAAGCATTTATTAAATGGTTACCACATGCCAGGTACTGTACTAAGCCCCTAGAGATATAAAGAAAGCAAAAAAGTAAAACAGACCTTACCCTCAAGGAACCTGCATCCTATGGAGAGAAAACATGTACATATAGAGCAATATACATGACACACATTAAAGCAGATAAAAGATAATTTGGAGGGGAAGGCATTAGAAGCTGGGGAGGGGAGGGGAAAGGAGAGCAAGAATCACACAATTCTGGATTTAGAACTGAAAGAGATCTTAGAGGTCGTTGAGTCCAGCTCCTTTGTTTTACAATTAAGGAACTAAGGCCTGGAGTGGTTATGTAGATCATACAACTAATAAGTGTCTGAGGCAGGATTTAAGTTCAGCACTTTATCCACCATACCATGTTGAGTCTCACAGAAGGTGGTGCTTGGGATTCCAAGAAGCTGAGGTACAGGGAAAGGACATTCCAGGACTGTGGGGAAGCCAATACAAAAGAGATGGGAGAGCAGGTGGCCTGGTAGGACTGGACCTCAGAGCGAGGGAAAGACTGGAAAGTTAGGAAGAGGCCATGTTGTAAAAGGCTTTAAATGCCTGACAGGAGTTTATAAGTGATCTAAGCAATAATAGGGAGCCACTGGAATTGGATGAATCAGACCCGTACCTTAAGAAAATCTCTTTGACAGCTATATGGAGGATGGATTAGCACAAGGAGAGACTTGAGGCAAGGAAACCAACTAGGAGGCTATTACAAGATCCAGACCAGAAGTGATGAGGGCTTGAACCAAGGCAGTAGCTATGTGAGTGGAGAGAGGAATACATGCAAGAGATGTTGTCGGTTTAGAAATGACAAGCTCAGGCAGCTGACTGGATCTATGGGGAGAATGAGAGTGAAGAGCTGAAGATGACAAGGTTGCAAAACTAGGTGAACTAGAAGGATGGTGATGCCCGCAATAGTAATAGGCAAGTCTGGAAGAGAAGAGGGTTTGGGGAGGGGGAATTTATGAGTCGTGTTTTGGATATGTGGAGTTTGAAATAATTATGGAACATTGAGTTTGAAATGTCTAATAGGCAGTTTGTGATTTGGGACTGGAGCTCAGAAGAGCGATTAGGGATGGACACAAGAGTTGAATCCACGGAAGTTGATGATGAGATCACTAAATAAAAGTATAGAGAGAGAAGAGGAGAAAAGGACTCAGGATAGAACCTTGGGGTACATACACTGTTAGTGAGCATGACATTAGTGATGGGCCAGTAAAGGAGGCTGAGAAGGAATAGCCAGATAGGTAGGAGGACAACCAAGAGAGAACTTTGTCATGAAAACCCAGAGAAGGGAGAGTATCTAGGAGGAGTGTATGGTCGACAGTGTAAATGCTATAGAAAAGCCAAGAAGAATGAGGATTGAGAAAAGGCGATTAGGGATGGACACAAGAGTTGAATCCACGGAAGTTGATGATGAGATCACTAAATAAAAGTATAGAGAGAGAAGAGGAGAAAAGGACTCAGGATAGAACCTTGGGGTACATACACTGTTAGTGAGCATGACATTAGTGATGGGCCAGTAAAGGAGGCTGAGAAGGAATAGCCAGATAGGTAGGAGGACAACCAAGAGAGAACTTTGTCATGAAAACCCAGAGAAGGGAGAGTATCTAGGAGGAGTGTATGGTCGACAGTGTAAATGCTATAGAAAAGCCAAGAAGAATGAGGATTGAGAAAAGGCCATTACATTTGGCAATGAAAAGATTATAGGCAGGGGCAGCTAAGTGGTGCAATAAGTAGAGCACTGGCCCTGGAGTCCAGAGGACCTGAGTTCAAATCTGACCTCAGACAATTGACACACTTGCTAGCCGTGTGACCTTGGGCAAGTCACTTAACCCCAATTGCCCTGCCTCCCCCCCTTCAAAAAAAGAGCAAGCAATAGAAAAGATTATAGGTGACTTTGGAGAAAATAATTTCAATTGAGTGATGATGTTAATAACTAGCATTTATTTTGCACTTTAAGGTTTGCAAATCACTTTACATTATCTCTTTTTGTTTGTAAAAATGAGCAGATTATCTGTTTGATAAAGAGATGATCTCTTGTTGTCCTCACAACATCCCTGGGAGGTGGCTGCTGTTAATTATTCTGACCTGGGAGGTGGCTGCTATTAATTATCCTGATTTTACACACGAGGAGGCTCAGGCAGAGATAAAGTGATTTGTCCAATGTTGCATAAGTGTCTGAGGCTAAATTTGAACTCAGGCCTTTCTGACTCCAGGTTCAGCACTCTATCCGCTGTACCACCTGGCTGCTTCATAATGAAATTAAAAGCAAGATTGCAGCAGGTTAAGGAAAGACAGGGGAGGAAATGGAAAGACCAAGACAATCTAGCGCCAGCCTGCCTTGCAGAATTAGCTCACATTACTCTCCTATCTACCAAACTGGCCTTGTGGCCACCCCTCACAAATGGCACACCGCTTATTGGCTGTATCTCACATTGCTGTCACCTCTGCCTCTCAGAATTCTTAGTTTCCTTCAAGATTCAGCTCAAGGGCCACCTTGTATATGGAGTGTCTCCTGATCCCCCCCTGCCCTACCGCCTTCCAGTGTCCTCCTCCTTCCCAGTCACCTTCTATTTTGTACATCCCTATACATGTACATGTTTCTCCAGATAAAATGTAAACTTTCTGAGGGAAGGGACTGTTTCACTTGTGTCTTTGCCCAGCACCTACACAATGCCTAGCATGTATTGAATTATTTTCCAGTCATATCTGACTCTTCATGACCTCATTTAGGGTTTTCTTGGCCAAGGATACTGGAGTGGTTTGCCATTTCCTTCTCCAACTGATTTTACAGATGAGGAAACTGAGGCAAACAGGGTTAAGTGACTTGCCCAGGGTCACACAGCTAAGTGTCTGAGGGCAGATTTGAACTCAGGAATGTAAGTCTTCTGAACTACAGGCCCAGCCGTCCATCTACCGAGCCACCTAGCTTCCACCTGGCATATAGTAGATATTTAATAAATGGTTGTTGTTGGTTGACCAATATTAAGTTGCTAGCTGCTAAGGATGTGAAGGGTGATTCCTGCTTACCTCATGTGAATTTTAAAAGGAGACTTTTTAGTTAGTCAATCAATAAATAAGCTTTTATTAAGCACCTGCTATGTGCTAAGCATCATGCAGCCCTGGCGCACAAATACAAAATGTCGTGGTCCCTGCCCTCAGGGAGCTGAGATACTACTGGGAGGATGCAACGTTTAAAGAGAAGTAGATTTGGTATCTATGTACAATAACCGCAGAGTAAGGGGAATGGGGGCACTAACACCTGGGGGGAGCAAGAAAGGCTTCTTGAAAAAGGTAACACTAGAGTGGAACCTTGCAGGGAGTTAGGGGTTCTAAGAGGTAGAGATGGGAAGGATGTTGGTACAGGAGACAGATACTTTTACAAAGGCACGTTAGTAGGAGAAAGGATGATGTGTTGGAGGAACCTCATGTAGACCAGTGGACTAGAGTGCAATGGGTGGGGTTGGGGGGTAGGTAATGTGTAATCAGCCTTGAAAGATAGACTAGAACCAGGTTGTAAAGGTCACTAACCTCCTTGAGCTGTGTGATGATCCTGGAAAGATAGGCCTGAACCAGATTGTCTCAGTCCTTCCACTCCTTCTCCTCTTTCCTTAACCTTCTGCAATCTGGCTTCTGATCTCATCATAAAGCAGCTGGGTGGTGTGGTGGATAGAGCACTGACTGGACCTGGAGTCGGGAAACCTGGGTTCAGATCTAACTTCAGAAACATACTAGCTGTGAGACCTTGGACAAGTCACCTGACCTCAGCACACCTTACTCCCAATCCTCTCATATAAACCCTTGGAGAGGCAGAGACTGGATATCCTCTGAAAGGTTATGGAACCCTCCCTTAGTCTGTCAGATACTTTTGCAGATGCGCAGCCCTTATCTGTCCATCAATCAACAAGTTTTCCTGAGTTGCTCTGTGCATGGCCCTGCACCTTATAAGATATAGACTTGAATAAGAAAAGTCGATGTCCTCAGGGAGCTTACAGTCAAACTGAGAAAGAAAAACAAAAAAAAAAAGCAAGCTTGGGCAAAAAGATGGCACATTCTTCCCTCCATCTTTCAGTCAAGGGCCATGCAAACGATACAGAAAATACTTGTTAGAGGAACGTAGAGGGGAGAGAGCTTATTGTAGGTGGGGTAGCCAGGGAAGGTTTCATGGAGGAGTTGGAAGGGCATTGCACAATTGGGTGAAGAATCCTGATTCCATGATGGGTGCTGCTTGGTCGGTTGTTGCATATGCTTTTGAGAGGGTAGGGATGCACGTGTGAAAACTAAGCATAATTACCTATTTGAAAAGGAGTTGTACAGGGAAAGAAAAAAAAAGCCAGAGGCAGAAATAGTTAGTCTTTCTGCCTCCAGTCTCCCCATCCATCCTACACACAGCTGTCAGAATAATCTTTTCCAAATATTGTTTCCACTCTGTCTGCTCTGAAGTACTTGCAATAGTTACCAATTAAATCTGATTCGCAGCGCCTGGCTTTCCAGGTCCTCCACTAATCGTTACCTTTCACCCCTCCTGTTTCCATTAATAAAGATAACTAGCTAGTGTTTATATAGGCCTTTAAGGTTTTCGGAGCACTTTACATGTATTGTTGAATTGGATCCTCACAACAATGCTATGCAGTAGTTGTTATGGCTCTGTCCAGTTTATAGATAAAGAAACTTGAGGGTAAGAGATGGTTAAATCATTTACTTAAGTTAAGGCAGGATTCAGACTCAGGTTTCCCTGACTTCAAGAGCAGACCTCTAGCCTTGCTGATCTATTCTTGTTAGTCCGCTGTTGCCACTACACCTCTTAACATGTGTGCATTCTTTCCTGTCCTCCAATTGACTCACTCATTTCTGCTTTGGGGCAGAAAGAAGTGTATTTATACCATTTCCTCAACTTGGAATGGCCTCTATCCGCTCCACTAATTCATATCTCACCTTTCCTTCAAACAAAACCCAGCTGGAAAAGCTTCAAACTTCAAATCTCAGCTCCTTAGAGCATCCCCTTAGTAAAGACCTCAACACAATGACCACACAGTTACTCCAGAACTGGAAAAAATCTCTAGGTTGCCAGTATGCCAAACAAAATTTTTAGGTCATATAGTATTTTCAATGACATATTACTGGAAATTACTGAAGTCTACTACATTCCACCACTACCTTCCAACCCCCAGAAGGAATAGTATAGAGGTGGGGAACTTGTGGCCTAAGGGCCAAATGTAACCTTCTAGGTCCTTGGGTGCGGCCTTTTGACCGAGTCCAAATTTGATAGAACAAATCCTTTTATTAAGAGGATTAATTCTGTGAAGTTTGTATTCAGTCAAAGGGCCACACTTGAGGACCTAGAGGGCCATATGCAGTCTCGAGGCCGCAAGTTGCCCACCCCTGGTATGGTGGAAGAAGGGCTGCATTGCTGAAGTGCTCTGGAGTTCTGGAGACAACTCCTGGTGCTATCACATTCCACTTATGTAACCTTGGGCAATCACTTCACCTCTCTGGGACTCTGTTGCCTTGTCTAGAAAATGAACTGGATGGCCCCTTTCCACACTAGCATTGCTTCTCTGATCCTCTAGACCAGAGGGGTTAAATCTGCTGCCTGTGGGCTGCATGAGGCCCACAATACTCCCCGTTGTGACCCACGGGCTTTGAACCTTTTAGTGGGCCCTGTTTCTATTTGAGTTTGACACCCGTCAGTGAATTTAGTATCACAATTACCTGAGGAGTCCACAGTGCCAGCCAGCACTTCTCAGTTAAGAATCTGTCTGACAGCGTCTCAAGATTCCCTGAAACTGCTCCAGCTCATACTCAGTAGAAGAGAGGGCAATAACATGGACAGGGCAGAGAAAGGAACCACTGACAACCAGAGGATCTTCCCACCCAGTCTGAAGAGACCACTGTCTTCTATTTAGTTTTGTTCATTTTCTTTCTTTCTTTCTTTCTTTCTTTCTTTCTTTCTTTCTTTCTTTCTTTCTTTCTTTCTTTCTTTCTTTCTTTCTTTCTTTCTTTCTTTGTTTCTTTCTTTCTTTTTTTTTTCCTAACCGGACCTGTGATTTTATCAGTGTAGAAAACTCCATGCCCTTCCTTTACCAAGGCAGACTGCTACCTCCTCTGCAACCTATAGTACATAGAGTACAGAGTACAGTGCCAGGGGCACTGAGAGTGACACACCTAGGTGGGTCTTAAACTTAGGTTTTCCCAACTTGAAGGCCAGCTCTCTACCTCCTCATTCCACTCTGCCTCTTTTATTTAATAATAACGACTCATATTCACATAGCACTTTAAGTTTTGTCTTTACAAATGTTGTTATCACATTATCTCCATGACAACCCTGGGGAGTAGGTGCTATTACATGCCCATTTTATAGATGAGGAAACTGAGACAGGTCAAGTGGCTGGTCCCAAGGTGTAATAGTAATTAAGGCGGGACTTTTTGCTGTTGACCTTTAATGATTCTGGCCTTTGTTTGAATGGGGCAGATAAAGTGGGATGTTTTTGTATTTCTCAGCACTGAGACAATTGGGAGCCATTGATCTGTATCTGATGTGATATTGGGGTGGGGAGCTTCTCCATACCCAGCCTGGGTGAGGTTGTGGCCCTGAACAGGATATATAAGCGCAGAGGTTAGTGTTCTCTCTTGGAGCTCTGAGCCACAGCAGGAGTGGCGTGTGACTCTGGGCCAGCCGTTCTAATGAACTCCCCGGCTGTACACTCAGATGTTGAAAACTATGAATTGTGTTTGGTCTGTAATTCCAGGTGCTAGCTTTTTCCCCTGAACTAGGTGGATGTTATTTGTATGCTGGATTAAAGTAAGATTGTTAACCCCTTAACGTTGCTTTCCTTAAGTAAAGCAGATCAAAAGGACCTGTGTTGGCAGCTTTCTGGGTGCTGGTTGTTGGTAGATATTACACCCCCACAGAAGCTGCTAGCTGGATTGTTGATACACAAGCACACAGCAAGGAAGTGCCAGAGGTTAGATTCAAACTCAGGACTTCCTCCCTCCAGGTCAACTATACTATTTGCTATGCAACGTAGTGGCCTCTTTTAGTGTTCTTTTTTTTAACATTCATTTAAAAAAAAAATTGAGCTCCTAATTCTCTCCCTCTCTGCAGCCCCTCCCTCACCCATTGAGAAGGCAAGTAATCTGATGCTCATTCTTAGTTTTATTCTTAAGACAAAGTGGTTACAATTGAGCATTAAAAGAAACAAGAGAGTATAGAAGAAAGAGCCCTAGATTGGGACTCAAGAAACTTGGGTTTTAGGGACTTCTGTCTATTTCTCCCATGTTTAAATTAATGTAGCTCTTACTGTCAGTTTTTTCATCTGTAAAATGAAGGGGTTAGATAATTATTTTTGGTTTTTGTTTGTTTTTTGGAGGGGAGAAGGGAAGGCAATTGGGGTTAAGTGACTTGCCCAAGGTCACACAGCTAGTAAGTATGTCAAGTATCTGAGGCCAGATTTGAACTCAGGTCCTCCTGACTCCAGGGCGGGTGCTCTACTCACTGCACCACCTAGCTGCCCCTTGGAGTTAAATAATTTTAAAATGCCTTTCAGATTCTAACATTCTCTTAAATCTATGATGCTATTTTGAATAATATTTTATTTTTACCCCTATTACATATAAAAACAATTTTAACATTCTTTTTATAAAAGTTTTGACTTCCAAATTCTATCTATTGCTCCCTCCTCTCTCCCCTCCTTGAGAGAGTAAGCAATCTGATATAGGTTATACATGTGCAATCACATAAAAGGTTTCCATATTAGTCATTTTGTGGAAGAAAACTCAAACTAAAAAAAAAAAGTCTGTATTTAGATGCCATCAGTTCTTTCTCTGGTGGTGGATAGTCCTTTGGGATTGTCTGAGAATAGCAAAGTCATTTAGTTATTCATGGTACAATATTGCTGTTACTATGTACAATGTTCTCCTGGTTCTGCTCGCTTCACTCTGTATCAATTCATGTAAGTCTTTCCAGGTTTTTTTTAAACCACCCTGGTTAACATTTCTTATAGCACACTAATATTCCATTATAATCATATACCACAACTTGTTCAGCTGTTCCTTCAATTGATGGGCACTCCTTCAATTTCCAGTTCTTAGCCACCACAAATAGATCTGCTGTAAATATTTTTTGTACAAATAGGTTCTTTTCCTCTTTTAAAAAATCTCTTTGGGATACAGATCTAGTAGTGGTATTACTGGATCAAAGGGTATGCACAGTTGTATAGCCCTTTGGGCAAAATTCCAAATTGTTCTCCAGAATGGTTGGATCAGTTCACAACTCTACCAACAGTGTATTAGTGTCCCAATTTTCCCACATCCTCTCCAGCATTTGTCATTTTCCTTTTCTGTCATATTAGCCAGTTTGATAGGGGTGAGGTAGTACCTCAGAGTTGTTTTAATTTGCATTTCTCTAATCAGTAGTGATTTAGAGCATTTTTTCATATGACTACAAATAGCTTTGATTTCTTTGTCTGAAAACTGCCTGTTCATATCCTTCGACCATTTATCTATGATACTATTTTACCACCATACTGGCTGCGTGGTAGAGAAAAAGTCCCATTCTGTTTTCCAATAAAAAAAAATTAATAGGAACCAAAGAACTTAGAGTGCTTTGGTGATAACACTGCTTCCATTCTGCCTTAGATAGCTCTAATTTTTATGGAGGTACTCCTACCCTCTTTCCCCGTTGCTTCCTTTCCTCTCTTTGTCTTCCCAGGCTCCCCTCCTCTTTTCCAGCAAAACCCATGGTATTATATAAAATGCTAGAAGATTTGAACTAAAAGAGGCTTTAGAGATTATCTAGTATGGGATTCCTAATCTGGGATCCATGAATAGATTTCAGGGCCTTCATGAACTTGGATGGAGAAAAAAAAAGTTATCTCTTTATGTTCACTGAATTCTAACTGGAATTTAGCATTTTTTAAATTATTTTGAAACATTATTGTGATAAATTCTTCAGCCAACTACCAAAGGGTTCCATGACACAAAAAAGCTTGAGGCCCCTTGATATAGTCTAAACCTCTCATTTTATGGATAAGGAAACAAATCCAGAAAGGCCAAGTGATTCACCCAATGTAACATAGCAAAGCCGGAGTGTAGCTGAGCCTAGCATCCAGGTCTCCTGACTTCTATGCCTCAATACAAGTTTAACCACATACGGACACTGCTGAACATTTGCCAGATTCTGTTCTTTGTTGTTGTTCAGTTGTTTCCAGCCCTTCACAATCCCATTTGGGGTTTTCTTAGGCAAAGATACTGAAGTGGTTTGCCATTTCCTTCTCTAGCTCATTTTACAGATGAGGAAACCAAGGCAAACAGGATTAAATGATTTGCCCAGGGTCAAACAGCTAGTAAGTGTATGAGGCCAATTTTGAACTCAGATCTTCCTGACTTTAGGCCAGGCGCTCTATCCACTGCACCACCTAGGTGTCAGATCCTGCTCTACAAAAGACCTAAGTAATGGCAATTCCAAGCTCACATCCCTTTTTCCACCCCAACCCTCACCCCCCTTCCTTTATTCTACCCAATAGCAAAGACCACTTAGGGGAAATATGGAGCTCTCTGTGGTTCACTATTAACTTTTCTCATCTAGCTCCACTCTTCACATGAGTGGCAATGATTTTTGGTTTAGTCTAGGTCTGTATGAATTTATCCAATTAGTCTCTTGACTCTAGCGTTATCCACCTGGAGACTTTGGCAGCTTCTCTTACTGCTAATTTTCAATAGATCCCAATCATATGAGCATGTTAGAAATAAGTAGAGTATGGTTTAAGTGCATACAGTTTCCTTACTCATACCCACAAGAAGCAGAAGAAATAAAACTTAATATATTAAAATAACTACCACAAACATATGTGCCTGCTGCCCCTCACAGACTCAGGCAACCCTTTACCATTCTATAGGTACATCCCAAACACAAGTATTCCAAATCAGGTGCATAGTTTGAGAATCTACCCAAAGGCCCCAATGTGGGAGCTAGTACGTACCTCCAATGTTGGAATCAGCAAGTGTCTCCAGTACTGGAGCTAGAAGCATTCCCCCCCCCAATTTTTTTTCACTTAGAGTTCCCCAGAAAACCTATGTTAACCACTTAAAGGAACTCAGGGCCTAATGCTGATTTGGCCTCTGACTACTTTCCTACAGTTGCCATTCTACTGATGACCAGGACCCCTGATCCTGCCCTCTAGCTGTTTCCTGGTGCAGCTGACTCATAGATCCCTGCTTTCTCTTCCAGGCATGTTCAGAATTTGTGGAGTGGTGGAGTCAGTAGCAGGTCCAGGCATACTGAGAGACTCCTCCCATGCCCACCCTTCCTCCTTTTAGTTCTTTGATCCATGAGCCACATCTTTCATCATTTCCCCTTTTGGAAAAATCACTCTTGGTAGCCAAAGCTTGGCTGGCACACCCACCTTCAGTTTTCTCTGAAAATTGATCTTTCCTCTGAACCTTATCCCTCCTCCTCCTCTTGCTTGCTAGCCCTATCCATTAGTCAAGACAAGAAGAAAGAGAGCAGAGCAAAGAGCAAAGAGGGACACTACTGACTACTTGTGTGACCTTAGGCAAGTCACTCATTGTGGACCTCAATTTCCTTATCTGTAAAATAAGGGAAGAGAAGCTTATTAAATCAGATGATCACTAAAGTTCCTTCCAACTTCTACTTATGCGCATTGACTTGATTTACTCGTCATTAATAACTAGAATTCTTAAATCCCAGAGGAGAATTTCACCACACAGCAGAAAGCCATTCATTACTATGCCATCCTGAGGCAATACTGTCCGAAGGAATCTTTTCCCACTTATCCCTTGATGCCATTCCTGTGCTCATGGCTGCCACTTAAGAATAGAGGGAATGAAGGACTGATATTTTTATAATTTGGTTTTTCCCATACTACAAATAACAGGTAACAAAGAAGAACCTGGCCTCTGTTTGGAGACTAAAGAAATTAAAGTTAAAGGTGGACCTCCATCAGACACACTTCAGTCGGTCAGAAGTTGGTCAGAACATAGTATTTGGGGATAGGATAAGGGGTTTAGCCTTCAGGTGAGGCAGCCTTCCTGGCTGTGGTTCCATGGCCAGATTTTACCCCTAACCCTTGCCAGCCACGGTTAAAATCCTTAGTCAAGAATAGGGAGTGGAATTGGGAACCATCCCAAGGCAAGGAGCAGGGTGGAACGTCAGGAAATATTCCCATATCTACCTCCTATAAACATTACAAATCTAAAAGCCTGAGCTGTGGGCCGTGGAAAGGAAGAGCAGACAGAGTAGAGTGAAAGCAAAACTACGAAGCATGAAGCACGTTTGTCTTCCACGTTTCCTCTATTTCACCTTCATACCCCTCATCTCCCTAGTTATTGACTTGGCCTCCTGCCAGGTGTTCCTTGCCTGGGCTTTATAGAACCTTAGATTGCTGCCAGAGCTTAATGGACTGGTGGAGTGGAGTCGAGGCAGGCCCAGACACAGCTAACCCTTCCATTTCCAACTTCTTCTTCTCTTTTTCTCTGCTTCTCCGATGTCTACACATTCACATTTTACATCATTTCCACCCTATTGGAATACTCTTTTGTTAGCCAAACCTTGGTGGGTGTACGTACCTGCCTTTGGCAGTGGATACAGTGCCAGGCTTGGAGTCAGGAAGACTCATCGAGCTGAGTTCAAATGTGGCACCAGACACTTACTAGCTGTGTGACCCTGGGAAAGTTACCAAACTCTGTTTGCCTTCGTTTCCTCATCTGTAAAATGATCTGGAGAAGGAAATGGCAAACCGTTCCAGCATCTTTGCCAAGAAAACCCCAAATGGGGTTACCAAGAGTCAGATGTGACTGAAACAACTGAACAATAAAGTACCTACCTTCAACTTTCTTCATTGACTACACAGCCTGCGGCATCCTCAGAACCTCATCTTCCCCACCCCCCAGTTCTCTCTAAAAAAAGATTGGTGTCCCGCTCTTCAAACATACTTGTCCTCTACCTTATCAAAGGCCAGAGGTCAAAAGTTAACTAGATAAGTGATTCCATGCTGAGGAAGACAGTGTTAGGCTGGAGGGAGCTATGGATAGGAGGTTTAGGCTCCATTCCTGGCTGGTTGGCTGGCTGTGTGAGCTTTGGCAAATTCCTCCCTTGCCAGAATCCATACGTACAAAGATATTTATAGCAGCTCTTTTCTTAGCGTCCCAAACCTGGAAACTGAGGGGTTTGCTGACCTATTAGGCAATGACTCAACAAATTGTGATATGTGAACATCATGGAATATTACTGTGCCATAAGAAATGGTGAAACATTTGACCCAGCAATACCACTTCTAGGGCTATATCCCAAAGAGATCATAAAAATGGGAAAAGGACCCACATGTACAAAAATATTTATAGCAGCTCTTTTTGTGGTGGCAAAGAACTGGAGATGGAGGGGATGCCCATCACAATTGGGGAATGGCTGAACAAATTGTGGTATACGAATGTAATAAAGTACTATTGTGCTATGAGAAATGATGAATGGGGGACTTCAGAAAAACCTGGAAAGACTTACATGAACTGATGCTGAGTGGAGTGAGCAGAACCAGGAGAACATTGTACACAGTAACAGCCACAGTGTGGGATGACTGACTTTAATAGACTTTGATAGACCTTCTCAGCAATGCAAGGATCTAAAACAGTTCCAAAGGACTCATGAGAAGAACTATGGATTCTGAATGCAGAGCAAGGCCGTCCATTTTCTTTTTGTTTTGTTTTGTTTTTTCTTTCTCGTGGCTCCTCCCATTTGTTCTAATTCTTCTATCCAACATGACTAATGTGAAAATATGTTTAATAGGAATGTATATGTAGAGCCTACATCAGACTGCAAGCCGTCTTGTGAAGGGGGGAGAGGAAGGAAGGGGAGAAAATGTAAAACTTATGGAAGTAAATGTTGAAAGCTAAAAATAAATAAATTAACTTATAAAAAAAGGAAATGGTGGAATAGACAGTATCAGGGAAGACTTCTATGAACTGAGGAGAGCTAGCACAATTTATACAATAGCATCCTAAAGAAAAATAACTCTGACTTTTAGAACTCTATTCAGTGCAGTGATAAACAGACGAAACATTCCACTTACCTCTTGCCAGACAGGCTATGGACTCACGATGCAGAGGCGGCTAAGTGGGTGCAGTGAATAGAGTCCAGGACTGGGGATATTTGCTAACTGCAACTCTGGGGGTGTCTGTTAGTAGTAGCATTGTGGATATTGGCTGGATCCTGAGTCTAAATAACTTAACTGAATCCTTGGGTTTGGGATGTACTTATGGAATGGTTAAGGGCCATCCGGGCCTGGAAGGAACCACTGGACCTAGGGTCAAGAAGACCTGAGTTCAAATCCAGCCCCAAATATTTACTAGCTGCATGACTCTGGGCAAGTCACTTAACCATTCTCTGCCTCAGTTTCCTCATCTATAAAGTGGAAATAATAATAGCATCTACTTCTCAGGGTTATTGTGAGGATAAAGTTCTTTATAAATACCAGCCATTATTTTTATTTTTTGAATATACCACAGAATTTTGGACATGGCTATTGTAGGAATTTGTTTTACATTGCACATTTATTATGAGGGTTTTTTAAAAATTGTTCACTTAGAAGGGGGTTTAGTGGGAGAAAGATAAAAAATGTTTTAAAATAAATAAGTAAAAAATAACTTTCAAAAATTACTTCTTTTCACTGGTCCTCAGTTCCTTCCCCTGTGGCTAATGGGAAGATGTAGCCCAAATGAGATCTAAATTATGTTACAGATTTAACATTCTGATTCTATAAAACATATGTGCAATTGATAGCTATGTGATATAAATACAGAAGACTAGTGTGTGGCATGGATAGGCACATCCTGAGATATGGCCCACTTCATCTCCAAAGGAGACTTTGATTTCCTCCTTTGTATAGAGGAGGAAGAAGGTCCTGGCTGGATACAGGCCTCTTCATTTGCTTATCTTAAGGATATTGGGCTAGAACTACAGGGGTATACTGGGAAATGTTAAACAACTGGCCCTCTAAAAATTCACAACACACTTTCAGATTTAGCTGGCATTATTAACATTTTTCCATCACTTTCTTAAATCTAGACAATAATCAAAACAATAAGCCCTGATTTGTAGTGTTTGCAGATTTTTAACACGTAAAATGCTCACATTGAAAATTGAACAATCAGCTCTCATGAGCCTGGCTCTAGCACACACCTGAAACTTGTACCTGTCTACTACAAACCTGTAGTTTAGAGATCCTGGAGTTTCAGGACAAAAGGAACTTTCCCTGATTGCCCTCGAGGAAAGGGTTACTCTTAGCTCACTCTCCCCAGCTTAGCTCGCATCAAACCTGGTTACAGAAAAAGCAGTCATGAACAGCTAATGAACCTCTTTATCAAAGTAAACAGTATACAGAAATCAGGGAAGTTATGTGGCTTAGAGTATATAGTAGCATGTTATGTAGTAGTATAGTGCATAGTAGAATACACAAGAGCACATGAGTTTTTTTTGACTGGAAGCACTCAGAAGGCAAGAATAGAACTATCTCATTGGAAAAATCTGTTCTTAGGCATCTTTAGGGACTGTGAATCAAGGAACATATAAGTGGCCAGCTTCCCTACATCCAAGTCTGTAACTCTAGAGAGATTTCCCATTTTCCCTTAGAAAGTTCGTTTTGGCTTCTCTCTACCTCTCTTTTTCTACTCTCTACCCTCCTAAACAGGTACTCCATGCCATTTGCCCAAAGATGTCTCAGGTAATCAGAAGCCACATCTTCCCCTCTGTATACAACACACCGATCACATGGCTGTGTTTCAGGGAACCAACCTCTCAATCTAAGCAGGAGTGGGATTTCATAAAGCATAGTATTGCTCCAAAGTAGATTGGGGGTTGGGAAAAAGCATAGATGGGTTTGCATAAATCCATCCTCCCTCCTGGAAAAATGACCCCAAGTACATGCCTTATTTAATGATACTGGATAAGAAGTGTTATCACAGACAGAACACTTGTTAGTTTCCAAGATATTGGAAGACCATTATTTCTTGATACATGTACTAGCTGTGTGACCTTGGGCAAGTCACTTAACCCTGATTGCCCTTTATTTCTGTAGGTGCAGAAAGGGCCTGAAGCAGTCTAATGTGACACTAGATGGATGGAATTGTGCTGACTTGTCTGGATTCCAACAGATATTTGTTGCAAACTATTGTCTGCTGCTGCATGTTACTCCCTGCCAATGTCATCATTTGAAAGATGCCAACGAAAGTAGTCAGGTAGGCAGTAGTTTTTGTGAGAGTCAGCAGAGGGCAGTAGAAAACCAATCTAGTCCATTTTGCCTACAGGGGCAGGGAAGCTGCTTCCGAGAACTAGGAGTACCAGAATCTCCCCAAGAGCAGAGAACTTTTGTAGGACATCAAAACCAAGGGGAAAGATCCAAGGAAAGAAATCCAGAACACAGCCAGGAGTTCAGATTGTAGCATGCTCAGAGGCAATCAGGACTTGAAAGAGAGTCCTTCCTGCATGTATGGGCATTGGATCTGCAAACTTATTTTAAAAATATATTTTTACAATTGTTATTTCAGTATAATTAGTTCTATTTGCCATCTTTTGTGTTTTATTTTATGAACTTAAGAACATTAGACTGAGAAGGGATCTATAGGTTTTCCCCAGAATGCCAAAGGGATCCATAAGCTACAAAAAGATTAAGAATCTTTGTCTTCAAGGGATACCTTTTAGTCCAGCCCATGGATACCTTGGCAATAACTGCCCTTAGTGTTGATAGAGTCTCCTTTGATTTTCCCTTCAGCTTCTGCTCACCTCATAAGAGAAGAGTCATAGTGTCCCCAAAGATTATGCTAGTAGACATGGAACACATAGCAAAAAGTGAATTGAAGGCAGCTCATAGGATCATCCCAGGGTAAGTGCTTTGCCAACCTTAATGCACTATATAAATATGTGTCATCATTATCATTGTTATTACTTGGCAGGGATTGCGTCCTTCCTGGAAACTCTCTACATTTATTATTTTTTGTTGAGGCGATCAGGTTCAAGTGACTTGTCCAAGGTCACATAGCCAGTGTCAAATGTCTAAGGCCAGATTTGAACTTAGGCCCTCCTGACTCCAGGCCTGGTACTCAATCCACTGCATCACCTACCGACCCCACTCTATAAATATTAACCAAAGCCAACCTGAATCAAGTGGATGGGATGTTAGATGTCTAGAATGCTATAGGCTTCTTGCAGGATTTAGCAAGCTTTTACACATACCTTTATATTGTGGCCTCTTAGAACCCACTAGAGCTGTGTAACTATAAATGCATTCACTGAGCATTTTTGGTTTACACTCACCAAGCAAAGCCCAACTACAGTATAATGGTCTACTAGCATAATCTTTGGGGACCATGAAATCTGTTGTACCTCCTCGTTCATTAATACGGCAAATTCTAAAGGGGAAAACAAAGGAGCTTCTCTTGTTATTACAGTTATAGAAAACATCATGATTCAAAGGCTAATGAAACTCGAGAGGGGATGCTTTCAACTGTTTGAAGAGCTGTCACTCAGTATGTGTGTGTGTGTGTGTGTGTGTGTGCGCGCGCGTGCGTGTATGTGTGTGTGTGTGTGAGCTTTCACCTTTATTATTATTATTGTTATTAAGGATCAGACCTATTCTCCTAAATCCCAGAAGGCAGAGCTAGGAATGAGTAGTAGAAGTGGAAAGAGACTTTCCACTTCATTTAAACTTGATGTAACTCGAAGTAACTTAGTAAAGTGGGCCACCTGGGTCATAAAGTCTCTCTCACTGAAAGTCTTCAGGCAAAGGGTGGATAACCAATTGTCAAGTATGTTGTAAAGAGAATTCTTTTTCAGATAAAATTTATAATAAATAATAATAATTTTATTAAAATAAGGCCACCAAGTTCTCTTGAAATTCTGTAATTCTGAGTTTAGAAGTTTGGGATAGACCCTGCTTTTCCCTGGACTCCTGGACACAGTCCAAACCAGAGTCAGAGACAGAGCTATCAAACTACAGGGCTCAGGCTAGGTCAATAGTGTAATATCATTGTGACACTGTCTTGCCACAGAGACCTGGACCACACAATTCACAAGTTTGCAGGATCCAAGCATTAGAAGGGGTATCACACACTCTCTTAGGCCAAGCTGCATCTGTACAGGAATTTTCTCTACAGTATCCCAAATGAAGAACGCTACCCACCCAAAGAAGGGAAGAATACACATACACACAGTTGCATACAGAAATACGTTTCATTTAACAGGGAAATAGGAGGGAATGAGGAGAAGGGAGTATGAGATATTACAGTGAGGATACATTAAAGGAGGGATTCTAAGCAAAACGAATTCTAAGGATGTACAAAAATACAGCTGTCTTTGAGGTGGCAAAGAATGAGAATCTGAGAGGGTGTCCATCAATCGGGGAATGGCTAAACAATTTATGATGTATAAATGTAATGAAATACTATTGGGCTGTAAGAAGTGATAAAGCAGATGGTTTCAGAGAAACTGGGAAGATTTGTATGAACTGATACAGAATGAAGTGAATAGAACCAGAGCAATTTACATAATGTCAACAATATTATAAAGACAATTTTGAAAGACTTAGGAACTCTGATTGGTGTAATGATTCCAGAGCACTAATGATGAAGCATATTACTGCCTACTTCCTGATAGAGAGGTGATTAACTTGAAGTACAAAATGAGACATATATACATATATACAAATATATACATAAAACATATATATCAAACATATGTACATATATTTAATACAGAAATCTGTTTTGTTTGACTATAAATGTTTGTAACGAGAAGAGATTGTTTTTCTTTTTTTCTTTCATTCTTAATTGAGGAGATGAAGTAGGAGAAAGAGAAAGTAGATTTTTGATTGAAAGAAATAAAATTTAATTTGAACAATACTACTTGCTTCCTGACAGAGAGGTGATAGATTAACATGCAGAATGAGATACATATTTTTGGTCATAGCTAATAAGAGAATTTGTTTTGTTTTGTTGAAAATTTTGTTTTGTTGACAATGCATATTTGTTACAAAGATTGTTTTTCCTTTTTTTTTCAGTTGGAAGGAGATGAGAAGGAAAGAAAATTAGTTCTTGTAGTTTTTTTAAAAAATTGATTAAAAAATTAAATTGTTTCTTTAATAAAACAAAAAGTTCTACTGGGTTGCCTTATTTTTGTGATGCTGGCTTTGGCTTGTTAAAGGCTATGCCAGTGAACTACAAGCTTTGCCAAGTCATATAAAACTGGAAGGGTTCAAGTCGGGATCTAGTAATGTACACAGATCAGCCTGACTAAGTTTAGGGAAACTCATTAGCCTGGCCACCAGATAATGATTCTTGGCAGGGAGAGGAGACTCAGAGATGCTCATGAAAGAAGCTAATACATTGGGTCACAAGCTAATAGATTAGGTTAGGGGTTACAACCCAAATCAGTGGGGATAATAGCCATCTAAATGAAACCATGACTCTTTAGAGGGATGCTGGGGGTGGGGGGACCTTGGGTAGAGAGGGCACTGGGTCATAGCAATGGAGAAATGCTGAAAATAAGTAGGAGAGTATTGAAGAGAGAGCTTCTTACTATTTGGTCCTGTCCCACTCTGGAATTTTCTTGGCAAAGATACCAGAATGGTTTACCATTTCTTTCTCCAGTTCATTTTACAGATGAGGAAACTGAGGCAAACAGAGTTAAGTGACTTGCCCAAGGTCACACAGCTATATGTGTCTGAGGCAAGATTTAGATTCAGGAAGATAGTCTTCCTGACTCCAGGCCTGGCACTCTATTCATTGCATCACCTAGCTGCTCTGAACAAGAAAGCTAGGGGTTTGCAAAGTCAAATCCTAGCCTATGATAATAGGAAAGAGTAGTAACTACTACCAAGTAGCCCAGCTGGGATTTGAACCCAGGTCCTCAGATTCTACCCCCAACACTAATTCCACTATACCATATCATCTTCCATCTTAACAAAGGATTGATGTTAATTTCTTTTCTCTGCTGCCAGCTTCTATTTGTGTGTTCAATTATAGATGCTGACATTATAATACTCTCTTCCTTTAAATGAATAAGCTATAGAAGCTTTTCTAGAACACAATATACTTGGGAAAATACTTCATTGATGTGTCAGAAATCTATCTTATTGTTTGCTCTCTGAATCAATCCATTAACTTTTGCAAACCATTTTACGTTTGCTTAATTGTAAATTCAGAAAAGGAGAGTCTTTTCCCCCTCAACTGGTTGTTTCTGAATTTCCTGCAAAGTTGCGGAAAAGTCCTTAGATTATTGTCTCTATGGACTCAATTAAATCACTTCACTCCTTTGAATATCCATTTTCTCCACTCTGTAAGATGAGCAGGATGGGCCAGAAGAACTCTGAGATCCCTTCCAGCTCAAACATCTATTTAAAGATACTTGGCAAAATAAAGCCATCTCTTTAAGCAATCTCTTTCTGAGATTTCATTTAATTAGATTATAAAGATGGAAATGACCATTTCTTTTCCTATTAGTTCACTTACTATCATACTGAGCTCCATGGAGTGAAGCCCATGGGGGAGGAGACTACAGCTCAAACTGGCAATAAAGTACAACTTGTGAAATAAGCCCTGGGGGACAAGAATTAAACAATAAAACTAAGGTATTCTGCGGCATCTTCCTCTTTAAAAATAGCCTAGCCATGCCTTGAAATATATTTTGGTCAGAGAGTTCAAGCAAGCATGTAGCTCTAAGGTTCATTATGACGCTGCAGTCAATCCCTTTTAAAGCTAGAGGTTCCTTCCTTCTGGCAGTGGGGGAAGGGCACTGCTCTGAGGAAAAATATCAGAGAGTATCTCCAGTCCAAGGCTCGGTGTGTCAATCAGTAGCTCAGCTCAATGTAAGAACTACACTGTTTGTGAATGACTGTTCCTGAAGAAGAGGGGGAGAAGGACTATGGAATCCTTGGAGGAAGTAGGAAACATTTAAAGAACTGAGAAAGATGTCATATTCAAAGGTGTTCTTGCTAGTATTGAGGAGGTAGAGGGGATTTGGCGACCTATGTGGTGACAGAGATGGTTGTTTGTTTGTGGTACTTCCTTCTTGAAGAGGACCAAAATGACATCACTACGCTAGAGTCAAGTTTCAATGTGTCGACTGTGGCTGATCCGACCGATACAAGCTTGGAATGCTCTACCACAGGTTAGCTACAAATAGTCTGGGTGAACATTTGGGGTAGATACTCTAAATCTGTGCATCCTGCATTTCCTTTGAGCTGTTTCAATTCTGCTTTGCTCGTAGAGCACAGCACCTTCCCTGATGTGGGCATGCCGTGCTGAATGGTCCTGTGCCAGTGTCTCCCATGTCACACAGTCAATTCCAAAGTTCTTAAGAGACACCTTGAGAGTGTCCTTGTATCGCTTTTTCTTGCCCTGTGTGAGTTCTCCACAAAACAGTCTTTTTGGCAAGGGTACGTTTTGCATTTGAACAATGTAGCCAGCCCATCAGAGTTGTACTCTCTGAAGCAGAGTTTGAATGGTTGGCACTTTAGTTCGAGTAAGGACCTCAGTGTCTGGTACCTTATCCTGCCAGGTGATCTTCAGAATCTTCCTAAGACAATTCAAATGGAAGCGATCCAGTTTCCTGGCTTAGGGCTGGTAGACTGGGTGACAGAGATAAAGGTCATAGGGAGAAAAGATTAAATTCATTCCTAGGGAGTTGTGGCAGTGGGTGCCACTGTCCTCTTATTTCCTTTCTTTGTTCAGAGAGGCTCCCTTGAGGGATGGGTTCTAGTTTTCGAATATTACAATTGATTGAACCCAGACAGAAAATTCTTTGGTGCCTGAGTCTTTCTAATAACTAAGTTATTTTCCCATTCTTGGCTAGCATTACTAATCAGAGATCTACAAATGGAAGGGCATCTAATTCAACCTTCTCTTTTTACAGACGGAGAAACTGAGGCTCAGAGAGGTTAAATGAGTTGCCCAATGTTGCACAGGTAATTAGTTACAGAAGCAAATTTTGAACTTGGTTCCTCTAATTCCAGTGCCAATAGTCTTTCCACCAAATCCTGCTGCCTTTCTCCTTAGGGAAGGATTTGCAGTACTTGCAGCTCATATGATTTAGTACATTATGGCTATAAAGTGCCTGCCTCTTAGATATTCTCTCATTTGATATATACGACAACGCTAAAAGTAGCCAGATCAGGCATCCATTATTTCCCATTTTATTATTATTTTATGGATGAGGACATGAAAGCTCAAAACGGTCACCCTGCCTTACAATCACAGTGTCTTTCTACAGCACCCCATTGCGACTGGACTCTGTTTCTATTTATAGTGAATAACACCTGGAGGTCTTTTAGCTGAGGCAAATTCACTTTCTTGGTTGGGAATAGACTCAGAGAAGGCAGCCAACACTTTTGATTGTATTGAAACCATTCGTCCCTGAGACTCTTCCAAGCACCACAAATGAGCTTGTACTTTGACTTAATTATTTAACAGCAAATAGATGTAAGAGATATATTGTCTGACTGGGAGGTTGTGGGAATGAGGGTGGAAGAAGTAATGGGGGAGGTGTTACTTCAATACAAAGCTCTTTTTAGTGAGTTGTAATAATAAATTATTCTGCAGTAGAAGGAGAAATGTGAATGGAGGAATATAGATGGGTATCAAGCCTGAATATCAGTACCATCATCACCCAGCTACAGAAATGAACATTGGGCAGATTCTTATTTAAAACAGCTTCATGCCCTGGCCTGCCAAATCTAAAGATAGGATTAGTGGAAGAAAGTGGTTCAATCCACGAGTACCTTAGAGTAGTGAAGAAGTTCCTGAAATTCAGAGAGGTCTAGTAATTGGTCTATGGACAGCAACTGACAAGAGCAGAGGCAGCTTTTGAACTCAGATCATCCTGGCCCCAAATCTAGCACCTTATCCATCACACTGCCATACAATCTCTCCAAAGCACCCCCAGGTTATAGCCTTGCCCCTGTTCATATCTGGTTACATTTTGATTAGTATCCCAGTGGTTTCCACTATAGGTGATAATATAACTTGAAATCAAATAAAATAGTTTCCTTTCAAAAGAAATCTTTCATCTGTTTGCCCTCAAGACCCCCTAACTTAGCCAGTTTTGCATTTGCTAGTATTTGCTTTGTACATGCACGTACATTGTCGAATAAACATTTTTTTCATGACAGCCTCAGACTCTGCTTACAAGAGAAGCAGCTTGGCTACAGGTGTGTATAGAACAGAGTTTCTGTGGTTTCTCATGGTCTATGAGCCTGTTTTTTAAAAAAATATATATTGATAACTGCATTTTAAGGTAATTGGTTTCCTTAATAATCCAATTTATTTTACTTTCTGCATGATTCTGAGAAGTTTCTTGGCTCCACCAGACAACCAAAGAAGTCCATGACACAAAAGAGGTTAAGAAACCCTGGCATAGAGTATGGACCAAGTGGAATGGCAAACCCTGGTGGAAAGGGCATTGGCATGGCCTGAGGAGTCAGGAAGCTGGGTTCTTGTTCCAGATTTGCCATTCTCTAGTTAGAACCTTGGATTTTCCTCACTTTCTTCTGTTAAAGGTGATAGTTGGACTAGATGATACTGAAAGTCTTGAGTCGATGATAGGTCTTTCTTTGGAATTATCTTTGAAGCCTGATGCAGACGCCTTAGAATCTTCTCCATAGTGGCAAGCCTTCCTCCTTCCAAAGTTTATTTGATTGCTGTAAAGGGTCATAAGTAATTAGAAGCCAAATCTGTTAAATGTGGTGGGTGATTTAGCTAGGGAATGCTGTTGTTTAAAACAACCACAACAAACCTAAGTCTGACTCTGAAGCAGGGGTGCAGCAAACTACAGCCAATGGGCCAAATCCAGCCCTCCAGGGGTTTTTGGACATTATGTAAAGACCATTCTTAGCTCGTTAGACCGTGCAAAAACAAGCCTCGGGCTGTATTTGCCCCATAAATAGTTGTTTGCCAGCTCTTGCTCTAAAGGAATGAGATTGATATGCTTGTGTGACCCACAAACTTGGCCTAAAGTTGATTCCCAAAGACAAATTCTAAAAGTATTTTGAATATTGGCAGCATCTTTGGAATAAACATATAGATTCATCAGATCACAACTTGGAAGGGATCAACACTCACTGGAATACACCATTCCCTAAACTTAGAATGTAACTGCAGCTCTTCCTCTTGAAACTCCACCCAGCTCAAAAGCCTCCCACCTCCCATCAGAAAAGGTCTTTTCTCTCTTGAACCCTGCATAGTATTATATTTGTATCTCTCTCATGCACTTACCATGTTCTATTTTGTACTATAGTTATTTGTTTAAGAATTATCCACCCTGCCCTCCACGAGCACAGAGACTATATCTTGAAGACATTAGTATTGTCCTTAGGAGGTGCATAATAATACCTTATAAAAGGATTACAGATAAGCCTGGAGCTGGAGATAATGGAATCCACAGTGAAGCATCTTAACCATACCCATTCAGGAGCAGGCTCAAGGGACTTCAGCAGATTGACTTGCTCAGCTGAGGGGCTGTGACCTACAAAAAGCAGCAGATGTGACATCAGGAGAAGACATAGGACATCCAATTGTACCAGAGGTGTTAGTGATGAGGTCAAGGAACCATATGTCTTTAGGGCTGCTTGAGACCCCAAAATACGAACACACTGGGTCCTGCTCAAATGAATTTGACTCAAGCCTTCTCACAGCCAAAGGCGAACAAAGTTTAATACAGAATCGCCATAATGGGCAATCTGAGGTAGATTGAATCTGAACACCTTCATGGAGGCAAGATGAAACTTACATACAGAAAGATTGTGGGAGGGATCTAGGGTGGTCCTGGGGTGATGGGAGGAGGGGTTTAGGGAGGGACTTGAGGAGGAGTTTAAAGAAGAGCTTGGGACTGGGGTGAGGTCAGATTCCAGGAACCAAGAAAATGGGATTAAGGGTGAGAATACCTGGAGATAACAGACAATGTAGGGCTAGTCTAGTTTAAGGGTAACAGATTTGGGCATAGACATTTTGATAGGATCTAGGGTGGGAAGTAGATGGTCCATGGAAGGCTAGGCTAGGTTAAGAGTGTGGAAAATATTATACTATTTTATATCATTTCTAATTTCAACCAGACCCAGAGCCTGAATTAATGAGTAATTGGATGAAGATCCAGGACCTGGGCTTCTTTGTTCTCTCTAAAAGTTTGCTCAGGAAATACCCTTACCTCTGTCAACAAGGCCAGATTAGACTGACATAAGGACATTACCCTAACCCCAAGAGAGATTACCTTGCTTAATATTCTACAGGTATATACTATGTTATGGAATGTAATGAGACACAGAGACGCTGGGCTGTAGTTTCAACTGACTTTTGTCAACATCCTTTACAACTCTATTCAATTAAGGAAAATCCTCTTCTTGTATCATGGTTAAACATACATGGGGGTCATAAAAATGAGGTCATACAGGCTTGCTAGCTCTGCTAAAATAACGTATATAAGTTTTCTCATTCCTTTGTTCAGGCAGCCAGAGCCTATGCTCTGACTCCTTGTACGTACAAGTAAGCTAGCCTAGCTATGCTTTAAGGGAAAATAATAAACAACATGGATTTTTCTATCACCTAGCTCTGTTGTTTCCTTCAACCAAATTTTCAGGTTTAACAAGAGTAACCTAGAGATTTGGACCTAGCTATACTGAAAGGCTTATGGCCTCAGGTAAATGCCTCATCAAGTGGGAAGATTCAAGGAGGGTTCAAGGGGCTCTTACAGTCAAAATCCCATCATTAGTTGTCCATACATTGCATTCTCTTTGAGCAGCTTCCTCATACATGGTAATTCACTATTCTTTCCATTGATTATATATATTTTGTGGAAGAACCTGCCTTAGATTTATTGGAGAGATATTTTTCTATTCTCTCTTTTATTTTTAACTAGGCCATTTTAGTGAATGTCTGCTTGAGCTAAAAAAATCCAAACAAACATATTCTAGGACCAGCTGATGTTTGGTCTTGGTCTTTACCATCTCCATGTTTGGCCTCAGCTGACATCCTGACCAAGGCTATTACCATGTACTTTTTTTTTTAATTAAGATTTTTTATTTTTAGTTTACAACACTCAGTTCTGCATGATATTGAGTTCCAGATTTTCTTCTTCCGCTCCCCGCTCCTTCCCCAAGATGGCATGGAATCCGATATATCTTCTACATATAACTTCTCATTAAACTTATTTACACAATAGTCAAGTTGTAAGAAAAATTATGACCAAGGGAATGAATCATGAGAAAGAAACAAAACCAAAAAAATAAAAACAATAACGAAAGAGGAGGAAAAAAAACAAAAGAAGAAAAAAACAGAGAGCAAATAGTTTGCCTCAATCTGCATTCAGACTCCATAGTTCTTTCTCTGGATATAGATAGCTCTCTCCATCATGAGTCATTTGGAGTTGTCTTTAAATCTTGTATGGCTGAGAAGAGCCAAGTCTATCAAGGTTAGTCATCACAGAATCCATATATCTGTGGTTATGTATAATGTTGTCCTGGTTCTGCTCCGCTCACTCAGCATTATATCATATACGTTTTTCCAGGTTATTATGAAGTCTGTGTCTTCCCCATCTCTTATAGCACAATAGTATTCCATTACATTCATATACCACAACTACTTTAGCCATTCCCCAATTGATGGGCATTCCCTTGATTTCCAATTCTCTGCTACCACAAAAAGAGCCACTATAAATATTTTTGTACATATGGGCCCTTTTCCCATTTGTGTGACCTCTTTGGGATATAGCAATAAAAATTATTTGTAATAAAGAACCATGGAAAAATAAACTAAAAATTAATTGGAAACCAAATAATCTAATTCTAAAGAATGAGTGGGCCAAAGAACAAATCATAGAAACAATTAATAACTTCATTCAAGAGAATGACAATTCTCTTGTCAAGAGACAACATACCAAAACTTATGGGATGCAGCAAAAGCAGTTCTTAGGGGAAGTTTTATATCTCTAAATGCTTACATGAATAAAATAGATTAAAAGGAGATCGATGAATTTGGCATGCAACTGAAAAAGCTAGAAGAAGAACAAATTGAAAATCCCCAATTAAATACCAAATTAGAAATACTGAAAATCAAAGGAGAGATTAATAAAATTGAAATCAAGAAAACTATTAAATTAATAAATGAAACCAAGAGCTGGTTTTATGAAAAAAAAACAATAAAATTGATAAACCTTTGGTCAATTTGATTAAAAAAAAAAAGAAAACCAAATTACCAGCATCAAAAATGAAAAGAGTGAATTCACTTCCAATGAAGAAGAAATTAAAACAATAATTAGGAATTATTTTGTCCAATTGTATACCCATAAATTTGACAACCTTAGGGAAATGGATGAATATTTACAAAAATATAAATTGCCCAGGTTAACTGGAGAGGAATTAAAATACGTAAATAACCCCATCTCAGAAAAAGAAATTAAGAAAGTCATCAATGAATTCCCTAGGAAAAAATCCGCAGGGCCAGATGGTTTTACGTGTGAATTCTATCAAACATTTAAAGAACAATTAATTCACATACTTCATAGACTATTTGGAAAAATAGGTGAAGACTCCTTCTTCTATAGTCTATGAAGTATAGAAAATAGGTGGAGTCCTACCAAATTCTTTTTATGACACAAATATGGTACTAATACCTAAACCAGGAAGAGTCAAAACAGAAAAAGAAAATTATAGACCCATTTCCCTAATGAATATTAATGCAAAAATTTTAAATAAAATATTAGCAAAAAGATTGTAGCAACTTATCGGGAGAATAATACACTATGGTATAAATTAATTCAATGCAAAGTTATACATGGTAGTTATATGAGATTCCATGCTGTCTTGGGGAGGGAGGGGGGAGGGAGGGGAGAAAATCTGGATCTCAAAATTATGTAGAACCGGGTGTTGTAAACTAAAAATAAAAAAAAAAAGAATAATACACTATGACCAGGTAGGATTTATTCCAGGAATGAAAGCCTGGTTCAATATTAGGAAAACTATCAGCATAATTGATCACATCAACAAAAAAGCTAGCAAAAACCAAATGATAATCTCAATAGATGCAGAAAAAGCCTTTGGCAACATACAACAGCCATTCCTATTAAAAATACTAGAAAGCATGGGAATAAATGGAGCCTTCCTTAAAATTACCATGTACTTTTAAGAAGAATAGGACCTATGCCCTAGAACTAAAGGGAGTTTTTGCTTTCAGATCTACCATTTCCTGAGTAGTATCAAAGTTCTTGCCAACTTTACTCAGCTTTGCAGCTGGATTCTCTTTCTTTGGATATTGCTACGTACTTTTGTTACAGGATGCTATTGTCAATAGGGGCAGGTAGGAGAGAAAAATCCTTTCCCTTCTCCGAGAGGTGTAAAGGGAAAGGTGAGGAGCAAATTCAATAGCTGAGTTCTTTCTTTAGAGATACTTAGAGTGGGGCCAGCATGCTTTTTATCTAGGCTACAGGGGTCATAACTGATCCTCTCCACCAATCATTGGGAGTCCCCTAATGTTCATCAGCCACCTTCATCCAAAGGTCAACACAGGATAGTTTCATCAGGTTAATCGAGGAGCTTCTCCACACATTGTTATTGATTGTCTAGGAAAACTTCTTTATACTCCATTACTTAGTTATTTAGGAAACTCTCCAAGATGTTCAGTGACTGACTCATTTTCTTTATACAAATATACTAGAAGAACAAGATGAGTCTATGATCATGTCTCAAAGTAATTTTGATGGTAGTAACTTTATTTTCCTTTTAATTTCTTAAAGCTTTCAATATTAGAAACTCTAAATCAGAATTTCCTCTTTTTTTCTTTCCTTCTTACTTTTGTATTTTCCCAAGTGATAAAATCATGCTAATAAGATTTCCCATTTCACAAACCCTCTACAAAGACTTATATCACCTTTTTAGAAGATTAACTCTTGAAAATTCTATTTAGGCATTTAAATCACAGTTTTAGTATTCCAAATCTATATTTGACTATAGCCATGAGGGTCAAAAGCTCATAATTTACTTTGACAATACACGTACTTTGGTGATGCAAAAGAGAATCAATTAATGGACATCATGTGAAAGACAGGAGATTTTCTGACCATAGGGAAACTCCTAGTATGAGAATTCCCTTCACCAAAGTAGATTTCAAATCATCTATGACTTCAATAAATCCTAGAGAATTCTTTTTTAAATAATTAATTTATTTACTTTTAGTTTTCAACATTCAATTCCATAAGATTTTGAGTTTTAAATTTTGTCCTCCTTTCTCTCCTCCTACCACCCCAAGAAGGCATACAGTCTGATATAGGCTCTACATTCATATTACACATATTTTTACATTAGTCATAATTTAAAGAAGAATTAAACTAATGGGAGCAACCAAGAGAAAGAATAAACAAAACAAAACAACAAAAGAAAAGGAGAGCAAATAATATGCTTCCATCTGCACTCAGACTCCATAGTTCTTTCTCTGGATGTGGATAGCATTTTCCATAGAGTCTTCTGGAGTTTTCTTAGATTTCTTACATTGCTGAGAAGAGATAAGTCTATCAAAGTCAGTCATCACACAATGTGGCTGTTACTGTGCACAATGTTCTCCTGGTTCTGCTCATTTCACTCAGCATCAGTTCATATAAGTCTTTCCAGGTTTTTCTGTTCATCATTTCTTATAGCACAATAGTATTCAATTACATTCATATACCATAACTTGTTCAGCCATTCCCCAGTTGGTGGATATCCCCTCAACTTCCAATTCCTGGCCACCACAAAAAGAGTTGCTGTAAGTATTTTTGTATATGTGGGTCCTTTCCCCATTTCTATGGTCTCTTTGGGGCACAGCTAGAAGTGGTATTGCTGGATCAAAGGGTATGCAGAGTTTTATAGCCCTTTGGGCATATCTCTCCAGAATGGTTTGATCAGTTCACAACTCCACCAACAATGCAACAGTGTTCCAATCTTCCCACGTCTTCTCCAACATTTATCATTTTCCTTTTTTGTCATGTTAGTCAATCTGATAGGTATTGTTAGAAATATGCTCGACACTGAAATTCAGGTATCAAGGGCAATTTATTTTTATTGAAGAATCCAGAGGAATTGGTAAATGTTCCTGGCCAGGAGCAGACTCTGCCCTTCTTTAGGAAGATGGAGTGGGGAATACAGGAGTGAGACCAGCTTTATTCTGTTAGACTGACACAGATTGATGCACCATCAATTCGGTACCTCCCCTTGGAGAGTGGACTGGTCTGCTCCACTCTTCCTGATACACCTCTTCATATATTCTCTCCTTGATATGTGTAAGCATGTCCCTCTCCCCTCATCATATGCCCCATGTTCAAAAATGGTGGAAAACTCCTCCCTGTGGGTGTGTAAGGTAATATTCAATTAGCCAATTAATCATGCATGGTAGCCATTTGACCCAGTTTTCTCTTCAACCCTGACCATCATCTGTCCATTTTAGACCAGTTTTCCTAACATCCTGAATCTGTGGTTTCTTCAAAACAGCAAACTTCATTCAGATTGGCTGAGAACTCTCATCGTGGTTAATTTTTACTCCTTCTTTGTTCAGGCTGACACTTAATTAATTATTCTATGGACCTTAATTAACTCTTCTGTGGAAACCTAATTTTCCCTAACTTTTACCACTCTATCACAGTATGAATTTCTAGAGAATTTTTGAGGCACAAAAATGTTAATGCTTTACCGGGGTTCCACAGCTACCCAGTGTCAGAAATGGGATTTTAACCAGAGTTTTCCTAATTCAATCCCTGTGCCCTAATCACTGCACCATGTTTCCTCTACCATAGGTATCACACTGATGTAATAAGTTCCTGCAAGTAAATTAGGTGAGAAAGGCACTGAGATGTAGTGGAAAGAGCATTGGAATTAAGAGTGAAGAGACGTGGGTTATTATCCCGTCCTGACCATTACCTTGATGTATGACCTTGGGCAAATCACTAGATTCTCTAAGCTTCAGTTTCCTCATCAACAAGATGAAGAATTTGGATTACATAGAAAAAGCATTACCCTTGAGTTGCTTGGTCCCAAAAGGAAGAATTAGTGCCAATGGATGGAAGTTGCGGGAAGGCAGATTTTTGACTCAATAAAAGGAAGCCCTTCCTGGTGATGAGAGCTGTACAAAAAAATTGAATGTGTTGCCTCAGTAGGTAAATAAGTTCCCCATTGCTGGATGCTTTCACATGGAAAATGGCTGATTACTTATCAGGAATGTAGATTAGAAGATGTATGTGTGTGTGTGTGTGTGTGTGTGTGTGTGTGTGCGTGTGTAGACATATATATATATATATATATATATATATATATATATATATATATATATTAGACCAGATGACCTCCAAGATTCCTTAAAAATATAATATTCTAGAGTTCAATGACTAGATGAACTTTCAGGTTTCTTCCTGCTCTAAAATTATTTGATTCTGTGGGAATTAGGGGCAGCTAGGTGGCACATTAGATAGAGCACCAGCCCTGGAATCAAGAGGACCTGAATTCATATCTGGCCTCAGACACTTACTAGCTGTGTGACCTCGGGCAAGTCACTTGACCCCGATTGCCTCAAAAAAAAAAAAGAGGATTCTATGGGAATTATAACAAATCAAACTAGCAGATAAAAACTGGGAAAGCATATGGAGAAAGAAAAGAATACATTGAGAAAATAGAAGTGAAACATTGTAGAAGGGAGCCAATGAGAAATAATTCAGGAAAAGATAGGTAATGGGGCATTGGCCAATAAGGGCTCATCCCTTTGAACATGCATGCTGTGCTCTGTTTGCTACCATGCTACCATGCATCCAGACATATGCAGAGGGAACTGCCTTCTATTTTAGAGCGTGTGTAGGTAGTCTGGAATTGTTTCTTGTCATTTCACTGTGGGTTGATGAAAATCCTCTTAATTATCTGCTGGGCCAGGACTGAGTAGTCATATAAAAGGGTGCAACAGGGGCACTCAATTCTTTCTCTTCTGTGGTGGTGGTGAGCAAGAAGAAATGAGGTAAGCCTCCTGGTGGAGTAAGTGGGTGCCAAGAATTTTTAGTTCCTCATCTGAGCCATCATAAAGCAGGGAGCATACGGCATTGCTATTTTTCTCTCCGTGTTATGTTTCATCCTTTCCTTCTCAGGTGAATGAATGTAAATTTCATCAAGTTTGAAGTGGAAATGTCTATGTATCTGAACTGAAGACTGCTGTTGACTGATGTTGCAAATTGTATCCTAGTATCAGCGAGAAGTCAGGATTAGGAAATCAGCTTCTAGGTACATGGAACCTAGACAAATACATGAGGACAATGAAAACAAAATCCTCTAGGGAAAGTGGATAGTAGTGTGAATGTGTGATGAGAAAGAATATGTAATTCAAGAGTAACATGGTTATGTGAAAGCAGAGAGTGAGTAAGTGCTGGTTTGTGTGTTTGGGTATAGATCTCTATCAGTTTGTGGGTCTGTCCAATTATGAATTCCTGGGGGGTTGGGTTTTGTCTCCAGAGTGAACTTTGATTTAGATTTTAGAAATAATGGAGAAAGTGAAGATTGAAGTTGAGGAAGTTAGTGTATGTTCTCAGACTGGATAGGTAGCCAATAAGATAAGATGGCAGCTAGAACTGGGTGTACACTGATCTTAGTGCCCTCTCCTTGGAATGATCTTAGCTTTCTAAGAACACAGATGAAAAAGCCCTGTCAGACACGATATATCTTAATGGCACAATTCTGAATTTCTAGTAGTAGTTTCTGCATGGGAAAAAAAAAAGAGCTTGGGAATGTAAGCAGACCCAGAGCTTGCAAAATGCAATTAGTGATTGTGTGAAACTGGTAATAGACAAAGTAGGAATTTTTATGAAGATCTCATGTCACTGATCTGTTCATATCACCTTCATGCCCTGAGCTCTAGATCTCCTTGTGTCTTCTTCAGTGCCTTCCTTTCTTATGCAGAAGGTAGAGGGAACTCAGAAAATGCTGTTTCAGATAAATGATACTAGTCTTGTAACAACAATGTGGCTAGCAGCTGCTATAGGGGTGTAAGGCCCAACAGGACCAGCAGCAAGAGCTGCCAGCACAAGTTCTTTGACCTGCTTGTCTAAGGAAAGCAACTTTAAGGAATTAACAGCCTCACTTCAATCAAACATACAGATATAATTCACTTAGTTCAGGGGGAAAAGCCAGCACCCTGAACTTTGGAGCAAATACAGATAGAAATTACAAACAGAGACAATATCAACAGAGCAAACACAAATCATTAGATAGGCTTCTATCCATACATACAATTACAAGAGAGAGAAGCACCGACATCTGGGTTTTATTCAATGCGGGGGGGCTCCAGTGGTTACCCAGAGTCTCCACACCAGCACTCTTCCAGTGAGTGAGAGTCCCAAACGAAATGCTAACCTTTGAGTTTATATACCCTGTTCGGGGTCAAAGGGCATCATAAACATTGATGATGACTCAAACCCATGCAAACTAGGCTTTCCCTTGTGGTAAACAGGTCATCAAAGACTCCAGATTTATTCAAAGAAACAAAGGTCAGACTCATCAAAGGCACTTGATTACATAAGTGTTCTGAAAGAGAAAACAGTAAAAAAGCCCCACCCTGCTTAACCTTACAAGTCTTCATCTGATCATTGACCATTCATTGTTGTTGCCCTAATGTACTACTTCATGGCACACTCAGTCTCTCCAGGCTCCATGAACAGGTGGAGAATTCCAGCGTCACGCTTGTCCTAGATTCAACCCCTTGATAATTCCTCAAATCAAGCCTCTCTTCCACACACACAGGCTCATGTTCCTACTTTCAATTCACTCACTCTTTCCAGTGCAATCATTCTTCTTAAATGATTCGTCCCATTCTACGCATATTCACCAATGCTCTCCCAGCTTGGTGGAGCGGGTCCTGGAGTCAGGAAGACCTGAGTTCAAATCTAGGCTTGGATACTTACCAGCTGTGTGAGCCTGGGCAAGTCAACTAACCTCTATCTGTCTCAGTTTCCTCAACTGTAAGATCGGGTTAATAACCCCTACCTTTCAGGGTTGTTGTGAGGGGCAAATGAAATATTTGTAAAACGCTTAGCACAGTACCTGGTACCTATTCCCTTCCCCCTAACCTTACACTACACATCAATTCACATCACCTAAGTAACTACCAGCTCATTGAACATACTCTGAGGGGCTGTTTTCTATCATCATACCTTCTCTAATGCCAGTATTAAGGGTAAAAGAAAAGCATCAAAGTCATTTAAATAAGTCTAAGGTATAATTGGCATCTGCAAGCAACTGTATACCTTCATCACTCTTCCACGTAGCTGTTCCTTGTTGAGATAGGGATGTTCATAGGGATGTTCTTTTATTGAATTGCAATTAAGAAAAAGACTCAAGTAGTTTTTATTTGTATGGAAATTGCTATATGAAATGCAAGGTAGCAGCATTACCTTTTTTGTATTATTTATTAGTTATTTTTTACAACTTGCCCTTTGCTGAAATTACTTGTTTTACCCAGTTTCAGCATTAGTAGGGATCTCAGAAGTCTAGGCTGATGCCAACCTGAGTAAGAATCCTTTCTCCAAAATTCCCAACAAGTGTTCATACAAGCTCTTATTAAAGACCTTCAGTGGGGAATCTGCTATCCCCCAAAGGAAGCCTGTTCTAATTTGGAACAATTGGTCAAAGGCCAATTACCTTCCTACATGTAAAATATGCATCTATTCTCCCTTCTGGCTCAAAATCTTATGGCTGGCTCTTATGACATTTAAAGACAGTGACTATGTCTTCTCTAAAGGCACAGTCTTCAGTCCTTTGACCCTTCAACTCAAATGTTGCACCCCAACTTGTCAATGTCCATTTTAAAATTAATTGTTTAATGTAAAATGCCTAATACTTAAAAATCAACAAATCCTCAAGTTATATTTTTTGTTTAAAAATGGTTAATCTCATGAATTGCATAGTAGATTTTTCTACTATTGTGTAATGCCAGTCCTATGTCATGGAAAACTACATCAGCCTCTATGTTCTCAAATTCCCCTCTGTACTCTAAGAAAAAAAATCTAAAAACATTCATAAAACAAAATATACCCTGCCAAAAAGTGATCCTTAACAATAAATCCGTTTTGACAGACATTTATAGATGTTTTCCAGAGCTTGCTAAAAGGTAATTTTCTTGCAGTTTGGTTTAAAGTTCTATGGGAGGTGAAAAGTTCCAGTTTCAAGATGCCAAGATAAATAGTCATTACATATACGCATTGTACAAATAGTCACTACACATACACATTTAGTGTTTGTAAACCTTAATGTCCTTTTGAAACTGTGGTGCCCAGGACTGAACACAATACTTGAAGTGTGTTCTGACCAGTGGAATACACTATGCCTCTTTTATTGAAGACAAAGATTATGTTTAGGGATCTGATGTCATACTATTGACTCATATTGAGTTTGTAGTCCACTGAAGTACCCAGATTTTTTTTCACATCAGCAAGATCACCATGCTATACTTATGAAGACAATTATTAAAAATTATGACTTTACATTTACCTTTTAAAAACTCTGGCTTGTTACATTTGGACCATTGTTGGTGCCTGCACTGAGGACAAGAGGAGAGGTGGTCAAATGAGAAAAAAAATTATATTTAATTACTCAGAAATTTGGTACCCAAAAATATATAAGCAAGAAATATGTATGACTCATAGCCATTCCCCAAAAGATAAGTGATCAAAAGCTACAAACAGTTCTCAAAATAAGAATTTCAAAGTATTCATAGCCACATGAAAGAATGCTCCAAATCACTGATTATTAAAGAAATGAAAATCAAAACAATCCTGAGGTTTCACCTTACACCCTGTAAATTGGCAAAAAAAAATGACCAAAATGGCAATACTCAATGTTAGAGGGGTTGTGGAATGATAGGAACACTAATACATTATTGGTGGAGTTGGGAAATGGTACAACCATTTTGGAAAGCTATTTGGAATTATGCAAATAAAGTGACTAACATTCCCATGCCCTTTGAGCCCCAAGATTCTATTGCTGGGCTTATACCCCAGGGAACCCATTGATAAGAAGACAGCCCTCATATATAGCAAAATATTTATAGAAACACTTTTTGTGATGGCAAAGAATTAGAAACAAAATAGATACCCATAAATTGGGGAACACAGGGCTAGGCAATGATTCCCGTGAAAAAGATCTGGGGGAGGAGGCTCCAGGATACTGCAAGCTCAGAATGAGTAAACAGATGCAGCAACCAAACAAACTAATGTGATCTTAGGCTGCATTAAGTTCAGTGTCCAAAAATGTGAACTCATATTCTCACTGTACTCCACCCTAGTCATAACACATCTAGGTCATTATGTTAATTTCAGAGCACCACATTTTAGGAAGAACATTAAGAGAATGGAAAGTGTTCTAACCAGGATGGTGAGAAGCCTAAAGACTGCCATTAAGGCGAGTAATTGAAGAAACTGGAGATATTTCACCTGTAAAGAAGAAACTTTAGGGAAGATATGATATCTGGAAGTATTTGAAGATTTAGCCTATGATAAAAGGATTAGACTTGTCTCATTTGTTCCAGAGTGTAGAACTAGGAGCAGTGAGTAAAAGTTGCAGAGGTATATTTTAGATTAATGTAAAGCAAATTTCTTGACAATTGGAGCTATCCCATAGTGTAATGCACTGCCCCAAGAGGCAATAGATTCTCCTTCACTAGCAGTCTTCAAGTGAAGACTGTATCACCACTCACTGGGGTTATTGTTGAGGGAATTTCTCTACATGAGTGGGTTAGACCAGAAGGCCTCTGGGTTCCTTTCCTGCCTTGAGATTCTTTGATTGCATGAAGTTGGATTGTCAATGAATACTTGATAAAGCCATGCTTACTTTTGGTGAGTCCCACTTAACTTTCCAAATTATCACACATCATCCCCTTATTAACAGAACATCACAGATCTAGAGCAGGAAGGAATCTTAGGGGTCATCTGGTCCAACTTCATCTAACAGATGAGGAAACTGGGGCCCAGAGAGGTTAAAGGACTCATCTAAGGTCATAGAGGTAGTGATGAAGCATAGCTCTTGTGTCCCCTAAGTTCAGCACTCTTTCTACTACACTATTTTGCCAAATTCAAGTTTACTAGACTATTGAGATTCTTGATTTTTCCCATTTCTCTTTTATTCTACAGTTATAGATATAGATCATGAGAGAAATGATGTTGTTGAGTTTTTAGCTTCCCACTTAGCAGCTAAGGTTTAAAAACTAATCTCTGATATCATCTGCAGCTTTACCTATCAGCAACACTAGTCTTATTTTCACCTCCACAAGATATGTTGGATCCGGGGGTGGAGCCAAGATGGCAGCTGGAAAGCAGGGACTTGCGTGAGCTCCCCCCGCTCAGGTCCCTCGAAAAACCTAAAAAAATGGCTCTGAACAAATTCTAGAGCTGCAGAACCCATGGAATAGCAGAGGGAAGCAGGGCTCCAGCCCAGGACAGCCTGGATGGTTGCTGGGTAAGGTCTATTGCACGGAGCTGGGAGCAAAGTGGAGCAGAGCCCAGCGTGAGCAAGGCCTGGAGCTACCAGACCAGGAGCCAGGCAGAACAGGCCCTAGCTCCCTGAATCAGTGAGCTGTGGCAGTTACCAGACTTCTCAACTCACAAACACCAAAGGCAACAGAGAAGGTTAGTGGGAAAAGCTGCAGGGACAGAGTGAAAGGAGTTCCTGGTTTGGCTACCACCCTGGAGGCAGCAGAGATGGTGCAGCTCTGAGGACAGAACTACAGCTGCAGTTGCTTCAGGCCCCAGGTCCACATGGTGGGAAGAATTAAGGGGCAGATCAGAGCAGGAGTGCAGAGCCTGCTTAAGATCTGAGTCCCGGTCCAAGTAGGTGGTTCATGGGGGAGGAGAAGCACTGGTGTGGCAGAACTTGCTGTGTAGAAATAGCTCTGAAAACAACAACATAACCCCTCAAGCTTGGGACAAAGTAGTCTATACTCTACAAGCAGTCATTCCCCGATGAAAAACTCAAGTTCAAATAGTTGGCTGGGAACATGAATGGCAGTGAAAACAAACTCAGACTCAGACTCAGACTCAGACTTTGGGATCTTTCTTTGGTGACAAAGAAGAGCAAAACATACAGCCAGAAGAAGTCAACAAAGTCAAAGAGCCTACATCAAAAGCCTCAAAGAAAAACATGGGGCCATGGAAGAGCTCAAAAAGGATTTGGAAAAGCAAGTAAAAGAAGTAGAAGAAAAATTGGGAAGAGAAATGAGAGTGATGCAAGAAGAACACGAAAAACAAGTCAATGACTTGCAAAAGGAGACCCAAAAAAATACTGAATAAAATAACACCTTAAAAAATAGACTAACTCAAATGGCAAAAGAGCTCCAAAAAGCCAATGAGGAGAAGAATGCCTTGAAAGGCAGAATTGCCCAAATGGAAAAGGAGGTCCGAAAGACCACTGAAGAAAATACTACCTTAAAAATGAGATTGGAGCAAGTGGAAGCTAGTGACTTTATGAGAAATCAAGATATTCTAAAACAGAACCAAAGGAATGAAAAAATGGAAGACAATGTGAAATATCTCATTGGAAAAACCACTGACCTGGAAACTAGATCCAGGAGAGATAATTTAAAAATAATTGGACTACCTGAAAGCCATGATCAAAAAAAAGAGCCTAGATATCATCTTTCAAGAAATTATCAAGGAGAACTGCCCTGATATTCTACAGCCACAGGGTAAAATAGAAATTGATCACCTCCTGAAAAAGATCCCAAAAAGAAAACTCCTAGGAATATTGTTGCCAAATTCCTGAGCTCCCAGATCAAGGAGAAAATCCTGCAAGCAGCCAGAAAGAAACAATTGGAGTATTGTGGAAACACAATCAGGATAACACAAGATCTAGCAGCTTCTACATTAAGGGATCACAGGGCTTGGAATATGATATTCCAGAGGTCAATGGAGTTAGGATTAAAACCAAGAATCACCTACCCAGCAAAACTGAGTATCATGCTCCAAGGCAAAATATGGATTTTCAATAAAATAGAGGACTTTCAAGCTTTCTCAGTGAAAAGACCAGAGCTGAATAGAAAAGTTGACTTTCAAACACAAGAATCAAGAGAAGAATGAAAAGGTAAACAAGAAAGAGAAATCATAAGGGACTTACTAAAATTGAATTGTTTTGTTTACATTCCTACATGGAAAGATGATGTGTATAATTCATGAGACCTCACTATTAGGGTAGCTGAAGGGAATATATATATATATATAGACAGAGGGCACAGGGTGAGTTGAATATAAAGGGATGATATCTAAAAAAAATCAAATTAAGGGATGAGAGAGGAATATATTGAGAGAGGGAGAAAGGGAGAGATAGAATGGGGCAAATTATCTCACGTAAAAGTGGCAAGAAAAAGCAGTTCTGTAGGAAGGGAAGAGGGGACAGGTGAGGGGGAATGAGTGAATCTTGCTCTCATCGGATGTGACCTGAGGAGGGAATAACATACACACTCAATGGGGCTTCTTACCCCACAGGAAAGAAGGAGGAAGGAGATAAAAAAGGAAGGATGATAGAAGGGAGGGCAGATAGGGGGAGGAGGTAATCAAAAGCAAACACTTTTGAAAAGGGACAGGGTCAAGGGAGAAAATTGGATAAAAGGGAATAGGCTAGGAAGGAGCAAAATATAGTTAGTCTTTCACAACATGAGTATTGTGGAAGTGTTTTACATAATGATACATGTGTGGCCTATGTTGAATTGCTTGCCTTCTTAGGGAGGGTGGGTGGGGAGGGAAGAGGGGAGAGAATTTGGAACTCGAAGTTTTAAAATCAGATGCTCAAAAGAAAAAGTTGTTTTTGCATGCAACTGAGAAAGAAGATATACAGGCAATGGGGCATAAAAATGTATCTTGCCCTACAAGAAAGTAAGGGAAAAGGGGATGGGGGGAGTGGGGTGACAGAAGGGAGGGTTGACTGGGGAATGGGGCAATCAGAATATATGCCCTCTTGAAGTGGGGAGAGGGTAGAAATGGGGAGAAAATTTGTAATTCAAACTCTTGTGAAAATTAATGCTGAAAACTAAAAATATTAAATAATGATTATTTTTAAAAAAAGATATGTTGGATCCTCAATTCCTGCATACAGTTTCTTTTTTAAAAAATTGTATTTATGAGACAATTGGGGTAAAGTGACTTGCCCCGGGTCACACAACTAGTAAGCGTTTGTACCTGGAATTTGAACTCAGGTCCACTTGACTCCAGGACCCAAACTCTACCCACTGAACCACCTAGCTGCACCTCCTAATACAGTTTCAAGACTGTTTTTAGTCTACCCCACCATTTGACAGGATGTTTATTTGCACCTTGACCAAGGACCCTAAAATTGATCCAGTTTATTATTTTTCCACTGCTTTTGTGGGGGAAAGTTAGCAGAGTGTATCATGCTATGAGTAAGTGTCAGGACCCAGACTCCCCACTTACATAAGGAGGTGGGGTTTTCTGATTATCAAAGCTGTAGACACATCTGTAGGGACTGGTGTCAAAGCCAATTAGTCAGCAGCCTGTTTCTCAAGTTTAGGGGTCTGCCCAAATGTGCCAATAAGCCATCTAGTAAAAGTATTGATTTGCCAATTTAGGCAATCTAAGCTTACACAAGGTGTTAAAATGAAAGAATCCTTCTCAGGACTAAGGATATCTATCCTCCGATATTAATCCTGTCCAAATATTTTCACAGAAATTTTTAAATTGGGCTTTGGATAATTTGGATTCCTTGAATGTAATTTTTTCCCCCAGTTAGCCAGGAGACAACCCATAAATGTGTCTCTGGAAGAAAAGGAATGACTAGGTCACATATTTTAGAGGAAAAATTTTTAACTTGGTCAAAGGAACTAGGATTAAAACCAAGAGTCACTTACCAGCAAAACCAAGTATAGTACTCCAGGACAAAATATGACTTTTCAATAAAATAGAGGACTTTAAAGCATTCTTGAGGAAAAGGCCAGAGCTGAATAGAAAATTTGACTATCAAACACAAGAATCAAGAGAAGCATGAAAAGGTAAACAAGAAAGAGAAATCATAAGGGACTTACTAAAGTTGAACTGTTTTGTTTACATTCCTACATGGAAAGATGGTATTTGTAACTCATAAAACCTTCCTAAGTATCAGGATAGTTGAAGGGAATATATACATACATATATATATATATATATATAGACAAAGGGCACAGGGTGAGTTGAATAGGAAGGGGTGATACTGAAAAATAAATAAATAAGTACAATTAAGGGGTGAAATATATTGGGAGGAGGAAGGGAGAGATAGAATGGGGTAAATTATCTCACATAAAAGTGGCAAGAAAAAGTAGTTCTATTGGAAGGAAAGAGGGGGCAGGTGAGGGGGAATGAGTGAATCTTGCTCTCATCAGATTTGACTTAAGGAGGGAATAACATACACACTCAATTGGGTGTGTACAGGAAAGTGGAGGGAAGGGCATAAGAGAGGGGGGATGATAGAAGGGAGGGCAGATGGGGGAGGAGGTAATCAAAAGCAAACACTTTTGAAAAAGGACAGGGTCAAGGGAAAAAAATTGAATAAAGGGGGACAGCATAGGATGGAGGGAAATATAGTTAGTCTTTTACAACATGACTGTTCTGGAAGTGTTTTGCATAATGATACATGTGTGGCCTATGTTGAATTGTTTGCCTTCTTTGGGAGGGGGTGTGGGGAGGGAAGAAGGGAGAAAATTTGGAACTCAAAATTCTAAAAACAAATGCTAAAAAAAAAGTTGTTTTTGCATGCAACTGGGAAACAAGATATACAAGCAATGGGGCATAGAAATCTATCTTGCCCTACAAGAAAGTAAGGGGAAAGGTGATGGGGGGAGGGAGTGGTGTGACAGAAGGGAGGGCTGACTGGGGAAAGGGGCAATCAGAATATATGCCATCTTGGGGTGGGGAAGGGTTGAAATGGGGAGAAACTTTGTGACTCAAAATCTTGTGGAAATCAATCTTGAAAACTAAAATACTAAACAATTAATGAATTAAAAAAAAAAGACTGAAGGGCATGGAACATGATATTCCAAAAAGCAATGGAGCTGGGTTTGTAACCAAGAACACTTATCTAGCAAAGCTGAGTATAATCCTATATGGGGAAAAAATTAATTAAAGGACTTTCAAGTATTTGTTAGGAAAAGCCCAGAAATGAATGGAAAATTTGACTCATGAGAATCAGGAGAAACTTAAGGAGATAAACATGAAAGACCAATTATAAGGGATTTCATAAGGTCAAACTGTTTACTTCTTACATGAGAAAATGTTGTCTATAATTCTTAAGAATATTGTCATTACTAGGGTAGTTTGAAAGAGGATACATAGATAGAAGGCTTGGGATTGAGTTAAGTATGATGTCTCATACAAACAAGGTGTGAATGGAAAAACTGTTAAAGTGGAGGGCAGGAGGGGATAGAGGGTTGGTAGTGCTAGAACCTTATTCTCATCACAACTGGGTTAAAGAGAGAATAAGATAGATCTAAACTGGTGTAAAGGGGATAGGATGAGGGAGGAACTTTTAGAAGGGCATGAAGATTAAGAATTAAGAAGGCTAGAGGATAAGATAAATGAGAGACTCTTAGAAGGTGTGCAGATCAATAATACAAGTAAGTAAATAAGTACTAATAATAGTAAGGGGAGAGGATAAGGGAGGGATTTTTGGAAGGTGTAAGGATTAGGGAGGCAGTAGTCAAAAGTAAATTAGATGTCTATGTGGAATAGGTTAAAAAGAGAAGGAGGGAAGTATAAACAGTGAGGAAAAATAGAATGGAGGGAAATAAACAACTAGTAATTATAACTTTGAATGTAAATGGGATGAACTCATTCATCAGATAGAAATGAATAGAAGAATGGATTAAAAACCGGAATGTGACAATTTGTTGTTTACAAGAAACACTTTTAAAAATTATAGATACACATAGAGTAAAAATAAAAGGCTGGGGTAGAGTTTATTGTGCTTCAACTCATGCAAAAAAAGCAGGGGCAGTAATCATGATCTCAGACAAAGTTAAAGCTAAAATAAATTTATAGAGATAAACAGGGAAACTACATTATGATAAAAGGTACCACAGATAATGAAGTAATATTGAAACTAAACCTATATGTAACAAATGTTATAGCATCCACATTTTTGAAGGAAAAGCTAGATGAATTGCAGGTAGAAATAGATAGCAAAAGTATAATAATGAGAGACTTCAACTTTCCCATCTCAGAACTAGATAAATCTAACCAAAATTAAATAAGAAAAAGTCAAGGAGATAAATAGGATCTTAGATAAGCTAGATGTGATAGAAATCTAGAGAGAATTGAATAGAAATAGAAAGTAATATGCCTTTTTTTCAGTGGCACATGGTACCTTTATAAAACTTGTCCATATATTAGCGCATAAAGACTTTATGGTTAAACACAGGAAAGCAGAAATATTAAATGCATCCTTTTCAGATAAATAAAAGTAATAAAAATTATATTTAATAAGGGACTGTAAAAACACAGGTTAAAAATTAATTGGGGACTAAATAACCTAATATTAAAGAATGAATGTGTTAAAGATCAAATTATAGAAACAATAAATAATTTTATTAAAGGGAATTATAATAATGAGACAACATACCAAAATCTATGGAATAAAGCAAAAGCAGTCATCAAAGGAAAATTTATCTCTCTAAATGCTTACATAAATAAAATAGAGGAGGAAACCAATAAATTGGAATGTAGTTTTAAAAAAACTAGGAAAAAGAACAAATTAAAAATCTCAATTAACCCCAAATTGGAAATCCTAAAAATTAAAGATAAGATTAATAAAATTGAGTGTAATAAAATAACTGAATTAATAAATAAAACTAGGATTTGGTTTTATTAAAAAAATAAACAATTGGTTAATATGATTTTAAAAAGAAAAAAACCAAATCACTGGTATCAAAAATGAAAAGGGTGGATATACCACTAAAGAAGATTAATTCAAAGCAATTAGAAAGGAGTAATTTTGCCCAAATATATGCCAAAAAGTAGTAATTTAATTGAAATGGAAGAATACTTACAAAAATATACACTACCTAGATTAACAGAAGAGGAAATAGAATATCTAAATAAACCCATTTAAAAAAAAAAACAACTTGAAAAGACCATAAATGAGTGTCCTAAGGAAAAAACATCAGGACAAGCTGGATTTACCAGTGAAATTCTACCAAACATTTAAAGATCAATTAATTCCAATATTAAATAAATTATTTGGAATAATAGGGAAAAGAGTCCTACTAAACTCCTTTTGTGAAACAAATGTGGATATCTAAACTACGAAGAGCAAAAATGGAGAAAGAAAATTATAGACTAATTTCATTAATGAATATGGGTGCAAAAATCCTAAATAAAATACTAGCTAGGAGACTACAACAATATATCACAAAGATTATACACTGTGACCAAGTGAGATTTATACCGGGAATGCAGTGATGGTTTGTCTATTAACATAATTGATTACATCATTAACAAAACTAACAAAAATCGTATGATCATATCAATAGATGCAGAAAAACCTTCTGACAAAATATAACACTCATTACTATGAAAACTATTTTAAAGCATAGATATAAATTGATTTTTCCTTAAAATGATAAGAAGCATCTACCTGAAACCATCAGCAAGCATAATTTGTAATGGGGATAAGTTAGAAGCCTTCCCTATAAGATTAGAAGTGAAACAATGATGCCCATTATCAACAATATTATTCAGTATTGTATTAGAGATGCTAGCAGTAGCAATAAGGGAAGAAAAAGAAATTCAAGGAATCAGAATGGGCAATGAGGTAAAAACTATCTCCTTTTACAGACAATGTGATAATAAACTTGGAAAATCCTAAAGATTCAACTAAAAAAGTTAGTTGAAACAATAATTTTAGCAGAGTAGCAGGATATAAAATAATGCACATAAATCATCAGCATTTCTATATATCACCAACAAAACTCTGCAAGAAGAGATAATACGAGATACCCTATTTAAAATAACCATAGACAGCATAAAATATCTGAGAGTGTACCTGCCAAAACAAACCCAGGAACTATATGAACATAATTATAAAACACTTTTTTTTTAACAAATGAAGTCATTTAAATGATTGGAGAAATATTAATTGTCCATGGGTGGGCAGATCTAATATGATAAAAATGACAATTCTAACAAAACTAATCTACTTATTCAATGTGATCCCAATTAAATGATCAAAAAATATTTTATTGAGCTAGAAAAAATAATAACAATTCATTTAGAAGAACAAAAGGTCAAAAATAACAAAAGAATTAATGAAAAAATATTTCAAGGAAGGAGGGTTAGCAGTACCAGAGCTTACACTGTATTATAAGGTGATATATTGGTAATTAAGGTAGGACTTTTTTACTGTTTTAGAATGCTAAATTAATTAAGTGTCTTTGATTGAGTCTTTCTAAGTGTAAAGCCCCAGGCTGGTTAGCAAACTAGTTCCCTAGTTTGAGAGAGGCAGGAAGCCCCCAGGGCCCTAACGAAAGTTGCTAAAACCAAAGCCAATAGTATGCATCTAAATTCTGGTCGATCAGATGACGGCTAAGGATGGTATAAAAAGAGAGAACAGAGTTGTTTTTGGGGGGCTCTCACTCTTGGAGTAGTGTTGATGTGGAGACTCTGGGCAGCTGTCATTAAGAGCCCTCTGGCTTGTAAGTCCAGATGTTGATAGTTTCTTGGTAACTATGAATTGTGATTTGGTCTGTTTCTAATGTATGTTTGTAATTTGTTTGTATTTGCTCTGAAGTTCAGGATGCTGGCTTTTCCTCCTAAACTAAGTGAATGATATTTGTATGTTGGATTAAAGTAAGATTGTTAACCCCTTAACATCACTTTCCTTAGTAAAGCAGATCTAAAGAACCTGTGCTGGCAGCTTTCTTGTTGTTAGGCTTGTGTTGCTTTTTCATCCTGACAACAGCTGCTAGCTGAATTGTTGCTACAGGTGGTAACTATAAAAACTATCTGGTACTGTCTAAGAAATAGAAAGGTGGATCAGTGGCACAGAGTAGACATACAATATTGTGATGGCAAGCAGGGTGGAACTTTTTGCCTTTGTTTTTTCGTTAGAAGTGCTTCTCAGCACTAAGGCAGTCAAGTACCTTTGACAAGTCTTGCCTTTCAAATGTAATGGCAAGGAAAGTGGAACTTTTTATTGTCTTTTGTTCTGGAATGCGGCTCAGCACTGAAGTAATCAAGTGCCTTCAGATGTGCCTTGCCTTTGTTTCAATCCAGAGTCTTTGATTGAATCAAGAGTCTTTGATGACCTGCTTAAGAAAAAAGAAAGCCCCAGGCCCCATGCCCCAGGCCCCAGACCCTTTTGCTAAGTAGGTACTAAGCCCCAGGGCCCTGAGAAGTATATATGTGACCTGAGGTTGGCATTTTGTTTTGGGGGTTTCACTCATTGGAAGAGTGGTCAAGTGGTTTGGCCAGATGAGACTGGGTAGTGTTAAGAGCCACCCCCTCCCCACCCTACTCTGCTTTGAAAATCCACATATTGGTGCTTCTCTCTCTGGTAACTATGTATTGTGATTTGGTCAGACAGATAGAAGCCTGTCTGTTGACTTGTGTTATTTCGCTCTGTTTATAATTCCTGTTTGTAATTTCTGTTTGTATTTTCTCTCGAATGGGACTCTTGACTTCTTGGGGTAGGGACAGCTCTATGTCCAATTTCAGCAGGAAGAAGCTATGGAGGATGAGACCTTCACCCCTTATCCCATGATTTTGAGTCCCATTCAATTGAGGGAGGAATGATGATATTATTTTGTATACCTATTTTTGTATTATCCTTGTCGAATTGTCACAGCGTTATGGTGTTATTGGCACCGTTTTCCCATTGACCTGTGTAATGGATACAAAGGTGTAGGGACTGACAGTGAGCCATGTGGCCACTTTGGTGATAAGATGTTATTTTAAGTATTTTGCAAATGTGGTGTGTTTATTTTGAGAGGATTTTGTTGTACTTAAGAAATGTTAGTACCTATTCAGACACAAGTTCCCTATGTAATGGACTTGCAAGATCTTGGGGCCCAATGTGATGCCAATCAGTAATTAAAGATCTTTCCCACCCATTCAATAGGCCTCAGGTGGGGCCAACAAAGGGAGGATTGATTAGAGGCAGCCCACACCTTTGTGATGCCAATCAGTGATTAAAGGTCTTTCCTGCCCATTCAATAGGTCTCAGCTTTACCACATCCTTTTGCTAGGTAGATGCTAAGCTTCTAACCCACACCCTTTTGCTGACTGGGCATGAAACACTCAGGCCCCAAAAAGAGTATATACACCCAGAAGGTAGCCACTGAGAACTGAGAATTCAGAAGTCAGAATAGAGAATTCAGAATCCAGACCAAAGAGGAGAATAATCAGGGTTAGTCATCACAGAATCCATAAATCTGTGGTTGTGTATAATGTTCTCCTGGTTCTGCTCTGCTCACTCAGTATTATATTGTGTAGGTTTTTCCAGGTTGTTATGAAGTCTGCATCATCCCTATTTCTTATGGCACAGTAGTATTCCATACTTCATATACCACAGCTTGTTCAGCCATTCCCCAATTGATGGGCATCCCTTTGATTTCCAATTCTTGGTTACCACAAAAAGAGCTGCTATAAATAGCCTTGTACATATGGGTCCTTTTCCCGCTTGTGTGATTTCTTTGGGGTACAACCCTAGAAGTGGTATTGCTGGGTCAAAGGGTATGAACATTTTTATAGCCCTTTGGGCATAGTTCCAAACTGCTCTCCAAAATGGCTGGATCAGTTCACAACTCCACCAGCAATGTAACAGTGTTCCAATTTTCCCACATCCTCTCCAGCATTTATCATTTTCCTGTTTTGTCATTTTAGCCAATCTGACAGGAGAGATGTGGTACCTAAGAGTTGTTTTTATTTGCATTTCTCTAATAAGTAGTGATTTTGAACATTTTTTCATATGCCCATAAATATCTTTAATTTCTTCCTCTGAAAACTGTCTATTCATATCCTTTGACCATTTCTCAATTGGGGAATGACTTGCATTCCTATAAATCTGACTCAGTTCCCTGTATATTTTAGTGATGAGGCCTTTATCAGAGATATTGGTTGTAAAGATTTTCTCCCAATTTTCTGCTTCCCTCCTAATCTTTGTTGCATTGGCTTTTTTTATACAAAAACATTTCAATTTAACATAATCAAAATTATCCATTTTGCATTTTGTAGGGCTGACTCTCTTGTTGTGTCATGAATTCCTTGCTTTTCCATAAATCTGATAGGTAAACTATTCTTTGCTTTCCCAAATTGCTTATGGTATTAGCCTTTATTCCTAAATCATGAACCCATTTTGACTTTATTTTGGTATATGGTGTAAGATATTGGTCTATGCCCAGTTTCTGCCCTACCATTTTCCAATTTTCCCAGCAGTTTTTGTGAAATAGTGAATTCTTAGCCCAGAAGCTAGATTCTTTGGGTTCATCAAAGAGTAGATTGCTTAGTTGTTGACTACTGCTTCTTGTGTAACTATCCTATTCCACTGATCCAAGGCTCTCTTTCTTAGCCAGTACCAGGTAGTTTTGATGACTGCTGCTTTACAGTACAGTTTAATATCTGGTATGGCTAGGCCACTTTCCCCAGCATTTCTTTTCATTAATACCCTAGATATTCTAGACCTCTTGTTCTTCCAGGTGAATTTTGTTATTATTTTATCCAGCTCGGTAAAATAAGTTTTTGGTGGTTCGATTGGTATGGCATTGAATAAATAAATTAATTTAGGTAAAATTGTCATTTTTATTATATTAACTGGGCCTAACCATGAGCAACTGATATTTTTCCATTTATTTTGGCCTGACTTTATTCACGTGAAAAGCATTTCATAATTATGTTTGTATAAGCCCTGGGTTTGTCTTGGCAGATAGACTCCCAAATATTTTATAGTGTCTACAGTAACTCTGAATGGAATTTCTCTTTCTATCTCTTGCTGTTGGGCTTTGTTAGTAATGTGTAGGAATGCCGAGGATTTATGTGGGTTTATTTTATATCCTGCAGCTTTGCTAAAGTTGTTTATTATTTCAAGTAGTTTTTTACTTGATTCTCTAGGATTCTCTAAGTAAATCATCATATCATCTGCAAAAAGTGGTAATTTGGTTTCTTTTGCCTATTCTAATTCTTTCAATTTCTTTTTTTTCTCTTATTGCTACAGCTAATATTTCTAGTACCAAATTGAATAGTAGAGGTGATAACAGACATCCTTGTTTCACCCCTGATCTTATTGGGAATACATCTGGCTTATCCCCACTACAAATAATACTTGTTCATGGTTTTAGGTAGATGCTATATATGATTTTAAGGAAGGCTCCATTTATTCCTACACTTTCAGGTGTTTTTGATAGAAACGGGTGTTGTATTTTGTCAAAGGCTTTTTCCGCATCTATTGAGATGATCATATGGTTTCTGCTAGTTTTGTTGTTGATATGATCAATTATGTTGATAGTTTTCCTAATATTGAACCAGGCTTGCATTCCTGGAATAAATCCTACCTGGTCATAGTGTATTATTCTCCTGATAAGTTGCTGCAATCTTTTTGCTAATATTTTATTTAAAATTTTTGCATCAATATTCATTAGGGAAATGGGTCTATAATTTTCTTTCTCTATTTTGACTCTTCCTGGTTTGGGTATTAGTACCATATTTGTGTCATAAAAATAATTTGGCAGGACTCCTTCTTCACTGATTTTCCCAAATAGTCTATAAAATATAGGAATTAATTGTTCTTTAAATGTTTGATTAAATTCTCATGTAAAACCATCTGGCCCTGGAGATTTTTCCCTAGGGAGTTCATTGATGGTTTGCTCAATTTCTTTTTTTGAGGTGGGGTTATTTAGGAATTTTACTTCCTCTTCTGTTAACCTGGGCAATTTATATTTTTGTAGATATGCATCCATTTCCCTAAGGTTGTCAAATTTATGGGCATACAATTGGGCAAAGTAATTCCTAATTATTGTTTTAATTTCCTCTTCATTGGAGGTGAATTCACCCTTTTCATTTTTGATACTGGTAATTTGATTTTCTTTTTTTTAATCGAATTGACCAAAGGTTTATCAATTTTATTGTTTTATTTTTTTCATAAAATCAGCTCTTGGTTTTATTTATTAACTCAATAGTTTTCTTGATTTCAATTTTATTAATCTCTCCTTTGATTTTCAGTATTTCCAATTTGGTATTTAATTGGGGATTTTCAATTTGTTCTTTTTCTAGCTTTTTCAGTTGCATGCCCAATTCATTGATCTCCTTTTTCTCTATTTTATTCAATAACGAGACAACATACCAAAACTTATAGGATGCAGCAAAAGCAGTTCTTAGGGGAAGTTTTATATCTCTAGAAGTAGAATTTTAAACCCCTGCCTTCCTGACTCTCAAAACCACTATTTTCTACTCCAACATAACTCTCCAAGCTTTTATGATTCTTATGTAATCAATGTTCCAAAGCCCATAGGTATAGGACTTCTCCTTACCAATGAAGATGAAGGCCTGCCATGAGAGGCATGAGGTGGAGTTGGCTAAAGGTGAGAGAGCTTCAACCTACACCACTCCAGTGATTCAGGACTCTTCAGGGCCACTCCTCTTTCCTTTTATGAGAGAGCTTTGTCCATAGAAATATAATTTCTGATCACTTATGTTTGCATGATATCATGATTTGGGGGGCTAGATTTTTTTCCCCTAGGAGTTTTGACAATTTCCTTTCTGTCTTGTTAGGTCTTTTTAATCGCGTCTGATTGTTTGTGACCCCATTTGGGGTTTTCTTGGTAAAGATACTGTAATAGTTTGCCATTTCCTTCTCCAACTTATTTTACAGATGAAGAAACTGAGACAAACAGGGCTAAGTGACTTGCGGGGAGGGGGAGAGGGGGGCAGTCACACAATTAGTAAGTGTCAGAGACCAGATTTGAACTCAGGAAGATGAGCCTTCCTGACTGCAGGCCTGGTACTCTATCTACTGCCTCATCCAGCTACCCTTCCTTTTTGTTTTAGACTTATTTCAAGTATTTTATTGCCCTCCCCTTCCCCAGCAGCCCATTGTGTTTCAAATGAAGCTACTTGGCTATACCATTAAGCCCAAAATGCCTCAAGCTTTTATTGAATGACTAATAAAAACCCCCAACCTAAGCCTTACGGGCTACTAAGGAGCTGGGTGGATAGAGTTCAGTGGATAGAGTACCAGGCCTGGGGTTAGGAAGACTTCTCTTCCTAAATTCAAATTTGGCCTCGGATAGTTATAGCTGTGTGACCTTGGGCAAGTCACTTAACCCTGTTTGCCTCAGTTACTCATCTATAAAATGAACTGGAAAAGGAAATGGCAAACCACTCCAGTATTTCTGCCAAGAAAACCCCTGAACCCCACCCCACCCCCAAACTTAAGGCCATCTCCTTTTGCATGAATTCTTGCCTAGTCCTTCGGGAATGAATGAGGATTGCCTCAGGCAAGCAAAATGAAGCCTGGGAAAAGTCCTTGATTTAGAAAGAAAGTTTTTGGCATTTTTTTTTGTGGTCAGTTTTATTTCAAGAGTGGAATTTTGTCTTCCCATTCTGGGAAATATTTTTCTTTGCATTTTTCTTTTATTTTTCTCTTCATAGCAAGTAGAATTTTTTCTAGAGCCACACACAATTTTTTTTCTTCCTAGTTATATCCTGGAATTCTCTTTGAATGTAACTTTTATTTCTTTATATATATTTTTTGGAGATGTAACAAGCTTATCCTGGCTTGGCTCTATCCTACTGTTATGCAGTTGCTGCATTTTTTCACAGAATATTTTTTAAAAGTCTGAATGCTACCGAATGTATAATTACTTGATTTATGTCATTCCATGAAAAAGCTATTGGTTTTCATGCTTCAATTTCATGTTTTTTGCTGTACTATTGAATTGCTTAAGCATGCTATATTAATCCAATAGAACATGAACTTTTTGGTTTCCCAGTGCATGTAAAAGCTGGGACCCAATACCTTCACACTTTGACCACCCATACAGACTGTGCAGAGGCTTGTAAGAGGACAGGGGCAAGAAGTTCCAGTGAACACCACAGGAGCCTCACGGGTCCACTGTCTCTACTAGATCCTGAATCCTTAGCTGACTCTGGGGACTCCCCAGTACCACAAGAGTAGAAAAGGTTGAGGCTGGTATTCAGCAAGAAGACAAGTATGTTCTCTTTGCATGAGTGGGATGTTGAGATGTATTCAACTTGCAACCCACAGAATCCAGCTCAACAATTCCAAACCATTTAGGGAAAGATACAGGAGGATTCTGTGATGGAAGACCTCTGAAACTGTCTGAAAGAAATGCTGGTTAATGGCATCATCCCAGAATCCAGTAGCCCTTATATGTCACACAGAGTGGCAGTGCCTAAGGAAAAAGGAAAGGATATGGATACACATTCATTACCAAATTTTGAACATAGAGACCAAAGTGGACAATGCCGTGGGTGCAAGATGCCTTGGATCATCTGGCAGGTAGCAAGGGTTTCCACCTGTCTAGTAGATACTACCAGACTCCTGTGTCTGAGGAGGACAAGGAAAAGACTGCTTTTATCTATCCAGGGAATTACAAGTTGGCTGACCAATGGAAAGCTAACCCATAAAAGGTAATTGAGAGACTTGGCAACTTGCTTGTTTACAAAATAACCTCAGACAATGGACAAGGCCCTATCAGGACTATTCACTGCACCCACCAATTACCCATAGGAAAATTAGTTGGCCTTTCTAAGGAGCAGGTGGAGAAAACTGTTGGAGGTTCACCCAGGAAGACTGAGGAAATGGAGGAGGCTGCTGCCCTCCCTCCCACCTTGCCTGCCTGCCTAGCCATAGTTGTTGCTCCTTCAACTTCCTCTCTGCATGGGCACATGAGGTCATAAGATCAGCCTGGCTTTGGATGGCTAGATAGCCCCAGCTGCGGGGCCCCTATCCTCCTACATACAGCATGGACCTAAGGGTGAGTGGCAGCTGCAGCAAGAGGAGATGGAGGAGAAGAGGGCAGGATAGCTGCTGGCTCGTGTGGTAGACTGTGGCACCAGACATACAAAACTTGGATATGGTGGAAATACAAAGCCACAGTTTTTCATGTGTTGCTATCAAGGAGTCTGAAAAAGTAGGAGATCAAGCATAAAGGAAGGTGATGAAAGGTGTCACCAATCTAGATTTCTTTATTAGGGATGAAGCAATAGAAACTTATGCAATAAAGTAGCCAATCTGTCATGGCAGAGTTGAGGATTGGGACTTGTAGAGATTTAAGGAGCAACTAATCTTCAAATACCTAAAGACAGAACCTGAAGATCTTTATTTTCTTTTGACTGAACCTGCACGAAACATACCAGGAAGCAAGGAATATACTGCTAAAATTGTGTTTGAATCCTTAAACATTCTGAGCCTATACAGAGCTGTACCTGTTGTCCTTGCTTTAGTTGCCTCTTGGACGTCAAGACAGGTAGGAAAGTGGACATGACTGGTATGGTTGTAGGCAGTGGAGATGACGTCACTCATGTCATTGCTGTGGCTGAAGGGTATGTGATTGGCAACTGTATCAAGTGCATTCCAGTTGCTGGAAGAGATATAACATATCTCATTCAACAGTTATTGAGAATTACAAAATACTTTTCACATAAATAAAGTCACACCTATATAAATGGAAAGATATCGGTTCCTCATGGATAGGCCAAACTAATATGATAAAAATGACAATTCTACCTAAACTAATTTACTTCTTCAGTGCCATGCCAATCAAGCTACCAAAAATTATTTTATAGAGCTAGAAAAAATGATTATAAAATTCATCTGGAAGAAAAAAAGTTCTAGAATATCAAGGGAATTAATGAAAAGAAATGCAGGGGAAGGTGGCCTAGCCATACCAGATCTAAAACTGTATTATAAAGGTAACTAGATGGCGTAGTGACTAGAGCACCGGCCCTGGAGTCAGGAGGACCTGCGTTCAAATCCAGCTTTAGACATTTGATACACTTACTAGCTGTGTGACCTTCGGCAAGTCACTTAACCCCAATTGCCCTGCCTTCCCCCCTCCAAAAAATAAAAAAAAAAGAATAAATAAAGCTGCATTATATAGCAGCAATCATCAAAACTATTTGACTAAGAAGTAGAGTGGTGGATCAGTGGAATAGGTTAGGTATACAAGACAAAGTAGTCAATGACTATAGTAATCTACTATTTGATAAACCCAAAGACTCTAGTTTTTGGGATAAGAATTCACTATTTGACAAAAACTACTGGGAAAACTGGAAAACAGTATGGCAGAAACTAGGCATAGACCAACATCTTACATCCTATACCAAGATAAAGTCAAAATGTGTACATGATTTAGACATAAAGGATGATACCATAAGCAAATTAGGAGAGCAAGGAATAGTTTACCTGTCAGATCTGTGGAGAAGGGAAAAAATTATGACCAAACAAGAGATAAAGAATATTATGAAATGCAAAATGGTTAATTGTGATTACATTAAATTAAAAAAATTTTCATAAACAAAATCAATGCAACCAAGATTAGAAGGAAACCAGAAAATTGAGAAATTATTTTTACAGTCAGGGTCTCTGATAAAGGCCTCATTTCTAAAATATATGGAGAATTGAGTCAAATTTATAAGAATGAAAGTCAATCCCCGACTGATAAATGGTCAAAGGATATGAACAGGCTGTTTGCAGATGAAGAAATTAAAGCTATCTATAGTCATATGAAAAAAATGCTCTAAATCACTTTTAATTAGAGAAATGCAAATTAAAACAACTCTGAGGTACCACCTCACACCTATCAGATTGGCTAATGTGATAAAAAAAGAAAATGATAAATGTTGGAGATGTGGGAAAATTGGAAAACTAAAGCATTGTTGATGGAGTTGTGAACTGATCCAATTTGGAACTATACCCAAATAGCTATAAAACTGCATATCCTTTGACCCAGTAATACCACTACTAGGTCTGTATCCCAAAGAGATTATAAGAAAGGGAAAAAGGCCCACATGTGCAAAAATATTTATAGCAGCTTTTTTTGTGGTGGCAAAGAATAGGAAATTAAGGGGATACCCATCAATTGGGGAATGGCTGAACAAGTTGTGGTATATGAATGTAATGGAATATTATTGTGCTGTAAGGAATAAGGAGCAAGCAGACTTCAGAACAACCTGGAAAGACTTATATGAATTGATGCTGAGTGAAGTGAGCAGAACCAGGAAAACATTGCACACAGTAACAGCCACATTGTACAATGACTGACTTTGCTAGACTTAGCTTTTCTTAGCAATACAATGATCTAAGATAATTCCAAAAAACTCATGCTGGGAAATGCTATCCACGTCCAGAGAAAGAACTATGGCATCTGAATGCAAATCAAAACATACTATTTTCTCTCTCTCTTTTTTTTCTTTCTCCTGGTTTTCCCCTTTTGTTCTGATTCTTCTTTTACAACATGAGTAATGTGGAAATATGTTTAATGTGATTGTACTTGCTGTCTTAGGCAAGGGGAAGGGGAGGGAGGGGAAGAAAATTTTGGAACTCAAAATCTTATAAAAGTAAATGTTGAAAACTATCTTTACATGTAATTGGAAAAATTAAAATACTATTAAGTGGGGGGAAAACAGTTATTGAGAGAATGAGAAATAAGAATTCCTTCTAAACAATCTCTGGAAATAGCTGAGGCAGTGAAGGAATTCTATAGTTATATCTGCCCAGATTTAGTCAAAGAATTTAACAAGTATTATACGTGGATCAAAGTGGAATAAACAGAATCAATGCAATCTTAAAGAAACAATTTTCTATTGATGTTGGTTATCAATAGTTCCTTGGCCAGAAATCTCCTTTCACTGAGTTTGCTAATTCAGACTTCATACAACCTGTCTCAGAAGTAGTAGGTGAGATAATTCAGAATTGTCCTATCGATGTCAGATGTCTTCTCTACAATAATATTGTCCTCTTTGAGGATTCAACCATATTCAGGGATTTTGGATGTCCACTACAACTGGATTTGAAAAGAATTGTTAATGCAAGGTTGAATCTAAATGAAGGATTATTTGGTGGTAAGCTAAGGCCTAATGAAGTATAAGTCATTATATACCATATGCAATGAGATGTAGTGTGGTTTGGGGGATAAATGCTGGCTTCCAAGCCTGAGTTCTACCAAGTATGACACACACACACACACACACACACACACACACACACACACAAAACAATAATGAAGAAATTGGACCTAATATTTGTCACCACAGTCCAGTGTTTGGGGTCATGTCTTAAAATTGACTTCATAATTGTGACTTCATAATTGTAACAGGGAAGTGGATTCATAATTGTAACAGAGAGCTCCTCCTTCTGATTACCTGTTTTATCTGGATCATTGGTATTAAGATAGGAAACTGACTTGGGGAAAAAAACATAATTCAATAAGAATATTTTAATAAATGTATCCATATACAAATATAGAAGAAAGCCAAAATGATTAAAAATAATATCTGAATCTGTGTGCAACAAAAAAGTAGCTTTTAGTTCTTTCTGTGTAATTTTGTATATTAATGGATTATCTAAGATTTGATGGAATATAATGGTATGTGGATAGCTCTACAATGCTTGAATCATCCAATTCCAAATGTACAATGAAAGAGCTCATTTATATTTCATACTTTTTTATACTTTGAGGAAAAAATATCAGAGAAAAATATGTATTTGAGGAAAAAGGAGACCAACTATAAGTGAATTCTAAAAAGCTTCGTGATATTTGCTTACACACTCAGATGTTATTCTAGTTATTAAAATTTTTGACCATCCAAAAAAAGAAACCCTGGTTTTCTTTGAAAGGGCTTTTTGGAACTAAAGCTGGTATCTTGGATTAACTGATGCCTGCTAGTACTTTCTGAATATTCTCATTCTGTTTCTTGCTTAAAAGAAAAAAGCAAAGTAAAAGTAAAGACCATTATTGTAGTTTTTCTAATAAAAAATATCAAAATTGGTATAAAGTCTAACATCATTCAAATAAAGGCACAAAATTGCTTTTGATCTTTGTGTGAGACTCTTCAATCTTCTTAAAAGCTAAATGATAAATCCTTTCTGAAGATCTCAATCAACAGTTGGACTAGCAAGATGAAATTTTTATGTGCTTTGCAAAAATAAATGTGTAATTTTGGAACTAAAATACTACTTTCATTTTGATAACCACACCAATGTTTGATATTTACATTTGCATAATTAATTTCACAGTTTGAATTTTTTTCCCAGTCACTGACAATATCACGCAAGTTAGGTTTTCACCGCATTTTTAAATCTGTGGATCATGCAAAAAGAAAAAGAAAAAAGAAATAAGTTGAAACTGGAAAAAGGCTGAGAAAAAGAGACGGTCTACCAGCTGTCTAAAGACTTTCTGACCCAAAAATGGGCATTGAAAATGATGGGTGCAGTAAAGGAAACTGTGTATATTATTACAGGATAAAAGAAATTGGACCCAGAGGTAACTTCTTTCATACCCAGAACTGCTACAGAGACTCATCAGGTACAGATCCACAGAGCTTAAAAATACTGCTAGTCCAGAGCTGAATAGAAAATTTCACTTTCAATCGCAAGAATCAAGAGAAGCATGAAAAGGTAAACAAGAAAGAGAAACCATAAGGGATTTACTAAAGTTGAACTGTTTTGTTTACATTCCCATGTGGAAAGATGATGTGTATAATTCATGAGACCCTTCTCAGTATTAGGGTAGTTGAAGGGAATATACATGTATGTATGTGTGTGTATATATATATATATATATATATATATATATATATATAGACAGATGGCACAGGGTGAGTTGAATATGAAGGGATGAGATCTAAAAACATAAAATAAAATTAAGGGGTGAGAGAGCAATATATTGAGAGAGGGAGAAAGGGAGAGATAGAATGGGGTAAATTATCTCACATGAAAATGGCAAGACAAAGCAGTTTATTGGAAGGGAAGAGGGGGCAGGTGAAAGGGAATGAGTGAATCTTGCTTTCATTGGATTTGACTTGAGGAAGGAATAACATACACACTCCATTAGGTATCTTACCCCACAGGAAAGTAGAGGGAAGGGAATAAAAAAGGGACTGGTGATAGAAGGGAGGGCAGATAGGGGGAGGAGGTAATCAAAAGCAAACACTTTTGAAAAGGGACAGGGTCAAGGGAGAAAATTCAATAAAGGGGGACAGGATAGGATGGAGGGAAATACAGTTAGTTTCACAACATGAGTATTGTGGAAGTGTTTTACATAATGATACATGTGTGGCCTATATTGAATTGCTTGCCTTCTTAGGGAGGGTGGGTGGGAAGGGAAGAGGGGAGAGAATTTGGAACTCAAAGTTTTAAAAGCAGATACTCAAAAAAATTGTTGGTTTTGCATGCAACTGAGAAACAAGATATATAGAGAATGGGGCATAGAAATCTATCCTGCTCTACAAGAAAGTAAAGGGAAAGGGGATGGGAGGGGAGTGGGGTGACAGAAGGGAGGGCTGACTGGGGAATGGGGCAATCAGAATATACGCCATCTTGGAGTGGGGGGAGGGTAGAAATGGGGAGAAAATTTGTAACTCAAAATCTTGTGAAAATCGATGTTGAAAACTAAAATATTAAATAACAAAAGTTTTTCTACAAAAAAAAAATACTGATAGTCAAGCTGGAATGATGGTCAGTCCAGATGTAGATACACAAGTCTATAATGATCTTGATGGTCAGCCCATACCAACCACTAGTTCTGGTGCAGGAACTAAAAGATGGGTCAGTGACAGGAGTGAACTAGGAGTAGGCAACTCACTAGGCTAAGTTATGTCACAAGTAAACCTTTCTCTAGGTGACAATGTAAAAAGCACATTGTATGTAATTATTTGTTTAAAGCTGTACACGTGTTTGAGAATGCTTGTTTTATTTTGCTATGTTGTTTTGACTGTTTTGTTTTATATTTATGCTATAGCAATGTCTGTTGATTGTTTTGTATATCTGCAATTATTGCTTAATGACAAGTGCTATTTTATATATAGGACTATTGATATTTTGCAGCTTGCTAGCTTTATTTTGTTAGTTAGCTATGCTTATTGTTTTTGCTTGATTGCTACTATAGCTATACCTGTACTTTTGAAATGTGTGTGTGTGTGTGTGTGTGTGTGTGTGTGTGTGTGTTATATCCTAGATATGGTTTGGCATGTTGACATTATAATATTCTATTACATTTGTTGTTACATTTGAAAATTAAGGTAAACTGAGGCACAAAGTTCTGAGCAATTCAGTTTATTAATAAAACATGTATTTATTAATAAAGAGGGTCAATGGATACTTCAGCTATGCCAGAGGCCTTGAATGAGGGACAAGGTACTTTATAGCAATTAACAAGATTTATTTATTTATTATTAACAAGACATAGTCTTGAAATAGTCAGAATTGAGATCACATTATTTGGACTGCCTTTCTGAAACCCATTTAACCTTAGCCAAGACTTGAGATTCAAGTCACAAAACAAAGATTCTCAGGATGGGAGTTGAGATTTGACCTTTTAGGTTACTCAGTTTCTCTGGAAGGTGGGGTTACAAAGATGGAGATAAGACAAAAGCTTGACTTTTAGGCAAGTTTCTTCAGGATGTAGATGGGAGGTGGAATTGCAAGGGTGGAGATACAATACAAGAATTGTGACCCAAGTGATCTGAGGTCACCTTAGTCAAATTTACAGTGAAGGATAATATGAAATCTAGCTTGACTAAGCCTTAAAAATAGAATTAAAGTAAATTTTCAATTTTACAATGATCTGTATAGTGCCATCTCTACTGCGTGTATTGTTAATGCACATTTATTTTAGTTTCAATGGTATTTCAAAGATTCAGTCAATGGTATATCAAAAGTTCAAAGGCTGACTGCCTGAGAACCAAGGAATATCATCCCTGTTGTTTTAAAATATTGACATTTGTGTTTATACTGTATATTTATAGCTTTTAGATCTGCCTCAGTTGATCTTCACAAGGGACTTCAAAGAGTTTTGATCTGGGGGAGGAATGTAACTCCCTGTCCAGAAGCCTATTGGTATGGGACTCTCCTTATTAGTGAAGAGCAGAGCAGGGGCACTGTTAGCAAGAAGAAAGAGAGCTCCAGCCTTCCCTAGTCCCCCTTCAGGACTCTTCAGGGCCAGTCCCCTTTGGGGATTCTTTAAGTGAGAGTCCCCTATCGGGACTTTCCAGGGCTCTCTTTGAGACTCTTTTGAAGCCCCAATCTTCTTTAGGACTCTTCAAGCGGTATATCCTTTAGAGTGCTTTTGGCTTCCAGTTTCTAGAGAGAAGATAGAAGAGACCAACCCCTCTTCAGGTTGCTGAAGGAAAAGACTCTGGGAAGATATAAGAAGAGTAGATAGTATCCATCAAGTATGCTCTCTCTTGGTTGAGCTGAGTTGTCTTCTCCCGGTGGCAGAGCTCCTTCAAACTGCATTATTTGATACATATTCTCCTATATATACCTCTTCTGATTTTTGCTTTGCTGTGATTTGGATAAATGAGTGTCTTTGTTATTCGTGTTTATTTACTTAGAACTGCCAAATGGCACAGTGATTGCCCCCCTTGGAGTCAGTAAGACTAATCTTTCTGAGTTCAGATCTGGCCTCAGACACTTACTGCCTGTGTAAGCCTGGGCAAGTCCCATCTGTAAAATGAGCCAGAGAAGGAAATGGCAAACCACTCCAATATTGAGCACACAAATGGAATCACAAAGAGACTGAAATGACTGAACAATGACAACAACAAATATGGGTTTATTGCGGAACAGATATTAGGTAGGAAAGGAGTTAAGCCTTGGATATGGAGTTGGGGGGTTCCTGTTTTCTTCCAAGAAATCAAAAGTTAGATGAAACCCTATCATATCTCTAAAAAATAATATTTAAGGGAGCAAATAGATATATCTAGCCTGTCACCTTCTCTCTCTCTGAGGAAAGCAGAGTGGTGGCCTCCAGCTCCAACCTCCTTCTTCCCCTACTAGTAGGAATGAAAGCCTCCTTTGGAGAAGGGTAGGGGGAGAAGAGGCTAGAGATATCTATTCTGTCTGCCTTCAAGCACATAAGGCCAGCTTCATCATACATGGGGCCCTGTCTACATGTAGGATTCACCACACTCCGTTGCATTTACAATTTAGTAATTATTCTTTTTGAGATTACTTGGAATCTGGAATTCTAGTTTTAGATGGACCATAGAATAACTGATATTCTTAGTGCATTGGCTTCTATAGTGAAGCCAATATAAATAATTTTATACATAAAACAATTTATTTATTTTGCTGGATCCATGATTTCTTCAGTGTGGGTACTCTACCAATAGCTGAATGCATGCTTCCAAAATTTACTACTTCTAAAAAATAGAAACATAAAATCTCCTAGTTGGAAGGAATCCTTGAAGTCACATACTCCGATTCATACCTATCTCTACAATGTCTTCAAATATAGGCATCCAAGAGCTCCTTCTAGACCTCCAATTATGGGAACACAAAATTCCGGGGATGGTATATTCCCCTCTAGGATAGCTTTGATGGAAAAGGAAGAAAGGAAGGAAGGAAAGAAGAAGGGAGAGAGAGAGGGAAGGAGGAAGGGAGGGAGGGAGGAAGGGAGGAAAGGAGAGAAGGAAGGAAGGAAGAAAGAAAGAAAGAAGGGAAGAAAGAAAGAAAAGCATGTTGGGTACTTAATTTAGGGAAGCTGAGCTCTATAACTTTAACTCATTTCAAATTTTTCTTTCCAGAAGAAAGCAGAACTAGTCTATTCCATCTTCTATATGTGGCAAAAAAATAATTTCAAGAGACAAAGTTTTGGGGTAAATTATAATCAATTTTATCAATCACAGTCAGCAAATGATTGACAAAAAGGACTCGTCATCCTCCTGATGACCAAAAAGGAAGAAGGATACTTCCTGAGGTTTATATACCCTTGGATAGAGGTGTTCCAGCAGATGGCAAGCAACTCTGATCCCCAAAGTCTTTTCTGCTTTAGCATTAACATCCTTAGTCCCTTCAGTTGACTCTCCTATAGCATGGCATCCAGGTCATTCACCATGTTGGCCATCTTCCTCCAGATGCATTCCAACTTGTTAGTGTCCTTCCTAAAATGTGATGCCTACAACTGAACATAGTACCCCAGATATGATCTGACCAGGGCAGACTACAGAAACAATATAAGATGCCTTGTTTCAGACAATATTCTTTTTCTAAGATAGTTTCAGCTTTTTTGGGTGCCACATCACACCATTCATGCATATTGACCTTTGTTGTTGTTGTTGTTGAGTTGTTTTTCAGTTGCTGTCCAACTCTTCATGACCCCATCTGGGGTTTTCTTGGCAAAGATACTGAAGTGGCTTGCCATTTCCTTCTCCAGCTCATTTTACAGATGAGGAAACTGAGGCAAATAAGGTTAAGCGACTTGCCCAGAGTCACACAATTAAGTCTGAGGTCAAATTTGAACTCAGGTCTTCCTGACTCCAGGCCTAGCACTCTATCCACTGCTCCACTGCTGCCCCATGTTTACCTTACAGTCAATTAAAACTCCAAGGTTTTTTGTTTGTTTTAATTTTTTTTACCCAAGCTATTGTCTATCCATGTTGCCCAACCAGTACTTATACAGTTATCTTTTGGAACTTAAATGTAGAACTTTATGATAATCTCTATTAAATTTAATCTTATTGGATTCTGCCCATTTGTAAAAGTGGTAAGGCTCTCTTGCAAGATTCCCTTGACAAGCTTAACTCTTTGTCAAGACTAACTCCTTTTTAATAAGGATGGCTTGTTCTGATAGCAAAGATTTCTTTGATAAGATGGGAACCGCTTTTTCCTTATTCTTTGGCTCTTTAATAGCATAGCTAAAGATGATTAGTTGAATCATGGCTAGTCACTTATACTTGAGGTCAAGGTGAAAGGAATCCGTTCTCTAATAATTCCAAGAGTTTCAGCTACCCCTTTTAAAGGCCAAATCCAAGTGTTTAGCACATTTTTTGAGTGGGTGGGGGCTCAACCCTTGCTGTAAGTCTGGGCAACTGTAGACGTCCCATAAAAAGGTAAGGCTCACAGAAGAAGAGTATTGCTTGACTTTCTAGCAAACCTGCCAACTTTCTCCTTGAGAAGAAGCAGAGCGGAAAAGTGGAAGTGAGCTATTTAAGGTCACATAACAAGTCAGCAGGAGAGCTAAAATTCAATCCCAGTTTCCTGGTGACTTTTCTACTAGAAAAGTTTTGTATCCACCTCACTCTTTCTTCTTGTCAACAATAATATCATAAAAGACTTTTTTCCCATAGTCCTTACTGCAATCAAGATAAACTATGGCTACAACATGCCTTCTGACATAGTTAGAAAAGAATATTAGGTTAGTCTAGTAATTTTCTTAATAAACCCATGCATGCTCCTACAGGTCACTGTTTCCATTTCTAAATACGCACAAACTATTCCTTAAAATTTTGTCAGGAAGTGAAATCAAGCTAACTGATTTGTAGCACTACCCATTTCCCTTTGGTGAAAAATAGGACATTTGCCACCTTCAGTTTTCTGATGTCTCTCTCCTGTTTTCTATAGTTTTAACAGTTCTTGGACAATGGCTAAACAATCACAGTTTTCAGTTGTTTCACTATTTGGTGACATAATTTTTTCTCTGGGTTTGGTAACTTATTGTTTGTCCTTAGTTTTCGAAGATGACCAATGACCTCACAGAGTGGTGTCTTAACTTTCAGGGGAATTGAATTGAAGCGGGCCAGAGTTGCACAAAGTTGTTTGCCTCACTCTCTCTTTCAGTCATTGAAGTCCACTGGCAAGATAAAAGTCAGGAAGACTGGCAATAGCCTGGGATGTAGTGAATGAAGCGTATGACCATGGCATCTTCAATGTCTGACCAAGCTCTAAGTGCTCTACAGTGCCTACTTCAGCCCTCTCCATGGCCATTGAAACAAATTGTTCTCATTCATCCGTTCTGCAAGGGGGAAGTCTTCATATGCTTGGGGTATGCACACCCCTAACTCACCAATGGGTTTGAGGCCTGTTGGTTACCCCCAACCTGGTTTAGCCTGCTGAGATGGTGTACTGGGGTATGACCACTGTGCGTGCTATAGCTTCTTGGAGCCACAGGTGAGAGTTGGGGTGAAAGATGGACAAGGTGGATGAACAGCCCTGAAAAGGGCTCGGCAAGCCCTCACGCCAGAGATGCTAGCCCTTCTGAGCACCCCATACATTTTTTGAGAAATCTATTGTACTTTATCATTTTTAATTTATGAAATAAAACAAGCATTTCCATGACATAGTATGAAGGAAGTTGGGTAGTTTCTTACTGTTGCCTCACTTGTCTTTTTACAATTTTTGTTCTTTCCTTCCCAGTCTAAGGATCATTTTCCTCATTAGAAAAAATAAAAGCAAAATAAGGATTAAGTAGTTCTAAACTGTTCATGGGAAGCTAGGGTGCACAGTGGATAGAGCACTGGGCCTGGAGTCAGGAAAATCTAAGTTCAAATCTGGCCTCAAACACTTACTAGCTGTGTGACCCTGGGCAAGTCAACTCACCCTGTTTGCCTCAGTTTCCTCATTTGTAAAATGAGCTGGAGAAGGAAATGGTGAACCACTCTAGTATCTCTGCCAAGAAAACCCCAAATGGGGTCATGAAGAGTCCAACATGACGGAACAACAGCAACAAAGGTTCCATGTTCTCTCTATCAATCATTTTCACTATCCCATTCTCTTTCATCAATAGTACTACCCCTTCTTTGGTCTTCCTCTTGTCTTCAACATAGGCCTTTTTGTTATACTTTAGCATTGCATTGTAAATCTCAGCTTGTTCTAAGCTTTAATGCTCCTGATAATATTTTTACATCACTATATCTCTCTTTTGTATCTACCTGATTTTGTATCTAACCTGACTTTGCATCTACTTCCTGTACATCTTAAAAATCTTTATTGGTTGATGTGACACACATCCACATTGGTCTTTGAGTTTCCCCCTTTTCTTCTTCTTTTTTGTTTTTTGTTTTTGGAAGGAGGAAGGCTGGGCAATTGGGGTTAAGTGACTTGCCCAAGATCACACAGCTAGTAAGTGTGTCAAGTGTGTGAGGCCAGATTTGAATTCAGGTCCTCCTGACTCCAGGGCCAGTGCTTTACTCACTGTGCCACCTAGCCACCCCAGTTTCCCTCTTTTTCTTATTCATCGTATTCATATGTGTTTATTTTTTCTGAGTATATTTTTTTGGAGGAGGGAAGGCAGGGCAATTGGGGTTAAGTGACTTGCCCAAGGTCACACAGCTAGTAAGTATGTCAAGTGTCTGAGGCCAAATTTGAACTCAAGTCCTCCTGACTCCAAGGCCTGTGCTCTACTCACTGTGCCACCTAGCTGCCACCTATGAGTATTTTTCTTCAGAGTTTTCCATCCTTATTGGGCAAACTTCTTCTGTCAAATTTTAAGCCATAAAGTAGTCTTTTCCTTTTGATGAACTCTTTGAAATTCTTTCTTCAAAAATGTATGGTGTTTCTAGCTTTCACTTCCCTGTCACAATTTCTTACAAAATTTAGAACAAGTTGAGACAAAGAGTCTCATAGAATATTAACGCACATGTGGTCACATTCTCTAGAGTCCCATCATTTCCAGTTCAGATACCACTGACCTTCTTATTTGAATCCGTTCCAGAGCAGCAGTTACCCATTACTGCTTCTGTCTTTTAAAGAATGAAATTATCATGAAGGCAAATCATGAATTTCTGCTTTTAACAGAAAAACGCTCTAGGCAGATGCATGGTGGACTGGAAAGGACAGTGGATTTGGAGTTAGAGGACCTGAGTTCTGATCCTAGCTCTGTCCCTTGTTATCTGTGTGTAGTTGTGTAATTCACTTTTCTTGTCCTCAATTTCCTTACCTTCAACATGAAAGGATAATACAAATAACTTCCAAGGTGTATCTATGCCAGGATGGGGAACCCACAACCTTGAGGCCACGTGTGGCTCTCTAGGTCCTCAAGTGCGGCCCTTTGACTGAATCCAAACTTCACAGAACAAACCCTTTTATTAAGAGGTCTTTTTATTAAGGTGTTCAAGAGTGTCACTGGCCTCTTTTGTTAATTATTGCTAGCGTGATTAATAAAATGATTAATTACCTGGAAACTACGTCTCTCGAACTTTTTACACATTATAGTTGGTAATGTATTGATGCACACTTATGCTTACTTTTCATCTTTCCATTGTTCTTCCAGATATTTGTACTTTTGATTCTTCTCTTCTATATGCCTAGTGATTTTGTAGAGATAAGTAAGTAAGTTTATGGATCAGTAGATGCCAATGTCTTTTTCCTTCTTTAGAAAGACTAAAAGTTCCACGGATAGCGATCTTTTCCATTCTTTTGGAATTTCCCTCTTTGAGATATCTTGAAAATTGGCTACTGGGTACCTTTAAAATTGTATTATAAATTTCTCTTATATGTATATAACATATGCACATATAAAAACATACATACATGCTTGTATATAGGTAGGGTGTCCCCAAAAGTCTTAGTGCAGTTATAAGCTATTAAAGCACTAAGACTTTTGGTATACTTTGTATACAGGTAACTGGGGACTGGCCAATCCCAGCCCTAATGAGTATGTACAGTTTGCTTAGCCAATCTAATCTTCACGTGGACTTTGGAGCATGAGTACATATTCTATTTCTGGTTCATTAACCACATGGTGAAATAATTGAACTTTTCTTTGGCTGCTAAGCTGGAACTGGGACTGCTTTGAGAAGATTCCCTTGGCAGAAAACTTAGTCATTTTTTTCCCTTCTCTGATGGTGAGCAGAGAGGATAAGCTATTGTGGGCCTCCTCTGGATGAGAGATGAGCTTCAGGCCCTTTCTAACCCCAAACCAGGGGTGTGCTGAAGCCAGCTTGAACTGGCTCCCAGAGCCATTGTTAAATTTTCCTCTTGTCCTCTTGTGTGAGCATTTACATCTCAGAAATCAGCAAATGCTACAAACTGAGACTTGATTTATCATTTGTTGATTGCCTAGATTTAAGAAAATGTTAATAATACAGATTAAACTTAAAAGTGTGTGTTTTTTTTTTCAAGAGAGGAGTGTTCAACATTTATCAGCACCTCCTGAAGGCCATCCTGCAACCAGGAGTGCATAGCCTTGCTGTCAATGAGAGAAGTCATAGCACTGGTGATGGCCTCCTCCTGCCCTCTGCCTACCTCCTCAGCTGAGCCAATAATGTGGCCTATGAACACAGGTCTCTGGTTTTTGCCTCTTTTCATTGGTTCTTCCCTGCTTTTAGGTGATGGAATATTGGAGATGGCTATGAAATTGTAAGCTTTGAATATCTGGAAGACTGAGTGCTTCAAAGTCCAATACTTGGAGTCCATGCTGTATTGGCTAGAGGTCAAACACCGGAGAGCAGGAAGCATGTCCTAAGGAGGGACTTGCTTGACCCAGCCCAGTAGTAGCTTAGATACTAATTCATCTGATAGCTATGCTGACACATTTGCAAGTGGACGTGGTAGGATGAATATTTGTGGCAGTTAATTTAAGCTTGTGCCCACTTCTCCTGGGCAACTGAGATGTTTGTCAGAGGTGGGATTAGGGGGAAGTATTTATATTTGTGTTCTTGCTTTATCTTCTCAGTAAATATACTTCTGTAAAAGCTAATTGATGTTAATTAGTTAAACTATATAGGGGTGCTATTATCCATCAATATTGGAGAGAACATATTAGAATGAGGGAACCTGAGCTGATTGTATCAGATAAAACACACCTCAACCCCACAGGGATATCCCTTAGAACCCTGACGGGGAGGATATAGTTAACCTTGGACTGCGTGGGTAACCTGATTTGTTAGTGCAAATATGAATTAAGATGAGGACATCAGAGTTTAATATGATTCATTCTCTCTGTCTCTCTCTGTCTCACTCTCTTTCCCTCCCTCCCTCCCTCCTTCTCATTCTCTCTCTCTATCTCCTCTTTCTCTTTCTCTGTCTTCTTCTCTCATTAGCTCTCTACTTCTCTCCTCAATCTCTCTCTTTCTCCCTCCCTCCTTCTCCTTCTCTCTCCCTTTCTTACTCTCCTCTCTCCCTTTCTCTCTCTCCTTTTCTCTCTTTTTCCTTCTCTCTTTATCTCTCTACTTCTCTCCTCTCTGTCTCTCTCTATCTCTGTCTCTCTCCTTTTCCCTCCCTCTCTGTATATATACATTTATATATATATATATGTGTATATATATATATATTCACACACCTATATGTATACGTATGTATGAACGGATATATACAAAATGAGAAATAAATAGCAAAAAAGATAAATAGTCCATCTCAGCTATTTTTTCATGCTTCTTCACACAGTACCTCAAGTATTGCGGTAGTAGAACTCCAGATGTGCTGAGAATAAATCACTATAAAAGCGTTGCCATAGCCATTCTATTTTGCATATTCTTGTTGTCCTCCATCTGGTGTCATCTACAAATGCTTTGGGGATGATCTGGCTCAGCTTGAGTCTCATGCCAAACTCTCTGTAGACTCATTTTTTCCTCAATGATGTCCTTGTTTTGTGAGGCTCATGATGCCACATGTATTCTTCTTTTGCCTTCCTCCCCATACTTCAGTACATCCACTTCCATGTATCTGTGGAAATTCTTCTCAACAGTCCAGATTACAATCTACTCACATCTCATCCTGTGTGATTCTTGTTCATATGATCTTCATCTCCCATAGATCTTCAGATCTATATAATATTCTAGAGGTCTTCTAGGCCTTCCTATGTTCTATGGGTTCCAACATAGCACATGGACTCTCCATTCCTTGCTCTTGCTTTTCCATGACGAGCCATGATCATACATTCCTTGAATGATATTCCTTATGCTGCTTCTTGTATGTAGATCATAATGCTGCAGTCTATTCATACCCATCATGCATCTCTCAGCTCTTCCACAATTTTGACTTTTTGTAGACATTGGTATTCCAAGATCTGGAGCCAAACAGCATTATTGGTAGACTGCTGATATTTGGATGGATCTGTGATTTCCATCAATATAGATATCTTCTCTAATGATGCAAATTGCAACCCAGCCATACATTTTTTTCCTGTGTGATTCTCTTGTCCACATCCTCCTACAAACCGTTTTTTGGGGGTCTATGCAACAATGGGATGAGAGAAGTCTTCCAGTTCTTTTGATACTTTATAGATACTAAGGGAACATGCCAGCTAGTGATCAGTTATCTCTCACTCAATCAATATGGCTGTTCACCTCTCTCTGATAAAATCCTTAATACTACTCCTTCTGAGCAATTCTTCATTGGTATTTTTAACAGAATACTCATGGCCACCATGTGTCTCTACGTTGCCCTTCGGGTGACCTGCAACTTAGTTCTTTGGTGACAGTTGTATTCCATGACTCATAGTGGTACAGCATCACAGGAAGGATAATGATTTTTATATAGAGGGCTTTTGTTTCAAAAGAGAACTTGAAAATCATTAGTAGTATTGTGTAATTTCCCCAAAGCAATTCAGTATTTTCCTTGCCTATTCAATTCTGGGACTCATTCATTGGGGGAATATTTGAGTTAAAATGATAGTTTTGTGTTAGAGAGAAATTTGGGGTCACTGAAAATACTGTACAATTTCTCATATGCAAACCAGTCTATTCTCCTCCTCCTATTTAATTCTGGACCCAACTCATTGTCCATCTGCAATTCCTGACCCAGAAACTGCTTTAGCAAAAAACAAAACAAAAACAGAAAAAACCCAACAGTACACTTGACCTCCTTGCCAAGTGGAGAGAGATGGGGGTCAAGGGCAATACTAATTTAGAATACAAATTCATTTTTAAAAGACTATCAAAAAATCTTTTGGAAGATTACCAGCAGTATTGCCTCAAAAAAGAGAGAAAATTGGTGGATATAAAAACAAATCTACAGAAAATTTGATGTAAAACCTTAAGTAATTTGAAACTGCCACTCCCCTTTCCTCCTTTAAAATGGTTTTTTAAAAGACTTTTTGGATAATTTTTGTTTGTATATCATAGGGAGGGGGGGTGGGGGTAGGAAGCAAACCCTGCCCATCTCTGAGATTGAACCTGCCCTTACAACAAAGAAAAACCATGCCCCAAACAGGAACTACATCAGATAATGCATATAACATCCTGCCATATCAGGCCTCCACTTCTGTGCTATAAGTCAGAATGTTTTATTGTCTATTTTCTAGGGCCTTCATTTTTTTTTTCAATTACTCAGAATTCAACTTTCTCTTAGTCATCTTTTTATTTACATTGTTGTACTCATTTTGTATATTATTCCTTTGTTTTTGCTTATGTAGCATTTTAAAAGGGTGAGTGGGGTATCTCACATGTAGTATGACAGTGAACAGAGAAGCACAGGGTACATTCCATAAGAGGCATGAAGAGGCAGTCCCAGGTCTATAGAGCATGATTACCCATGGGAGCCTGGTCCCACTATACTCATATCAGCTGCAAAGGCTTTGCTCACATATAGAAGTACACACACACACACGTATATGTATATAAATATATGTGTATCTATACATATATGTATGGAAATATACATGTTCATACATAGATCTTTCTTCTTCTAGGTTATCCTGTTTACTGAAAATTTGTGGCTTCCTAGGCCTAGAGTCAAGAAAACCTGAGTTCAAATGTGACCTGTGTGACCCTGGGAACTCACTTAACCTTCCACTAGAGGAGGAAATGGTAAACCACCAGTATCTTTGCCAAGAAAACTCCATAGTCAGTATTGACATGCTACAGTCCACATGTCAAGAATCAGACACTACTAAAAGAACAACAACAAAGGGGTATGATATTAGTGTACTTGTCACACTTGTAGGTTTCCATACTGGATCTATGTCTACTCCTTTCCACCATGCCTCAGCTTGAGCTGAAAGAGGGATCCTAAAGGGATCAAAACCTCTTTCCAAATTTCTATTCATGCCGCTGTTCATTGTTCCAGACAAGGAATGGGAAGCTGATGAATTTTCTTTGCTTATAATTGGACACAAAATATACTTGATAATCTGAAATTAGGAAAAATCTTAGTTGGAAAATAAATAGCCCAAAAGAGCACTGATTGCTTTGGTGTCAGTTAGAGGTCATACCTCTGTTTCTTCTTCTGTCTCTTTTTCCTCTAACTGAAAAGAAAGTAGGCCAGGACCAGGAGGAATGATTCTCTCAGTCCCAAGTGCTATAGTCTTTCCATAACCCACTAGAGTCCCTAAGGAGAGGAGCAAGGGAGAGTGTTTAGAAATCAACCCCACAAATGACATGGCACAGCTCTTCTCTCCCTGCTCCTTCTTCCCAGAAGTTTCTAAAGTCAATTTCAAAGAGATAGAACCAAACTGATGAATTCTGGAATCATGCCAGCTTGAGTTTCTTGCTTGAACATTCCATAACAATGCTATTTGTGTGGGGAGCCCAGGAAGTCAGGATTACACTTATTTCACTCTGCATATATTCATACAAATTTCATGTTTCTTTAAACTCCTCATATCTGTCATCTTATTGTGCAATAATATCCCATTACATTCACATACCAGAGCTTTTTTTTTTAAACGATCTCCTTTTATTTACATCTCTATGCTATCACTAAAAGCACTGCTATGAATGTTCTGGTGTATGTTGGACCTTTGCTGCTGTCTTAGTGACTTTCTGGGAGTGTGTGGTCAATAGTGGGATTACTGAGCCAAAGAGTATGGACAGTTTAAAAACTTTCTCTGTGTGACTCAAAGTCTATCTGCATAAGACTCCCTTCGTTGATAGAAATTGATTACTTAATGCTCCACACCTGCATGAAGAGTAGAATTGGCCAGAACTTGGGAGATTTTTGTCTTCTGGCTTCCAGCTTTGGAAGAAAAGGCATACAGTTCCAGATTCTCTTCAAGTGCCCAAAGGGAGAGAAAGACTCTGGGAAGAAGTGGACATATAGAGGAGCTGATGCCTCAATCATGTCCCTATCCCTAGCTTACTACACTAGAGTTTTCAGGAAATTTCTCCTTTGGTGAGATATGGGACTTTCTCTCTGTCGTTCTTTCTCTTGAGCTAAGATATCTAACTCCCAATGAGAGAACTCATTCACTCTGAGTATTGTCTAATATATTCTCATCTGTATGCCTTTTCTGATTTCTCATTGCTATAGACTTGGATAAATGGGTTTATTCGTTATTCATTGTGTGTGTGTTCCACATAGAACTGGTGGTAAAGGAAGTCAAGCCTTGGATATGTAGCTTGGGGCATTCCTTCCATTTAGGCTTTAGTGCTTATGAGCTCAGCTTGAATCTAGAAATTATTTCCCCTAGATTAAAATATTTAGAGGGGGCAGATAGATATAATTTTAGCCTGGTATCTTCTTTCACTGAAGAAAACAGAGTTGTCCTAACCTCCTACTTTTCCTCCTGGCAGGAATCAGTCTTCCTTGGGAAAGGGTGGGTGGAAGAGACTCTAAAGATATCTATCCATGGCACCGTGTGAGTCATATCTAGACAAACCCATGTGAACACCCATAAATCTACATGGGCAACAGTATACCACTCCCACTTGCACCATTGCCAATTGGAATCCACTGGTTGGACCAATTAAAAGCTCTATCAGCATTAGTTGTCTTCTCATTGCTTCTGCAAAGATAATTCTCATTTCTGGTAACTTTGCCAATCTGCAGTGTGTGAAGTAAAACCACAGAGTTGTTTTAATTTTAATTTCTCTAAATATTAGTATTTGGGACAGTTTTCCAATGTTCATTTTGTAGTTTAAAATTCTTTCAAAAACTTTTTGTATACTTTGACTACTTATCTACTACACCATGGTTCTTGCTATTATGTATTTATATCAATTAGGTATATATCTTGGATATTAGACTTTTAACAATAATTTTTATTGCAAATATTTTCCCTACTTGACAATGTCATTGATTTTATTTGTTCCAAAGTTTTTTTTTTAAAAAAAATTGATGTGATTAAAAAATTTTGAATTAAATCCTCTGTGTCTGGTTTGTTTAAGATTTCTCCCTCTAGCCATGGTTATGAAAGTTACTTCCTTTCTTTATTTTTCTAATTTTTTTTAATTCATTTATTTATTTTTAGTTTACCACACATAGTTCTACGTAGTTTTGAGTTCCAGATTTTCTCCCCTCCCTCCCCCCTCCCTCCCCAAGACGGCATGGAAGCTCATGTAACTGTCCTGTATAACTTCGCATTGAATTAATTTATGCACTAGTCAAGTTGTGGAGAAGAATTTTGACCAACGGAATGAATCATGAGAAAGAAGAAACAGAACCAAAAAAAAAAAACCAAGCACAAAAACAAAAGAGAAACAGAAAAGGCGAGCATGTAGTGCGTCTCGTTCTGTACTCAAACTTCACAGTTCTTTCTCTGGATGAAGATAGCATTCTCCATCATGAGTCCCCTGGAGTTGTCCTTGCCCCTTAGGTTGCTGAGAAGAGTGCAGTATGTCAGGGTTGGTCCTCACGGAATCCATATATCTGTGGCTGTGCACAACGTTCTCCTGGCTCTGCTCCACTCACTCAGCATTATGTCGTGTATGTTTTTCCAGGTTGTTACGCAGTCTGCATCATCCCCATTTCTTATAGCACAGTAGTATTCCATCACCTTCATATACCACAGCTTGTTCAGCCATTCCCCAATTGATGGGCATCCCTTTGATTTCCAATTCTTGGCTACCACAAAAAGAGATGCTATAAATAGCCTTGTACATATGGGTCCTTTTCCTGCTTGTGTGATTTCTTTGGGATACAACCCTAGAAGTGGTATTGCTGGGTCAAAGGGTATGAACATTTTTATAGCCCTTTGGGCATAGTTCCAAACTGCTCTCCAAAATGGCTGGATCAGCTCACAACTCCACCAGCAATGCAACAATGTTCCAATTTCCCCACATCCTTTCCAGCATTTATCATTTTCCGGTTTTGTTATTTTAGCCAATCTGACAGGAGAGATGTGGTATCTGAGAGTTGTTTTGATTTGCATTTCTCTAATCAGTAGTGATGCAGAGCATTTTTTCATATGCCTATAGATAGCTTTAATTTCTTCCTCTGAAAACTGCCTGTTCATATCCTTTGACCATTTCTCAATTGGGGAATGGCTTGTATTCCTATATATTTGGCTCAGTTCCCTGTATATTTTAGAAATGAGGCCTTTATCAGAGATACTAGTTGCAAAGATTTTCTCCCAATTTTCTGCTTCCCTCCTAATTCTTGTTGCATTGGCTTTTTTTGTACAAAAACATTTCAATTTGACATAATCAAAATTATCCATTTTGCATTTTGTAATGCTCTCTATCCCTTGTTGGGTCATGAATTCTTTACTTTTCCATAAATCTGATAAGTAAACTATTCCTTGCTTTCCCAAATTACTTATAGTATCAGCTTTTACTCCTAAATCATGAACCCATTTTGACTTTATTTTGGTATATGGTGTAAGATATTGGTCTATGCCCAGTTTTTGCCCTACTATTTTCCAATTTTCCCAACAGTTTTTGTGAAATAGTGAATTATTAGCCCAGAAGCTGGCCTCTTTGGGTTTATCAAAGAGTAGATTGCTAAACTTGTTGATTTCTCCTACTTGTGTACCTATCCTATTCCACTGATCCACAACCCTATTTCTTAACCAGTACCAGGCAGTTTTGATGACTGCTGCTCTGTAGTACAGTTTAATATCTGGTGTAGCTAAGCCACCTTCTCTAGCATGTCTTTTCATTAATACCCTAGATACTCTAGACCTCTTGTTTTTCCAAATGAATTTTGTTATTATTTTGTCCAGCTCAGTAAAATAATTTTTTGGTAGTTCGATTGGTATGGCACTGAATAGATAGATTAATTTAGGTAAAATTGTCATTTTTATTATATTAGCTCAGCCTAACCATGAGCAACTGATATTTTTCCATTTATTTAGATCTGATTTTATTCGCGTGAAAAGTGTTTCGTAGTTATGTTCATATAGGCCCTGGGTTTGTCTTGGCAAATAGACTCCCAAATATTTTATAGTGCCTTCAGTAACTTTGAATGGAATTTCCCTTTCTATCTCTTGCTGTTGGGCTTTGTCAGTAATGTATAGGAATGCTGAGGATTTATGTGGGTTTATTTTATATCCTGCAACTTTGCTAAAGTTGTTTATTATTTCAAGTAGTTTTTTACTTGATTCTCTAGGATTCTCTAGATAAATCATCATATCATCTGCAAAAAGTGATAATTTAGTTTCTTCTTTTCCTATTCTAATCCCTTCAATTTCCTTTTCTTCTCTTATTGCTACAGCTAACGTTTCTAGTACGAAATTGAATAATAGGGGTGATAATGGACATCCTTGTTTCACCCCTGATCTTATTGGGAATGCATCTAGCTTATCCCCATTACAAATAATGCTTGTCAATGGTTTTAGGTAGATGCTATTTATAATTTTGAGGAAGGTTCCACTTATTCCTATGCTTTCTAGTGTTTTTAATAGGAATAGGTGTTGTACTTTGTCAAAGGCTTTTTCTGCGTCTATTGAGATGATCATATGGTTTCTGCTCGTTTTGTTGTTGATATGGTCAATTATGCTAATAGTTTTCCTAATATTGAACCAGCCTTGCATTCCTGGAATAAATCCTACCTGGTCATAGTGTATTATTCTCGTAATGAGTTGCTGCAATCTTTTTGCTAATATTTTATTTAAAATTTTTGCATCAATATTCATTAGAGAAATTGGTCTATAATTTTCTTTCTCTGTTTTGACTCTACCTGGTTTGGGTATTAGTACCATATTTGTGTCATAAAAAGAATTTGGTAAGACTCCTTCTTCACCTATTTTCCCAAATAGTCTACAAAGTATTGGAATTAGTTGTTCTTTAAATGTTTGATAGAATTCACATGTAAAACCATCTGGCCCTGGAGATTTTTTCCTAGGGAGTTCATTGATGGCATGCTCAATTTCTTTTTCTGATATGGGGCTATTAAGAAATTTCACTTCCTTCTCTGTTAGCCTGGGCAGTTTATGTTTTTGTAGATATTCATCCATATCTCTAAGGTTGTCAAATTTACGGGCATACAGTTGGGCAAAATAATTCCTAATTATTGTTTTGATTTCCTCTTCATTAGAGGTGACCTCACCCTTTTCATTTTTGATACTGGTAATTTGATTTTCTTCTTTCTTTTTTTTAATCAAATTGGCCAAAGGTTTATCAATTTTATTGGTTTTTTCATAAAACCAGCTCTTTGTTTTATTTATTAATTCAATAGTTTTCTTGGTTTCAATTTTATTCATCTCTCCTTTGATTTTCACTATTTCTAATTTGGTATTTAATTGGGGGTTTTCAATTTGCTCTTTTTCTAGCTTTTTCAGCTGTATGCCCAGATCATTGATCTCCTCTTTCCCTATTTTATTCATGTAGGCATTTAGGGATATAAAACTTCCCCTAAGAACTGCTTTTGCTGCATCCCATAAGTTTTGGTATGTTGTTTCATTATTGTCATTCTCTTGAATGAAATTATTAATTGTTTCTCTGATTTGTTCTTTGGCCCACTCATTCTTTAGAATTAAATTATTTAGTTTCCAATTAGTTTTTAGCTTATTTTTCCATGGTACTTTATTAAAAATGATTCTTATTGCATCATGATCTGAAAAGGATGCATTGACTACTTCTGCTTTTCTGCACTGGATTGTGAGGTTTTTATGCCCTAGTACATGGTCAATTTTTGAGTATGTGCCATGTACTTTTGAGAAGAAAGTATATTCCCTTTTATCTCCATTCAGTTTTCTCCAGAGGTCTATCATATGTGACTTTTCTAAAATTCTGTTTACCTCCTTAACTTTTTTCTTATTTATTTTGAGGTTAGATTTATCAAGTTCAGAAAGGGGGAGGTTGAAGTCTCCCAATATTATAGTTTTGCTGTCTAATTCTTCCTGTAAATCCCTTAACCTCTCCTCTAAGAATTTGTATGCCTTACCACTTGGTGCATATATGTTAAGCAATGATATTACTTCATTGTTTATGGTGCCTTTTAGCAGGATATAATGTCCTTCCTTATCTCTTTTAATTGAATTTATCTTTACTTTTGCTTTGTCTGAGATTAGGATTGCTACACCTGCTTTTTTTACTTTAGCTGAGGCACAATATATTTTACTCCAGCCTTTTACCTTTACCCTATGCGTATCCCCCTGTTTCAGATGCGTTTCTTGTAAACAGCATATTGTAGGATTATGGTTTTTAATCCATTCTGCTATCTGCTTCTGTTTTGTGAGAATGTTCATCCCCTGCACGTTCAGGGTTATGATTTCTATCTGTGTCTTTTTCTCCATCCTAATTCCCCCTGTTTATGCTTTTATTTCTCCCTTACCCCTTCTCCTCAACAAAGTTTTGCTTTTGACTGCTGCCTTCCTCAGATAACCCTCCCTCTTTATTCCCCTCCCTTATCTTACTGTTACCCACTTGCTACTTCTCCTCTGCCTTCTCACCACCCTCCTCCCTTTTTCCCCCCTCACCCTCCCACTTCCCGTAGAACAAGTTAGATTTCTAAACTTATCAGAGTATGTTATTCCCTTCTTGAACTAGATCAGATGACAGTAAAGCTCAAATACTGCTCTTCTCCCTCCCTTCTTTCCCTCTACTATAATATGTTTTTGTGCCACTTCATTTGGTGTAATTTACCCTTTTCTACTACCTCCTTACCGCTTCCCTCATAGCCCTCCCTTTATATCTCTTACTTATATTTTATATCTTTACATCAGTTCATTTATACAGGCATTCACAACCTATGTATATCCCTTTCAATTGTCATAATAGCTGTACCATTCACAAGAATGACTTATATATGTGTGTATATATATATATATGTATAAAACATACATCAGATGATATAATCCCACATAAAGATGTAAACAACCTACCCTTATTGGTTAATAAGGTTTGTGGGGTTTTTCCCCCTGGTTACCTTTTTATGTCTCTCTTGAGTTTTGTATTTGGAGATCAAATTTTCCATTGAGTTCTGGCCTTTTCATCAGGAAGGTCTGGAATTCCCTTATTTCATTGAATGTCCATTGCCTTGCCTGGAAAATTATGCTTAGTTTTGCTGGGTAGTTGATCCTTGGTTGTAGTCCCAGCTCCTTTGCCCTTCGGAATATCATATTCCAATTTCTCCTGTCTTTTAATGTGGAAGGTGAGAGATCCTGCGTGATCCTGACTGTAGTTCCACGATATTTGAATTGCTTCTTTTTGGCTGCTTGCAGTATTTTCTCCTTGAGTTTATAGCTCTGAAATTTGGCTATAATATTTCTTGGTGTTTTCAGTTTGGGATCTCTTTCAGGGGGTGATCGGTGAATTCTTTCAATGACTATTTTGCCCTCTGGTTCTAGGACCTCTGGGCAGTTGTCTTTGATAATTTCTTCGAAGATATTGTCAAGGCTCTTTTTATCATTGTGGATTTCTGGTAGACCAATAACTCTCAAATTGTCTCTCCTGGATCTATTTTCCAGGTCAGTTGTTTTGCCAATCAGATATTTCACATTTTTTTCTATTTTTTCATTCTTTATGTTTTGTTTTATTACTTCTTGGTGCCTCATAGATTCATTAGCTTCCACTTGCTCAAGTCTAATTTTTAATGAGTTAGTGTTTACATTTTGCTTTTGAGTCTCCTTTTCCAATTGGTTGATTTTGCCTTTCAGGGCATAGCCATTTTGCCAATCTTATTCTTTAGGGACTTGATTTCATCAGTGGATTTTTTCTCCCTTTTTTCCATTTTTTCCATATTTTCTTTTAGCTCCCTAATTTGGTTTTTAAAATCCTCCTTTAGCTCTTCCAGCAGTGCTTTTTGGGCTGGAGACTAGTTCATATTACCTTTTGAGGTATCTGATGTATCTATAGTATCGTTACTTTCCTCTTGCATATTTGTATTTTGATCCTGCCTGTCTCCATAAAAAGAATCTATTGTCCTCGGTTTTTTTGTGTCCTTCTTCATGTTAGTTTGCCTTTTGCTGGCTTTACAACGAATTTCTATCTGTGGGCCTCAGGACTTTCTGTCCCAGCTTTCTTATTCTGGGGGTTGTGAGTCTAGAATTATAACCTTCAGTTTCCTGAGGTGTGGGGGAGGGGTCTGGCTCCCTGGCATCTCACTCCCTGTGGGTGCTCTCCAGCACTTGCTTTTCAGCAATGGTCTCAGCTGTTTGTTGTTTGAGCTGATGTCTGGCACTTCCCCTGGGGAAGCAAGGTTACGTCTGGGCTCCCGGTGTTGACCCCTGCCAACTCTGCCCCTATGGGACTAATGAACTTCTGCTATTTAACCACTGAAGCCCCACTACTTTCTGCTCAGTTCCAGCGTTCTCTTTTTTTTTTCCCGAGGAATTCTCTGGGTGAGGGGGGGAGGGATTAGAGCCTTTTACCTGGCCATTGAGTCTTCCGGAAGTTCAAGAAGCCGAGTTCCTGGGTTTTGCAAGCGTCAGGAGTGGGTGTTTTCACGGCCGGTGGCATTGCGCTGCCTCTCGTTGCTTCCACAGACTGCCGTCCTGTGTTGGGAATCCTGGGGATCTCCGCCGGTTTCGGGTGCCCAGCTTTCTCCCAGCCCGTCTCCCACGTGGATTTCCTGGCCGGCCGCTTCCGCTTTGGTCTGGAGCAGCTCCACACCGAGCACTCTCCGAGCCTACAGGATCGTGTCTTCAGCCTTTCAGACTCTCCCGGCTCGGAAACTGGCCCCACGCAGACTGCTCGCGGTTTCTGACTCTCTCAAATCTGCTCAAATTCACTTTTTTATGGGAATCTGACAGACCTTGTGAGAGAGCTCCGGTAAGACGCTGCCTTCATGCGGCCATCTTGGCTCCGCCCCCTAATTTTTTTTTTTTAGAATGGGACCTTTTACATTCAGGTTGCCATCTACTGCCTCCATATCACTTTCCCCCCTTTCTCAAAGACCTTAGTACTTGAATCACAATTCTCCTTTATAGCCCAGATCTTCTACCCTCATGTCTGGGACCTTTAATATATATACACAAATACACACAAATACATACATATATATAATTTGTATATATATACATATATATAATTTGTATATATATATATATATATATATATATATATATATATATATATATATATATATATATATGTTGATGGCCCCTTAAAAACACTCAGAATTCCCAATTTATCAACTTCAACCCCTATAACTTACCCTTCTACTCACTTTCTGTTAGAGGTGAGGGAAGATCATGCCTTCAATTTCACCAAACTCTTCTTTCTCCATGATCTTGAACTCTGAAATTCCCCTCCCTTTCATCTCCTTGGCACTACCTCCCTCCTCTTAAATTTCCTAACCCTAAAACTGTTTTTTATTCTTACCATGATATCCATTTCTTCCAACCCTGCCTATTCTCCCAGGCCTATTATCTTTGTTTTGGCCTTCCTTTCCTATCTTGGCATTCCTGAATATATGATTAGTTAGTTCAACAAGGCACTCTCACTTTTTAAAAATCTTACTTTTGATTTGTATTTTTTAAAAATCACCTTCCATTCCAAATACATCTCTTCCTCATGCCCTATCCAATAAGGCATCCCCTATAACAAAGATTAAAGAAGAAAGGGAAATACAGCAAAACTAACTGACATATTGGTCATATCATATGCAATGCAGTCATCCAATCTTCTCATACTTTACTCTGTGACATGTATGCTATAATTCAATGTCATTGGCCTTCTTAGTGCGTGCTGAACTGGCCACATACTGGGTCATAAAGATATTCACTACTCACTGGCCTATCATGTGCATGCCAGACCCAGACATATGTATACTCCCTTACATTCATCTTGTATAACAAGACATTTGATGGAAGCAGCCTGGATATTTTCAGTCAGCCCTGACCATTAGTTGACTTAGTGATGTTTCAGACCAAAAACCACACCTCCAGATAGCCTCACCTTGGGCTATTTCCCAGTGAACTCTGGGTAAGATACCTGTGCAGTAGCTACAAAAAGTGCATGTTCCTTTAAGAACTAACCACCCCTGTATTACACCCACTGTAAAGTGTAATAAATCTTTGCCACCTTGACTTGAAGAATGCTTGGGTCTGTGAATTCATTCCAGAAGGCCCTGACCCTCTCTAGTACTTGGGTCCTTGAGGAGTACTCCCCTCAACTACCCAGTCTGGGAACTCCAGTCTTGGGGATCCTGGACCTCGTCTCCCCACAACCCTTAACAAAACCTGGGAAAGACCTTAGGTTAAAAAGGCCAAGGTCTCCCACTGCAACCAGGGTCATCTCCAGTTGTCCTGATCTGTCTTGCCCCTGGACTCAGATGACCCTGAAGTAGAGAGTGAGGTGGATGAGTTTGCATAGCTCTGTCTTACTTTAATCCAATTCACTTCCAAGCCAAGACATCACCCTCCTGATGTCATTGGTTCTCTTTGAGAATGAAGGGCAAACAACAACAATCTTGACCATAAGGCTGACCTTCTAGCTGCTGTAGCATCTCACTTTGCACACAGTAGCCTCTTAAAAAATGTTTGCCAAGTTTAAGAATTAAATTTTGTTATAATCTGATGCTCATTTTGATTTTTCCTTTAACAAATCAATGCCCTGCCCACACACAAACAGCTGATTCTGAAATGTCTACTGTGTTGTGTAACTGGTCATTTCCTGTCTATTAAGAGTCTGGAGAGGTGCTATGGCAGAGAGAATAGAGAGCTAGCTTCTGAACCAAGAACCTTGAGTTTCAAGCCTACCACTGGCACAGACTGTCTGTGTGACCCTGGGCAAGTCACAACTTCTCAGGGCGTCAGGCAATGGTCTAAGACTGTAAACTACAACATAATTGCTGACCTGTGTTGGTAGGAGTTACCTAGACCAATGAAATCAAATTCAGTCCTTCCCTTATCCTAAAGAGTCTCTTTCTTTTCTTTTTAATTTTTTCATATAATGCTATATTGACAGGCTTATGCTGCCATTCCAAATATTGAAATATTTTAAACAAAGTCCAGTAAAGCTTACAGGCTCATACACACACACACACACACACACACACACACACACACACACACACACGAAGGATGTACAAAAGAAACCTTGTGAATAATAGAATTATTATTATTTGGTAAAAGGGATTTCAGGGAGGTTCAGCTAAAGAAATATTTCTGGGTTTCATTAGCTCATTAATTTTCCACAGAATTAAAGAATAATGGATAATGATGATGATGATAGTGAGTCTTCAAATTTTATATTATGACTTTGTCCAGCATGAAGTTGAAAATACTTCAAACAGGAAATGTTATTTTTGGAATCATCATGATTTGTATGAGACAGTAAAACTGAAGCTCATGAAAGATTCTTGTTCCAGGCCATACCTAAGAATAAAGGAAACCCGCCTGATTTCCTCCTTTATTTTTCTCACTTTTATAAAGTGAAAATATATCAAAGGCTGAGTTCTTAGAAGTTCCTGGTCAAGTTGAAGACAGAGTTATAGACAAAGAGGTGGAATTAGGGTTTTGAAATTGAGGAGAAACTGGATCCTTTTTCCCCAAGGAAGAAAATCCCCTGCAGGAATTCAGATTTTATGTGGTAGACTTCATATCAGGAAATGTAAAACTTCCTAAAGTTGCAGGCACATTAGCCAAAAATGAGCCTCTGGCTCTGGGTAGGAGTAGGGTGGGCTTTGAGAGTGATTAGGGGTCAAAGTATTTCTTTAAAAAAATTTTTTTCATTAAATATTTCCCAATTACATGTAAATAATTTTCAACAGTAATTTTTTAAACTTTTGAGGTCCAATTTCTCTCCCTTCCCCTACCCCTACCTCCTCCTTGAGAAGGCAAGCACTTTGATTTCAATTGTACATGTGAGGCCATGCAAAACATTTCTATATTGCCACATTGCAAAAGAAAACACAAAATAAAATAATAAAAATAAAGAAAGCAAAAAAGTATGCTTCAATCTCTATTCAGAGTTCATCAGTTCTCTCTCTCTGGAGGTGGACAGCATTTTTCATCATGAGTCCTTTGGAATGGTCTTGGATCTTTGTGTTAATCAGAGTAGCTGTCATTCACAGCTGATCATCGTTACAACATTGTTGTTACTGTATACAATGTTTTCTTAGTTTTGCTCCCTTCACCCTGTATCAGTTCATATAAGTCTTCCCAGATTTTTCTGAATCCTACTCATCATTTCTTATAGAACAATGATATTCCATCACAATCATATACCAAAACTTGTTCAGCCATTACCCAATTGATGGGCATCCCCTCAATTTCCAATTTGGGGCTAAGTGTATCTAAAAGGAAATGAGAGGCAGCTAGGTGGCACAATGAATAGAGCACTGGCCCTGAGGTCAGGAGGACCTGAGTTCAAATCCAGCCTCAGACACTTGACACTAGCTGTGTGACCTTGGGCAAGTCACTTGACCCCAATTGCCTTGCCTTCTCCTCTCCAAAGAAAATAAAATAAAAGGAAATGAAAATAATTGGCAAAAGCACTAGGTAATATGTGGAAAATATTCAATATAGAATATGTCAAGGAAAGGCTCCGGAATGTATGTTAACAATGTTAAGGATCTTCTGAGTGGCCTGGGGAAAATATAAAGAAACAAATTATTTGGGATATAGAAATAACTAGTTGTCAAAAACTATTTTCCTTTCAGGAAATGGGCTATCCATCTTTTATCAGTGAATAGAGAAAGATAATGCCAGGGTTCAGAGCCTTCCCAGCTGGTTGGTGACTGGTTCCCCAAGGCAAAAAGGCCTCTTGGCTTTGGGTCACCAGAAACAGTTATAAACAGTCTTTTATACTTCACAGCTGTAGCCACTGATCAGCCACTGACATTGTCAGGAATAGAGATGCTGTCATAATCTGGAATTACCACATGCTGATAATTCTGCCTGGCCCCAGTGGTGCCTCTGACTTGGTCTAGAGAGAGGGATGGCCTGGTACCATAAAGAATGCCCCTCTCTGAGATGCTTCACTGGAAGGCTTGGTCAGCCTTGTCTCTTGCATTTCACCCTCAAATTCATTCTCTCTCTGTCTCTGTCTCTCTGTCTCTCTCTTTCTCTCTGTCTCTCTCTGTCCATCTCTGTCTCTTTCTGTCTCTCTGTTCCTCTCTCTCTCTGTCTGTCATTGTCTCCCTCTCCAGTGGTCTCTCCAAAGCATCTACCCCATATTCACCATACACCACTTCACAGACTGAGGTCTTTCATAGATCTCTTTCATGGGACTTTCACCTTTTCATTAAGGGGTGTCCTAGAGTCAGCTCAAACCAGCTCACACACCTTAGAAATCAGCAAACATTACAAATCATGACTTGACTGATTGTTTAGCCTCAAGAAAGTGATAGAGAAAATGTTAACGATGTAGATTAAACTTAAAAATATATGATAGGTGGGGCAGCTAGGTGGTGAAGTGGACAGGCCCTGGGGTCAGGAGGACCTGAGTTCAAATTTGAACTCAGATACTTACTAGCTGTATGACCATGGGCAAATAACTCCCAATTGCCTCCCCCACAAAAAAGTGTGTGATAGGTACGTTTTTTCCCCTTTGGAAGAGCCAGGAGTCATCTCTTCCTGCATGTACACAATATCATATAGCTATCCTTTAGGGAACTGAAAAAGTGGGGCGAAGGGTAGGAGTGGGGGTGTCACAAGTATTTTTCCAAATTTGACTTGCTCAGTACAAAGACTATAACTTCAATCTTTTGAAGGCATTGAAAGGAATGCCTTCCATTCCAACATTGCTTGGTGGAAATATTTGAGGTCTTTTGGAAACAAGGAATCACAATCAATCAGCAAGTTTTGCATTTGTAAGCACTTACTATGTGCCTGGTCCTGTGCTAGGTACTAAGGAAATTGATACAAGCGTGACACAGTCTCTTCTCTCAAGGAACTTCTATTCTATTGGGGATGGGGGATGAGAACACAACATGGCTACAGGTAATTAAATTCAGGATATATGCAAATTAAATACACTGTGATTTAATGTGTCTGTGTAAGTGTGTAGGGGGTGATGGGGTAGGGCCTGGTGAAGGTTGTGGAACTTGAACTGACTCTTAAATGGAGGCAGGGATTTCAAGAGGAAGAGGTAGGGAGTGGGGGTTCAGCTAGGTGGCTCTGTGGATTGAGCACGAGCTCTGGAGTTAGGAGGGCCTGAGTTCAAATTTGATCTTAGACCCCTACTAACTGTGTGACTCTGGGCAAATTAGTTAACCCTGATTGCCTCAAAAAAAAAAAAAAAGAGGTAAGGGAGAGATAATCCTAGGCATTGGTAGGGGGAAGCGTGGAATACAGGGAAAGTCATAGGCATACAACTACAAAAGTTTTAAGTAGAAGTTGTCACAATCTGAGAGACAAGTTATTTATTTTTTGTCAAATCACTATTTTATCTGAACTTTAGACAGTAAAATGTAACTGTATAAATATATTCACAAATGAACATATTTGACATCTGGTTGATATGGAAATTAACTAATTGATCCAAATGTATTCCATCCTCAGATATAGTCCACTTTCCTAAAACGAGATCTCTTTGAATGGAAAAAACAAAACAAAACATCTAGATGTGAAAATAATTGCAACAAAATTATTGTATTACAAAAATATATTTACTGGTCCCCATGTCTTTTTCAATTTTTTCCAGTGTGACTTTGGGCAAATCAGTCTCTCTGGGCCTCAGCTTCCTCAGATGTCAAATGAGGGAGTTGGAATTAAGGCCTCTGAGGTCCCTTCCAGCTTTTGATCCTAAGGAATACCCACTCAGATGAAATTGTGGATCTTTGAAATATAGAAAAATAAGCGTTAACTATACCAACTCAGCGAAAGAGAGGAGCAGAAAAGTGTAATGTAAAAAATAATCACTTCATTAGGATAAAATAGATTTTTAGCATACACTTGTAGCATATATTCAATTAATTTGTGACTAAACGGTGGTTGGTGCACATAAAAAATTCCAGAAAGTCATGATTTGGGTACATGTTGCCAATGCCAACTTCATAACCCAGCTGCAGAGCATTAAGCAGGAAGGAATGGGGTGGCGTGGCCCCATAAGCCTGGTACAAATAGATACTGCTGCTGAGCAGACAAGTGTTTGTTCAATTGGGATATTTGGCAGTAGCAATTCCCTGGATGTCCTCCATCCCATCCTCCCCCCAATTTGACTAGCACTCCTGGAACGTGGTTCCGTTTGTATCTTGGTTTCTGTTTGTAAATTTGCCCCTTAGTAATTTTGCCTGACGTCTGTTGGTTTCCCCCTGGGACAGGAACTCTGCTTGCTTGTACTCAGTCTGCATCAGTGATTATCTTAAGTACCAGTTTCTGGTCCACTTTTCTCTGCGGGAAACCACAAAATTTTGTCTGCCTGCTCTTTTTCAGCTTCTCTCCTGGCTTTTAGATTGAGGTCCCGTTTCACCTGGTCCCTGGGCTTGTCTCCGTCTCCTTCCCGGAGGGAATGGACCCTCCTGTCTCCTTTGCTAGCTCTGCCCTGAGCAATGGGTCATGACTCATGGTACAATGCTGGGAATATCAGACTGGGAAGTCTCACTTAGCCACCTCCTCTTTCCCCTATCCTGCCTGTGGTACTCATGATATGACTTTGTATATGTTTTGTTTTTACTTATACCTGTGTGCCTGTTCTCTCCTCCAATAAGTTGAAAGCTCCCTAAGGGCAGGGATCATTTTGGGGTTTTGCCTTTGTATGCCTAGAACATCATAGATGGTTGTTAAATTCTTGTTAAATGGATGTGTGACCTTAAATAAATTACTTTACCTCTCTGAGTCTCTCTTGCCTTATATGTGAATTAAGGGAGTTAAACTATGAAATGACTACAGTCCCTAGCATTCTCTGACTATATAAGTGCTGTTTCTATTTTCTATATAGATTTCAAACTTGGGAAAACTTTTTCAAGGCTTCAAATTTTTCTTTCTTTTCTTCCAGACCATATATAGAGCTCAGTGTGGTTTGCTGTGAAATACTAAAGTTCAGAGAAAGTAGACTAGACTCACCATCAAAGCATCTGGGTCATTTAAGAGGAGAGGCCAACAAGATAAACTGGAGTGTAAACAATGTCTCCTGGGAGTTACTGGAACAAAGCTAATGTTAGTTTAAGGGTCATTAGCAACAGCCCAGGAAGTAAGTATGTTGTTTCCAGGTCAATGGACAGGTCCGAGGATTTTTCAGAGGAGTTAGGACAAGGAACAATGAGCTCATACTGAAGAAACAGCAGGGTTTGCTTGCTGAGGGCTTCAGATCTTGTGTCTGACTTCATCTCCATCTGTTAGCACCCTAAGGCACATGTCCTTCTGTGGTATGGAACTGTAGGTCACATCAACATGTCATAAACAGTCAGGCTGCAGCATGTAAACAAATCCTGAGGGAAAGCTCATTTGATTTCTCTTGTTAACTGCATTGTTTTCACTAATCTAGAAGGAGGAAGGGGCCAAGGCACCAGTCTATTTATTATCTATCATTTATAAGGGAGAATTGAGTTGAGATTGTAGTATTGGAGGCTGTAGTTCTTGAGAGAGAGCAGTGGAAGACAATTATGATTACATTCAGGGCGTTATGGCCTTCTTAACGTTGGCTAAGATGGCATCAGATTTTTCTACTGTTGTTTCTTCTTTAGCTTTGTTGTTGTTGTTCAGTCCCTTTAGTGTTATGACCCCCGTTGTGGGTTTTCCTTGGCAGATACTGGGGTGGTTTGCCATTTCCTTCTCCAACTCATTTTACAGATGAAGAAACTGAGGCAAATAGGTGATTTGCCCAGGGTCACACAGCTAGTCAGTGTCTGAGACCAGATTTGAACTCAGAAAAATGAGTTTTCCTGACTCTAGGCCCAACACTCCATACACTGTGCCACCTAGAGGCTGTCACTTCACCAAAATGGCAGGAACTTTTTCACATGAATTATAGCCTAGGTGTGTACTTTTGAAGATGATTTATTGAACTCAAGAACAAACTTTATCTCCATTACATTTAGTCATATTAAATTTAACTGAAAGTTTTAGCTTACCAATACCTTTTTAGCCTACCATGTCTTTTCAGGACCTGATTGTCATTCATTGTGTTATTCTACTAAGCCTTCTGTCACCTGCAGATTTCATAAACATGGTTTTACCCAAGCCATTGATAAATACATTAAATAATATGGGCCAAGCACATATCCTATGGGCATTCCACTAGAGACCTCCTTCCAAGTTAACTTTGGACTATTAATACTTGCCTACTCTAAGGTTCCACCCATTTAACCAGTCTCAAATCAACCTAACTGTCCTATCATCAGGCATACATCTCTACAACTTTTCCAACAACAACAAAAAAAAGCATGAGAGATTTTGTCAAAAACTTTTATTAAATGCTAGACAAACTATATTTACAGTATTCCCCTTGTTTTGCCACTGGTAATGCTGTCAAATAAAGGAAATGAGGTGAGTCTGGCATGACCTATTCCTGATGAGGCCATGCTGGTTCTTTGTGACCAGAGCTCCCTTTTCCAGATGCTTACTAATAATATGAGGATGAGGACTGGCACTAACCACTGGGTATGAGTCAGCTCCAGCATGCTCCTGCCAAGCTCCCTTTCCAGAGAATTAATATGATCCTAAATTCAGCAACATACACCACTTTACCTCTTGTTTGATTTCCTGGTGTAAGGAAGCTTGACCTGTGCATTGGAGTCACCTCCCTTCCCTTGCTTCTCTTACTGTATGGATGAGAGTAGTTACCTTTGATAGTACAGTCAGAATAGGTTATATCTTTAAAACTGGCCAGATTGGAATAGTCTTTCTCTTTTCTGCTGCAACCAAAGGGTAAGGATCATACAAAGTACACCTATAGTGCAGATACTAACTAAACTGGGAGAAAGGATACCTTCCCTAACTTCTCAACTCCCCACCTTTTACCTTGGCTCCACGAAAGAGGCCTAGGATTGTTTGCTTCTGTTCCATGTCCTCTCAGTTTCAGGTGCTTGTGATGATCCCCAATGGAACTGGGAGTTTGAGCTCTAGTCATCTTGTATACAGGATTCCAGGTGGGATGTTGCAGCCAGCCAGACCAGCAAAGAAGCCTGGAGAAACCAAGGTGCCTGGGACTTGAGCTGAAGGAGATTTTGTACTTGGAATTTGGGATTATAGTCTATTGGGAACTGAACTAAACTATGAACTTAAACCCCTTCCCCATCTCAGAGATCGCTATGGGAGGAGGATTAAGCCCCACATGTTGGGAGAGCAAGCTGTCTATATATTTGTTAATATAACTTCGAAGTAAATCTTTCTTTGTCAAAGATAATCTGTTAGTGATTAAATAAAACTGGGGATCAGGGAACCCAGCCACACATTGGTGGGGGCTAGAGTCATTGGCAGATAGCCTAGACACACTAATTCCTCTTAAGAGTACTGGAGAACCTGGAAAGAGGGGTGAAATATAACATACCTGGTCTGCAGGGAGTGGGGCCCAGAATAGCTAATGTTACACCGATCTGAGCTTTGGTAGCTGGTAACAGGATCCCAGATTAGGAGATCAGAAAACAAGGATCAGAGATCAAGGCAGAGAAAGAGTCAGTATCTAGGCAAGGGGTTTGAGTCAGAAAAATGGGGCACCAAAAATATAAATGGAAGTAGATACCAAGAAAAAGATTTTCTGAGGCAGGACTTCTGGCCAGGGCCAAAACTGATCTCAGAGTGAAGCTGTAAGTATAAGCAAGTAGTAGTATCTGGCTAGAAATTGAGAGTAAGGAAAACTTATAGGATCATGGATTTAGAATTGGACAGGGACTTCAGAGGTCATCTGGTCTAACCCTTTCAGTTGGTAGATGAAGAAAGTGAATCCCAACAAGTTTAGGTGACTTGCCCAAGGTCACATAGGTAGTGAAAATCAGAGACGGGATTTAAACCCAGAGCTTCTCATTTCACAGTTAGCATTTTTTTCCACAGTAGTCCCTACTTCCCTAAAGAAGTTTCTGATCTTCTCATGGACCCAGAGCCCAAATTTCCATGCTTCAAGTGTTTGATGGTGCTTTTGCTGACTTAGCAGAATTTGACAGGGCCAGAGGACAGGGATGAAAGTGAGACAAATAAGGTATTAGGTGATCAAGAGATAAACAGAGATAAACAGAAGGTCAGGTGGATCTGGTGCATGATAGGAGCAAGTGGTTCAGAGTTCAGAAAGTCAAAGCGTTAGCTAGCATAAGTTCCACTAGCAATCTGGAGACTCTAAGGCTGATTTTTGATCCTATAATAGTGACTAACATGTATCTGGCACTTTAAGGTTTCCCCCTTTCCAGATTGTCCTTCGCTTCTGTGTACTGTATTTGTATTCCCAATCAGTGATTCTCTCCTTTGTTTCTTTGGTGAGACTTGCCACTGTGGATTCAAGTTTTTCTATTCTGCCAATTATATCTGCGTGCAGGTCATAAATTCTGCTTTCACAATTCTGATTTCTCTTTGAAATCATTCAGGAACATCCTGTCATGGTTCTGTGCTCTCTTGGGAATCCACAGGTTCCTCTGCCTCATCAGATTCACTTTCCATTGTCTTGCAATATTTATTCATATAGATAGCTGTACTCTGTGAGCTGATCTGGAGTTCATAGTCCCTTCTGTATTTAATATCTTCCCTGTTGGTTTATCTGCTTATGTTCAGGTTCTTTTCCTCCAGAAATCTTTGGTAATTTCAGTTTTTTCTTCTTACAATCCCATATTGATTACTTTCTAACTCCTTTGATTGCAATTTTGTGGGGGTGGGTGGACGGGCTAAGTCTCGAAGCTGTCTCAGTCTTTTTCCACATTAGGCAATTTCTGTTCCACTGGTTTTGATGTCTGCTCCAAGTGACTTCCAGGGAAATAGAACTGGTACCAGCTGGATCCTGGACCCTTTGCTGCAGGCAGGACTGGTGATCCATTTACACTCTGGTGTCCTGTCCTCTGTTCCTTGGTTCTCTAATTGAGTGTTGTTGCAGCATAGAGGACTGCAGTCCTAGATAGAGCACACTTATTCCTTTTGGTTTTCCATGGCACTGGGAGAAAGCAGGAGTAGGAGGTAGGTAATATTGAGTTTCATTACAAACTTGAGGGTTGGCTTACTCAGTCCTGCCAGAGCTAGTGGGAGGTTGGCAAGGGGGCACTGACTGAGTAAGTTAGGGGTTAGGGATTAGCCTTTTCTGGTATTAAATCATCAGGTTTTTACCTCTATAGGGTTCTTGGTGTCCTAGACTGAGACAGCTGAAATAGCTCTATTTCTCGCACATCATTCCTATTTTGGAGGTTTGAGAGGTCACAAGGTTTGGAGAAAATGGATAATTCTCTATCTGTTGATCACATGACCCAGAAGCCTTCTTTAAGGTTTCCAAAGTCCTTTACATATATTATCTCATTTAATACCTCGTGATGACTCTATGAGGTAAGTGCTATAGATACTGGTATCTCAATTTTACAGAAGAGGATACCGAGATTGCTTATGGTGATACAGTTAGTAAATGTCTGAGGCAAGATTTGAACTCATCTTCCTGCTCCCAAGGCAGTACTGTTTAGCTATTAGACCACACTGTCTCTATGGCAGAATCTATAAGTATTTATAGGAGTGAAGATATTGAATAAACAACCAAATTACTCCATCCCATTTAAAGTAAGTGAGCAAATGCTAAGTCTTGGTACTTTAACTAGGTGGGAATTTATTTTTATTGCATTAAATCAATCAAAGGCATTCCAAGTAAGTGTGAAAAAGCTTTGGAGAGCCACTGGATGGATGAACTGGAGTAACATTACAAGGGAAGAGTTTTCAGATAAGTGAAGGAATCTTGGTCACACTGAGGGGTCAGAGATTAGGGTAGAGGGATAGGAGGGACCTTCTATAAAATATCAAGCTAGCCGAGAACAAAATTATTTGAGGAATTTGGATTCCAGCCAGCAGTGAAGGAAGATAGAGCAGTCTAGCTAACACCTGCTGAGCAGACACTGAGGGGAGGAGACTGTATTTCTTTCCTGACCTCTTTTATGTTTGTTACCTGGGTACGGTTGGACAATGTTGTATGGCAGAAACAGCTCCTGATTTCTGCTGAAGCTGTTGGGCACTTTTTCAAAAACCATTTTTTAAAAACCCAAATAGTTTCAGAATGACAGCTACAAGCAGTTTTAAAAGAATCATAGTAGTGCTGGGTTTTTTTCCACAGTGATGAAATATGAATTGTGGTGAAAGTAACGCAACAACGTTTTTTGGAAGAATATATATTGAGGGGGAACTCTATCATGATTATATCCTTTCCACTGTGGTTGGTAATGGGAAGGAATGACTAAATGCCCCCTTGTAAACCAAGGCAAACACTCTCTTGAGGGAGTTTAGATCTCCTTTCCCCCAAAGGGGAAGGCTCCCTGGGAATGAAAAGGCCAGTTTTCGAGATTTAAATCCCCTTTTCCCTAAAGGGAAGAAAATCAGAGGATGATGAAGCTTGTGATATTAAAGAAAGGTTTTTATTAAGCAGGAAAGAAAACAAAATAACATGTACATGGTTTCTATCCAGCCTGTGCTAAACAGGATGCTAGGTAATGAATGGGAAGAGTGAGCCTCATCCCCAAGGGGAGGGGAGAGTGAGGAATTCCAAGTGTCAGAGCTGTGACCCTTTGATACACAGATCAGAAGGCATCCTTAGTGATAAGCAGTCCATAGTTCAAGGCTTGATAAGGAGATGTCTCCAAAAATAAGATATTCTGAGAGCCCCATGACCAAAGGTAGGGGAGTCTCTGGAGATAAGGTTGTCTCCAAAAACCACAAAATAGAGTATGTCCATAGTCTCATAACCTGCAGTCAGGAAAGTCTTTGAAGATAGGGTTGTCTCTTGAAGGTCCACAAACCACCACATGGCTCAGAATCTGCTTCGAAGCCTGTAGAAACTTAATTGGCCTCAGAGTTGCTGATTTTCTGCCCGTCCAGATAGGTTTACTCTTAGTTACCACAAAGGATTGTTGTTATGTCAAGCCAACACAGCCAGTCCTCAGACAATTCTTCTGGTTACCTGGATAATTTTTTGGGGGGAAGTCCAGCAAATCAAGGTATCCATTTTCACACCATGTAAATATCCAGCTGCAAGTATGTGTCCAAAATCCTTTTTGCTGACTTTAGAGCAACAAGAATATTTGAGAGTCAAATACCTCCCATAAATTGGCACCACCTTGGAAGAGTCAAGATGGACCTGATGCAGAAATGTTATGATCTAGCACACTTTTGTGGTATCTTGGGCCCCTTTGGCAGTTTGATGAAATCTCTGGATAAAATATGAAGGATTCCAAAGGGAAACAATTATGTTGAAAAGAGTTATCAAAATATTTGAAATTTTTAAAAACTTCACAGATCCTATATTAAGAACCCCTCATTCAGTGGTGGGGTGGACGCGAGGAGGAGAAGAAACACAAGAAAAAGTATCAGAACTAAGATTCGGGAACTGTGTAACCAAGTCATAGAACCTATCTATGTTTCCTTAATTTTACATTATAAGGGCTGTAAGTCCTTTTTAGCACCAACATTGTCTTATTCTATACTGTTGTTGTTGTTCAGTTGCGTCCAACTCTTCATGACCCCTTTTGGGGTTTTCTTGGCAAAGATACTTGGAATGGTTTGCCATTTCCTTCTCCAGCTCATTTTATAGATGAGGAACTGAGGCAAGCAGGGTTAAGTGACTTGCCCAAGGTCACACAGCTAGTAAGGGTCCAAGGTTCAGAACTCAGGTCTTCCTTACCCCTGGTCCGCCACTCTATCCACTGCACTACCTACCTGCCCTGCTTATTCTATGTAGGAAATGGTAAAATCCCTCCTTCAAACCATGTGTTAAAACTGAGAGGAGTAGCCACTTTCTGGGACTGAAATGCTGGTCCTGTTAGAATATGTGTGGTCTTCTGAAGGATATAAAAATTGCCTGAAACAAGTAGGGAACACTTTACATCTTGTAGGAGTTGAGAGTATATGGTTCTTAGTTTTTCTCAACTATATGTGAGTAGGTTAAAGATGTTGTCTGTCCTCTTTCTGGTATTTACTGCTTTTCTTTCTCACTGTGAGGAACGGAGAAATGTGTGTAGAAATTTGTATTGTGAGACTGCTTAAGGAAGAGCTTAGATTGAACCACTCAGTACCAAGCATTAAGCGCTATTAGAGTTGGGAAGGACCTTAGAGATTATTTTATAGGTGAAGCCACTAAGGTGACTTGTCTGGAACCATAGAATCAAGACTAGAATCTAAATCTCATTTGTATTCCAGATTATTTCTATTCTATATTCTCATTTGGGGTCTGTTTATTGTGCATCTACTACAAGTAAAACACTGTACTGGGTTCTGCTAGGGAGCACAAAAGAATCAGAAAGTATAGGCCCCTCTAGGATTTACACTGTAGGAGAGAAAAAAATCTGGCAAAGAAAGTGCCAAGAGAACAATTATTAAACCGACAAGTCAATACAAAGAGGATGTAAGAGGCTCTGGCTGAATATCCATATGAAAGGCCAGGAATGTGGCTAAATAGGAGACACAAAGACTTAGTCTCTCGGATTTAGCTTGGTCTTTGTGCATTTCCTCAGTCTCCCACCACCCGGGAGAGCAGAAGGGATTTGAGTGAAAAAATTGGAGAACCCCCAAATTCGTCCCAGAGATGTTTGGTTGCTTTTGGTTAATAGGCTTTACTTGGATGATGATGAGTTGTAGTAGAGCCTTCGGGGAAGGCACAGGAAATGCTTATTTCCAGCGAAGGTGAAGTTGCCCTTGGAGACCCAGGCCTAAGGGCATTAGTTGGTTTGGAAGTAGTTGCTCCCTAGCTTAATGAGCTTGGTGCCTGGGGCAAAAAAAAAAAAAATCTGTTAGAGATCCAAGGCCTTTCCGCAGCCAATCCAGAAAAGGGACCCGCCGTTTCGTAAAGGAAAAAAAGTTGAGTCTTTTCTAGGATGGTTGCTGGTCTTGGGTCTGAAACAAGAAGAGTGGCTGCTTTTCTCAGACAGCTAGAAAAAAAGGAGCCTCTGGCTTTTGAACTAAAAGAGCACGGCAGAGCCCAAGGACTTCAGCTGAAGCCAGAAGCCGCCAAAGGCTCCCCAGCCGTGTGCTCAGTGGCAGCAGTGACCCGAAGAGCAGCTTCCATCTGAGCCTGTGTGTGCATCGGAGAGTACTTGTCTGGGGGACATCCAGAGGGAGTAGGTCCAGTGGGAGCAGGGCAATGACATCACCAGACGACGTCAAGGACTTCTTAGATGAGAGAGCTGTCTGGGGGCAGGGACCCGTGTCTGTTTTCTGGCGCACAGCACTCAGTCCACAGTGAAATAGGTCCATCAGTCCACGTACTAGGTTCTAGCAGACAGTTGGTCAGTCGGTCAACAAGCATTCGTTAACCGCTCACGCTGTGCCAGGCACTGTGCTGAGCGCTGGGCATTTCTCTCTAATTTATCCTGCGTATAGTTTGTACAAAGTTGTTCGCGTGCTGTTCGCATTACGAGCTCCTTGAGGGCAGGGGCTGTCGCTGCCTTTCATTGTATTCTTTGCGCCTGGCACATATTAGGCGTTTACTAAATGCTCCTTTTTTTAACTAAGACAGGTGAAACACTTGTTGCATTCCAACAGACAGGATCGCACGTGTCATTTGCTCCCTTGCTTTGAAAAGACAAGGTGGGGAGTTGCAAAGGGGAAGACCGTGAGACCTCATTTGTGCTGTCTCTTCTGTACAATGGTCCATCTGTTCTACAGGGCAAGGACGCGCGGGACCTGCTTGGAGCTGTGGGGGTTTTGGTGTTTTTTTGGGGGGGTGTAATAAAGTAAGCCGGGAGCAGCTCCTGTTCCTGTCCCTGGCGCTGGGGACACCGCGCTGGGAGACCCTGGGAGACTGGCGGAGGGAGGACTGGAAGGGAGGCTCTGGGGCTGAGGACAGGGTATTGAGGTGGGAGGGGAGGAGATGACAGGAGGCGGCGGCTCCAGTCCCCCGCACGGGGGCGGTGTGGGGCCGCCACGGGCGGGATCACGTGAGGGTAGGGAGGGTGGGGGCGAGGTGGGGCGGTGCTGGGGGCGGAGCTTCGCAGCCGGGGGAGCAGACCGCGAGCCGGGGCTGGGCGCAGACAGACGGACCCGGGGCCGAGGCGGCGGCGGCGGCGGCGGCGGTGGCGGCTCTCGAAGCGTAGCTCCGCTGCGCTCTCCGCCTTCCGGCCTCGGCTCCGGCTCCACGGCCGCCGCCCTGGCGGCCCCGGCTGAAGACGGCGCCCCGGCCGGGCCGGGGGTCCGCGGCGGGGCGGGCTCGCCCCCATGCTCCCCGCCCCTCGTGCCCGGGGCGGGCATGGAGCTCTTCCAAGCCAAGGATCACTACATCCTGCAGCAGGGCGAGCGCGCGCTGTGGTGCAGCCGCCGGGACGGGAGCCTGCAGCTGCGACCGGGTGAGTGGGGACCCCCCTCCCGGGCGGGCCCGGGCTGACCTCCTCCTCCCGCGGGTGGGGGCGGGGCATGCGCCCCCTGCCCGCTCCAGCCTCTGCGGGGCACTGAGGCTGGGGGCGCACTGGGCTGGGCGGTTGGCTGGGGGTCCGCAGCCTCTGGGGGCTTGGCCGGGCGATGGGCTGGGCGGAGTATCCCCTGGCGCGAGGTGAAAGGTCATTGTCTATTGAATGACCGCGTCGTGGTGCTGATCATCCGGGGTCAGGTTTGGGGGTTTGGAAGAGGGATGCTGTTTCTTGGGAGCGAGGTCCTTGGAATTACAATTTGCGAAATAAAGGTTCCTGGAGAGGAAAGGATGGTCAAGGTGTATCTTCTTCCTTTCTTTCCTTTTTAACCCTGTCCTCCCAGCTCCCTTTAAACCCTGTTCACTCCCCCTAGTAAGACTTGGCATATTGTGTCCTTGAAAAGAGGAAGTTCGGGTTCTGCCTGTTTAATGAATCAATTGGTCAGATTCCTAGCGTTCCTTTATAAGGAACCCGAAGGGGCTTGTTATCCTTCCCCCCTCCAAATTTACTTAGTAAGATCCAAGACCTATTTCTTAGAGAACCGCAACCGCAAACAACCTCCATCGCAAAACAGGTTACCAAGCCCCTTTGTCACAACAATTAAAATTCATTAGTATACACCCACAAGAATCATATGATGAACTGGAGGTGGCAATCTTGAAAGATGGTATCTTTCAAGGGTGGGCCTAACCCTGTGTGACTCTTCTGTTTGGGAATCAAATGAAAAGGGTTTTACACGAACTTTATTTGCTCGCTTTTAAAGGGGCCTTCTTTTCTGGAATCTTAGGCAAGTGGTCAGAATTGAAAGGTCCCAATTTAGATATTCTGTCTTCCACTTGTAATACCAGGCGAGAAATGATCATGTCTGTCCATCTGTCTATTCTTGGCAGCACAGGCAGGAAGTCACCTCTGTTGACATCAATTTTAGTTTCTCTTCTCCAACTTTAAAGGTGTGACTTATTGTGATTACTGCTGTTTCCTCATGCTTTGTCACTTTTGTGTTTTCAATTTAAATACACCTTTTCTTATGTAGTGATTATGCTGAACATTCCAATATATTTTCATTATAACATTTTTATATGATTACATCCATTACTGTTTGTGAGTGTCCACAAAGTGTTATAAAATCGACATTGTTTAGGGATCAGCCTTATTTGAACTGTAGTTATTTTGTTTAGTGTAAAAGATTCCTAAATCATCATTATTTTAGTTTTCATTTTGAGAAGTTCAAGATTAAAAAATATCCGCAGTGAAGTGAACTATAGTTATTTTGTTCTTAGATCATTTGGCTGATAGGTTTATCTTTTCCTAATATTACTTGAATTAATATTTACCTTAACCATAAACTAAAATATAATTTTTAAAAAGTGGTCATGCTGTAGAAATTTTGTTCTGATACTTCGATCCTATAAATTAAAAACAGCTTTCCACAATACAACTTTTCAGTTTTCTAAGATTGGTACACAAGTAGGATTTGTTTTAAGTTGCTAGCAAAATTTGCAATGTGTATACTTGAAAACAATGTGGACTTAGTGCCAGATATTACTTGCTTCCTTTTTGGATGATCAGGCAACCCTAGGAAATAGCCTGATATAGTTGTAAGAATGCTGAATTAGGGGCAGCTAGGTGGCACAGTGAGCAGAGCACTGGCCCTGGAGTCAGGAGGACCTGAGTTCAAATGTGGCCTTAGACACTTGACACACTTACTAGCTGTGTGACCTTGGGCAAGTCGCTTAACCCCAATTGCCCTGCCTTCCCCACTGCAAAAAAAAAAATAAAAATAAAAAAGAATGCTGAATTAGTAGGAGTCACAAAATCTTTGTTTTATTCCCAGTCTTTTTACTCACTGACTAGCAGCGTAGTCTTGGACAAATCATTTAATTTCTCTGGGTCATCTATGCGATTTCTAAGGTCTCTTCCAGTTCTAATGATTGCCTCTAGGTATTAATTCAAGGGTTCTCACCTCATGTAGAACATTAACCTAGATAATAGACTGACCATGTTGAACAGTGTCCAGAAGGCCCCTTTTTATGTCCCCAGGATGCTTTCTGAGATTTATTTAACTTTCATCATGATCTTTTTTTTCTTATTAATTGCAATTGAACAAATATCTGTTGAGTACCTGCTATGTGCAAGATGCTGTGTTAGATACTAGAGAAGCAAAGACAGGACATTGAGAAAATCTCTACCTTCTCAGACTTTCTATTCTGCTTGGAAGATATATTCAAAGACAACTAAATATAGGTCTGTGTGAGGAAAACATTGTTAAGTGGAGAAGTGGGGAAGGTTTTCATAAGGAGTTTATATTTTGAAGAACGATAAGAATTGAAAGGACAAAATGAGGTGGGAGTACATTCGAGGCTTCAGTTCCTTGGAGGTGCATCTGTTACCATTCAGATAGGAAATTAGGGCTGGATGTATAGATTGGGAGTCATCTGAATAGAGGAGCTTCTTAGAGTTGGAAGATGAGCCAGGAGAGAGTCTTGAGGAACAATGGTGCTTAGAGGGCAGGAGATGGGAAAAGAACCTGCAAAGGTGACTGAAAAGGAGTGATCATGTAGGAAGAACCAGGACACAATAGTGTTAATGAAGCCTAGGGAGAAGGACTACAAAGACAAAGGAAGTGATCAGCAGTTTTAAAATTTGCAGAGAGGTAGGTCAAGGAGGATGAAAAACTGAGAAAAAACTGTTAAATTTAGCAATTAAGAGATTGGAAGCCTCAGAGGGCTTTCAGTAGAGTGAAGTTAGAAGCCAGAATGCAATAAATTGAGAAGTGAATAAATAACCGGGAAACGAATGTAGTCAATGGAGATGATTCTAGAAGCCTAGCACTCGCACAGGGGTTAGGAAGACAAATGTGAAGCATTCCATGTTCTTTGTTTGTTTTTTTTATGGGGGGGAAGGCAAGGCAATTTGGGGTTAAGTGACTTGTCCAAGGTCACACAGCTAGTGTGTCAAGTATTTGAGGTTGTATTTGAACTCAGGTTCTCCTGACTCCAGGGCCGATGCTCTACTCACTGCGCCACCTAGCTGCACCACATTCCCTGTTTTTAAAGAACCTACATGAGTATGTGTTTACAGAATAAATACAAAAAAAGTATGAGGTGGCATATGGAGAGAGGGCAGTGGCAGTTGGAAAGTTAGGAAAGGCTTTGTGTAAAAAGTGGGTGCTTGAGCTGAGTCTGGAGAGAAGAATCCTTAGGAGGTGGAGGTGAGGAGAGTCCATTCCAGGATTTATGAGCACAGCCTTCCAGAAGTCCTGAAGACAAGAGATGTGATGTCCTTTGTGAAGAACAGCAGAGAAGGCCTGTTTGATTGGATTGTTGAGTGTGGAAAGGGGAGTAGGATATGTAAGAGGCTGGAAGGGTAGGTTCCATCAGATTGGTAAGGGTTTTAAAAAAAAATTGATCACCAAGTATTAAGTGCCTGTTATGTGACAGGCATTATTTCAAACAGAAGAGGTCATATTTGATCCTAGAGGCAATAGGGAGCCACTGGAGTCAGACTTGAACTTAAAGAAAATCACTTTGGCAGCTAAGTGGAGGATGGACTGGGGTGGCGAGAGACTTGAGGCAGTGAAGGAGCGGAGAGACGATATTAATTTGAGGGTTTGGTGGAGTCAGGTAAAGGTTTTTTTTTTTTAAAGGTTTTTCTGAAGTCTGATGTCCATAAAGTTCTCTGTTTTATGCCATGTTATTGATAATGATGGGATTATTGAAGTTATCTATGTGGTATCATTTAAGGAATTTTGTATGACTTGACACGTCCATGAGAGAAACTTTGGGAGAGGAGATGCATTAAGGTGGCATTTATAGTCACCAAACACTTACTAATAGTGGGATCTTTTATTTTCTATACTTTTCAGTCAATTGAATGACTCATATAAAGATGTAACCTACCAGCATATCATTTATGGAAGTCTGCCTGTTTTCTTCTTGCGGTAACTAAGAATGTCCTCAATGTTGTGAATAGATAATTTTCTTAAAAGATTTTGTAGAGATGGAAAAATAGGCACATATGTTTGTAGTTATTGATTTTTTTTGGTTAATAATAGTTATTGTTTATTTGTTTCAGTCATGTCCAAGTCTTTGTGATCCCGTTTGGGGTTTTCTTGGCAAGGATACTAGAGTGGTTTGGCATTTCCTTCTCCAGCTCATTTTACAGATGAGGAAACTGAGGTAAATGAGGTTAAGTGACTTGCCCAGGGTCACACAGCTAATAAGTGTCTGAGGCCAGATTTGAACTCACAAAAATGAGTCTTCCTGATTTTAGGCTGTATCATCCACTGTATCATCTAGTAGTGAGGGCCCCTCTCCCCCTCCCCCTGATAATTAGGTCTGACTTTCCGTGGGTTTTGTAGTCTCCTTTCTTTTAGATGTCCCAAACTAATCCTGCAGCACCCTCCAAGGTTTTACCTCCAGGATGGGCTTCCTTTGTGTATACTTGGTTTAGGCAAATTCCTCTTTTCATCTTTGTTTTCTTCTTTTTTTTTTTTATTTGAAGGGGAGAAGGGAAGGCAATTGGGGTTAAGTGACTTGCCCAAGGTCACATAGCTAGTAAGTGTGTCAAGTGTCTGAGGCAAGATTTGAACTCAAGTCTTCCTGACTCCAGGACTTGTGTTCTACTCACTTCGCCACCTAGCTGCCCCTAATCTTTGTTTTCTTTAATGCTGTTTCTACTACACCAGAAACATTAATTTTAGAGTAACATTATGGTGGTTCTCAGCCTTGATGTCACAATGTCAGGAATCTTTATAGGTCTTTACTGTTTATCATCCTTAGTCTTCCTTTTTAGTCCTTTTCTTACGTGTCATTGGGTTGATCTGGCTTAATTTGGAATTCTCACTTGACTTCTCTAAACTTATTTTTCCCTGTTTTTGAGGCAGTACTGCTTTTGTAGTCTTTCCTTCTTTTCCTCAATAACATGACACATTTTAAAAATCTTATCTTTTGTTTTTATATCATCTTCATTTCTCCATAAGATTTTATGTGAATTTATAGTCTAAACCAGTGTTGCTCTTGACCGTCATTTCTTTTACTTGGTAAGGAGATAAAGTTTGCTGGCAAATAAATTATCTCTGTTAAAATCCCTAAGGAAATGGTGATAGTCTGTATTGGTATCTGTTCTCTTGTATTTTTCCATCTTTAGCCTGTATTCAGCAGGTCAGATTGTATTTGCTTATAGTGCTAGTGTTTCTTTGCCATAAAGCATACTCAGGACAGTGTTCAAATTAAGGTGGGATTACATATAGGTAATGAAGTGCTCCAGATGGATCCAGTAAAATGGTACCTTAAAACAGAATCATCAAGTCTAGGAATACTCCAGAATCTTTTAAATATAATTTATAATTGCTCAAAGGTATTCACAAACAAGTGAATTACGAGTACCTATTGTCTAGATTCTATTTTTCAATTTAATGGACAACTCATAGAGCTGACCCATCTGGAAATATATCTTTGGTAGATGCTGTAGATGAAACTGGGCCTAAAATTGAATAGGTGGAAAAGTATATGTTAGGGGAAATTGTTCAGTGTTTTGAACCCAGACTTCTCCCTGAAGCAAAGGTCCAACTTTTTAATGTCAATATTTTCCCAATGCTATATGGCTAGAAGTCATAAAATATGACAGTCTTCTAGAGAATTACATTTGCATGTCTCCTGACAGTGGAGAACTTCATGGTACATGTCAGTAGCCTGCAGCATATTACTGACAATTAGGAGAAGCAGGAAAAAAGTATATTCTCAGAGATGTTCAGCCAGGAAAGGAATTGGGTTTATCATACTGTGAGAGCCAGGGATATCAGTTGGAAAACCCATGTGCTCCATTGACATCGATGAAGTGTCATGAGATTTAGAAGATCCATAACACATTCATTGAAGGCATAGACAAGGTCTTGTGTAGGGGTTGTGACCTTGAGATAGCCACACTGATGAAGTCACAGATCTTTTCAAGCTAACAATAAAAAACCTCAAGGAGAGATGCCATTCTGAAATGGCAACAGATTTCCAAAGGTATCCATCCTGGCAGTGGGAAACGCATCTCTAAGATTGTAATTTGTTGAACGATTGATGATGTGCTTTGGTAGGGGGAGTTGCTGTACCATTGAAATCACAGGCCTGAACCAAAAAATAAAAATGATTGGATTAACCCCTTCTGCCTCTTGGGCTTTCCCAGGTTTGGTTTGGTTTTTTACTTTTAGTCTTTAAGGTAGCAGCTACATAAGGATCAAACTCCTCTGTTTGACATTTAGAGACCTTGAGATTCTAATCTGCCTTCACAACCTTGTTTTACATTAATCTCCTTCATGCACTCTGCAGTCCAGTCAAACTAGCCATCTTCTGGTTTTGTGCCTTTGTCCAGGCTGCCTCCTTACTCCTGAAATGTAATCTCTCTCCTCACCTCCACCTCTTGGAATCTTTTGGTTTCCTTTAGAGCTCAACTCACAGGTCATGGAGGAGGTTGTTTCCTGATTTCTCTCCCTTTCCCTTCCCCCAGCAGCTAGTTCTTCCCCCAAAAGTTACTTTGTATTTATTTCATATGTACTTAGATGTGCATATTATCTTCCATAATGTAATGGAAGCTTCTATAGGACAGGGATTGTATTTTTTTCTTTTATCTTTATTTCCCAGCAGCTAGCAAAGGGTCTGGTTCATAGTGAATACTCAATAAATTTTTATTGATTGATTAACGTGGGACAGAGGGTGGGCATAGGAATTGGCAGGTCAAAGATATTTGAGAATCATTGATCAGTCTAGTGCTAATAATTGTACAGCAGTGCTTAGTAAATGGTAATAATGGACAGAAACAGTTTTCCCTAGTAAAACAAAGTAAACTTTATAGGATACTGGCTAGTCAGTTATTTTTTGCTAATAAATGAAAATATCATCTTTTTTATACTTTTTGTTTGTGAGATACACACACACACACACACACACACACACACACACACACACACACACGGATTTTGCTATTCCCCTTGAAGGAATACTCTGAAGTATCCTATCCCCTGATTTTGTGTCAGACTTTGATTTTGGATGAACTTGATATTCAGTTCACAAGGGAAGCTGGAATTTTCCGCTTTTGCATAGGCTTTATAAAGCATTTGCTGCATGCTTCTTTATGTGTGATTATTTATTTTGTACCTTCTATCTGAAGTTATTAGAAACCTTGCATGCTGAAGTGGACATGACTGGATAGGAGAAGAGCCTGGTTGTGTTTTAGTTGGTAATTGTGAATGTCGGCCTCTTCTGAGTGTTGTAGACCAGTTGATTAATGGTTTATACTGATGTGAGGATATCCATGCTTTATCATTCTGTGATTCATGTCTGTGTGTCCTCCCATTAACCCTTCATAGAAGATTGGTGTTGGAGGCATTCTCTGGTTTCCTTTGGTGCAGTACTTAGGCTGCCCATCTATTATCCCTCGCTTTTGCTGCATGACCACCTATGTTTCTGTTCTTAGAATTCCAGGATGCTTCTCTTATGCCACTTGTTTAAGCAATCATTAGATATTTTGCAGCCTTCTTATGTCCCCTGTGTCTACTTACTCATTGCCTTTCGGGGTTTATTGGGAGATTGTTTAGTTTTTAGATTTTTTTTTTAACTTAGACTTATGATTTCATCAATTTAGGGAACTTCCTTTACCATTACCATCTCTGTAACTTAAAGTCTTAGAGAATTTCCTGGGTCCCTAGAGGTTTAGTCCAGGGTAACACAGTCAGCATGTGGAAGAGGCCTCAATTGAATTTAGGTCTTTGATTCCAAAGCTAGCTAATTCTCTATCCATTATGCTACACTTGTTGAGTTATTTATTATCCAGTGAAAAACTCCAGTGAATAAATTTTATCTTCACAACTTCTTAAAACCCAAAATGGACAAGGTTAAGTAGAAAGATCTTTTAATTTATTTCTGAAGGAAAATGGAAATTCACAATATTTGAGCCAGAGGAGACTTTAGAGACTTATAAAACGAACATATCATTTTATTGAGGAGATAGAGGCCCAGAAAGCCGAAATGTCTTTCTCAGTTGTTGTAGCAGAACTTTGCAGAAGGACTTAAATTGTTTTCTCTGGTCATATATGTTGAGACAAATTGAAAACTCAGGTTCCTATTTAGAAGTTTACTGAATAATTACTGAATAATATAACTAATGAATTCTTTCTGCATACCCTTGTGTGTCTGGTATAATTTAAGATCTTCTGTTACTTTAATATTTTCCTATATTTAACTTGAAGCCAATCTGCAGTGGGAGAGGAAGGTACCTCCTCTGAGACTAGAGACCAATGAAACCTCAGGCCCTGTCCCTTTACCTGTCTTATTGAGAACAGTTTTGGTTTTTTTGTTTGTTTTTTTTTTTTTTCTGAATTACATCCTGAAGGAGCTATGTTTAGGTGTCACCTTTCCTACAGATAACATTATTTCCTTAATATGAGAATGCCTCTTGATGCTTGCTACTGGATCAAGACACTTTGACTCTGAGAGTTTATGCATCTACCTTGTTTTTTTTGTTTGTTGTTTCTTAATATATAAGATATAAAAGTATAGCTTTAGTTAGTATTCTATCACCCTGTCATACTATTAATTTTAACTTTCTTTAATCAGTTTTTTCCTTTAAAGCTTCCTTTTATTTAGACTTTAGATTTTTTAAATATCTGGAGTTTATTTTTGAGGAAATCACGTGGTCATCCGTGAAACAAGGGGGGAAGACAGCATGTTGTAGAAAGAACACTGGGCTATGATCCTGAGCCTCAAGTTTCAATTCCAGTTCTGTCACTCATTTGTGGATCTGTTGCTTTACCTGCAAGATTCCAGGAATATATGTAAAGTACCTACCTTAATTCAGGATGAGTAGCCTTCAAAACCTTAAGAGAGTAAATGTTGTTGAACAGAAAAAGGAAGAAAGGGAAGTGAGAAGAATCATGGCGAGACAGATATGTTGAAAGAAGCTTGTGTAATTAGATTTTTGTCTCAGATAGATGCAGACTGGTAGAAGTAGAAAGACATCCTGGTACTGCTGTCTTTTTTTTTCTTTCCTCAGAAACCAAAGACTTGTTGTTAAGATACTTTATTATACTCTTAAAATCAGGTTTTATTTGGGGGTGGGGTAGTGGCGGTATGTTTCTGTTTTGTATTTGTATTACTGCTCTCAGTAATTAAATGGGTTAATTAATGATAGGAGGTTTTATGCCTGTTGACAAAGGTGTTTTCTATTTTATCTTTCTTGTTATGAAAATAACATGCCTGAGGCTGTGTCTAATATGTATGTTTACCCACCAGGATCAGGGCGCCTGGGTGGCACAGTGGATAGAACATTGGGCCTGGAGTTAGGAAGACCTGAGTTCAAATTTGGCCTCAGACACTTATTAGCTAGCTGTGTAACTCTGGGCAAGTCACTTAACCCTGTTTGCCTCAGTTTTCTCATCAGTAAAATGAGCTGGAGAAGGAAATGGCAAACCACTCTAGTATCTTTGCCAAGAAAACCTCAAACGGGGTCGTGAAGAGTCAGACAGGAATGAAATGACTGAACAACAACAGCCACTATGATAGTGTTTCAGATTAGTGTTTTATTAACAAGATAGTTTTATATTTGTATGTATACACATAATATGTATCACTCACTCAGCATACATTTATTAAGTCCCTGCAACATGCCAGACACTGTGCTAGGCATTAAGGGTACAAAAAACAAGTGAAATAGCATTGCTTTGGGGAGATGACATGTTACACATATGTATATGCAACATGCCAGGTAACTGGGGGAAGGAGAACATTAGTATTTGAGTTGATCAGGAAAGGCTTCTTGTAGAAGGTGTGCTTGAAGCCAAGCTGGGAAGGAAATGAGATTCCGTGTATGAAGGAGAGATGAGGAGGAAGTACATTCCAAATAGAGGGGGAAGGCTGGAGATAAAGTGTTGTGTGTAAGGAACAGCCCGAAGACCAGTGTGGTGCTGTAGGGTAAAATAAGGAGAGTTATGTATAACACAGTTCTATATAGAGAAAACTAGGATGATTTAAATGATTGGATCAGTAGTTGGCTATTCTTTAACCTTTCCTTCCATTTCCCTTTTTTTTTTTTCTTACAAAAAGCCTTTTAAAAGTTGATTTTGGTGTGGAAGAAGAAATAACTTTTGGCAAATATATCCAATTAAATATCTTATACCCATAATCTGTAATTGAAACCATTTCCTAGTGGAAATGTGGTCAAAAGATGTACACAGACTTTTTGAGGAAGGAAATACAAAGTGTTAATCACTTGAAAAGCTATTCAATTATCTGAAAAGAAACGCAAATAATTTTGTTACCTTTCATTATGAAATTTGCAAAAATTACTTAAAATGATCAGTTTTAAGTGTTTTCAGGTCAGGGTTGAGTATGTGTATTATCATCATTTCAATATATATATATATATGTGTATATATATATATATATACACACATATATATATATATTAGAGAGAGAGAGAGAGTTGGGACCTTAGAAACTATAAAACTCCCAATGCTTTGCCTTCATTTTACGTATTAGAAAACTGAGGTGGGGGCAGGCCTGTAATCCTAGTTGCTATAAGTGGCTAAGCTTTAACTATAGAAGGTCTTATTGCTATTGTCAAACAGGTTTGATATTTTATTTCTTTTTTGTTCTGAAAATTATGTTTCCTGGGGTTACGTAGCTAATCTTCATTTTAGCACAGTGCTATTCAGAGCATTAGGTGGTGAAGTGGATAGAGTGCTGAGCCTGGAGTCAGGAAGGACAAGTTCAGATTTGGCAAATACTTACTAGCTGTGTGACCTTGGACAGTACACTTAATTCCTGCTTGCCTGTTTCCTCAACTGTAAAATAGGGATAATACTAGCGCCTATCTCCCTTATTGACTCTACTACTTTTGACAGTAGACTCAAGGGTTAGAAGGGACCTCAAAGGTCATCTAGTCCAACTCCCTCCTCCTATAGATGAGGAAACTGAGACCTTGAGAAGAGAATTGGCTTATCCAAGGGTACAGAGGCAGTAGAAGCAGCCTTTGAATCCAGCTTCTGACGCTAGATCTTCCCAGCGTGCCACACTGCCTTTTATGATTACCTTTATGATTTGGTCCAAGCTTTTTAGGAATCAGTTTGACAGTATCCAGTAAGCCACAGAAGTGATCCTGTCCTTTGACTCAGCAATCCTACAGTCTAAGGATGTTGTTAGACCTTCCTTTCTCTACAAAAACAAAAAATAACGCTCCCCCCCCCAAAAAAAAACCTGCTGAAAAAACCAAGACTGTTCATAGCTGCATTATTTGTAATAGGGAACGAAAGGAAACAACCTATTGAACTAACAGTTGGTGAGTAGCTGTTATCTTATCTTTCATTAATCTAATACAAATCTATTGCTACATATGATAGAAAGAAAAATGTAAAGAAATATGAAAGACCTACTGAGTGATACAAAATGAAATAAACTGACTAAAATGTAATGATTAGCAAGATATACGTATCTTGTACAATCACATTAAAAATCTGACAAAGGCAAGAACTCATATTCCAAAGGGAACAAAAAAGAAATTGATTTTTATTACCTTATTAAAATCTTTTCTTCTTTTTTAATTTAATTTTGTTTCAATTGGCAAAAAAAAAATCTATTCTCTCTATTTTTCCCCTCATAGAAAAAAAAGTAAGAAAACCCTTTTAACAAATGTGAATAGTCAGATAAATTCCTGTATTGGCTGTGTCCAAAAAAATGTTTCAATCTGTACCTTGAGTCTATCACTTCTCTGGTTGGGTTGGTTGATTGTTGTCCTTTGTTCTCGAAGAGGATCCAAATGACATCACTACGCTAGAGTCAGGTTACCGAGTGCCTGACTGCACCTGATCTGACCAGCTCGAGTTGGGAATGCTAAGTGAGTGGACAGCACGAGTCATCATGGGGCCTCAGAAGTTGTGCTTGCTCATCTTGTTGGTCGAGGTAGTCAAATTTTTCAAAGTTAAAAAATTTTCAGTTTTTCCAGTTAAAATGCAAGGTATTTGAATCTTAAGGTTTTATGTGGTGGACATTGGTTCCCTATTTTATTTGCATTTGTTGTTATGAGATTCATAATAAACAATTAAAAATTTAAATCCTTTTTGGTAAGTTCGGTTGGAAGGAATGGATCATATGAAATGTCTTGTGAACCTAGCTCTTTTGTATCATCAGGTTTCTTCTCTTGGATCTGAACATATGCAGGTGTATGGAGAAGAAGGGACATGAGCTTTGTCTGAGTGGAGAAATACTCATACGATTGAATTCAACAAGTTCGTACTGAGTTTTTTCCTTCTGTTGATTATCTCCAACTTATCCTATATATAGCTTGTTTATAGTTGTTGACATGTCGTTGATCCGACTATGTTCTCCTTTAGACCAAGAATTGCTTTTTGTCTTTCTTTTTATGTCCTTGGCACACAATAGGTGTCTAAAAATGTTCCCTGACTCCTTGACTTCTGGGCATGGTACTAGGCTCTGGAGATACAAAAACAAAAGAAATAGTGCCCCTGCCCTCAAGGAGTTTACATTCTTGTTTGGTGGGGAGAATATGAACACAAGCATAAAATATATACCAGTATATTTGAGGGGGAAAGAATCTAGGAACTAATTGAGGTAAGGAGATCCTGATGAGCCTTAAGGTGGCAGACACTTCAGTTGAGTCTTGAAGGTGTAGTTAGGGAAGGGCAGAGGTGAGGATGGAGCGCAAACATGTACAGGACAAAATTGTTTTGGATCTTCTTGTATTCTGTGGTGCTTCCTCATTTACTGACTTGACTTGCAAGTTTGGGTAGATTTCAGACTGGCAGTGGCAAACCAAACTCATTGTTTCTTTCTGTAGTTGAGATTTGTCACTGAGTTCTCAAAGAAAAATAATATGTGTGTCTTTTCTATTCAGATGTTTTAAAACAACCTCTGTAAGGCCTGAGATATGTAAGTTAATATAATTATTTGTTCCCATTTATAAAATATGATTTCTCTAGATCAAAACTAATATTGTATGGAAACACTGCAAGTACTAGTAGTATCTTAGTATATTCTGTTGCTATGATTCATTTTTTACTTACTGAGAGACCTTAAGGGAACTCTTTCCATTCACAGATAAGCAAAAAAGCATCCTTTCAGATTCTTTCATTGATAGAATTAGTCATAGTCAATGTAGATTGTTATTATTTTAATAATGTTGATTCAGTTTTTTTTAAAAAAAAACTTTTCTTTTTCTCCCCTTTATCTTGACAAGTAGCATATTGAGAAAACTATGAATCTTATTTTTTTGCTTTCTTTTCATTTTGTCTTTGTGTTGCTTTTGAAACAGCACACTGGAATGTTATGAACTTTGCAGGGTTATTTTTGAACATTGAACTTTGAAATAAATATGAACTTTAAACTGTCACCATTTAAAAAATATTTATATGATCTTAGGTGTAATTTTTTTCAATAGCATGTTTATGCCAAATCTGGTAGGTGAATTTTTCCCCCAGATAGCCAATATAGTAGTTGAACTACAAATTAAAAGGATAAGAAGAAAATCATCTTGTACCCATTTCAGGTAGCTATGTTTTCCTTCCCCTGGGATTCCAAAAATAACCCTAAAAAGGCAAACAAAAACCCTGCAAAAACAAATTGGTACTAGATCACTCCCTTCACTCCTACAAGACACATCTGTCTTTCCCCATTTCCTATTTAATTTCAATGTCATTTTCCACTCTTCCTACTTTGTTTTGGAATGGAGACAAGACAATGGCTTTGTATTATTGAGGCTGGCATCTAGGACTTCTTGGTCATTTAAAATTTAAGCTTGTGCCCCTCTTCTCTTTCTACTCTCATTTGTTCTGTTAGCTCCAGCTTCTCCTTAGAGGTTATGCCCAAATCTCTTGTCTTCAGGTCTGACTCATCTCCTCTAGATTTGAACTCCAAATGTTTATAGTTTTTATCCATCCATTTAGATGCCCTACCAGTAGCTTAATCTCAACATGTCCACATGTCCAAGGTCCCCTTATTATCTATTGTATTCTCCTCCCCAGATCTCTTTCCACCGATTTGACTTTTTTTTTTCAACCGGTGGAATCCCCAGTTACATGTGTTTGGAACCTCTTTCCTTCCTCCCCACCCCATCCCCCCCATCCCGTTGCTAATTAGTGACCTCTAAGTTTTGCTTAGCAAAGTCTCCTTGCACCTCTCCCTTTGTTACTATTGTGTGTTTGCACCGTTTCCTTTAACGGTTTCCCCTCCCTTCCCCCCATCTTTCACATTGCTGCGACATTAATCTCTCATATATAAAAATATATATGTTCATATTCTCTTCAATAATAATGAAGATTATCCTAAACACAAGTCTGACTGTGTAACTTACTTGCTCAAGAAGATTCAGTGGCTTCTTACTGCTTTTAGAAGAAAATGCAAACTCCTTGGCTTGGCTTTTAAAGCCCTTCACCATCAGGTTTCAATCCATTTTTTCTAGGCCAGTTGTATGTTCTTCATCTTCTTCTGCCCTGTTGTACCCAAACTAGCCTATTTGTTGTTCCTTGAGGTTTGCATTTTATCTCATGGTTTCTGCCCTTTTGCACTAGTTTTCCTTCCTGCCTGGAATGCAGTAAGTTCATCATCACATCTACCTCTTAGGGATTGTGATTTATGGAGCTTCCTCTTTCCTTCCTCAGGCTTTTGGGGGAGTGGAGGAAACAGGCATTTATGAAACACCTACTATGTGCTAAGCACTTCCCAAGTATCCCACTTTTGTTTGTCTTGAACTGTGATGAAGAGAACCATAAAGTACTATGTGTTTGTCTACAGGTAGAATATCTGCTAATGAGTGTTTGCTGGTCTCTGGCTGCAGCAGTATATTGTGACCATATCTATAGTTATTTCCTAGACCCCTTTCCTAGGTCAGAACTACTAGGTTTAAGGAGGGGGCAAGTAAGGGGGAATGAGTGAATCTTGCTCTCATCGGATTGACCTGAGGAGGGAATAACATACGCACTCAATCGGGTATCTTACCCCACAGGAAAGTATGGGGAAGGGGATAAAAAAGGGGGGATGATAGAAGGGAGGGCAGATGGGGGAGGAGGTAATCAAAAGGGAACACTTTTGAAAAGGGACAGGGTCAAGGGAGAAAATTGAATAAAGGGGGACAGGATAGGATGGAGGGAAATATAGTTAGTCTTTCACAACATGAGTATTGTGGAAGTGTTTTACATAATGATACATGTGTGGCCTATGTTGAATTGCTTGCCTTCCTAGGGAGGGTGGGTGGGAAAGGAAGAGGGGAGAGAATAGTTTTAGAAGCAGATGCTCAAAAAAAATTTTTTTTGCATACAGCTGGGAAACAAGATATATAAGGAATTATGTATAGAAATCTATCCTGTTCTACAAGAAAGTAAGGGTAAAGGGGATGAGTTAGGGAGAGTAGGGTGACAGAAGGGATGGCTGACTGGGGAACGAGGCAATCAGAATATATGCCATCTTGGAATGGGGGGGGAGGGTAGAAATGGGGAGAAAATTTGTAACTCAAAATCTTGTGGAAGTCAATGTTGAAAACTAAAATATTAAATAATAAAATAATTGTTAAGAGAAAAAATATTAAAAAAAAGAAAAAAAGAACTAGGTTTGAGTGTGTCATCTTAAAAGTATATTTTGTCTTTATTTTTCAGAAAAGTCTTCTGATATATCTTCTCACACTGAAACATCTACCACTTTTCTGCCCACTCATAATGTCTTATGCAATCTGTGACTTTTTCTACTTAGATGAATTTACATGCATGTGACATGATCTTATCAAAAGAATTTATAATTTTTGCTGTTTAAGACAATAATACTACATAGTAGGGTCTAACCTGTGTCTAATTGGCATTTATACTGGGAAAGGACTAAATACTAGAGTTTCTGAATCAGACTAGATGCTTGACTTTAATGCTTGTTGGAGAACTAGTTAGTATGTTAGTACACAACTGGCATATTTAAAGTTTAAAATGAGTTTAAAGTCTTTTGTTTACAAGATGGCTTCTTAATTTTGGGCACATTTTCTTTGAATATATTTTATTAAATTGTCAAAATGTATTTCATTAAATTGTCAAAACATAGTTAAGAAGCTTGATAAGCTAATAATTACTATCTTTTTCTTAGTTCATTTTTTTTTTTTGCCAATGTTAATTCTCATTCCTATCAATTCTTTTTGTTCTAAGCAGGAAATGAGACTTGAGTCTAACTAGTTACACCCCAGCCTTTTTTACTTCCAACAGGAACTGTTGAATTTGCCAATGCATAACTTATTACAAGATCAGTTTAGAGCATATGCTTTTTCTTGGGATTATGGGTGTGTCTCTTTCACAGTAAGGTTATTGGAATGAATGACTCACATTTTATGTAGGCACTGTTATACTTAGTGCTAACTTATTTTCTGTATACCAAAAAGACAAGAGTACTTTTCATTGTAGAAATAAAATACTACCTAATTTGTCTGAAATAAGGATGGCAGTGTTTATCTTGATTTTTTTGGGTAAACTTAATTGTAGAAAAACATAATAGGACCTTAAGGTTTTCAGTGACTCAGCTGCCTTCACTGTGATTGTCTATGTAGAACATAGGAGAATGGATTTTTGTTGGAGGAGCTGCCCTTCTCCATTGTCTATGAAAGTGAGCTTACAGACCAGATCATTTGCTTTGTCTTTTCATTTTTCCCTGTGTAGAGGGCAAACCATTAAGGGCTTATAGTGGTATGTGTGCATAAATGATTTTCCCCATGACAGAACTCAATAATGGGAAACTTTGGGTCGGGAACAAATGAGAGTTATATGTACTTGCCTAAAGCTTTCTGAGGACTTGTTAAGACAGTTGACATACCTTGCAAAAAAGCAAGCCCTTCCTCACTGAAGTCCAATTCATGTGAACATCATGGCATCACCTCCCTGATGTTATGGTCCTCTTCGAGAACAAAGGACAAACTACAACCTCTGTGAATAGTAGTTGGAACTGGCCAGTTGGGCAGCTCAGCTCCTTCTTTCCATCCTCCCTCTACTCTTCTCCCCTGCCCTTTCTTCCCCTTTCCTCTCCTCTGTCCACATACTATATCATATCCTTACCTGGAGGTGCTCTGCCTGAAGGAATGCAAATTTTGATCGTGGAAACCTCAAGATGTCTTGGGGTTTCCATGCTAGATTTTTTTTCTTGAGGACCATGCCTTAAACCCAGATCACCCTGGCTCTCATTGATTGATCAACAGTAGGTCCCAGGCCAAGCCCCACTTGGTCATTGGGCCCTGATTGGCTCAGAATGAATGTAAATAGTAAACATCTGTTTTGGCCAAAAACTCTTGAGGGTCTTCCTTCTCCAGTTTGATTTTTTTTTTGACTAGGTAAAGAGGCCCTTGTCTGCCTCATTTTTTAGCTAGCCCTAATGACTGAACGGGTGTTGCCTTAGACTTAGACCTGTTAAATACTTTAACTTAAAAAGGCCAAGGTCTCCCACTGTGTCCAGGGCCATCTCCAGTCTTCCTGATTTATATCTTGGCACTAGACCCAGATGGCTCTGGAGGAGAAAGTGAGGCTGGTAACTTTGAGCAGCCTTCCATTACTTAAATCCAGTTCACTTGCAAGTCATGGCTTCACTTCCCTGATGTCGTGGTCCTTTTCAAGAATGAAGGACAAACAGCAGACTTGCATCTCACTTTCCTCCCTGCTATTACATAGTTATCCTGAGAATGGGTTTGTAGGAAGAAGAAATGCTTGTTCAGCAGGATTAAAATGAGATTACCTTCTTAGGGGAGTTTGGGGCTATTTTAAATGCTATTGAAGTGTTATTTTAAGTTATTAAAGTGCTTTCTCTGTTTTCTGCATCTGCTTATGAACTCCCGCAAGTACCATAAGTGTTCTCTATCAGTTTGTGGATTCCTTGCATTTTTTGTGTGTATTACCTTGAGTACTTGCTTGGGAGCTGGAGAAATTTAAACACAAGCTATAAGTAAGCTACATTTGAAGATTCCCCGCTCCCCCCACCCCCGTTAAAACTAGGGGATGACAACAAGCCAGAAAGTGAAAATGACTTTTGGGGTTGGACTGGTTTTGAGCTCTGGTGATTGTTTTGAGGGGGAGGAGGAAGAGAGAGAGAGCTTGTGCTATCAGCTTACATACAGATTAGTACACTAACCCAGAGAAGTAAAATGATTAGCCCAAAGTCACACAGATAATAAATAAGTGGTGGAGCTAGGGAGCTAGGCCCTTTGGCTTGAAATACATTGTTCTTTCCACTGTACTGTGCTGGTTGTGGTTATTGCTGCCTCTCTAAAACCAATATTTTCCAAGTGGTAATGATAAAGACACAAAGACAGAGAGAGAGAGAGAGAGAGAGAGAGAGAGAGAGAAAGAGAGAGATTTCACAAAGATAAAAGATAAAAGAGAGAGATAGGAGGGACACAGAAGGAGAGAGTAGAAAAGAAAAAAGGAAAGATAAGAGAGAGGGAGTTAAAGAGGGAAGGGAGGGACTTAAGTGTTCTCAAAACCATTTGGGCCCCAGGGATCTTAAAGAGTTGTCTCTATTACTTCAAAGCAATAGTAGACTTATTTTTTTCTTTTGGATTCGACCAATGGTTTGTTGGTGTAGGATTTCCCAGTAAGCCCCCTCCTGATGACGATGACATTTGTTCCACAACTTAGTCTCATTTGCTTTCAGGCACTGAGAGGTGCCCATAGTTGTTCAGCAAAAACTTGTCAGAGGTGGGACTTGAATCTAGGTCTTCCTGAATTCAAGGTCAACTTCATGTCTACAATGCCACCCTACCTCTCACATTTCAAGTAATGGGTCTAAAGATTATCAGAGTATAAAAATATGGTGTTTTCATAAGTATAAACTATTATGTGTAGAAAACTTTGTATAGTTTTATAAATTGTGTGTTTTTCTTGCTATTGATACATACATTGTTTAGTTGTTTTTCAGTCCTGTCCAACTCTTTGTGACTCCATTGGGGTTTTCTTGGCAAAGATACTGGAGTGGCTTGCCACTTCCTTCTCCATCTCATTTTACAGATGAGGAAACTGAGGCAAACAGAATTAAGTGATTTGCTCAGATTCATACAACTAGTGTGAGGCCATATTTGAATTCAATAAGACTCATCTTCCTAAGAGTGCAGACCTGGCACTCCGTCTACTGTGTCACCTAACTGCCCCTACTGATATCACATAGTAAAGGTCATATAGATGAAAGTCCTCCCAACAGATCCAGATAGAATTTCAGTATATCATACGCTGTTGCCCTTTTAATATTATTTTTATTTTTCAATAGTAAGGGTCATTGAACTTCAATATTTATAATCCTTGATAAGAAGTCCTCTTCTGTATCTCTTTTCACTCTTTGCAAAATTGGAATAACATGGATAATGTGCTATTTCTTTTCTTTTTTATTCTTTGTTATAAAGGGATGTCTGTCTGGGATTATGGGGACTGTATACATTGGGAAATATAAGTGGTACAATAAAATAACAATAAAAGGATTACAATAAAATTATTCTAAAAATACTTTCTACCCTTACCCAGTTCTACATTCTTTTCCCTGATGTGTGTTGAAGCTGTGCTCCTAATTGCTTGTTGTGGTCAGTTGAAGAGTCTACAAAAGAGCCACTCAAGTGTGTGTGTGTGTGTGTGTGTGCATGCATACATAAGGAGTTGATTCCATAAATTCCTGGAATAACATGCTCTTTAATGCCTATTATGTTCTTTTGAGCCCATACAGTCTGCTTGTTCATGTGTCACTATGCATGGGGGTGTCATTCTTCCTCCTGTAAACCTATATTTGTCAGACTTGTATAGGCTTGTCCTCAGTAGAAAGAATAAAAATGATTACTTAACATTTTTAGGTACCCAGATGGTATCAGATTCATGTGTCTGCCTAAGATTTATGTCAGTCAGTTAAGAGCTTACTATGTGTCAGGCATTGTGCTCTGCACTGGGAATGCAAAGGTGAAAAAGTTCTTACTCTTGAAGGGTTTGAAGTCTAATGGGGGAGACAACATGCAAGTATAACTAGGTATTAACAAACCATACACACATACAGGATAAACTGGAAATAATCCACAGAAGGAAGGCATTATAGAAATAAGAGACATTGGGAAAAGCTTCTCTAGAAGGTGGAATTTTAGTTGGGACTTGCAGGAAGCCAGAGCAGTCAGGAGGCAGAGCATCCCATGTATGCTTTTACTCTGATAGCATCAAAGCTGGTTGAGGCCAGGGACTTTTTGTGAGCTTCTCTTTAGAGTACTTGGCTCAGAGCAGTGTCAATAAATGTTAATTGATTCCCCCCTCCCTTGTATTCTTTGTACCTTTCAGTCGTTGTACTGTATGCACTGTAAGAAATATTTTGGGGAAGTCTTATTGTAAAAGAAGTAAAGCCTTAGTCATATTTAATCAAAGATAACTTTCATGTATGTGCAGGTAATTCACAAGGACTTTTTTGAGATGGATTAGTAGTTATTTATGGTCCTTTAAAAAAATTTATTTGCAAACAAACATCTCCCTTCTCACAAACTCCCCATGTTGAAAAAAAGAAGAAATCCCATTACAAGCTTATATAGTTAAGTAAAGAAATTCCCACATTGTCCATATTAAAAAAAAAAAAAAGGCCTCACTCTCTACTCTTGAGTCCATTACCTTTCTAACAGAAGGTGAGCAAGCGTGTTTCATCATGAGTCTTCTGGACTTGTGTTTGGACATGGTGTTAATCAGATTTCCTGAGTCTTTCAAATTGTCTTTGCAATATTGTTATTTTATAAATTATTCTCCTGGTTCTGCTTATCTCGTTTTGTAATATTTATGGTCTTTCATAAATAAGCCTTTTTTGGAAGGGCTTTTTAGCAATTTTTAGTAATCCTGGACATAAGTAAAAAATGAGTAATAATTGGTATCTTAGAGTGTGAGCCATGATAAACAATTGAGTGGATCAACTCAAAGGGCTGGCTATCAGTCCATCTATCTTAGGTAGATATTGCAGACAGAAAGTGAGTAGGACCGCAGAATTTCCTAAGAGGAGAGTGGGCTGGCCTGCATTTAGGGAATTACAAGGTACTTTCAAACCTGCTGGGCTGCTCCTGAAACAGAAATCCATTTTTTTTTTTAAATAATGTTCTTCAGCGTCATGTTTCACTTTCTCACATTATCGCCGTGAAAAATTTGTAATGATTTCTGGAGGCCTCAGCTGCTGGAAAATGTAGAACAATGGCCGTGACACAAATTCTATATAGATTGAATGATTTGTTTTCCATAATGGAATTTTATTTTAATAGTAATTCAAGACCTTTGTATTTCTCATAATGCTATTGCTTTTATTTAGTGATTTTTTTCTATAGTAGCTGTCAGAATCTTCTGTAATCTTCTGATTTGGCATCCTTATTTTTGCTAGGTGGAATGAAGGGGTAAAAACTCAAACGAGTAAGAAGCACATTGAATTTCTGTTTACGTTTGAATCCAATTAAACATTTATCAAGAACATTCTATGTGCAAGGTACTGTTCAATGGTTTGAATTGTTTGTACCCTAAATTAATGGATAGACTTACGAAGATTTGACATGTGAACATTATGTTAAAATGACTGTTCTTTCTCTTAGACCAGAAAGAGTTACCGTGTTATAAGCATGCTCTCCCTTTTGTATTACTTTGTAATACTTTGTATTACTGTGTGTATACTTTGTTTTTACTTAATTTGTTAGCCTGTTTTAGTCTTCCTGCAGTAGTAAGTAATCCTCTTGAGGGGCATTTTTCATTTCACTTTTCGTTTATATATAACCTTGTTGTATAATGTTTAGCGTATCATAGATGCTTAATAAATGAATGGAATCAAACTATCAGAATTCAAGTGTAAGTTATTATTTATATTAAATATAATCTTTCCATTCAGAGTTAGTTGAAATTTCTGAAACAGACCCTCCAGATGTTTCTCCCTTTTGACAATAATTGAAATGAATTAAAAAAAAAAAAGAATTCTTAGTTAATTGTTACTCCAGTAGATTGAAGGATGGGTAAGTTCATTGATTTAGGATTACCTCTGACAATGTAGATTCATAAACCACATAAGTGTTCCGGGCTAGGCCTAATTTAGTCTCTTGTAGTTTGGGATCAGAATGAAATGAGACATTGATTTACATGTAACAAAAGGAAGTTTCCTTAATAGCATGAAAAGAAAATCCTCTTATGATTTTATTCTAGACTTACTAAATACCAAACGAAATCAATCTTTCCATGTACAAAATGATTAGAAAAAGAGAACATTGCCCATGAAATGGCAAATCTCTCTTATTTTTCCTTTTAAGTAGCCTTTTTATCTGTTGTGCTTTGAAAAAATCCCTCAGTGACCTCCTTTTCTTTTGTTTCTTTTTCCTTTTTTTGGTAACTCTATAGGCACTTCATCCCTGCCCCAATTTAAAAAAGAAAGAAAAACCCTTATCAAAAATGGCTAATCAAGCAAAATTAATTTCTGCATTGTTCAAAAAAAATCTTATTTTGTACCATAAATCTGTCACCTCTCTCAGAAGGTAGAGTAGCTAAGGCTTTACAATCAGTTCTGGAATTGTGGTTGGTTATTGCATCCTTCATAATTCTGAAATTTTTCAAAATTTTTTTACATTGTTGCTGCCCTAGTGTAAATTGGTTTAGTTTTGCTCACTTCATTCTAGTTGCCCTGAAACTGTCCCTTTTATCATTTTTTTACAGGACAATTGTATTCTATATTTATACTATATTTATATAGAATTTGTTCAGCCATTTCCCAATTAATGGGCCTTCCCATAATTTCTAGTTTTTTTCTGTAATGAAAGAGCTGCTATTTTTACATATGAATACTTTTCTCTAATTTTTTTTGGGTGGTGTATCACAGGGTAAAAGGTATATACTTTAGTAACTTTTGAAGCATAGTTTTAAATTGCTTTCCAGACTAGCTGGACCAGTTCACAGTTCCACCAACAATGTGTCAATCTGTCTCTTTTTTCCTCTTAAAACAGTTGCCATTTTTGGAGGTTATCCTTGTCTGTCAAGTAGGGGCAGAACCTGTTAACTTTAATTTGGATTTCCCTATCATTAGTGATTTGGAGCATTTTTTTTTAATGTGGCTTGTGATAGTTTGCATTTCTTCTTTTGAGAACTACCTATTCATATATACTTTGATTATTTCTTTATTGGGGAAATGACTCTTGTTCTTATATAGTTGAATCAGTTCCTTTATTTTGCTTGGCTTTGTGCAAATACTTTTCAGTTTTATGTAATTAAAACTGTCCATTGTATATTCTATGATTCTTTCTTTCCCTTGTTTCATCATTAATTCTTTCTCTATCCATAAGTACAGAAGGTAATTTCTTTTTTGTTCCTTCAATTTATTTATGATGTGACCTTTTATGTGTTAAGTCATGTTTCCAGTTGGAGTTTATTTTGGTATGTCATGTGAAGTATTGATCTAAGCTACTAGCTTACTAGTTTTCCCAGTAGCTTTTGTCAGATAGTGAGTTCTTGCTACAGTTGTGGTAGCCCCTTGTCTCAGGGCCTTTGGGTTTTATCAAACACTATTTTACTGTGTTTGTTTGCTTCCATATGTTTTGTACCTAATATTTTCCACTCATGAACCTTTCTCTTTAAGTGGTACCAAATAATTTTTACGATTATTGCTTTGTAGCATAATTTTGAGATCTGGGATTGCAGGGTCTCCTTTTTCACTTTTTCCCATTATTTTCCCTGTTTCCATATTTATATCTTTTGTTTAAGGTCTCTTTAGTTTGTGTTGTCAGCACTACTTCTTGATGAGGAATTGTGAATTTTACAAGTTTTTGTTGAATTTTGCAAGTTTAGCTGAATATTTTAATTAGTGACAGGCTTTGGCTAGACAAAAGGTATTAAGCCAACAAATTTCTTACAATAAAACTAAACAGTTCCTTAGTTTACTAATTATTAATATGTTTTACTTGTAATGACTTTGTTTTTAGTATTAGGACAAGTTCCTTTCAGTAGTATTTTAAGATTATGTAACCCTCAAAAGTCCTATCATCAAATTGCCCTTTGAACATCTCAAACCAAATGTCCCATAGGCATTTCTAACTTTGTATAAAACACAACTCATTATCCTGTGCCTCAAAGCCTCCCCTCTTCTGAACTGAACTTCCCTAATACTATGTTCATGACCTTGGTATCATCCTCTCATTCTCACTTGCTTTCACTTCATATATCCAATTAGTCGCCAAATCTTGCCTTTATAAGATCTCTCACAGAGATCTCTTTCTGTCTGTTCAAACACTAACACCTTGGTCTAAGCCCTTACTATCTCATGTCCAGATACTTGCAATAGCCTTCTAGTTGGCCCCCCCCCCACCGCAAGGCTTTCTCTCTATAGTCAGCTGCCACTCAGCTGTCAAAAGTAATTTTTCTAAAATGCAGCTCTAACCTTGTTTAATAATAGTTACTCCCTGTTACCAGCATGATCAAATGTAAAACCCTCTCTTTGGCTTTTAAAACTGAGAGACTAATTATTTTGTTATAGGGGAATTTTGTCATTTTGTATTCAATAGTCCAATAGACATATAAATGTCAAAGTAGGTATGCCAAAGTGTAGTTCATTTAATGGTGTCCCCATGGTAGTAACCTAGCACTTTTTCACTTCAGAGAAAAGATTAAGATCTGACTTTAGAGGTCATTTAGTTTAATCCTACTATAGAATTATATATTATATACACAATATAATTATATATAATAATGTATTATATGCATATTATATAATTATATTATAGAATAGAGAATACTAATCCAGGGAAGTTAAATGACTTAACGTCATCACACAACACAGCTGGAATTTCAACCTAGGTTTTACCGACTCCAAAGCCTTTGCTGCTTTACCATTGTACTCTAAGGTTTAGGATTTTCCCTGAATGGTGACCTATCTAGTATGACCTTTTGTAGTCATTTGATCTAATCCCTGTCTCATCCACCCCCAAAATTTGGTGATAATGGATGAGAATAACGACTCAGCTTTTTTGGTGGCAGGAATTCAGCAGTTCTAGAAGACAGTCTGTTACATACCAGAGGAAAGAACATGTACCCACTCTTGAAAAACTGCATATCCTTCAAATATCCAAGATCATAATGAGGTCTATTCATCAGAAATGTGGGGAGAAAATGCTAAGCCTCCTTTTCATTGTTATAGTAAGACCCTTCTCTTTTAATTTGGATCATGTTTCATACTCAATAGTCACTTGTTAGCCATTTTACTGTTTTTAAAGTACGCTGCTTTAGGCATTTTACTACATTTTCTCATATTAGTGGATTTTAAAATAAAGGCTTTTTTATTTTATTTTAGCCACTGACCTCCTTCTGGCCTGGAATCCCATTTGTTTGGGGCTTGTGGAAGGTGTTATTGGGAAAGTTCAACTCCATTCAGGTAAGTTTCAGTTTCTAAAGTTCATACCAAAAAACCCTCGACCTATAAATAGTACCTTAATTTATTAATTATTAAATACTTACTTTAGATCTGCTGTATTTTTCTCATCGAAGATGAGGGTATTATAGATCTTAACCAGATCTTTAATTATGACTTTGATTCATTTTTTTTTCTTGAGCTAATAGTGTATATACATGAAAATGAAAGGCAGTGAAAAGGGGCCTTTGGTGTTATGGTCTATCTTAAGTCATTTGTTTATTAAAATTTAATCTTGATCTTGGATGATTCTGAGTTTTGATTTCAGTGTATATGCTTAACTTAAAAAAGTTGTCTCATAATTATGATTCAAGCCTGATTATTGTTATAAGTAAAACCTGTGAGATACATTCTTATGATCATTCCAGAAACAATTTAATACGTACGCGTAAACACTACGTCCATGGTATCTTTCACATGGCCACAACCCTAATTCAGGCCCTTATTACTTCTCTCCTAAATTATTTTTGTAGCCTCCTAAATGAGGTCACCCATTTTAATGTATCCTTCACTAAACTGCCCAAACAATTTTCCAAATGCTTTGGATTGGCCTGACCATGTATGTCATTTCATTTCCCTGTTCAAAAACTTGAGCAGTTTCTTGTTGCCTGTAGGATAAACTGCATAAACTTCATCCTTAGCCTGGCTTGTAAGCCATTGCGCAAGTTGATTTCATCTTACTTTTCCAGCATGATTTTTTAGAAGTGCTTTCTGTAGTTCAGACTTGATTATTTTTTCATTTTTTGGGTGTAGACTGTTGATATAAAGATCTTCTTTTGTATAAATTCCCTTTTTTCCTACAGATAAGCAACTTATACTTCATTTATAATTTACAAGTTGCCTAGGATTGTTGAGAGGTTAAGTGACTTATCACATTGCCACATAGCTAGTATATTTCAGAGTTCTTACTCTTTATTTTTAACACAAAATAGTCATATGTATGACATAGCTAGCAGTGAATTGCTTAGTTTTCCATGAGACGTGGTTACATAATTATATTCTAAGTGGCTACTAGGACCCTCTTTTTAAAAAAGATTTAAATATTATAAAATTCTGAACTTGAACAATTTGAGATTCATCCCTATTGTTCAGTTTTCATTTGTGTCCAACTATTTGTGAGCCCATCTGGGGTTTTCTTGGTAAAAATATTGGAATGGTTTGCCATTTCCTTCTCCAACTCATTTTACAAATGAGGAAACTGAGGCAAACAGGGTTAAGTGACTTGCCCAGGGTCACACAGCTAGTGTCTAAAGCCAGGTTTGAACTCAGGAAGATGAGTCTTCCTGACTCCAGGCCTAGTACTCTATCCATTGCCCCATTTAGCTAGCTATTATGTAAATGAAATCCAGGCAGTATTTATTAATTGCCTTTATGTACAGGGCACTGTAGCATGTAGAATACTGCAGGAAACAGTTTCCTGTCTCTGTGGAGTGTACAGTCCTGTAGAACAAAAGTGTGAGGTTTTATTTCACTGATAACCTAATAGAATAGAGGGGATTATGATTTAAGGCTTTTCCTGCTGTTTTTATATCAAACATATTATGATTCAGATGATAGAATGTTTCTCTTTACTGATAGGACCAGGATGATAACCCTTTCTGTGAAACATGTCTTGGTATTTAGAATTAGAAGGGAATTTAGAAAACATCTACTCTCACCTCCTCATTTTTTTGAGTCCCTTAGAGGTCAAGAGATTTGTCCAAATTTGCACATTAAAGAGCCTGGATATTTTCCTATACCTTGTGACTTCAAATCCATAGTACTTTGCTATATGCCATAAACTATGACTTGTTTGGTATTTTAGATAAATGGAAACCCAATTTTAATTTTTTTAATTAAAAATTATTTTTGAAATAAGTTTACTAGTTGGATTATAACCTAAATTTATCATAAAAGTGTATTTTCACCTATTTATAACTGTATAACTAAAGGGGGCAGATATTTTTGTAATCTAAATGTTTTTAATATAAGTGAAAATAGAAATAAAATTTTAGGTTTAATAGTTATTTAAGTAATACTGTGCTGTTTTATCTAGTTGGCTTAGATTGTATTTTAATTGACTTAAAATGCTGATAGAGTAGTTTGACATGAGTTCTGGGCTAGAATATAATTTTAATGTTTTTCCTTTATCTTTATAAAAGTTGTGACTGAACTCAAAGAAAAATAAATAATTAATATGAAATTTGACCAGTATAGATAGGCATTTGAGATATTCAGAGAGCTAGCTTCTTAATCTTTTACTTTAAAAATATCAACTACAATAATTAATTGACTATATGCCAGGCACCATTCCATATGCTGGAGTTATACTAAGACAGATGTAAAGACAGTCCTTTCCGTCAAGAAAATGACATTATAATAGAAAAGATAATCATATATGCATGAATGTATACAAAAGAATGAGTTAGTTTTGGGAAGGAATACACTGCAGATGGGGAAATCAGGAAAGACTTCACATAGAAGGTAATACTTGAGCCCAGTCTTGAGGAAAACCAGGGATTCCAAGAGGCAGAGGTAAGGAGGGGGTGACAACTTGAGTCAAGGCATGGAGTTGATGACTGGAGGGAGGGTCTTATGTGTGGGTAAGGGCGAGCTGGCCACTATGGGCAGAGTGCAGAGTGTGTTGGAGGGAGTCATGTGAGAAGACATGTAAGGTTAAAAAGGGTCTAGATGGGGGAGAGATGTAAATGCTAAATAAAGTGGTTTATTTTTGATCCTAGAGTTAATAGGGAGTCACTGGAGTTTATTGATTTGGGGGATTAGGAATGAAGGTAAAGAGATCTCTTAGGAAATCTGTTTATTATGAAAACCACTTTGGTGATGGATTGGAGAGGTGCAGTACCTGAAAGTAGGGGGAGCAGGTTGGAAAAGTGTTGCTATAGTCCTGGTAAGGAGGGAGTAGGACCTGAACTAGGCTTGTGACTGTGGCTGTGGCTGTGCATTAGGAGGGCATTAGGCAGATGTGAGAGATGTTGTAGAGATAGAACCCACCTGGGTCTCTGTATAGCTGTCCCGTCTCCTCCACTCACAAAGTTACCACTCTACTGGAACTCTCCTCTCTTCCTGCCTCTATTCTGTGCAGATCGTACTGCACTGTGATTCAGTTCAACAGGCATTTTTAAATGTGCTTTCAGTATTTTATTCTTCTTTTAATTATTCTTTAGTTTTCAACATTCACTTGAGTTCCAGATTTTTTTCTCCCTCCCTTCCCAAGAGGGCAAGTAATCTGATGTAGGCTATACATGTACACTCTTTAAAAATATTTCCACATTAGTCATTCAACAAGCATTTATAAAGCACCCATGATATGCCAGGTGCCATGCTAGGCACTGGAGATAGACAACACCAAAATAGTCCTTGCCTTCTAGGAGCTTGGTGGTTAGATAGACTTCAAAAAAGAAGCTAGAAAGCCTTTGTTCCCTCTTCTCTTTCCTCTCATTCCCTTCAGCACTGGTTGGTAGAAACAGGAAATAAGAAAAACCTAGTCTACCTTTTGCCAGCTTCCGTTCTTTGTTTCCTTCCCATCGCACTCAGGAGGGAAGGGCAGGGAAAAACTGTCCCGCTTTCTTCTTGCCCTCAGATTTCAGCCTTGGGAGTGGAAGGCCCTACCTCCTCTCAATTTTCTTCTGCTCTAACAGTCTGATTTCCTTCCCAACAACTCCTGCCTAGACAGTTTCGTTGTGAGTTTAACAGAGGCTCATGTATTCTAGTTTAGGAAGAATTGCTAGAGATCATTTATCTAGTTTTTAAAGACAGGATTTTCCAAGCTTTCTAGAAGGAAAGAAATGCTATTCAGAAATAGAAGAGTAAGGATGATTTTGGAGAATAGTGGCTAAGAGGAAAATCTCCGCAGTGCTAAAGAGTTTTCTCTTGTAAGGCAGAGCAAAACCTCCTATACATTTGGTAGATTTGAAACAATTTGTTGTAAATACCCCTAGTTGCAAAGGTCATTCATTATCTGACACAGTAGCAATCTGAGTACTTAAGTCGTAAAAGATCGTTGAATTAGATGTCTTCAAGGTTAAGGTGAATAATATAAAGTAGAATCAGTTGATAGATAACTTTTGCACAAAGGACCTCAGACTAACAGTGAGGTAGGGACAATAAGGGAAGGACTTAATCTAACAGACAGTATTCTATATTACTATTAGTGGTTCCAGGGCCCCCAGTGTTTTGACGGGGGGCCAGTTCTCTCTTATGTCAGGCTTGCTTGTGCTTTAGACTCTGCCCTTCTCCCTTTTCTGAAGTCCTTTATGCCTTCTATCGTCCAATTAGACGTGTCTAAGAGGAAAACCACATCTGTAGCTGCCTTGGTGTGGAGGTTACTGAGAACCCAGATTTTAGAAATGTTTTTGACTAGCTGTAATTTTTTTGTATGTAATAAGTCCTTCGACTTTGCTAGTAGATTTGATAAATTTAACAAGGAAAGGGGAAGGGGAGAAAAATGATAAATGTGCCAGGAAATAGAGAAGGAAGCATATAGCTGTGTGGAAATCAGAATTTTCCCATTCCTTCCCAACTGGCTGTTGCATCAAGGTGAAGCCACAGAATAAAAATAGAATCATTCTAGATGTATATATTAAATCTGGAAATATCTTTTAGAAATCATGGAGTCTAACCTTCTCATTTAATAGATTCAGTGTAGGCTCAGATAAGTGGAGCTCTTGGCTCAAGGTCACACTGTTAATTAATGATGGGACTAGAATCCAGGTTTTGTGAAACATTAAGACACACATGTGGCACCACACACCATTACCATTACCTCCTAGTTTTTTTGTTTGGTTCTTTTTAGCTGGTATAAATCATTAAAATTATAAGCCAGATTTTATAAATCCAAAAAAAATATTGCTTTCTAAAATGCTATTTAAAACAAATTGTTTAAATTTTATAGAATAATTACCATAAAAGAGCAGTTAAATAAAGTTTTTAAAAGAACTATATTGAAAATGTGATCTGAATGTTGAATTTTTTTAAACTTGAATTATTTTGATAGACCCATGGCCATCTATTTCATTATGGTTCTCCATTAAAAAATTACCTTTGATAGAAATGCCTTAGGTGAAAAGTGGCTGCATTTTGGGTGTGTAAAGTTGAAGGATAGAGAGAGGTTACTATCTCTGCTTAGGAGGAGAAGGAATAAGGGAAGGAAATAGGCATTTATTTGGTGCCTACTATGTGCCAGGTATTGTGCTAAGTGCTTTTGAACAAATATTAACTCATTTGAGTCTCACGATGACTCTTTGAGAAGGATGCTATTATTAACCTCATTTTACTGTTGAGGAAAGAAAAGCAGACAGAAGATAAGTAATGAAGTTGGATTGAACTTAGGTCTTCTTGACTCCACTGTGCTGCCATGCTGCCTCTGTGAGAAGAAACTGAACATAGAAGGGACATGCGAGGGACATTGGCTACTGAGGTTATAGCTTCCATAATATAGTCCTGAAATAATAGGAATAGCAAAGTATCAACCATTTCAAGAAGTCTTAGTCAATCACAATGGTCCGTGATAGCAAGGACCTTCTCTTATATACATTTAAAAAAGTCTCCCATAGGACTCCCTACACTGTAGGTGCTCCATAAATGGTTGTGGAATATCGAATGGAAAAAATTAGGCAATTGTCTCCTTATTTTCTGAAAAATCTAAATTATTATTAATTTATAGTGCTGAATAATCATGAGCAAAAGTCATTTAATCAGATTTAATGCTTTTAAAATAGCTGTTACTATCTATTTTTATTAGCTTTTGATGTGAATTATGTTTTCATTATTAAATCAGCAAAATGGCCTTGCACAGAGATTTAGATGACTAAATAAAGCCCTACATTTGAATTCATGTTTATTTTTCTAGTCATAGGAGACATTTTTCTACTTGATTCTAATTTAGTAAGAAATGTTTTCAATATCTTGTGCAATTAACACTGTGCTCTTGTACAATGCTATCCAAAAATATTTAAAATCCCAACACATCATTTAGGAACAATATAAAACAACAGATTGAAGCAGTGATAATCCTTTGGATTTCAGGCTTTGCTACAGATCTTGCTCAGTGATCCTATAAGTCCGAAAACGCTACTGCACTTTGTAAGATGGATCTAGTCATTTGCTTAGTCGATGTATTATAAGCACATCAGTGTGTATATTCCCACCAGTAATGCATTTTGCAATCCATCTGTAGCTGCCCAGCCTGTGAAACTCTAGCATTTCCTCCTATCGGTTTGCTGTAAGTGGACCAGATAACATATTTGAGGCTTTCCTCTCTTTCTCTTGGCATTGTAAGGATAGAGTATGTTGGCCATCCAATGCTTCGCCCTGGCGTTAACCGCATGACCATCCTATCTTTTTTGTTTTTGTATTTTTTTTTATAATATCTTCTTGTTCTTTTTCAAATGAGACCAAATGATTGAGATAATCTTTAGAAAGTGATTAGCATAATGCCTGGTACACAGGAAGTGCTTAACAGATGTTTAATGGCTGACAGTTAGGTGTTGCAACTTGGTCACATCCACCTTGTGCCTCTCCATTGCCTTCTGAATGGTGCTCAACTTTGGTTCTTCAGAGATTTTAGTATTACCTGATTTATAGCTATACCACAGTGATAAGACATGTATGTTTGCAATCCATATTATAAAGCATTTAGAATGTAAAGGTGTTTTGCAGCTCACTTATCAATTATTTGCCAGGTATATTTAAATTTTTTTTCATGTATTAGGACATTTAAAACTGAAAATAGCTTTCTGCAGGAGCTTTGTGGGAAAGGCATTATTTGAGCAATTACTTTAATGCTTGTATATGTTTCAGTTTGGGGTTATTTATTATTGGTATTTCCATATGTTCATGGCTCCTTGATACTTAAAAACCTATGATTTATAGAACTTGTCACATAGGTAAAAAAAAATCACAAAAAATTGTATTCAAAAAGTAAAGTTGCCTATCCCTTCAAAGTATAATTCTCTTCAGGCAATAACTAATTTATATGTTTCGTTTGCTCAGCATTTATTAAGTCGTACTTGAGGAGAAATGGAGAGAAATAACTCAATTCCCACCCTCAAGGAACTGACAGTCTAATGGCAGTGATAAAATGGGCTCATAAATCCAAGTGTGTGTCACAGTCTCTGTCATGTGTAACTCAGTGCTTTCTCATAGACACAGTTCCCAGACTTGCCAGAAAAGCTCATTCAACCATTGAAGTGGCTAAAGTACTCTCCTGAGTTCTGAGTATGGAGGGTGGAGGCCAGCCTTTGTCGGGGAGAAGAGGAAGGAGAGCTGTTCTCTTTTGGGCCCAGAGCTAGTTCTAGGGAAGGACAGCTGAATGGGTCCTTTGTTAAATGGAATAACCTTTAGTCACTTTCTTCTTTCATACCTTTTCTCAATAAAGTGTTTTTCCCCCCATCCTAATTATTGTATATATCCTAATAATTAAGAAAACAGCTTTGTTTTATTTAGGGATGTGATAAATATACTGTCAGGATCAACAACCTCATCTATCTAGAACACAGACCTTGAAGGATTCTTAAAAAAAAGTTCTTAATCAGTAAACTTTAATTAAAGTGCCTGCTATGCTGGGGATATAAAATGAGACAAAAGATAGTCTTTGCCCTCAAGAAATTTGCAGTCTAATGGGGGAGATAACACGCAAACAAATATGTACAAAACAAGGTATATACAGGGGAAATAGGAAATAAGAGAGTAGGCATTGAATTAAGAGGGGTTTGGGAAGTCTTCCATAGAAGCGGGGATTTTAGTTGAGACTTAAAGGAAGCCTCAAGGTACAAAAATAGATATTATTCCATAGTTCACAGTCTGTTAAAGTTAGAACAGAAAGGGAACTCCTCGGATCTGGCCATAAGATATGAAAAAGGAAGGAATGGACAGCAGAGATAACATTTGGGTCTCTTAGTATAGGGGCCCACAAACAGTTGTATATCCCTTATAGCCCCTTGGGGTTTAAATCTTACAAAACTAAAATAATTTATGACCATAATAACCATAATAATGGCTCCTAGTCATCAAGGTAAGTCAAATAAAGTTTTAGCATTTAAAAGAATAAGATGAATTTTATCTGGAAAATTCACATACTATATTTGAAAAATCTTGTTCTTCCTCAGTGACATGGAATGAAGAAACTATTAAGTTTTCTAATTAGCCTGACCTTTCTTCTTCATTGTTTTCATCAAACTTTTATTGATTATTTCTTTTAAAGTTAATTTGTCTTTGTAGATTTGTTTGTTGTACCAGTTTTGTACTTTTACCTTGTTTAAGGCCTCTTAAAACTCACAAATCTGGTCTCCTTTAAACATTCTGTTTTGTACCTTAGCTAAATCCCTTTTAAGTCTTGTAAAGTGATCCTTAAGAGGGAGATGTTCTTCCATGAATCATCTTCAACTTTCCATATACCTCATTTTTAGGGGATTCCAAGAGGACAATAAAAGAACCAATCAACCAATTTTAAAAATTGAGTGCCTCCTCTGTGCAAGGTTTTTGAGAAACTAAGGTTTTTATTAACACAATTTCAGAAATTCTGGGAGTGTCCTTTAATTATAAAGAAATCATATTTATTACATACTAGACTTTTATATTTGATTTTAGAGTATGAATGTGACTTTAGGTCCTTAGTGGAAATTTAAATTGGAATACCTTTGGAAGCAAACATAGTTAGTAAAATTTATCATTCTAGTCTTTGGATTTGCCTGAGAACATATGGTACAATATTTGTACAATGAAACACATTTAAAGCAATTTCTAACTTTGTGGAAAAAAATTAAGAGAGTAAGTTATTTGGTAGTTTTTAGATTGGCACAGCAACTTGAATGGAGCAGAGTGAGGTTAGATGGAGTATAAGGTAATAGTTCTCAATTTGATAAGCCAAAGAACACTGCAACAGTTTTCCTACTTTTTCTTGTTTTTCTTTTCCTTTTCTCCCCCCTCCAAAACATCCCTCACATTATACTTTCATACGGTGAAACTCTGACTTTGATAGTGGATCTTTCTGGTGGAAATTGTGGCGATCAAAGCTTCTAATTTCTAAATTACAATTCTATTGCAATTTTATATGAGACTCTGCAAGGTATACAATAGTCATACATATAACTCGTTAATAATGATTGCAAGCAGAGCTCCAGAATCACACAATTGTAAATGCTTGTATGACTATCAGAATCTTAAGGCAGCTATATCACTTTCTGATTCTTATTCCAGTAAGATCTCCAGTGAAATTCAATGAAGGTACAGTGATGAAATTGTTTTGGAATTAGAGATGTGTGGTTCAGAAGCAGGTTAATGAAAGTAAAATGTGACTCATGAAATATTTTTCCTATATTTAGCCCTTGTAAGATAGTCTATTATTGTATCTTGCTTGTTTATGAGTCATTGCTTGGGATATGTAAAGAAGATGAGCATCCAAAGAGAGCACTGGAAAACATTAAGGGACCTAAGAGTAGGAACTGTGAGAAAAGATTAAATGAATTAGGATTGTTTTTGCCAGAAAAAAAGGGTGACTTTTTTTTGCGTGTTTCAAGTCTACTGTCAGTCAGCAAACAATTATCAAATGACTGTTCTGTGCCAGGTTTGATTATATGGTGAATAAGAACGAGGTGTATCTTCATCTCTAGAACCTTGGTTCTCCAGTGTTCTTCCCTATTTTGATTTTGCTTGCCTCCATTGCCATATTTGACCCCCATGATCTACTAATTTAATGTTTCATTAGTCACTACCTTAGAATTTATCAACTTTGTTCCCAAATTGATGATCCTCATCCCTTGGCAATAGCTATTGTGTAATTTCTCTGCTCCTGTTCTTGGGCTGCTGAATGTCACTTGAAATAAAATCATGCTAATTGCCACCCATGAAAAGTTTGGGGTCATGATCTCATCTAGGACCTTACTGCTGCTTTTATTCTACTCTTATGGACTCCTTAGTTGTTGCCACCTTTTGCCTTTTTTCTTATATCCCAACCCTCACACTGGCTTCATACATAACTGAGAAGATTAAGGCTGTCAAAGAGGACTTCCTTCTGTTCCTTTCTTATAGTGCATAAAATTTCTTAGAAACATCACTAATTAGCTAGGTGGCACAGGGAATAGAGTGATGGACCTAGAACCAGGATAACCTGAGTTCAAATCCCATGCCAGATACTTCCTGACCCTGGGTGGGTTAACCTCTGTTTGCCTCAGTTTCCTGAACTGTAAAATGGGGATAATAATATACCATAACTGCCAGGGTGGTTGTAAGGATAAAACAAGATGAAGTTTTTAAAGTTCTTTGCAAACCTTAAAACACTATATAAATGCTACTTCTTTCTGTATTTCTCTATTTCTGTTATCTTTCTCTTACTAACTTACTAGCTGTTATTATTTTTGCCCATTAGATTGTGAGAGACTTGAGAGCAAGGACTGTCTTTTGTCTTTTGTTTTTTTGAAAAAACAATTTTCAACTTTGGTTTCAAAATTTTTTTTTAATTTAAAATTCCCTTCTTTCCCTCTTTCTCTCATTGAGAAGGCAAGCAATTTGATGTAGGCTATACATGTGTAGTCATACAAAACATAATTCCACATTAGTCATGTTGTGAAAGAAAACACAAACAAAAAAAAAACCCAAGAAAAATAAAGTATTGCTTCGATCTGTATTTAAGCTCCATCAGTTCTCTGGAGATCAGTAGCACTTTTCATCATAAGTCCTTCAGAATTATCTTGGATCACTGTATTGCTGAGAATAGCTAAGTCCTTCACAGTTAATCATCTTACAGTATTGTTACTGTATACAATGTTCTCCTGGTTCTCCTCATTTTACTTTGCATCACTTCCAGCAAGAGTTTCCAGGTTTTTCTGAGAGCATCCTGCTCATCATTTCTTATAGCACGATAGTATTACATCACAGTCATATATAACAACTTGTTCAGCCATTCCCCAGTTGATGGACATCCCCTCAATTTCCAGTTCTTTGGTACCACTCGTCTTTTGCTTTTCTTTATGTCATCCTCAGTTCTTGGTGTAGTCTCTGGCACTAAATAAATGCTTATTGACTGACTGATTTTAGGTGACAAAGAAAGAGGTATGTACTATTCTTTGATAAAAACATATCCTTTTACCTATGCTCTTGACCCCATTTTTTCCATCTCCATTAGTATTTTTCTCTTATTTTTTATCTCTTCTTCTAGATCCTTCCAGTCTCAAGACATGTTGAGGGAACCTAAACATCTCTCTTTTCTACTTCCTTAGAAGATCTTTCCTTGATCCTTCTAACATACCTTCTTGAGCCTTCTAACACACGATCACATCTTTCTCCTCATCTTCTCTGACACAATTCCGGAAAAAAAAGGTTGTCTAAACTCTGTGCCTCTAAATTTCTACTGTCTACTGTCTTTTTAATCCCTTGGAATATGGCTTCCATCTTCACTGAGTCTGCTGAAACAGTTTGCTTTTCTTTTTTTCCCCTCTACCAATTAGGCAACACTTAACACAGTGCCTAACACAGAGTAGGTGCAACATAAATGCTTATTCCTTTTCCATTCCTCTCTCCCCATCACTCCCCTTCTGGACTAAAGCAAGATGCTCCTGACGTATAACTCTGCATTCACTCTCTTCTTACTCTAAGCCATCCTCTATATGGATGCCAAACCAATCTTGCATTTACACATAGATCTAATCATATCACTTAGGCTCAACCCTTCAGTGGCATCCTGTTTTCTGCTAAGGAAAACTTCATTTTGTCTTATGTTTAAGGTCCTTCATGTCATGGTAACACCTTACCTTGCTAGACTTATTTCATCTTATTCCCTCTTACATATTGCATTACTTCGAAACTGGATTATTCTTTCAACTAAATGTCTCCTGTGTTTTCTCCCTCCAGTACTTTTATTCTCATTGTTTTTTTATGTTATCCTAATCATGGGGATCTCTTGCATTTATTACCTTCCCATTTTATATACACTGTTAACCTAATTCAGATTGTTATTTGCCTCTTGTGTAGACTATTTTAATAATCTCCTAACTTTCTCCTTGCCTTCAGTCTCTTCATTTTTTCAATGCATTTTTCTCAGTTGCCAAGATAATCTGAATATAGATGTCTCCATGCCTTCCTCTTCTCAAAAACCTCAAATGTTCCCCATTTCTTATAGAATATTAAAACATCTCAGCTTATTGTAAATAAAGGCTTCCACAATCCAGGTGCAGACTGTCTTTCCAGACTAAATTTACTTTATTCTTATTTATGTTCTAGTCAGATGGAATTACTAGTTGTTTCCTGATATTGTTTTGCCCTCTCTTGCTTTTATGAGATCAGACAAGGCCCCCTCTGCATTTGGAACATATTCTTTCCAATTGCCTAGTGGACATTTCAAACTGAATGTTATAGGTATAGGTATCTCAAACTCAATTTGTCTAAAAGACAGAACTCATTAACTTTCCCTTGCTCAATCCTTCCCCTCTTTTGAATTTCTTTATTTTTGTTGAGGGCACTGCCAGCCCTTAGGTTTATGACCCCGGAGTTATCCTTTATGACTCTCCTTCACTCGTTTAAATCCAGTGAGCTGCCAAAGCTCATCGTCTACCTCTTCATCTCTTGTATCCATTTCTCTCTACGCACATAGCCAGTACACTAGTTCAAGTCAAACTTTCACTTCAATGGCATTTCAAAGCAATGGCCTCTTAGTTGGTCTTCTTACCTCAGGTCTCTAGCTCTTCCAATCCGTCCTCTACAGCTATTAAAATAACATTTCTAAGGCACAGTGTTGACCAGTAAGTTTCAATGGGACTTATTTGTCAGTATAATAAAATACAGATTCCTCTGTTTGGCATATAAAGTTCATCACAGTCTGATTCTAGCCTGCCTGTCTATGTTTATTATATATTCTCTCATCTAGCCGAGTGGGCTTGCTTGAAGTCCTTCACACACAACATTCTGTCTCCAATCTATATGCCTTTATAAAAGCTGTCCTTTCCTGGAGTGCATTCCTTTCTCTTTAACTCTTAGACCCCTTTTCTCCCTTCAGACCTCAACTAAAAAACCATGTTGTCAGAGAAGCCTTTTCTAGTCTTCCTAGCTACTACTGTTCTCCTAAAATTTTATCTGCCCCATGTATTTGTGTGTGTGCGTGTGTGTGTGTGTGTGTGTTTCCTCTTATAGAATATAAGCCCCTTGAGAGCAGGAACTGGTTCATGTTTGTCTTAACGTCCTCAGTGGCATATGGCACTTACTGGATGCTTAATAACCGTTTGTTTACTGATAGATTCATTGAAAATAATCTTTTCTCTCAAGGAGCTAGAGGCCCACTAAACCTTCCCTGATTCTCTCCTTTCCCATAAATGGAAAGTGTTTGAGTCTTGTCTTCTTCCTCAAATTTCTGAGCATTCTGTCTCGACCTATCCTTTATCTTTGTCACGTTTTATCTCTTACCCTACTCTGTTGTTGTTAAACCTTCATTTTTGTTGTTCTGTCATTCTAGTTGTGTCCAACTCTTGGCAGAGATATTGGAGTGGTCTTCCATTTCCTTCTCCAGCTCATTTTACAGATGAGGGAAATGAGGCAAACAGGGTTAAGTGACTTGCTCAGGGTCACATAGCTAGTAAACGTCTGAGGCCAGATTTGAACTTAGGAAGATGAGTCTTCCTAACTTCAGGCCTGGTACTTTATCCACTGCACCACTTAGCTGCCCCTTATTATACTTATGTACAAATAGTTTATTCCCTGTTTTAGACTTCAATGTCCTTGAGGGTAAAGACTATTACTTCTTTTTATTCCCATTGCCTAGTATTATAGGTTCTTAGTAATAATAAGTGAAATAAATTCTTCATATAGACAGCCATTTACCAAGTGTTTATGTATAGCACAGTGCTAGGCACTGATGAAGACACAAAGATAATGAAAACAGTTCTTTTCCTTCAAGGAATTTACAGTCCAGTAGAGGAGGTAATATGCACATAATATAGCTAATTAAGAGAACATAAATGCTTCAGAACTATGAAGAATTCTGAAGAGGTAAATCTCATTTATAACTGAGTGATAAAGAAAAGCATTATGGAGGAGTTGGCAGTTGATCTAGATCTTGAAGGGTAGGTCGCAGAGTTTGAGTGAAGGGGTTTTCCATACCCAGGAAACAGTGCAAATAAAGACACAGAGTGAGGAAAGCATGAGTTGTTTCTGGAGCTGTGAACAGTCCAATTTTATTGGAGCCAAGATCATGTGAAGGAGAGTATTAGAAGCTAAAGCCATATGGAAGGATTTGAATTTCAGGCTCAAAAAATATCTCTTTTATTTGGTAGGCAATAGAGAACCACTGGAGAGTTTTGAACAGAGGAGTGTTATTTGTACATAAATAAATTTAATCTGGCAACTGTATGAAAAAGGAAGACTGGAGATGCTTTTGAGTGGGGAGTGAGCTAGAATACATCTGGTTCAAGCAAAAAGTTGACAGGAGCTTAGTTCAGAGAAGGGGCAGTATGACTGATAGTGAAGAGATGGATGTAAGTAACCAGTAGAATTGAGGAGTTGCCAGTTGATTGGATGTAGCAGGTTAGAGAGAAGAGTGGAAGACAACATTCAGATTCAGAGGAGATCTGGGCCATCCAGTCCATTCTATCTGTAAAAGAAGCCTTTCTTTGACATACTTGACACATGGTGAGCTAGCCTTTACTAGAAAATCTCCAGTGAAGAGCAACTCACTGATCTCCTAAAGCTATTTCTCCTTTTGAGTAGCTCTTATTGTTAGAAAGTTTATCATCTGAAGTCAAGCCGAATGAGATTAATCCCAGTTCTACCAGACAACCTTTCAGATACTTGAAGAGGACTATCATGGCTCTGTTGGGTCTTTTCTTCTCTTAGGCTTCCGCACTCCTTCAATCACCCTACTAGAGCTTCACCTTGATGCCCCTCACTATTCTGATCCCCCTCCTGGATGTTTTCCAGCTTTTCAATGCCTTTTCAAAGATTTGATTCCCAGAATTCAGTATGATCATGCAGATCTGAGCTGACCAGGCCATACTACAATAGGGCTGTCCCTTTGGATCTAACACTTGTCAGTGCAGTTTAAAATCGCATTATCTTTTGGCTACCACATCATATGGTTAAATCGTTGAGCTTGTAGTCCATTAAGACTTACAGATCTGTGCAAGGCAAAGCCGCATCATGGCTCAAGTACTGGACTTGGATTCCTGGAAACCTGGATTCACATCCTACCTTCCCTACTTATTAGTTATGTAATCTAGAGCCAGTCATATAATCTCTGAAACTCAGTTTCCTTAACTGTAAAATGGGAGAGACAATATCTACCTCACAGGTTTGTCATGAGAGTAGGAAACATTTTCTTTCAAAGTTGAAAATAGTCAATAGTCAGCAGTCATTTATTGAGCACCTACTACATGCCAGGCATTTTCCTCAGTACTGGGGATACAAAGAAAGGTTTAAGATAGGTTGTGCCCTCAAGGAGCTCACAATCTAATGGGAGAAAACAGCACATAAAAAAGTTGCAAAGCCAAAGTTATGGAAGTAATACTCAATTTAGGGATCATTAACAGCTGGAGTGGGAAATTATCTGAGTAGGGAGTACCTTCCTTAAATGGTAGAAAGCTAGGGAGAAGCTCTCCAGCGTCCAGCCTCTATTCTCTCCAGTCAGAGGCAGGGATGCTGTGGAGATGTGAGTTTCAAGAGTTGATTTTTATTTGTAGAATGATGAGTTTCTGGAGATTAAGAAGTCCAGGAGGTCAGCCAGATGGGAAATGATGAATATCTTTCTCTCTCATATCACTTAATTAGTGAGTCATATCTTGTGTGGTATACAATTAAAATTCTTCCTTTGCTATTGTTCTAGCTGGCCTTGCAGGTCATGCTTTTCAGAGTAATCCCTTCCTGATTTGTTTTCTTATCTTGCTGTGTAAGGACTTTGTTTTTTCCTTTTTCCTTTTGGATCTGAGTTTATAGAATAGTCATTTTAAAAATATAATGACATTTTAATTTTTTTTTTACCAGGACCCTAATGTTAAGATTTTTAATCTCTGAAACTGTTACTCAAATTTTAGTTCAGTAATTTTTGTTTGGAAAGAAATATTTCTCTTCTGTGGCATTATTTAAGTTAGTCCCTTTGCCCAAACTAGTACTTTAATTAATTTTACTTGTGAAATCATAGATTATGAATATTATAACTTTCTAGGCATTGTGTTTTTTTTTTTGTCTAAACTGCATCACTAAAAAATCAGGCTTTATGTGTTCTCTTCCCCTCATCTTCCTACCTCACTCTCAAAGACAAAATAGTTATAGCAACAGAGATTCCATCATTCCCTTTGAATGATTTTATCATCTGTTGAAATTTCTTGGGAATATCTGTGTTCAGGCCAAATTTTCCAGTTTTGTTCTGTTGGATGACTTTTGGCCGTTTTTCCCAAGACTTCTCCCTAGTGTTGATGTATTTTAAGTGTCAGTAGACTACCCTAACCTAACCTTTGCCTCTGGCAAAAGAGTGTATTTTAGTTTTCCATTCTCTGCTATAATAGAACTCTTACCGAGTTACTAAAGGAACATTTTTATACCTGTTTTCAGTTTACCCAGGAATATTCTGTTTCAAAGGGAGGGCTGTCACATTTGTGTGTGTCTGCTATAGTTAGCACAGTTATTGAATATTTTCATATAATTTGTTTTTCTTGAAATGTGAAAATAAAAAATGTTTTGATAATAAGAATTTGAATCTGTAGACAGTTGAAATAAAAAATGAGCAGTTGCCCTTTTTGGCTTGCAAAAAAATGGAATAGCAAAAAGAAGTTGAAAAAATAGGAGATAAAGGTCTTCTTAAAAACCTTAAAAGGGATTTGGGATGGAAGATAGTCCAAGGTTAAGCATAAGCACTACTGTGGAAAATAGGATATAGCCAAAATGAAATGTTTAGTTTTCCTAGTGAGTCTATCCATGATTCCATTGTGAGTTTTACACAGGAGTTATATTTTGAAAAATTTTGACTTCAGTATCATTATGACAGTTGCTTGGTTTATTTGCATGGTATACTTTATATAAAGACACATCATTTTTTAAAGCTAATTTTTTTTTTTACTGTTTTAAATTTGTCATCTATTTTCATTGAAGCATAGGGAAGATTGTTACCAGAGGTTTAGCTGGTCTGCTGCAAAACTATGAAACCAGTCCATCATTGTGCAGGCAATACACTTTGGGGTCATGGACTGTTTTACTAATTGCCAACATAGTTTATATTTAGAACTGGAAGCAACTTTAGAGGCTAATATAGGTGAACCCTGGCCTTTTACAGATGAGTAAACTGAGGGTGCGAAATGATGAGTGATTTGCTCAGAGTCAAACAGGTAATAAGTAACAGGGCTGGAATTCACTCCCAAATTTCATTATGCTATGTATGTAGCACTGTGGGTTTTTTGTTTTTTGTATTTCCAGTGCTTTACACATGGTAGGCTCTCAATAAATATTAATGAATGGATGAAAAAGTTATTTACTAAGCACTTACTATGTGCCAAACATTGTGCTAAATGCTAGTGACCACAAACAGAAAAACAAGGAACTCATACTTGAATGGAAGGAAACAGCCTATACAGCATGGCAAGGCTGAGAAGTCTGAAAAATGCTACTGTCCTGAAGGGGGGATGGTAAGCCCCAGGGATGTGTAGGTTACATCAGCAGGGCAGATCAGATGACAGTGCCTCAAAGGCTGGCAGCCATAGCAGTGGGGCAGATGGTAAGGCCCAGAAGGCCTTGAATACACAATGCAGAGCAGATGGTCCAGCTATGTGGTCTTCCATCTTATCGGAAGACTTCTAGTTGGTGACTCCAAGTTCATCCAAGCAATGTAAACAAACATGTTGCTTTGCTTCCCCCCCCACCCCCATGAGGTCTAGTCATTGGGGGTTTGAAAAGTGGGGGAAGAGAAGATTAGAGTAGCCATCCTTGTGAATCTAGTTCTTTTGTTTCATTTTAAAGTTTGTCCTTAACTCTTTATCTTTTTCTACTTTCTTTTTGAGGAATATTATAAATGAGAAGTATGATAAAGCTCCTTAGTTTTGAAGGACAATGGTGCTATATAAATACCAAGTGGTGGTGTTTTTCTTTTTCAGATCTCCCATGGTGGCTTATCTTAATTCGTCAGAAAGCCTTGATAGGCAAACTTCCTGGAGACCATGAGGTTTGCAAGATTACCAAAATTGCTGTATTATCACTTTCTGAAATGGAACCTCAAGATCTCGAGCTTGAGGTAAGATCAAACCTTGAAGGGGGGAGGGGTTGGATTTGCTTGATTATAATTAGCTAAATGCAATGACACAAAATTGGTTTTGGTTGCAACCGACAAAAATCGCACTCTAAACTGAAAGGGGAAAAACTTTTACTTTTTCTTACCTCTCTACACACTCCTTACTCAAAAGAGCAGCATAACAATCCATAGGGGGGGGAATCATAAAAAATGATAATTGTCTATTTTCTTAATAAGAAATATATATGTATATATTTATATTTATAATAAGAAACTGTTTTCATGCAGTAAGCTGGGCCTAGAATTGAATATGAACAAGAGAGCTGTCTGGATTTTGTTTGGGAAATTGTGTAGCACTTTACCAAACTGTTCCCTGTGACACAGTAGTCTCTTTTGCAATACTATATAGTTGTGAATACTCAAGACAGTCTTAATTGAAGATGCCCCAAAAGACAGTGGAGAGGTCTGTGGTGGTTGGAAGTAGGCTGTAATATGTTTTCCAGTGATGAACTGTATTCAAAAAAATTATATAAGGTCTCTCATCTAGGAACTGACTTTAAGATTGCAACTGGAAAACTTTATCCTCTAACATTTTAGATACAATGCATGAATGAAATGGATTGTGATTTTCATTGATGGAGGAAAGGAGTAGTTTCTAAGGTGTGAGTTGGAAACAGGGCTAACTTTATAAAAGAAGTTAGAAACAAACTTTGGTTGATAAAGCTTATGTGTTTCAGGCTCAGGTCAAAGGTCTTCAGTATCTTATTAATAAACCAACTTTAAATTAAATGGGAGTGACCTAAGAGGGCTTCTATTTCTATTGTTAGCAACAGGAATAGAAGCAAAACACTTCTTATTCTTCTATGTTACCAGAATTTGGTGCTACTGACTGTAAAGCAAATAACTTAAGTATTCATAAGACAGGGCTGTTCAATCCAATGTTCTCATGACATAGCTTGAATTTTTTATCTTTGGTTGAAGGGTTTCTGGAAGTAAACACCAGGATTTGGAATTCTGACCTGATAATATGACTTGGCCTTGAATATGCTGGGGTTGGGACCTAACCCTGTCATTGTCTTCCACCAGAATCTCCTACTGGTAGATAGTAACTTCTGAATAAATCTCAAAGCTTTAGTAAGTCATTCTTCAGGTCTGCTAATGCTGACATCCCCCACTCTCTTTTTCCTGGGAGAAGGGAATGTACCTCATGGTTATAGTCAAGGTTTTCTCTGAAACACATGGGAATTCTTAGGTGCAGGGAAATGGGATTGGGGAGAAGAGTGCATTGAACTGCTCCATCTCCACTCCCCAGTGAGCGACTGTGACTTTTTCAGTGTCTCACTTTTTGGGGGCTTCAGAAGTAGCTCTTTATTAGGCTTCTACTTTTACCCTTTTAATCAGGTTCCTTGACAACTTACTAGCCACAAACCTGACACTTTTTTGAGCCGTCCATCTGACCATTATTCAAAGCACAAGACAAGACAAATTTCATTATAAGGAAATTTTTTAAAATTTCAAAAACAAATACTGTATAAGATTTGAATGTTCCTTTTGTTTTTTGCTTAAGGAGGAAGGTACTTCGTTGCCACCTTCTAGCTAGTTAAGTGGAAAAGATACTGTTTTCAAGTACAGATTAGAAAGTATTTTTTTTCCAAGCAACTCTGTTCAGTATCCTTTACAGTATACAGTGTTATCAGGCTTCTGAAGATTATGGTATTTGTTAATGGAGTTTAAGAAGCTACCACTGATAACTCTTAATTAGCCATACTAATAGAGGACAAAGAGTAACACAGATAAAGTAAATATTTCCAGTTCCCATTTAAATAAGTAACTTTATACCCTTTCTAACCAGATCACTTTAAAAGACATTTTAATGATTTAAAAATAGACAGATTTTAGTTTCAGTCTTGTGAGTCCCCCCACCATGACTCTTTTGTAGCTATGCTTAAGAAAGGAAGCTAATGGATTGGATAATGAACCTCCAAATAATCAAGGATCAATTATTTTCCAATATCAAGATTTAAATCTTTGACATCTTCCAGATTTCCTTGGAGACATTATTGAAAGCATGTGTACTATATATAAAGTAAATAATTTAAGTAATCCTCACATAGGGCTATTCAGTCCAATGTTCTCATGACACAATTTGAAGGATCTCTTAGAAATGTTCCAGGAATATCTGACTTTCATATTCTGGAGCCTATGTTCTTTGTAATGAGTCCAATAATTATGATGACTTCACTGCTTTTCAGAAATTATGGTAATCTAATTTTTGTTCTCTCCAGACCTGTGATTTCATCAGTTTAGGGAACCCCTGATGAGGAAATTCTCTTTGCCTCTGCACCTTATAGTCTTCAAGAGCTTCTGGGGGCACTGGGAAATTGCCCAGGGCCCCATGGTGAGGGTGGATCAGAGGCAGAGTCAGAACACAGGTGGTCCTGACTCCTGGGCAGGCCTTCTGTTAACCATGCCAAATTGCAGCTAGACATTTGATTTAAAATTTAATAAGCTGTAATATTACAAATTGATTAGTTTTGATTTCCTTTTTCCCCTCTACTAATCTTGTTTTTATTCTCTTTATTTTACTTTTGGTGCTTATACATTTATATTTCCCTCCAACCTTATCTCCAAGAAAACCTTAACCTAGTCACTCTACGACAACTTTGGTGTTCTTTTTTTCTTTATATCAATCAGTTAGCATCTACTAAGTGTCTGCTTGTGTGTTGGGCGCTGTGCTAAAAGCTGGCGAAACAAGGAAAGGCAGAAGCACAGTCTGTGCCCTCAAGGAGCTCACAGTCTAATGGGGGTGACAGCATGCAAACTATACAAACAGATCTTTTCGAGATACACTGGGGGTCACCTCAGAGGGAAAGTTAAGGAGGATTAGGAAAGGCTTCTTGCAGAAGGTGGGACTGGAGCTGAGGCCTGAAGAAAAGCAGGAAAGCTGGGAAGTGGAGGTGAGGAGGCATGGGGGATGTGTTATACCAGCAAGGATTCTTGGAGTGTCTTGTGTGAAGAACGGTGAATAGAGGCCAGTGCCATTGATCATAGAAGACATGGAGGGGAATAAAGTGTACAAAGACTGGGAGGGCAGGAATGGGCCAGATTTTGAAGGGTTTTAAAAGCTGAACAGAAGACTTAATATTTGATATTGGAGGTGATAGAGGAGCCACTGGAGTTTTTTGACTGAGGGGGGTGACATGGTCAGACCTGTGCTTTAGGAAGATCACTTTGACAGTTGAGTGGAGGCTGGACTGGAGTGTGGAGAGACTCAGCAGCGCCACATCTTCTTTTCTTTATCCAGGAGGCCTCACCAATTCTTTGGTTTGCTTCCCATCTTCATCTGTCTTCAAACCTATTCTTATCCCCAGAGTTAAAGCAGTAGCAAGCCTATTTCCATATTTTGGCTCTTGTGAAAATATTTAGTTTTATCATTCAGTTGCCTACCCTTTGCCCATCATGTTGGGCTGTTAGACTATGTGTTTTTTCATCTTTTTTTCTCCTTGCAATTTTTATTCTAAGTTGAAATAAAGAATCTGTAGTGATAGTGGAAATGGGAGCACCGATGGTCTCACTGTTCAGAACAGTTCTTTAAAGTTTCATAGGCTTATATTCCACTTCTGCATATCCTGTTTGCTGTATCCCATTGCTTTAATAGATAGCAAGCATCATTTTTCTTATTTGGTTTCCCATCAGACATTCATTTTAAAATTCTAGTTTTACGTAGATAAAGATACACATCTTTAAGGTAAAACTTTTAACAAAAAAAATTATTGGTTCTTAATCTTGATTATAGAATTATAGGTTTAAGGTTAATAGTACATATTTTTCTTTGATCTTCTTTTCTTTTTGAGAGGCACATGTATGAAAGCTATAATAGGACGCTAAACATGTTCCATACAGAATTGGCTCAGTTTCTGGAAAAGGGAATTTGATTCTACACAAATGTCAACGGTTACAGGATTTTACTGTCCACTAAGGACTATAAATATGACCCCGTTTTATCCTTACATCTACTCTTGTTTTGAGGGAGATGCCTGTTTTCAGTTTTATTTATTATTTCTTGAAATAGAGTTTTGGAAAATCAGGTCTTGATAAAGCCCATTGGGATTCAAATGGAGGTTCCTGACCATGCCTTAAACCCAATGACTCTGGCTCTTACTGATTGGCCAATAATAGGTTCCAGCCCAAGCCTCATCTGGTCATTGTTTGGGTTTTGATGGTTCAGAGTGAGTGTAAATAGCAATCTTTTCTGTTTTGGCCTGAAACTGTAAGGCCTTCTCCTCCTAGTTTGATTTTTTTTTTTTAGTAGACTAGGCCATCTTTTGCCTCATTTCTTACTCACACAGTGATTAACACTGAATGGGCGTTGCCTCTGTCAAACTGAGACGTGGGAAAGACTTTAACTTAAAAAAGCCAAGGTCTCCCATTGCATCCTGGGCCATTTCCCTGTCATCCTGATCAATATCTGGCCACTGGACCCAGATGGCTGTGGGGGAGAAGATGAGGCTGGTGACTTTGCACAGCCCTCCCTCACTTAAATCCAGTTTACTTGGAATTCATGGCATCACCTCCCTGATGTTATGGTCCTCCTCGAGAATTAAGGACAAACAACAAGTCCTCCTATGTGCCAGGCACTGTGCTATGCTCTTTTTTTTTTTTTCTTAATTTTTAGTTTATAACACTCAGTTCTACATAATTTTGAGTTCCAGATTTTTTTCCCTCTCTCCTCCCCTCCCTCCCCAAGACAGCATGGAATCCCTTATAACTTCCACGTATAACTTCACATTGAATTAATTCACACACTAGTCAAGTTGTGGAGAAGAATTATGACCAATGGAATGAATCATGAGAAAGAAGAAACAGAACCAAAAAAAAAAACCCAAAAACAAAAACAAGAGAGACAAAAAAAGGGGGGGAAAAGGCGAGCATGAAGTGTGCCTCAATCTGCATTCATACTTCATAGTTCTTTCTCTGGATTAGATAGTATTCTCCATTGTGAGTCGTTTGGAGTTGTCTTTGTACCTTTTGTTGCTGAGAAGAGCAAAGTCTATCAGGGTTAGTCCTCACAGAATCCATATATCTGTGGTTGTGTATAATGTTCTCCTGGTAGAATGCTATCTTCATCCAGAGAAAGAACTGTGAAGTTTGAATGCAGATTGAGGCACACTACATGCTCGCCTTTTTTCTTCTCTTTTGTTTTTGTTTTTGGGTTTTTTTTTTTTTTGGTTCTGTCTCTTCTTTCTCATGATTCATCCCATTGGTCATAATTCTTCTCCACAACTTGACTAGTGTATAAATTAATTCAATGCGAAGTTATACATGGTAGTTTTATGAGATTCCATGCCGTCTTGGGGAGGGAGGGGAGAAAATCTGGAACTCAAAATTATGTAAAACTGTGTGTGGTAAACTAAAAATAAAAAAAAATATTTAAAAAAAAATAATGTTCTCCTGGTTCTGCTCCGCTCACTCAGCATTATGTCATGTAGGTGTTTCCAGGTTGTTGTGAAGTCCATATGATCCCCATTTCTTATGTGCTGTGCTCTTTTTATAAATTCTATTCTCATTTGATCTGTACAAACTTGTGACATAGGTTGTTATCCCCCTTTTACAGTTGAGGGAACTGAAGCAGACAAGATTAAGTGACTTGCTCAGGGTTACAAAGCTAATAAGTGTCCAGTGACAGTGCTGTATCCATTGTACCACCTAGCTGTCATATAGTTAAGATCATCTTTCTTTATCTTTTGTAATCACCTCTATCTTTGATATGATAAAGAATATATCTCTATCCTACAGTTATGAAAAGTACATGATGTTTGTCTTCCAGCATCACCTGGCATTCCTAAACAAAAACAGGTACAAGACTAGGGTGTATGTCTAGAAATAGTCACTTGGGCTAGTTTTGTTTGATATGGCATTGGAAAAGCTAGCAAATGCAGTAAGTCAGGAAAAAAATTATAGCAGGGTTAACATTGAACATAAAGGGGTCACTAAGTTATGTGCAGATGATATCAAAAAGCATTTTTTAAAAGAACTGCTTATGTTCACAGCAGGCTGGAGTATACAGAGACAAAAATAAAACAACTCTTGCCCTCAAGAAGCCTACATTCTTTTAATCCTCAAAATCCTTCTGGCTCAATAATAAAAATGAAACAAATGAATTCAGTGATCATTCAGTCAGTAAGTTTTTATTAAGCACTTACAGTGTAGTGTGTTAGATGCTGGGGATACAAGCACAAAAAGTGAATCCATCCCTATTCACAATGAGCTTATTAGGTTAGAACAACCTAAGTATCCATAAAAGTATATACAGGATAAATAGAAATACAAATATATATACACATATTATGCACACATGTATACGTGTACACATACATGTAAATCAGAAGATTTTTTTTTTGCGATGAGGTGAAATGGAGTGAGAGCTTGAATTAGAGTGGTAGCTGTGTGAGTAGAGAGAAGGAACTATATCTGAGAGATGTTATAAAGGTAGAAATAACGATATTTGTCAACTGATACAGGCTGTGTGGAGTAAGGGAGCTCATATTTTTCCATCCTGGCAAATGAAAAAAATTTTAAAAATAGGAAACTACATTTACAATGATTAAACTGTTAAATATCTGGGAATTCATTTACTTAGAATTTTTGTGATTTTTAAAAACAATAGATAAAACTGCTAAAATTAAATAAAAATGATAATTTGAATTGCATTCAGTGGCTGTTGTCTTCACTAATGAAGGGATTACCTATATTAATGACTTTATGGATCTAGTGAAATTAGTGAAGTTAGTTTATTCATTTTTTAGTTTTGTAATTGGCATATTTCAAATTTTGTGTCCCATTTGACTTATAAAAGGTAGCGTTTCGTCTTTGCATTTATGAAAAATTTATTGTAACATAGGAGTTATTTGTTCTTTGAAGATTCGAAAGCATCAGCCTGTGAATCTTACTGAACTATAAATGTGCATATGTACATAAGCACTTATATAAATGCATACATGCAGGCATAGGTATTAAGCCTTTGGGGTTGGACCAGTTTTCCTTAAATTGGTATGTGGTCTCTATATAATATAGAATGCTTTGAATTAGCCTTTAAGCAAAATGCAAAAGCATCAACATTCTTCTCTCTTATTTCACTTTAACTCTTGGCTTAAACATTCATCATGAGCAATGAATTTTATTTTTAATCATTTAGCTCTGTAAGAAGCACCATTTTGGAATTAACAAGCCAGAGAAGATTACGCAATCTCCTGATGACTCAAAATTTCTACTTAAGACCTTTACTCATATTAAATCAAATGTATCTGTTCCCAATAAAAAGAAGGTAAGGAGTTGCCTTAATTTGTTTAGAATTTGAAAGTAGTTTTGATTTGATTCATATTGTAAGGTAATTTAATCTAGTAATGAAATTGTGTTCAAAAATAGATTTACTCTATTAAAAATTTTTTTATAATTCTTTACTGTAAGTAGGATAGGGACTGGACCTGTGGTTTTATTGGTATAGGGAACTTCCACATGAGGAAATTTCCCTCTTGCAATGCAGATTGACATTTTTCTGCAACGTATAAAGACTTAGAGAATTGTCTAGAGCCCTGAGAGGTTACATGATCGCTCTACAATTATGTGTCAGAGGCAGCAGTTGACCATGGGTCTTTCTGGTTCCAAGGCCACCTCTCATCTCCTCTGCCAGGCTGCCTTTTTGTTTTTTAAACTATAAATGCTGGATTTAAATTCTACTTCCTTTTACTTTATAGGTGAAGGAGAGTAAAGAGAAGGAGAAGTTAGAAAGGAGATTACTAGAAGAGTTGTTAAAAATGTTCATGGATTCAGAATCCTTTTATTATAGTTTAACTTACGACTTGACCAACTCAGTGCAAAGGCAGAGTGTTTGTGAGAACAAAAACTTACCACTCTGGCAAAATGTAAGTACCCACTTCTGACTATAAAAACAACCATGGTAATAATTGATATTATGTAGTGCCTGAAGGTTTACAGAACTTTCCTATGTAGTGTGTCAGTGGATCCTAATAAGTACACCCTGAGCTGCTTACCACAAGTAATAGCATACTCATATACACCACATCACACAGCTAGTCATGAACAGAGTGACCTTTCCTGATTCGACATCTAGAGTTCTTTCCATTATGCCAAGGATATATTTTAAAATTATATCAGCTATTTTGATTATATTTATATTATATTTTGGTTATGTTAACATTATATCAGCTTTGTGAGACTGTCTTATCTTTGTACTAGAAACTGATAAGCGATCCCTGAACTTTTTTTTCTTTGTGCTTTTTCCAGGTTGATGAGAGATTTTTTTGGAATAGATACATGATAAAAGATCTAATCGAGATTGGTGTGAGTAATTATCTCTTAAAAAAGACTCTGTTATTTCCAGAACTAATGTGGAAATACTTTTTTTTTTGAGGGGTGGGTGGGGGGAGATCCTCTTTATTGTGCTGCCATTATACCTCTTGAAGTACTCTGGGATGCTCTCAAAAATGTTTGATTATGAAATAGCAAGAAGACTTTGCTATAACATACCTATAAGAGTCCTTACGGCATGGAGCCAGAGGAGCCAGTGTAATATGAATATTTGATAGCTGTGTGCGATGCGGGATCATACAGTTGTTAGAAAAGATATGTATTGTTTGTGTAAAGTAGAAATGCTGAGCCTGGTTTTTCTTTTGTAAGGGAAAGCATGTAGCTGGATCACATGCTCTTTTAAAAAGGTCCCTTCTCAATCAGTGCTTCTGTTCTTTTCTTCATGCTCTGTAATGCCTGAAAAAGAATGCCTTGGAACTTGTAAGACAGTGGTGAACTTCCAAGAAAGCAAAACAGCTTCTTACTATTGTACGGATTTATTTTTGTTTGTTTAAATCGTTGTTATGAAATCAGAGTCTAGATGAGAAAAGTAAATGATATACAATAATAAGTAATATAAAATAAAAGATGCAGTTGATTTCCTGGAATAATCCTAAATCCAAGATCATCTTTTCTTGATATGTTTCTCAGATTTCATGCAGATTTTCTTCTGCCTAATTGAGTTGATCAAAAATTTTTTTTTTGGGCAGGGCAATTGGGGTTAAGTGACTTGCCCAAGGTCACACAGCTAGTACATGTGTCAAGTGTCTGAGGCCAGATTTGAACTCAAGTCCTCCTGACTCCAGGGCCGGTGCTCTACTGACTGCGCCACCTAGCTGCCCCGTTGATCAAAAATTTTAACCACTACTTCAGCAAAATCCAGTAAATTCCGGAGTGTTTCCTTTGGACATATCTGTCCATATACAGCTAGTTTTTCAATCCCTTTAACATCTATAGTGATAATAATAGCTAACATAGCACCTTAAAGTTTGCAGAGCCAATTATGTATATTATCTCATTTCATTCTTACAACAACCCTGAGAAGTAAATTCTCTTATGCCCCTTTACAGCTGAGAAAACAGTCTGAAAGGGGCTCACACAACTAGTAAGTGTCTTGAGGCACAGCATGAACTCGGGTCTTTTTGACTCCAGTTCCAATGCTCTCTCTACCATGCTGTGCTGCTTCCCCCGTGTTTTATGGTAATTCCAGATCAGGATGGTTAATATCTATTCTTATTAAAGAAAGTTCATCATCTGTGTATTATATTCATTAAGGGAAAAATTAAGTAAATACATTCTAGTTTTAGCATTAAGAACGAGGGGGTAGGATGACAGGGTTGGGTATTTTCGTTGTCTTAAATATAAAATTCATTTAACCAAAAACATGTCATTATCCATCCTTTTTGGTTATTTGAATTTTAAAGTATTTAAGCAATGGAGGTAAGGTTGCTTTATTTTAATGAAATGTGATATCTTAGTGAATGATGTCTTGTTTGAGTCTAAAAAGAATGATATGGAATTAATGCTAAGATGTTTTAGGAATGAAAAATATGGCTGGTTTCAGAAATAATTATTGAATGTTATGATCAAGTCAGTATTGAGCTCTTGCTATATGTATCTTTCTATTCTTTAGACCTGATTCCTCCCACATACTTTGATACAGCGGTACCGGCCTCTTTTCTGTTTCTTGCACATGACACTCCATCTCCTGACTGAGCATTTTCACTGACTGTCCCACAGACCCGCAATTCTTTTCTTCTTCATCTATGCCTTCTGGCTTCCCTGGTTTCCCTCGAGTCTCAGCTGAAGTTCCACCTTCTGCAAGTCCTTTTCCCAGTCTTCCTTAATCTTAATGCCTTCTCTGATATCTCCAATTCATCCTGTATAGATCTTGTTCATACAGAGTTCTTTTCAGATTGTTTTCGTCATTACAATGGTGAGCTCCTCGAGAGCAGGGACTATTTTTGCCTTTCTCTTTTTCCCCAGCACTTAGCATAGTGCCTGTCACTTAAATGCTTCTTGACTGACCACCTTCCACTTTCCTGGGGAAAAAAAAGAAAACTATGTAACAAGTATGTATAAATTTCCATATTGCCTGTATATAAAAATAGGCCTCATTTTACATTTTTTGTCCACTCCTGTCAGGAAGTAGTGGGTAGCATTCTTATCAACCCCAGAATCATGTGTCACCATTGTATTTGTTGTTGATCAGAGTTCCTAAGTATTTCAGAATTGTTCATTTTTACAGTGTTGTTATAAATCATTCTCCTGGTTCTGTTTACTTCATTCTACAACAATTCCTTATGGTCTTCACAGGTTTCTCTGAAACCTTCCCCTTCATCATTTCTTACAGCAGGCTTGTATTCCACTACAATTATAATTTATTCGGCTATTTCCCAGCTGATGAGCATCCCCTTAGTTTCTAGTTCTTGACCACCACAAAAAAGTAGCTCTAAGTATTTTTGTACACGTAGAACATTTTGCTCTTCCTTTAATCTCCTTGGGGGTCTGCCGGCTAGTGGTATAGTTAGGTCAAAGGGTAGGCCCAGTTCCAGAATGACTCCATTTATTACCAGGTTTTGTCAGTATATCTGATTAATTTATCTTTTACAAGGTATGAATTATACTAGTCACCTCTTGTTATGTACCGTGTATTTGGATATAGTGTAGATCAAATCATAGATAATTCATTACTCTCCCAAACAACATGGGGACTAATATCGAAGATGCAGTTGTAAAAAGGTTCTACTGTGTTTTGTTAATTAGGATTGGGATATAGGATATAGGGTAGGATATAGACTTGTGATTTTATTATATTAGGGAACTCCCATAAGGAAATTCCTTCTATCAATGAAAGTTGGTACCTTCTCTGCTATGTGTAGTCTTATACTTAGGCCACCAAGAGGTTAACTGAATTGCCAAGGGTTACACATAAAACCAGTGTGTGTCAGAGGCAGGGTTTGAGCCAAGACTTCTAACATCAAGGACAATTCTATGGACCGTGCCGCACTGCCTATGATAAAAAGCTAGCAAGATATTTTTGTTTTTCCATTTGAATTGTTTTTTAATCAAGTGTTACAGCTGGTAATATTGGGTTTTTTTGTCTGTGTAAAAGGTTTGTGTCAGTGGCTAGACTTCATAAGAAGAGACAAATACTGGTGACTGTGGCAAGAACAGTGATTGTGGATAACTTTTTAAATGACTTTTTAAATGGTGCTGTACCCTAACTAGTTTACCGAGGTTCTTCCTGCTATTTAATATGATTCATATGTGTGTATGTATATATACATATATGTATATGTATGTATATGTAAGTACATACACACGTATATATGTGTATACGTATATACACATACATAATGTAATATGAGCTCGGTGGTGGTAGAGAGGTGATATCAGAGCTGACACTGGGATTATGTCAGAAGTAAACATAGAACATCCTAAGTGGGGTTGGAGTCAAGGACAATAGACTTAAGAAAAAGTCTCTAGAGGACATTCAAAGAACTTTGTTGTCGTTAACAACAACTAGCATTTATATAGTGCTTTACGGTTTACAAAGCACTTGGGCAAATATCTCATTTAATTCTCACAACTAGGAGGTAGGATCTTCATTTTCCCTTTTTTGGATGATAACACTGAGGCAGACAAAGCTTAAGTGATTTGCCCAGGGTCACACACGGTTCATAAATATCTGAAGCAGGATTTAAACTATGGTCTTCCTGACTCCAAACCTGGTCCTGTGTTCATTGTATTACCTAGCTGCCCTCTGTTATGTATCTATTCCACTCAGCTATTAAATCCGAATGTTTTCTATGTGACATCCACCAAGAAGAAATTTCATTTAAGGCCAATTTATTCTTCTAATTATTCTGATTTTCTTGTTAGGCACTTTAACTAAGGAAAGGTTAGATTTCTGGTTGTTCAGATTTAAGTAAGAGAGCATTCTTTGTTCTTTCAAAGGTGTGAAGCTCAAGCCTTTTCAAAACTAATAATGAATATATTGAACTTGTATGTTTTATTTCAGATATTGTGAAAGTAGCATGTTTTTGCAGAGTTGGCTCAATTTCACTGAGGCTTTAGGAAATGTTAGAATTTTAAAATCTTGCTTTAAGTTACTTATTCTCTACACAGTAATCAGCTATTAAGAAGAATAGAAAATGCTATCTTTAACTGGAACAGTATCATAATCTACACGAAAAACAGGGGAAAAAAGCTCTACAGTTGAGTCATTTAACCTTTCAGTGACCTAGACAACTCTCTAAGACTAAGTTGTGGAATACTTGCTGATCTGAATTGATCAAGGGAGTTTCCCTACTAGGGGGAAATTTTTAAAAAAAATTAAATATGTCTAATTCTTTCTCCTTTCTCCCCTCCCAAACCAAAAACTCATGATTGAGGAGTAGAATTCTTCTTAATCCCTCTGTAGCCTTTGGCACTCTTGATTATGCCCCTCTTTTTGGATACTCTGTTCTTTCTAGCCTCTGTGAAGTTGGCAGCTCTTGGTTCTCTTCTAACCAGATGACTGTTTCTTTTCACTTCCCTTTGTGGGGTCATCATACATGTCCCACTTCCTGACCCATAGGTATCCTGGGTCTTCTTTTTACACTTGCCTCTCTTGTTTTCAATAATTTCTGTTTCAGATGACTTCCCAAATTTATACATCCAAGCCTTATCTTTCTTCACAGCTCTAGTCCTGCATTGCCCTCTGCCAGTCTGACATTTCTGCTGGGATGTCTCATCAGCATCTCAAGCTCCACACGTATCACATGGATGTGTGGAGGGGTTGGCCGGTCCCCTTGACTCTTCCCTCTCTCTAATGTCCCATAGCCAATCAGTCCTCAGGTTTGCTACTTGTACCTGTCACATCTCTTGTGTCTGTTCTTTTCTCCCTACTCATGTGGCCACCAGCCCATTTCAGACGCAAACCACCTATTGTCTGGACTGTTGGTCTCCTTACCTTTAGGTTTTTCCATTTCTGTTCCAATCACAATACATTTGCCCAAATGCTCTTCCTAAAACACGGGTTTGACCGTGGTATTCCCTTATTTAGAAATCTTCTGTGACCCTGTATGGCCTCTAAAATTCTAACTCCTCAGCTTAGAGTTTAACATCTTGCACAGTATGGTTCTATCCACCCTTTCCAGGCATATTTCCTATTCATTTCCATCCTTTCTAGGTTCTTATCAAACTGGCCTTGATGTTCTCTGAATTGGATATTTCCTCTTTTACTGTTTTGTCTTTGATTAGAATGCACTCCTTCCTTATTCCTTCCTCTCAGAAACATTAGCTTCCTCTAAGGCTTCTATAGAAAGCTTTTCTTGAGTCTCCTTGTTGGTAGTAATTTCTTCCTCAGGTCATCTTGTTTTTACTTATCTGGTTACATATTGTATCTCCCTTGATCTCCTTGATTATTTTCCATTTTTGTTTTGGTATACTAGCATCTAGATTGTATATTGACTTAAAATGGAAAGCTTCTGCTGAATAGCTGTACTAGAATAAAATAAAACAATTACAACTGGATTTGTTTTTTATTTCAGTACAGCTTGATTTGTGTAGGATAGAAATAGAAGACTATTCATATTTTTTGCAGACTTCTGAAGTGGATTTTTGGATTATCCCAGTCATCCAAGGTTTTGTGCAGATTGAAGAACTTGTGGTCAATTATAATGAATCATCTGATGATGAGAAAAGCAGTCCAGATACTCCTCCTCAAGAGTCCTCTTGTGTAGATGATATTTATCCCCGGTTTCTTGTGGCTCTCATTTCACGCCGAAGCAGGCATAGAGCTGGTAAGCACAAAGGCTCCTGAATTACTAAACATATTAAGGTGATCATAAAAAGTTAAAATAGCAAAGGACAAGACTAGAACAGGTGCCTGGAAAATCTTTAGTGTATTTGTCGCCTGATATGTGAAGGCTGGAAATATCCCTGTGCTTAAAAGCGCCCGCTGAACTTTGCTGTGATGGAGAAATGGTCTTATTTGAGAGGATATTTACACATGCTTGGAGTTCCATATATTTGACTGAAACTAAGGAATAAGTATGGTTTGGTGATAGGGGAGTATTAGAAGGAGGAAAAGGGAAGGCATATTTTTAATGAAAATTTTAAAATAGTAAGTTAAAAGATGTGACTGATGGCTTTATCATTAGCTGATAAGCAGATAAATAAACTACAGGAAAGTAAATTGGTATGTACTTGCAAAACAAATGCTAGTGCTTCCAGGCAGTCAATTATGCTTTCATCATAGAACCTCAACATATGTTTGCTTGCCTAAGTGCTTACTGTGTGTAAGGTATTGTGCCGGGTGCTTGGGGGATAAAGCTAGCAAAACAGTCCTTACATCCTAATATGCATATAAACACAGGTATACAAGTAGAATGTGATAGGTGTAAAGAAATGAAATAAGAAATTTAAGGTGGAACCCTCTAATATTAAAAAAGAAAAACAAGAGAAAATGGAATTTGCCTTTCAGATATACTTTTGGGTAATCTGATTGTAATTCTAGAAGAGGAGCCCTATGGTGATGTCCAAAGTGTTATTAAAACTATAGTGAGAGGGAGAAGGTGGGTTAGTGTAGGAGTTCTTAACTTGAGGTCTGTGGGTCTGTGATTATTTTCAGGTTTCCCCAGAATACCACAGGAATCTGTGACACAAAAATCCCAGAACCCCTGGGTTAGAGGAATGCTTGAATGGAGCTGAATAACATCCATGTAATAAATTGTTTAAAATATTAATTGTTTCCTTTTTGTCATCTCACAGGAATGCGATACAAACGAAGAGGTGTTGATAAAAATGGAAATGTTGCAAATTATGTAGAGACTGAGCAATTAATTCATGTCCATAATCACACACTGTCATTTATTCAGACACGAGGCTCTGTTCCTGTTTTTTGGAGCCAGGTTGGGTATCGGTACAATCCACGACCACGGCTAGACAAAAGTAAGTGGGCCAATTATTTATGTGATCTGTCAACAGTATTATTAAGTATTTTTAAGAAGTTGAGACTTTTGAATTTGATCTTTCAAATTGCTGAATTAAACAGGAAAGTCATTGCATTATGTCACATTGTATAGGTTGGCAGTGTATGATGTGTTCTATATCAAAAAGATAATCACAGATTTAAATGTGTTAATCTTTTAACTTAAATTCCTAAGTAATAATTAGTTGAAGGATACACAAGATGAAGAGAGAGCTTTTTGTGCTGATCTTAAATTGCTGTTTGACTTGAAGGATGGATTAATTGTATATTTGAGTGTATAAAAGGAAAATGTAAACAATATTTATATCATGAGGAAGTATTTTTAAATAGTAACACCTACCAAAGCCGACTATATCTAATAAAGTGGAGCAAAAACAGATTTTTCATTTTGAACATCAGAAGATAATTGTTCTATTTTAACTTCATAGTAAAATTGCTAGTGGCTGCATGCATGAACACACACACACACACACACACACACCCACACACACACACACACCCACACACCCTTAAATTTTTTCCCTATTAGCTTTTCAGTACTTTAGTGGATCTGATATGGTACTCCTTCCTCTGGTACAGATGACCAACAGTCTATGGTTTCTGATTTGGTACAGCTTCTGTCCATTTCCTTCCATAAGTTTCCATGGAAGTCTACCCAACATGCCAGAGGCTTTTCTTGAGGTGTTTTGACATTCTGAGGATGCTAGCAAAATGCTAGTGCCATTTTCTTTCTTTTTTTTCTGACCCATTCCTTCTTCCAGTCACACGTCTCTTGTAGGACACACTCAACATAGTCATATGCAGAACTTCTCATTAGTAATACTGTGCAAACTATTTATAACAACAATTCTCCATTGCCTTTGGGTACCTGCAATTTTGGTTCACAGCCATGGAGCACCAGCAGTTAAATGTTAAAAACATAGGGGTTTTGTTTCAGGGAGAAGTTTGGAGTCATTTTCCAAGTGCAGTTTAGCCGGCTGTCTTTGTCCATTTTAATTCTGAGCTAAGTTTATCTTTATTTTCTGTTCAAGATACAGTATTTTAAGGCTCAGCCCTTTGTGAATTTTCTCCTACTTCACATTCTAGACTGGACAGTTTTAATACATTTATTTGTTTTTTTCCCCTTTGTGAATAGTTGAGAACTTTTGAGTGTTTATGGATTTCATTTAGGAAGCCCTACAGTATATTGAGACTTGATTCAGTTGGCATAATGATATCTATAAATAAGGACATCTGGAAGACATCATCTAAAGGGATTCCCTCTTCCATTTGGCGTCTAGCTGGTGAAAACATTTAGCAAGGATTCATCTTTCTGTTTTGTTTCTCACTTGATATAGTCAGAGGATTACCAAGAAAATTTCTCTGTTCTATCTATTGAGATCATAGAGTCATAGATTTAGAACTGGAAGGAATCTTATAGGTTATAGTCCAGCCTTCTCAAACTGAGGCCCAGAGATGTTACTAGCTTCACCTGATGTTGCATTTGATGGTAAATGCAGAGCAGGATTCAAATCTGTGTCCTTTAACTTCAGATGAATAGAATATTCTTTCTACTGTACCACATTGTATCCTTAGTTACACAGTGAGAATTGGAACCTGGGGATTCTGATTGGGTTTAGAATCCAGATCTGTCCCATGCTAAAGAGGCAAGATAGCCTGTGTAAGCTTAATTAAAGAAGTAAAGGGATTTCTAGCATATTGGTTCTTACATACCTTAGTAAAGTTCTGAACCTAAAAAAACCTGATATTCCACCAAATCAAGACTACTATGAAATTCATTGTTACAAGTCCCTGAGTCACAAGTCTTCATCTTTCCATTTAACTGCAGTGTCTTTGTTTCTTCTGGTTTTATTTATAGTGAAAATGTCCATATTGCTAGGAATTAGTTCCCATTAGTAGCATATTGATTTATTGATCATTGCTCAAGGATCTCACATTTAGAGTACTGTTCTTATTAATAGACAGCCTAGAAATTGTGATTCTTAGTATCATCTGACCCCTTTTCTCCCAAATCTGCAGTGGTCACTGCAGAAGTAAAAACAAAAATAACTCTGAAAACCCTATGAACTCTATTCATTGCAGTGTCTCTCCATAATACCAGAAGACCACAGATAAAGCTTACCATCTACCTCCTGATGTAAAGATGGTGGACTCAGAGTGTAGAATGAGATGTGGATTTGGGGGTAGGGTGGAATATGGAAAATAAAGGAATTCATTTTGCTTCACTCTGCATATTTGTTTAAAAAAAAAAGAAAAAGGAGGGATAATGTTTCATGGTTATTTTGTAGTGGCCAAGACCTCATCACATAATGGCTGGAAGGTTGAAGAGGAGCCTTGTCCTATTGAGAACTCTTCTGGTTCTTGGATGTGGCACAGCATTTCAGTCTTAGACTTGTGTAACCCAGTACTGTCCTTGTTGGAGATCCTAGTTCTTCATTAGTTATTTACTGTATAGGCAGACAGTTGAACAAGAAATTCATTTACTTATAATTTTATTAGACTCCCTCTTCATGAAATTTTGCCCCTCTTTGCATTCAGTATCCTTTCATACTTTGTACAGTCATGTAGTTTTTTTAATTCAGTAAATCAAGCTTTTAAAAATGTAAAATTAATTAATTAGTTCACTATTTCATTAAACAGTTGATTATCTTAGGATCAGAGATTTTTTAGAATTGAAAGGGATCATAGAAGCAACTGAGTTCTCATAGCTGAGGAAACTGAAACATATAAAGGTTAAATTTTTTGCTCAGGGTTATATAATTAATAAGTATCAGACAAGATTTGACCCCCGGTATTCCTGACTCCAAGTCCTGAAAGTACTCTCCATTTTATACATGTTGATTTTTAAAGTTACACTTTAAAAGGTTTTTCTGACGTGTTAGTGCTATGTAATGTACTGGATTTGGAGTCAGAAGAATAGGATTAAAATCTTGGTTTTTAACTTAGCACCTGTGCAACTTTAGGAAAGGCGCTTGATATCCTGAAGCCTCACTTTCCTCATCTGAAAATGAAGACGTTGGACTAGGGAGCTAGATGTTGCAGTGGATAAGAACATTGAACCTTAAGTCAGAACCTGGACCTGTGTTCAGATCTAGACTCAAACACGGACAGTGCCATCCTAGGCACACTCAATTTCTGTCTACCTCAGTTTTCTTATTTCTAAAATGCGAATAATAATAGCAGCTACCTCTCAGTGGTCGTTGTAAAGATACAATGAGACAGCACTTTGGAAACCTTATAGTGCTATGTAAATGTGAGCTCCACCTTCCTATGAAGAGGTGAGGTTAAGGCCTGATCTTCCTTCTGACTGTGTCTTCTCTCTCCTGAGGGAAGACTTCACAGGGCTTCCATCACCCCCTGCTCTCACTACCCCTCCCCCCCTGATTTCTAGCCTTCTATGAAGAAGAGAGGTAGGACACAACCTTACTAGGCCATAGGCAACAAACCTGGGCCTTCATCTTAAATCTTTTCCTCTCCCACTTTTCTCATCTTCTAGCAATCACCAAGACCTTATTCTTGGCCAATGACAGCCTCTTTTGCCACCTTTCTAGTACTGTTTGCAGTTGCACTTATTCCACTTGACTCACTGTTGAGGGAGGGGAGTTGGAATACTCTCCTCCCCATTGCCTCTTTCAGGTTCTCCTCTATCTCCATCTCTTAGTAAGGTGTCCTCCTTTGAGGTCCATATATTCCACATATTCTACCCAGTCAAAATCCTGGTAGCTATTGTCTGTAAACCTCCAAGACTTTCTTCCTTTCTCAAAAAGCTCAGTACTTGGCACACAGTCTTTTTCTCTCCTCAATTCCTCTTACATTAGGGGACTTCTATATACATACTGACACTGAACCACTAGCCGTTCAGTCCCTCAGCTTACTCACTTCCCCAGATCTTACTCCTCTTCCCCACCTCAGCTGCACACAGACACTCATCCCTTTGATCTTGCCTTCACTCTCACATGGACTGCCTTCGCATTTAAAAACTCTGAAATTGCCTTATCTGACCATGTTCTACAGGCTTTCTGCCTCTCCCTCTGCCTTCCCATAGCAAACACCACTGTCTATATTGTGGCCTTATCTCCTCAGTTCTCTCCTAGGCCATCACTAGCCACTCTTTCCTCATTTCCTCATCTTGATCCCTTAATGAACCAGTTAAAATCTACACTGTCCCCTTCTCTTGAGTCCCTGCCCCTCTTGTCATATCACCTATTGTACCCTGTCAAACCTTAGCCCCATATCACTCCTACCATCTGCCACTTTTACTCCTATACACATACTGCTGAACAAAGATAGGAAAAGTCACACAACTATGATGACTGGGTATGCTATACATTTGTTATCCAGCCTCAGTGGGGCCCTCACTCCTGCTAGGTAATCCTTCTGCACCTCCCTTATTAACTCACTATGCCAGTTTCCATGTGGATCTCCCAAACCTTTTCATCTCCAGACCTCCTTGGCTCCCTTCCCCTCTCAGCTGAGAACCTTTTCTCATATTTTATAGAAAAGTTGAGGCCCTCTTCTTCATCTTATATCACTTAGATGCCTTCTGTCACCTATCTTGTCCTTTGCCCTTGTCTCATATGAAGAAGTGGCCTTCTTATCAAGGTAGACCACTCTGCATGCACAATTCACTTTTCTGCCTCCTCCCTCATCTGTACCCTCAAGTCTCTTCATTCTCCCCAAGTCTCTTGCCTTCTTCTTTGCCACCTACAAACATATCCATGTCTCCCCCGATCCTCAAAAAATCCTCACTTCAACCTCCTTTCTCCACTAACTATCCTCCTGGGTCTCTTCTGCCCTTTGTGGCTAAACTCCAAATAAAGGCTGTCTACAATAGGTGCCTCCACATCCTTTTATCTCCCTCTCTTCTTAACCCTCTGCAACCCAGTTTCTGACCTCATCATTCCACCAAAACTGCTGCCTCCAGAGTTACTGATGATCTCAATTATCAGAATCAGTGACTTTTTCTCAGTCCTCATTCTTCTAGACCTCTCTGCACCCTTTGGTGCTGTTGACCACCCTCTTCTCCATACTCTTTTTTGAGTCCCTATTCTTTCAGGTTTTCCTACCTGTCTGACCACACCCTTCAGCTTCCTTTGCTGGGTCCTCATCCAAGTCACACCCACTAACCATAGATATCACTCAGGGCTCTCTCCTAGGCCCTCTTTTATTCCTATACTGTTTCACTTGGTGATCTCATCAGCTCCTATGGATTTATTGATCATCTCTATGCTGATGGGTCTCAAATCTACTTTTCCTGCCCTAACCTCCAAACTAAGCTGCTGTCTCACATCTCCAGATACCTTCTTGACTTCTAAAACTGGGTGTTCCGTAGATATCTTAAACTCAACATGTCACTAAATGCGTTACCTTTATCCCCTAAACCTATCCCCTCTTTCAAACTTCCCTGTTATAGTGAAGAGCATCGCCACCCTTCTGATCCCCCAGGCTCACAATCTAGGTGTTATTCTCTACTCCTTATCTTTCACCCCTCATATCCAATCTGTTGCCAACATCTCTTATACAGCCTGTTCTCTCCTCTGCTGCTGCCATCACTCTGGCTCAGGCTCTTATCACCCCATGCCTGGACTATTGAAGTAGCCTGCTGGTGGGTCTGCCTGCCTCTAGTCTCCACTCCAATCTGTTCTTCATTCAGCTACCAAGTAATTTGGTGGGAAAAGGGGCTACAGGTGAGAAGGCCATAGGAACTGAGGGAACTTACAGAGTAAGAAGTCAATGGTCATAGAACTTAGAGCTAGAAGGAACCCTAATGCTAATAATAGTCAATAGGCATTTATCAAGCACCTACTATGTAGCGATGTCACTCTACTCCTCAATATATGTAACTCTTTATCACATCCAGAATCAAATACAAAATCCTCTGTTTTCAAAGCCCATCATAACCTAGTGCACTCCTATCTACCTTTCCAGTCTTATTCCTTTGACTTCCCCACATATTTTTCTGTCTAGTAGTACTGACTTCCTTGCTGTTCAACAAGTAAGACATATGGTCTCTCAGCTTTCAGCATTTTCTCTTTCTGTCCCCAATGCCTGGAATGTTCTCCCTCCTCATTGCTACGTCTTAGTTTCCCTGGATTTCCTTCAGGTCCCACCAAAAATCCCACCTTCTACAGAAAACCTTTTCCAACTCCCCTTCATGCTGATGCCATCCCTCTGTTAATTATTTCCTGTTAATCTCACATACAGTTTGTTTGTATAGATTTGTTTGCTTGTCTCCCTCGTTAGATTGTGAGCAGGACTTGTCTTTTGCTTCTGTTTGTATATCCAGTGCTTAGCAGTGTCGGCTACATAGTAGGTGCTTGATAAATGCCTATTGACTATTATTAGCATTAGGGTTCCTTCTAGCTCTAAGTTCTATGACCATTGACTTCTTACTCTGTAAGTTCCCTCAGTTCCTATGGCCTTCTCACCTGTAGTCCTGTAGCCCCTTTTCCCACTGAGTTCCTTCCAGAGCCTCCATTTTGGGAAAGGGGCCAGGCTGGCCATCCTTCATTCCTCTCTCAGCTCTGCTTCTGACTCTTTGAACTTGGCTACCATGCCCCTGCATGGAGTACTTCCAATTCCATATGACATATACCATTCACTTCCCTCTTATGTGTTGTCTTCCCCTAGTAGAATATAAACTCCTTATGTAGAATCTATATCTGACTGCATGCCATCTTGGGGGGAGGGGGGAGGGGAGGGAAGGGAAGAAACTCAAGAACATGTAGAACTAAGTGTTGTAAACTAAAAATAAAAAATCTAATTATTAAAAAAAATTTAAGAAAAGAGTATAAACTCCTTCAAGTCAAGACTAAATCTTTTGCTTAAATTTGTATGCCTAGCTCCTTGCATGGTGGCATAAGTGTTCAAAAAATGTAGATTTTTAAAGATGGAATTCTATGTGTTTTTACATATATATATATCCATATAACATACATGTGTACATACATGGACTCAGTGCCTTTCTGTTTTAGACATAAGAAAATTTTTGTGTTTTTCTTTTTTTTGTAGATGAAAAGGAAACAGTTGCATATTTCTCAGCACATTTTGAAGAGCAATTGAAAATTTACAAAAAACAGGTTGGCTTTGAAGTCTAGTTATCACACTTCTCTCCCCACCCCACCCCCCATGTTTAGAAATGTTTTACTTCACAGGTTTCTCTCAGTATATATTTGTAATATTTTTGGGAAAAATATCCATTATCCAGACAAGCAGCTTCTAAACTGAGGGATGTCTGTGTCTCTCGTGTGTGTGTTTTATATGTACATAAACACAAAAAGCACATTGAAACTGAAACGGCATTCTTAATATACTTTTAAGATTACGTATAGATCCAGCAACCAAACTGTTTGAACATTGTAAGCAATCTAGTGACAAATTCTTATCAATCTAGATTTTTACAGTTGTATATGAAAACTTTTTAGTAGCATGAATTTATTTCACAATTTATAACTGGGAAAACCTTTCTTGCAATATGTTACATGAAAAAAAGTATGATTTAGCAGGGATGACCTTAAGTTTCGAAGATTTAGTGAAATCTGACTTTTGCCTTGTCTTCCCTTCCCTTTTCTTTTTTTAACAGGTTATCATTAATTTGGTAGATCAAGCAGGAAGAGAAAAGATTATTGGAGATGCTTACCTCAAGCAGGTGTTGCTTTTCAACAACTCAAATCTCACTTATGTTTCATTTGACTTTCATGAACATTGGTAAGGTAGCTTCCTTGAAATGTTTCTTTGAGCCATGTAAGTGGCTGTGTGACGAGAGCTAGTTTCACTAACTTGCAGTTATCTTATTTGTAAAATAAATGGTTGGATTAAGTAATTTCCAAGGTCCTTTCTAGTTCTAACATTCTTACAATCTGAGGTACTTCTGTTTAATGGAAAGTCATATTTCTTATCTTAAGGCAGACAAATTTTTTTTAGATTTGATTTCCATGTAGACATAGTTTTGATCAATTTTTTTATTATTTGTCCTTTTATGTTTTCTTTTTGCCTTAAAATGATGTGGAGAGAGAGAGAGAGTGTCTGTGTGTCTGTGTGTGTGAACTTTCCCTTAGCCACTTAGATTCTGGAGTTTTCCCTTTCTGTCCTATCCCATGCACTTGTGGAAAAAGTTCCTTTTAATTCCTTTCTGTACACAGTCACCTTGGGCTGCCTATTCTTAATATTTCTAGCCCAGAATAAAACTCACTTCTATTTGCTTTGGAAAAAAAACTACACAAAACAAGATACTTAATAGTTTTAAATTCAACTTCAGCTTTTTACTATTTTATATATATATATATATATAGCTAGCAGTCCTATTCCATAGCTCTGGCTCTGGCTAAGATAATTTATACAGTTAATGAGATGGTGTTGGGCCAGTTAGACTTGAATAAATTGCCTAACGTATCTGTTTTAATGTTGTACTTAATGGGCTTTTAGAGTCTGTACTTCATTGAATCATACAAACTAGCTTCAAATGTTTATGTAATTTATTTTGTTACGTATGTATTATACTTTACATATTTCATAGCATTATTTTTTATGCTTAAAAAAGCTTGCCATTTACGTGTACCATTTTTCAACGGATTTTAGCCGAGGAATGAAATTTGAGAATGTTCAGACCCTAACGGATGCCATTCATGACATTATTCTGGACATGAAGTGGTGTTGGTAGGTATTGTTTAACAAAGCTAATATTTTTTTTTACAAGATTCTAATATTTACGCCTTTTGCTGCCAATAAACACTAAGTGCAACTTGTTGGGAATTTATTTGGTCTCCCAAGTCTTGTCTTTTTCTTATGTGTTCCTGGAAATTTAGTTATTTTGCCTTTGGGGAAGAAGTCATAAGTTCGATGAATAAAAAATGGCTTAAGCCATCTAAATCTCACTGGTTTTTTTGTGTCTAAATCTGTCCCAACATTATTTAATTAAAATAAATTGACTTAGGGTATTGCTGCTGCTTCTTCTTTTTTTGGGGGGGGGTGTCAGAGCAATTGGGGTTAAGTGACTTGCCCAAGGTCACACAGCTAGTACCTTGTCAAGTGTCTGAGGTCGAATTTGAACTCAGGTCTTCCTGACTCCAGGGCGGGTGCTCTACTCACTGCGCCACCTAGCTGCCTCCGAGAGTATTGCTTCTTAATCCACGTTTTCTTCCTTCTTTCAAGTGGAGAGGCAAAAGTTAAAGACACCAAGTTTACATTTTAATGAAAAGGATGATCATCAACGATATTCACTGACTACTGACAAGTACATTATGAGAAATGCCTAGTCCAGTGCCTTGTAGGTAGTAGGTACCCAGTAAATAGTAGTGAATAAATGAATATTGACCGAATATCAAGAGAAAATTGACTTATGGAAGATTTAGATTGGACATCCCAAAAACATGTTGATTGCAGGACAGAAGTTAAGAAAAGATGGCTACGTAATTTCTTAACCATCTTCAAGGAAGGATCAAATTAGGTTTCTGTGGTCTTGATGATGTAGATGATCCTGTACTTGAAGAAAAATGAGATAACCACTGAATTCCTGTCCAACCTTAAAATCATAGCTTGAAGCAATTGGAGTAAAACCTAGTCAGTAGTCAAATTTCTTTAGTCTGTTATGTCAGAGCTTGATATAATTCATTGTATGCTTAGCTTAGGCTTCATATACTGTTAAATTAGCTGCTTATACTAGGTCAGTGTAAATATGCATCTTTGAACTTGTATTTTATATATTCATCAATCAAAACTTAGGTTAGCCTAAAGTTCAGACAGCTTGATCAGTAAGAACAAAATCTATTTAATTTCCAGAAATAGCTTTGATATAAGTATTACAAAAATAGCCTCTTCTGGTTTTTTGAAGGGTTGATCAAGCCGGGGTAATATGTAAACAGGAAGGGATTTTTCGAGTTAATTGCATGGACTGTTTGGATCGTACAAATGTAGTACAAGCTGCTATTGCAAGAGTGGTCATGGAACAGCAGGTAAGTTTAAATTTGGTATTAATTTTTTTCCTAATTAATTAATTATAAAAAGCACTAATTTTGAAGTCAGAAGACTTTGGTTCAGATGCTGGCTTGGTTACTGATGTCTGACTAGGAATGTAAACCTTTTGACCTTCAGTTTCCTTAACTTATAAATAAGGGCGGGGGCTTTGAACTAAATGAGTCCAAAAATTCCTTCCAAATTCTGTGAATTGAATTAATGATTGTTATGTATAAAAAGGAAAAAAATTCTTAAAGTTCTTCAATGGAAAAACATCCTCATACTGAAGAAAAGTGACATTTTTACAAGTATTAATTTCAAAGATACAAATCTTGACATTTTGAAACTTGCCGACTGTTTATAAAAGTGTCATGTAGTTAATTTGTTTTTCATTTCACATTGGTATTCTGTTGCTTCTGCTGTTTAAATTTGTTGAAGTGAGTATTGCTATGTGGACCTTCGTGCCAAAAATTACATGAAGCTATTATAAGTGTTTTGTTTATACATTTTTGACATACCAAGTGTTACTTTTCCTGCAGTGTTAAATAGACAGTGCTGTTTCTTATAGTTAAAAGCACTTAATTTTATATGCACTTTGTGTTTTCTGTATTCTATCCTGTAGGTGCTTTGCAATAATCAGTTACTATATTTTTAAACTTTAGCTAAAGAAATTAGGTGTGATGCCCCCTGAGCAGCCGTTGCCAATGAAATGCAATCGAATCTACCAGATAATGTGGGCAAATAATGGTGATTCCATAAGCAGACAGTATGCTGGAACAGCAGCTTTGAAGGTATCTTTTTTTAAGTAGCATGCATTTGGCCATCATTTATCCAACAGCTATTAGGATTTGGTTTAGAAGTAACTTTTGAAAATAGCAACCTTGTTAAGTTGCATGAGTTTTTTTCTACGTGATGAGGTCTTTGGAAATCCCCTCATTGATTTTTACACAGATTGTGGGAACTTGGGTATTGTTGCTTGCATCACATAACACCCATGTTATTATTTATGCACACCTAGAGCTTTAAGGGTTTAACAGACATCAAACATTTCATCTTTTTGGTGAAATGACACATGTGGAATTTGTAACGATTCCTTCAATTTGTAATAATTGAAGGAAGTAAAATTTAAAAATCCTTTTACATTTTCTTGTTTTAAAGCATAGGGAAAGATGTTAACCATGGAGATCCTAGTTCAGTGTCTACTTCTCACCTTTGTTAGTGAGCTAACTAAATAGCAACATGTCAGTCCTAAATCGATGGACCTAGAATAGGTTCATACGATCATTCAGATTTAAAACTGGAAGGGGACTTTAGAGGATCATCTAATTCAAGCCTTTCATTTGACAGATAAGTAACTGTACTTCAGAGAGGTTAAGTGATTTGTTCAGCAAAAGTTTCGTATGTAATTTTCAGCAAAAACAGGATATATGTTTCCAAACTTCCCCATCCAGGGTTCTTTTAATACATTGTGTCGTAGACATAGAGGTAATGCATCATAGTGGATAGAGAGTTGAGTGTAGAGTTGGAAAGACCTGGATTCAAATCCTAGCTCAGATACTTCACTACACAAGTCCCTTGGACTGTCTGTGCCTCCCTAGGATTTAGTTACTAAGGCATAGTTCTTCAGTTGGTGAAATCACTGCTTCTTTGCACCTATGGTAACTCTAATTACCAGACTTTTATTTCATGGATTTCAGTATCCTCAACTCCAAATGGCTTTTATTAACCCTCATGTTCCTTGTCCTACTTCTTTTCAATATTAGACATTGCTCAATCCTGTGTTCTTGAAATTTCTACCATCATTTCTCATGACACTGTACCATCTTGGTTATCTTCCTCTCTTTCTGACTGTTGTTCTTTTCCTTTGCTTGTTTTTTGCACTTATTAAATGTGATCATCTCCAAGGTTCTGCCTGAACCCTCTTCTCTCTGTATATTCTTTTCTTTCATGATCCTGTTTTCTTTCAATAAATTAATTAATTTATCATAATGGAGATAGCTCTCAGATCTCTACCTCTATTCTCAAGCTGTCTCCTGAACAAGAGTCCCGAATTTCAGAATGACTGCTAAACATTTCCATCTACATGCTTCAACATCTAAAAAAAGTGGACCTTCTGTATATTCCAACCAACTTCTAATTTCTGTTAAAGGTCCCAGTTTTCCAATGTCCTACTTATGTTCAAAGCCTCAGAGTAATCCTTACCTCATTGCTTACTCCTAGCCCCCACATAATCAGTCATCAGGTTCGAAGGAAATCCTTTTATCCAGCCCTTGTTTTAGTTTCCTCTGCCACCAACATAATTCTGTACTAATATCTCTTATTTGGTCTGTAGCCTTTGACTGATATCCCTGTTTTCATTCTCTTTCCTGCAGTGCCATTGTCTAATGTCTTTTTGAAGGATTACTGATTCTGTTTTTCTTTTCCTCTCTGCCCTTCCCCTTTCATAAGCCTTAAGTGGCTTCCTATTGTTTACCCAGTAAAAGCCAACCTAATTACCCTTGCACCATCAGCTGATTTCAGTCTACCTTTCTGCACATGTTCCTTTTTCCTCAGCTAGACAGGAGCACCTACCATTTCTTGAACATGTTTTGTGCTTTCTTACCTTCATGTCTTTGCTAATATCATTCCCTGTGTTTGGAATATTCTCCCCATCTCTATCTGTTGAAATCCCACCCATTCTTCGAATCTTAGCTCATATTTACCTTTTTTGATTTCCCTGGTCAGATATTCTCTTCCTTCTCTGAATCTCCAAATTCCTTTATAGATACTTTTTTAGGGTTTCATTTTTATCTTTTTAACTTCTTCTATCCCTAAAGCACCTTGCCCACTAATTTTTTAATGAATAAATTTAGTGCATTTCTATTCAAATCATGCCTTCCTATTACTCTAAGTAAAATTAGTATTTGGAAAAAATTTTTATAAAATTGTATTTTGATACCTTAGTGGCTGTGTTCATATCAATGAACACATATTACATCTTAGCTTTTCTATTTGTGACAGTCCTTTATGCCTTCTTCCCATACATCTTTTAGAGAGGATCAACTTAGTGCATTAAAGGCCTTATATTAGGATTTTGAATATTTGAGGCTGTCCATCCATTACTAGTTGCTTTTCTTCATGCCAATGGCCCATTTTTGATCATACACTTTTAAAATCATTTTTATGCCATATCTTAAATGCAGGTGATATTGGTAATGTGTTGGAGTTTCTTTACACCTACAACTTTTCTTCCATTGTCCTCAGAGTCATGTGTGGGTGTGTCCGTGTGTGTCCATCCTTTCCTCCTATGATCAGTGCATATAATAGTGAGAAAAGCCCCGTTTTCCCCTACTTATTGTATATTCTTCCTTGAGTGCTCTGTTTATGTGAGTGTGTGTTCCTTTCCCCTCACCATTTCCATTTTTCTTTTGAGATCATCAATTCATAACAGAATCACTTCTGGGCCCTGTATCTAATTAGATTTCCTCTGTGATTCCTAATGATGATAGAGTTCTAAGGGGCCACATGTATCATCTTTCCATATAAGAATGTAAATATTTTAACCTTGTTTAGTCTTTATCATAGTTTTCTTGTGCTTACCTTTTTATTCTTCTCTTGGCTGCTGTGTTTGTATGTCAGATTTGCTACTTAGCTCTGGTCTTTTCATCAGGATTGCTTGGAAGGCCTTTATTTCATTAAAGATACATTTATTCCTTGAGTGTAGTCAGACTTGCTGGGTAAGTTATTCTTGGTTGTTGTTGTCTTAGATTCTTTGCCTTCTGGAATATCATTCCAAACTCTCTACTTCTTTATTGTGGTGGCTGTTAAATCTTGTGTGGTCCTGACTGAAACTCCTCAGTACTTGAATTCTTTCTTTCTGGCTAACTGCATTGCTTTCTGGATTTTGTCTGTAATATACCTGGGAGTTTTTATTTTGGAGTTTCTTTAGGGAGGTGGGGACTGGATTTTTTCCGTTTCTACTTTACTTTCCGGTTCTGAGGTTGTTTTTTTTTTTAAATGATTTCTTGAAAGAGCATGTCTGGGCTCTTTTGTTGTCCAGTGATTCTTAAATTATCTTTCTTTAGTCTGTTTATCTCATGGGGTCATTAGTTTCCCTTTGGCCAATTCTAATTTTCAGTAAGGTTTTGTACCTTTTTTTCCAAGCTGTTAATTCTCTTTTCATATCTTTCCCAACTCTTGCTTCTTTCCCTACTTTTTCCTCCACCACTCTCATTTGGTTTTTTAAATCATTTTTTAACTCTTTTATAAACTTTGCTAGGAAGTTTTAGAATTTTGTCTAAGCTGCATTTTTTCTTCAAGACTTTGTAGATGTTTTCACATCTTCTTCTTCTGTATCTATGCCTTTAGCTTCCTGGTCACCATAATAGCTCTTTATGGTCGGGTTCTTTTTTTATTTGCTCATTCTTCTTGCCTAACTCTTGACTTTGGACTGGTCTCTACTGAGAACAATGTTTGACCAGAGCTTCTCTCCTCTTAGATCTTTCTGTTGCTTTCACAGCTCAGTCCAGGTCCCTGCAAACTTTCAGTGTTCCCAAAGAATCCTAGAGGTGAGGTGAGGCCTTTTCACTGGTCTCATCTCTGCAAGTTCCTGACCCAGGTGTGGGTCTGTTGGCTTGTTCTTTTTTGGTGGTTTCAGTAAACTGTTGCCAGACTCAGCTACTAATAGCTTGCTTAGGTGCTCTATAGAGTGAGAGAAATTGAATTGCTGGCTCCCCTCTGGCTTGGGACTCTCACTCTTGTTATTTCAGTACAGGCTTCTGCACTGAGCTTGATGCTAGAACTGAATCCCTGCTCTGCTCGAAGTTTTGCTCCTGGAACTTGTTTCCTGTTTGGTTACACAACTAGGCTCCACTCTGAGTACTAGTGGCCAGATGGCACCCAGTCCTTCAGTCAGTGCTAGTTCTAGGATCCTTTAGGATCACTGTCTTTCAGTCCCTGGTGCTGGAATGCTCTGCATCGAATGCTCTTATGGTGGCCAGATCCCAGCCCTAGTGTCTGCAAACTTGTCTGTCTCCCTAAGCTACTCTGGGTTGGAAGAAGGTATTCACATGACTTTTTCATAGAGTTCCTGATCAGAATTCATTCTATTGTGTTTTGTAGGTCATTATGAAGGAAGTTTAGTGGGAATCTAGGCTTTACTGTTGTTTCCTCTCCCTCTGGCATTAGGTATGCACCAAAACTTCATTCTTCAGATGATCTTAAGGCTAGTCACTGATCAGCAGCTGTGAAAGTTTTTAGAAAGTTTGAAAACTTAATAGGATGTTTTGTAATACAAAGCTTTAGTTATGCTGAATTTTAATAAGAAATATACCAATATTTAAACATTTTAAAAAACCTTTCAAATGTTTTATTTATCAGTTTTTAGCATTTTTACTGCTGAAGTTATTAAAACTTAACACTTAACCAAGACTTTTGGGAATACTCTGTATGGGCTTATGGGCCCTGTGAGTTGCCCTTGCATCTGAGTGCCATAATTGGAGCCATATGCACTGCTCATCTACTTTTTGTTTGTGGATTAAGATGACCCTTTTTGACTATCTATGGATTTTATGACAAGTATAGTTGATACCATATTGCTTGGATTCTCAAGGGATGGGGGAAGGGCAATTTTTAACATGTGATGGGGAAATATTTAACAATAAATAAAAATATTTCAAAAAAGAAACTATCAAGTATATGGAATATAGCAGAAATGCTTAGCTCTATAATAAATAGAAAATCTCATTGTAAGTTAAGACTAAAATCATGTGGACTAGTGGAAATTCTTAGTATATAAATATATTTTAAAAAATGATCCCTCACTATAACAAATACAGAATTTGTAACAAGAATCCTACAGAGGAGATGCCAGTGGATTAATAATTAATTCCTGTCTAGAAAACTACAGGACAGGACCTGTGGTCTGAAGGATGGAGAAGTGAAGGAGTTTTCTTTGGTCCATCAGGAACAGGAGAAAAAGGAGAGAGTGATTTTGCCCTGGCATATAAAACTAGAAATGGAGGCAGGCCAGAAAGAACAGAGCCTCAAAGTCTCAAACCTGTGCTTTCTTGCTCAACCAAAGGGAATACAGGGAAACGCCTAGAGAGACCACAGAAAGCTGGGTCTGAAAATCCCTGTTACTGTATCAGACCACATGTTCCTGTTTCAGAGATGAGCAATAGCTCTTATTTTCAATTTTAAGGGTGGTTCTACTCCATTAGTAAACAAAAAGCTGCCCCTTCATTTCAGTCCAATAATTTATTGGGGTTCACAGTTTGTAATTCATGATAAGAAGCAGTCCCTGACATTTCGGGACCATTCTTTCCTGAAAGGGGATGCCTTATCTTAGCAGGAACTGAAGAGAAGGGAGAGATAAATTATTCTACCCTTCTCTCCATCCCAAATAGCTACAAGGTAACTTATAACCTAGGCCATTTTATAAAATAGAAGAAACCAAACTTTTTAAAAAACCATTTTATATAAACTTTTTGGAAAGGTATATACATCTTAGGCAATATGGCACAGTAGATAAGTTAGCCTCAAAGCCAGGAAGACCTAGATTCAATTTCTGTCTCGGACATATACTGACCAAGTGACCCAGGACAAATCATTTAACCTTTCAGTGTTATAGGCAACTCTTGGTTCTAAAGGAAGTGCTGACTTGTGCTGCTAGAAGTTTCTCCATGTGGGAGTTCTCTGTATAATGAAATCACAAGTCATCATGTGTAGACCTATGTGACCGATTGTGTCACTGTGGTAACCTCAGTATGATGTAAAATGTGAGGGTTTGTTTAGATGATCCCTAAAATCCCTCCTAGCCCTGGCAAGGAATTCTTTTTCTAAGTATGTTTTATAGGAACCAGAGTTTTAATCTTTATAGTATATATAGTTTCCAAAATCCTATGTTTTAGACTTGCATTGGTATTTTCATAAACCTAGTATCTTGGTATTTTTCACAGTCAGCTTAACTAACTGGTTGAAATAATATTTTCTCTTAACAGGGTGACTTCACTAGGACCGGTGAAAGGAAATTGGCAGGAGTCATGAAAGATGGAGTTAATTCTGCTAATAGGTATTACCTGAATCGCTTTAAGGATGCTTACAGACAAGCAGTTATAGGTAAGAAGCTTTTCCCTTCCCTAAGTTGTGATGGCTTGTCCAGTCATTTCTTGGATGAACATTTTTGGGAAACAAAGGATTTAATATAGAATAACATTTTTGTTTTATAATATACCTTGTATTTTATTTTGTCCATCTTTCCAAATGAGATGACCTTTTTTTAAAACTGTTGGTTGATGTTAATTGCTAGTAAGTGTGTCAGGTGTTTGAGGCCAGATTTGAACTCGGGTCCTCCTGATTCCTGGGCCGGTGCTCTACTCACTGCGCCACCTAGCTGCCCCTGTATGTTAGTACAGTGCCTGACACATAGTAGGTACTTAAAAATGGCTGTTGTTTGACTAAAAGTAGGAAACTTCCTTCTCTGGAAATCATTTTTTGGTTACTATGGGCTCCTTGCCATGGACATTAATAGTCAACCCTTTTCTGTAAGGCAGGTTTAATTTTTTTTCCTCACAAAAATACTACCTTGCAGATTACTTTGAATGAATGTTAGCATAATAGCTCATCTATGTAGTACTTTATTGTTTTCAAAACAGTTTTCTCACAGCCCTTGAAAGTAGGTGTTGAAAGTCTTATCCCCAATTACAGATGAATAAGCTCACGCTTACAAGTGACTTGCCTGAGGTCACATAGCTGTTAAATATTGCAAACTGGGACTTTAACTCAAGTCTTGATACCTAGTGTAGTTTCCTCTCTATGACACCACACCATATTTTATGTTTTTAAGTTTATTTGTGATTTTTATAGTCAAGAAGAATATATCTTAGCAAGATTAGACTTTTGTCTATAAAAAGTTTCCTAAGTATTGCTAATCCCTTGCCTTTATAGATCAGTCAGTCTTCTCTTTTATTGGTCTAAAATTTATTTTCCCTACATTTTTTGTAATTGTTGTTGTGCACTTGTTTTGGCTGTGTCCAACTTATTATGGCCCCATTTGAGGTTCTCTTGGCAGAGATACTGCAGTTCTTTGCCATTTCCTTCTCCAGCTCATTTTACAGATGAGGAAACTGAGGCAAATAGGGTTAAATTGACTTGCCCAGGGTCACACAGCTGATGTCTGAGGTCAGATTTGAACTCCAGTCTTCCTGTCTCCAGGACTAGCACTTTCTCCATTGCACTACTTATCTTCATTTTTCAATTTACTCCACGGTCTTTAACATATGAAGGTCAGAATCCATCATAGATTTTTTTAACCACTATGCGTACCTTCAATCTCTGTTCTTTGTATTTTTTTTAATGTGATAAATTTTCAGGGGTTACAGACCTTCCTGTTGCCTTCTAAAAAGATATTTAAACTGATCCTGTTTTCCATTCTCTTTCCAAATTACAAACTATGATAATGACTTATGGTTGACATTTCTTAAACTCTCCCCACTTCACTCACCTTCTACCTTAGATTTGATGCAAGGCATTCCTGTGACTGAAGATCTGTATTCCATATTTACCAAAGAGAAAGAGCATGAGGCTTTGGATAAGGAGAATCAGAGAAGCCACCAGGAGCTGATTAGCCAACTTCTACAGAGCTACATGAAATTACTGTTACCTGATGATGAGAAATTCCATGGGGGATGGGCCCTTATTGATTGTGATCCAAGGTCAGTTTGAATGAGTACTCAGCCAGCTCTCTTTCTTAACCTTCTGATGCTAATATCTTAATTAACAGTTGATAAATAGTATGGGCAGTGTTTACTTAGATAACAAAAGGTTTGGACTTGTATACGTGGTGCATGGCAATTTACAAACACTTGGGGAGCACATCATTTTCGGTAGTTCCTAAGTTTCATATGGCCTTTAAAATGATGCGTGTATTCTGGTCGTGCCCTCCCACAGCCTTTCTTCATTCAGATAAGTATGCTGACTCTAGCTGAAGGTATTGTCCTTTCAGGTAAATTGTTTTAATGTTTTGATACTCTTTCACCGTCTATTTTTCACTGCTCCTAGCTCAGTTAATTCTGCCTTAGAATGGCGTGACAATGCTTTTTAAACTGTAGTATGCTACATCAGTTTGGACTATGTCGTGTGTACTTTGTGCTCAAGTCCTAGACAGGAGTGGGGAACCTGTGGCCTCAAGGCTACACGTGACCCTCTATGTCCTCAAGTGTGGCCCTTTGACTGAATCCCAACTTCACGGAACAAATCCCCTTAATGAAAGTTTAGATTCAGTCAAAGACCTGGTAGCTCATTATGGTGAGGAGGTGGCAGTTCTTGAGGATAACGCTGCCAGTGCATAATTAATTAGCCCTTGAAGGTTCCATCAAGTTGGAATGGTTTTGAGTTTGGAGAGGCCACAGTGCCAAACTACCACTTTGTATTGTTATTGTCAGTGGAGGGAGTATCTAAATCATGCATCCTTGAAATAGTCTATATGTAAACATCTGGCTTTTAACTACTTTTCTTCAACTCTTGTCCAGTAAACTCAGCAACTTCCCCCTCTGGCTACATTCATTTATGAATACCCCAAACAGTCGTCATCATAATTGAGAAGTATAGTATTGCTAGTGACATTGTTTCAAGAAACAAAGTTAGATACATTTTGAAATGAAATTACATGGTAGAGATCCAGGCCACCAACCTCTAAAATTCCTTCAAAAACATCTAGAAGCCGCCTTCATAATCTCTATAAAACCCTCTATATTACTTGGTATCCCTTATCCAGTGTTGGTGTTTCAAGAAAATCTTCAAACTAGATTAAATGGTTTATTACTTAATTTGTCTTTCTTTTAAAAAAAATCACTGGTATTCCAATGTTAGTATTTTTTCACCATAAAGGTCTTTTGTTAGCTAGCCTGAGATACTGTTTCCATGGTAAAAATGTTTTAAATGTAAAATAATAGGTTTACGAGGAAACTTTTAGAATACAGCCTGTTTGTAAATTGAGGACTGATTGTATTTGACATGTCTGAAAAAGTTAATGCTACATAGTCAATACTGGACAAGGTTTTGAAAAACTAAAAAATAAAGGATAAAATGACATTGGACCACTTTGGTTTTTGATATGATTAAATGGCCTTGACCTATGATGTGAAATACTACGCATGCAGTAGTTTTTCCAGGAGTCATAGTGTAGCTGTGATAAGATCTCGAAGTGTGACCCACTGGTTGGTCTCTTGTAGTGTTTATGTCATCATGAAGTTTCTGCAAGTAAAACCAAAAGTCTATACTTTCATTTTGGAATCACTTAATGCTTTTTTTGCAGTATCAGTAAGAGCAATTATTCCTTCCCTTCATTATTTTGGTGAATTTAATTTTTGGACACTGGCAAGTGAGAAAGCCAGGCTTGTTGGATGGTGGCTAACATGGACTGTGTGAACTTACCCTTAATTACTACTCTGTAAGATAGTGGTGACAATGTAGGAACCCCAATGGCTGGTGAGAGAGAAAACAAAGCTTGGCTGCCCCTTCTGTGTAAAACTGCCATGGCCTGTAGGTGAGAAGTTCATCTACACACCTTATGAACATGGAAAAGTTTTAGCCAAAAATATAGATGTTATGCATGCACCGTTCTTTTTTGGCCCTATGGGAATGCTATAGATTTATGCTTTTTCATTTTGACAAGTTGACAGTCAAGGGATAGTGCTGAACCTTTGAAGGTTACTTTCCTATGCTGAAATTTCAATAGATTATCTTAATAGAGATTGAATTTTCTGTTCCCTTAATTTAATAGTTGACTAAAATGAAGTTGAGAGAGAGCAGCATATATTAATAAGATTAATAATGTTTCTCAACCTCTCCTTACTTTTGCCCAACGATGCTTTTTTCTACAACTTGACAAATATTTCCCTAGCCTTCAGGTCTTACATACATGTGTGCTGTGATGTGATAGCCACAGTTTCACAGGTGTTTCCCTCCAAAATATGAGGGGAAAGAGTCAGAATCAATTGAAAAATAATCAGAATGGTATTAAGTCCTCAATTACTTGTGGATAGACTGTATGTTTTATCTCTGAATTTTAAAAAATTCCATTATTTGTCTTTTTATGAAAAACTGTGCTTGATGGCTTGAGATGTGGATTGTTATGAAAATAATTTTTCCCTAATCCCTGCCATATTTTTTAGCCTTACTGATGCTACTCATAAAGATGTGGATGTGCTGCTACTGCTTTCTAACTCTGCATACTACGTGGCCTAGTAAGTTGCACATTGATTAAAAAGCTCTAATTTAAAAAAATATTAGGTGGTTTCTTAAACTGAATGTCACTTTGATATGATTCTATTATTTTTAACTGCTTAGTAGTTTTGAATCATTTTATGTACTCAAGTTGAATATTTTCTATTTTAATCTTTATTCTACTTCTTCCTCTATCCAGTTATGATGATGAAGTTGATAAAGTAAATCAGTATCAAAGACTGAGCCTGGAAAACTTGGAGAAAATAGAAATAGGTAAAATGTGAATATTTAGGTTTAAATACTGTCCTCTTTCTTCAAAAGGGTATTTAGGTTTAAGCAACTAATATGACTTTGTTTTAGAACCAGAAAGCTATTTTCTGAACTTTGGAGGACTCTTCTCCTTCTCAGTAAATTACATACTTTAGTAACAATTAAATTTTTTTCCTTCGCAATCATTTTAAAGACTGACCTACAGTGATGGTGACAGTGACCAACTGTTTGTTTGTGGGCATGGAAAATAGCCTTTTTTTTTTATTAAATACTGTAATAGCCCTCAAAATCTTTTGGCTCTGTGAGCCAAATAGACAAATAGATTTCTTTTAAAAAATCATGATTGAGGTATGTTTCTCTGGTGAAAAGTTAAGTTTTTTTCTCTCCTCTTTAGACACAAATACATCACCATCATGTTCAAGAATTCCAAAATCTCCTTATTTACCCATAACATTGGCTTTCCACCTTTCCCTCTGCCTTTCCCCCCTACTCTTCGCCTACACCGTGACCTTCATTCCCTAGACCACTCAGTTTTCTCTTGGGCTGTGCAGGCTGCACTATGTCCTTTTTCTCCATCTTGACCCCTTGGTGAACCAATTCAATACTACACCATTCTCTTTGAGTCTCTATCCCCTTTATCATTTCACTGATTATGTCCTGCCATAATCTTGAATTGCCACCGTCCAACATCTGCATACCTAGATGTGTGTAGCAGAATAAAGGTAGAAAATATCGCACAAGCATTCTGATTGGTTTCACGACAAATTTATGTTATACAACCCCAACTGGGCCCTCATTCTTTTTAATTAGTCTTTTTATATCAACCTTATCAATTCTTATCCCACTCACCACAGAAGTTCTTCCAAACCTTTTCGTCCCTCCTAAACGTAACCTCCCATGGCCTCCTCTCCCTCCACCCTTTCAGCTGAGAACTTTGTCTCATATTTTACAGAAAAAATTGAGGCCATTTGGCATGAGCTTCTGTTTCTTCCCTCTTCCTCATTTATCAATTAGATGCCTTCTTCCATTATCTTCTCCTCCACCCATCTCACATGATGAGGTGCCTTATTCCTTACTAAAACTAACCTCTACCAGTGATCCCATTCCATCCCATTTCCTCTAACAGATTGCTACCTCTTTTATCTCCACCCTATTATTTATTTCAGTCTTCCCCTGTCTACTGCCTATAAACATGCCCATGTCTCCCCCATCCCCCCAAACCCTCACTTGATGCCTCTATCCCCGCTAACTCTCATCCTTAATCTCTAGCCCTTTGTGGCTAGATTCTTCATTAAGGCCATCTATGATATGTGCCTCCACTTTCTTTCCACTCATTTCTTCCCTTTATAATAAATCTGCCTTCTGATCCTTACTGATCTACCAAAACTGCTTTCTACTAAATTACCAGTGGTGTCCTATTTGTCAAATCCAGTGACCTTTTCTCAATGTTCATTCTTCTTGGTGTCTCTGCAGCCTTTGCTATTACTGATCACCTTCTCCTTGATACTCTCTTCTCTCTAGGTTTTGGGGATTCTCCTCTCTCCTGGTTTCTTCCTACCAGTCTGATCACTCTTATCTCAGTATCCTTTGTTCAGTCTTCATGCACATCATACCCTATAACCATAAATGTCCCATAGAGTTCTGTCCTGGGCCCTCTTCTATACTACTTCACTTGGTGATCTCGTTAGCTCTGCCATGGATTCAATTGCCATTTTTGTGGTCGATAATTCTCAAGTCTGCCTATCCTGCCTTAACTTCTGTTGACCTCCTGTCTCACATCTCCAAATGCTAAAAATAGCCAAATCTCAAACTAGTTGTCCAGTAGACATTTTAAAACTGAACTACTAAAACCCCTCTGCCCACCTACCATTCTTATTAATGTAGAGGGCAGTACCATCCTCCCAGTTCCTCAGGCTCACAACCTAGGAGTCATCCTGGACTCCTCAATGTCTCCCCCCCACCCCCCATATCCAATCTGTTGCTTGGGCCTGCGGATTTGACCTTTGCAACATCTGAATATGCCCCCTTCTCTCCTCTGACACTGCCATTCCTCTGGTGCAGGCCCTCATCACTTCAGTCTTAGACTGTTGCTTCAAATTTCTCCTCTGTCTTCCCTTTGGCTACTAAAATTGTCTTCCTAAAGGGCAGATTCAACAACTAAGTCACACCCAGGCACCTCTCCCACTCCCCACTCAATAAACTCCAGTGGCTCATTTCTTGCCTTCAGGATCAAATACAAAATCTGTTTGGCATCAGAGTCCTTCCTTAACCCAGCCCCCACCGACCTTTCCAGTCTTCTTTCATGCATTCACTTTAATCCCCTGACACTGGCTGTTCCTCCTACAAGACACATCATCTCTTGGCTCTGGGCATTTTCTCTGTTTGTCCTCCATACCTGGAATGCTGTCCCTCCTCATCTCTGCTTACTGGCTTTCCTGAGTTCCTTTAAGTTCCAACTAAAACCCCATGTTCTGCAGGAAGCCTTTCCCAGCCCCTCTTAATTTCTGGTCCTCCCTCTGTTATTTCCTATTTATCCTATATGTAGATGGCTTGCTTTTTGGTCCGCCACCCTCCACCCCCATTAGATTGTTAGCTCTTTGAGAGCAGGGAATATCTTTTACTTCTTTTTGCATCCCCAGTATTTAAAGAAAAGTATTCTAAACGCAAAGTTGATGACAAAAAATGTTAAATGGTGTTTGTATTGTCTTAAACGTAACTTAGACTATATTCATGATATTCATTTGGGGTCTCTAGGTCCTGAACCCACTCTTTTTGGGAAACCAAAGTTTTCCTGCATGAGGTTACACTATAAACACAAAGAAACAAGTGGCTATTTTCATACCCTTCGAGCAGTGGTGCGTAACCCAGAAGAGGATGGAAAAGGTAATAATAAGAAGAAATTGTCTTCATTCTGAGTGGGGATAGATGGCATTTGAGCTGATGGTTTATCCTGAGGCAGGGATGCAATTTTATAAAAGGTCACAGATGATGGAGGACATGTGATCTGTGATGGAAATTCTCAGTTTGAACTTGTGATAGAATATATAGCTGCAGACACATTCCCACATCTCCTATTTGATACAAACATCAGGACATAGTCTTCCTTTCGGGATATAGCAAGTGGTGTTCTACACATCTGTTAACCTGTTAGCACTAAGGCTGAAGGAGGATAGAGATTTAAGCTAGTAAAGCTACATTAGGATTTTTGGGACACTTTGTGTAATCATCTTTCAGTGTTGTTATTTTGAGACTTTAAGAAATTATTTTTTTAAGTGGGGATGAATTTTCTTCCATAAAAAGACAGTAACTCAGCTGACTAGGTAGCATCAAATTGCATTTTAGGTTAGATTGGCTCTTCTTAAAGTGTGTGCTTTAGAGGCTGACAGGCTGTAAATTGGGTTTCAGATACTCTTCAGTGCATTGCAGAGATGCTGCAGATCACCAAGCAAGCCATGGGTTTAGATGTACCCATCATAGAGAAAAAACTTGAGAGGTGAGTTTATTTTTCTCCTCCTCCCCCCACCCCTGCTTTTTTAGGGTTACTAGAAAAAAATGGCAGGTGTGTTGTGCATGAGGTATTTCTCAAGCTTCTAAAGAAGTGCTGAATTTTGCCTTTGAGCAGGGCTAGGCCACCTGATCTGGGAGACTTTAAGAGGTATAGGGTATTTTTAGCACAAAAATATTCAGGGAGATTTCAAAGCAAAATAAACTTTATCAGTTGAACATTATCATAGAACTCAAATTGACATTCTGCGGAATACCAGGGTTTTTACAGAATAAGGTTTGGGAAATGCCACTTTTGCAAATTGTGGGAGTTTTGCCCAAAATACCACTTAAAAGATGAAATATTTTTCATCAGTTTTTCTGAAGACAGTAATCTCTTTCAAAGGGTTAGATTTAGGTGATCTATTATTAACTTGTTGGCATCATATATAAGTACTGAAAAGTTTATACAGGTATCTTATTAATCCTAGTGGGTGCTGATATTCTATTGAACTCTAAGTAGTATTTTTAATAATGTAACATGAATAATCTTGGCTTTCAGACTTTTATAAAACATTTTTCTCTTCTTCCCCTCCTCCCATAATAATTACTACATGATGTCATTAAATATGCTGTTGCAAAAGCCTCTCTAGTTTGGTTATATTGATCAATATGATGATGCTGATGAGAGTAGCTTACTTTTTCGGTGTTCGTTGTTTTGTTTGTTCCTCCCTGAAACCTAGTGAGTTTTGCACATCAATAAACCAAAGATCAGATATAGATAAAATGACTTGACCCTAGGGCTTTGGGCTTCAATTCCAGTCTTCTTTCTGCTTATTAAAATTACTCATCTTTGTGAAATGGGTAGCGGTCTTTGAAATGAAATTGATTCCTTCTTATAGTAGAACTTTGTATGGAAATTCTTAACTTTTTTTTCCCTCCAATTTATAGGAAGAGTAGTAAACCTCATGAGGACATCATTGGGATTAGAGCTCAAAACCAGGGATCTTTGGCTCAAGGAAAGAATTTTTTGATGAGCAAATTTTCATCTCTAAATCAAAAAGTGAAACAGACCAAATCCAACGTCAGCATTGGCAACCTACGTAAGCTAGGAAGCTTCACAAAACCTGAAGTGAAAGTCAACTTTTTAAAACCAAACTTACCAGTGAATCTTTGGAAATCAGATAGCAGTCTTGAAACTATGGAGAATACTGGTGTGATGGATAGTAAAGTTCAGATACAATCTGATGAGGAGATTTCTTCGGATGACTCGTTCCGTTCCGATGAGTACCTTACAAATTCAAAGTGTGAAGAGGACAGGCAACTAGCTAGTTCTTTAGAAAATGTGGGTCCAGTGGACTATGTTCTTCCTAGTTGCGGCATTATTGCTTCAGCTCCAAGACTAGGCAGTCGATCTCAGTCTATAAGTGGCACTGACATTACCATTCATGTTCCTTCAGAAATGGTTGTACCACATGGAACTAGCCTGGGAAAAGGGCTGCCATCTCCAATGCAGAAAAGTCCTTCTGCTGACAGTGTATTAATTGACTTTGCTAAGCCCGTAGATGCTTATTGTCACAGGTTTGTACAAGATGCTCAAAGTAAAGTGACACAGCCATTAGAAATTGAGAGTGCTTCTCAACAGGCTACTGAGGAAGGCTGTCAGTCTACTACTGAGGAGTGTAAGACTAAAGAAACCAAATCAGAAGTAACTAAAGAGATCCCTTCTCGACCATCTAAGTTGGATGTCCCTTCTGAGACAGGACCACATTTTTTGTCAGTTGAACCCTCTAATGTTGTTACAGCTCAGAAGACCCCAGGTTCTGGATCTAGTGTACTTGAACTTGAGGCAGGACCTAATCCAACACCTTCCCCTGCAGAAAGCAATGGTAGTAGAGCAGTCTCACCTTTTGCAAAGATCCGAAGTTCCATGGTTCAGGTTGCTAATATTACCCAAGCTGGACTGACCCATGGGATAAACTTTGCAGTTGCTAAAGTCCAAAAGAGCCCCGCAGAACATGAGGTAGTTAATGTGGTAGAACAAAATGAACTTAAAGACATGTTCACCCAGTGTCAGACTAGAATAATTCAGATTTAACCTACCATAAATAGTTCTTCGATGGCTTGTATATAATCCTAAAGAAAGTTACTTCATACCAACATACCATTATAACTAGTACTGCCTGAATGTGGGGATCAAAACTGCAAATTTATGTATTTTTGGAGGATAGTTTTGAGACTTTCTGAGCAGGATTCAGAATTTCTAAGAGCACTGAGATGATATTCACATTAGTATATTTTGACCTCAGCAGGTAGTTTATACACTGGCACTAACAAGCTGTTCATGTAAATTCCAGAATCCATGACGTGGGGACAGTTTCGACTAAAAGGCTGGATCTGGACACATTTACCTAATTGGTAATTCACAGCTAAAAATAAAATATTTTCTCTCTAAGGTACATCGTTTATTTGGGGGATTTAATCCTTGTTTTAGTTGTGTGTTCCATTGACTAAGAGCCTGTAGTCTCATTTCTGTGTTAGTATTTCTGTAAGGTAATTGATAAGTTGGTTAATGACAAGTTTTAAAAGTGGTTGTTTTAAGACTGAGTTGAATGTGGAAAAATGTTTTGAGATGCAAAAAAAAATGATTGCTTTTGTGATTTTTGTTTAAACATCTATCTCCCTTTTATAAAGAGCTAATTTGGGGGTACTAGTCAGGAATGAGGTACCCTTTGACCTGATTATCCATTTGAAAAGAAGAAATCAGAATCTCTTACTGCCTACCCATTTGCATATATACACAGTCTAGGAGCACTAAAAGCTCAGTTGTTAAAATAAATCTGAACATATTCAGATCGTGTGACCATTCACTGCGTGGATATCCTACGAGATTTCTAAAGTACTTTCAGGAATGAAGTGAAAACTACTTTATGTGTGCACTGCTTATTGGGTATTTATTAAGAACTCCTAAGTATGAATAGAAATGAAATTTTTTTTCTAGCAATTCACAATGGGGATTTTTCCATGACATTTTCATGTAAGATACTGTAGAAAAAAAGATAGCTAGCTTCAAGACCATTAAAACTTTGGCTTCGAGCTATTACCCCCACCATGTAAAACCCAGTGTGTGCCTGTGTTTTAGTATGTGTCCTGTGAGCAGACTACATATGGTATTTCAAACATGTGTCGTAATTGTAGTATAGTGGCTCAAGAGCCTTCCTTTGGTGTTGAAGTGATTATCAGCTGAACAGATTATGTCTGTTGAAACTTTGATAAGCATTTTAACTTTTGTTATTTATTCATGTTTTATTAGTGATGTGGGTGTTTTTTGTGTGTCAATAAAATCTTGTCATTGTATATTTAAAATAAAACTACTATTGTATTTTAATGCAAAGGGATGTATATGAGAAATATTTTAATAAAAAAATTTAATTCCAAATTAGCTTCCTGTTTCAGATTTAAAAGGTATATATGGGTTTAGACTTGATTTCAGAATGACAGGTTGTGCTATTAGGAAAACAAAAATGCTCTGTTTCAACTTTCTGTCCCATTCTTTCCTTCTCTCAGTACTCCTTTCAGTGTGGTATTAAATATTTTTATAACATTCTTAAAAACACTTCAAAATCCAGATCTCTAAAAATTAGTGATTTTAACTCTTAATTATTCTTGTGAAATCCAAATATTTGAACCACGGTGCTTCATTTTTTTTCTTACAAGGATGCCAGATTTTGGTCTGTAGGCTTTTAGAGAGCATCTCTAAAAGTCATTGCAGTTTAAGTATAAGTGAAATTCCTAAGTGTGAATATTTCATAATGTATTATTTTAGTGTGAAATCTAATCATAAACACTGGTTGATTGAATGAATCAAATGATAGATGAAGAGTATTTTCTCAGTTTCTAGAAGGGAACTGACCATAGAGGGAAAAACCATAGTATGTTTCAAGGACAACTTACTTTGAGATTTGCCAGGTTTCTCAGGTTCACTTACTAGGATAGTAATTTGATTTCCTTCCAACTAAAATTTTATCCCAAACTAGGAAGAATGCTTTTTTTTCTTCTTGAAATGGAAAATGAAGCACCCTACTTTTATGTAATATAGATGGACAAAAGCCGAAGTTCAACACTTAAAAGATTTGCGTTGTGTGTGCATCTTATGTGTGTGTATTCTTATTTGATATTCATTCAGGTTTCTTTCGAGTTCAAGCTACATTTACTGAAATACTAGCACTTCCTATACTTGGCCCAGCAACTCCCATAGTTTCAATCGTAGCAATGCCCATACAATGTCTAATACCCACAGCAATGTCCCTAGCTTTTCCTCAGAGCCTCAAACAACTGCTTCCTGATCATTCCTTTCTATTGAGGGGTCTTGCCACCCCCTCACACTCTACATGTCCCAGACCTATTGCTCTCCACTAACTTACCCCACCATCTTCTAGACTCATTCGCATCTTTATCCTTTCTTCCTTTTCATTCACACACAGTATCACAAAGAATAAATCCTACGAGGGGGCTTCAAGTATTTGAATTCATTGTTCAGAATTATGGGAATTGATTCCAGCTCAATGGAAATATGCAGTGTGAATTAGAATAATGACCACTTCCCAGGATTATTTGTACTTACAGCCAGCTATAATTTCCAGGGAAGAGGCACCTGGGACAGCAGAGAGTGGGTCATGCAGGAGATATCATAAGCTAAGGTTTAAATGAAAGTAGCAATTAAATAAGGTGGGGACAAGAAAAGGGTAAATGCAAGTCATGCAAGATGCTTGTGGAAAGGTACAGAGGGAAACAGCAAGCAGACCTGTTGAATTGGGATGTGGAGAATCATGTGATTAAAAAAAAACTAGACTTTCAGAACCAGTGAAAGGCTCTACTGCCCAACAGGAATTTTTATATATTTTATCTTAGAAAACAGTAGAGCTCTACTTCAGCTTTTTGAGCCAAGGAATGACCTATATGCTTTAGAGAGAGGAAAGAAAATGCAGAACTAGGAGGTTATTGCAGTAGTACAGGCAAGAAGTGATGAGCATAAACTAGCATGGTAACATGGTAGCATGTAAGAAAGAGGCTAGAAGCAAGAAATGAATCTCTTAAGATGGGGCAACTAGACATAGAAAGGGTGGGCAGAGTTCCAAGGAGAGCTCCTTGCTTGCTCAAGTTTCTAGGATTTGGCCAAGTGTACGTGCACCTCTGTTCTCATTCTTGTGCTGCTCTCTTGGTCCGCCATGGTTGGAATGGCTCTCCCACAAATCCTAGGACATGCCCTCACCACCTTCCTCCCCTCCCCCATTTAAACTTCAGGTTTTTCCTGGCATAGCTAAGAAATTTCCTTTACACTAGGTCTCCATGTTTTTACCTTTTATTAGATTGTAGGGTGCTGGGTCAGCATCCTCTTTGTGTCCCTAGCACCTGGCAGTCTTCTACTTAGATTTTTGTAATTCAGGGGGAAGGAGGAGGCTGTTTTTGCAGATCAAATAAACAAGTTAGTGGGATGCCCCTGTCTTGAAACATACATACCATATATATAAATACATACCATAGCTTTATTCACCCTCACAGGCTGGCAATGAAAGTCTGTGCCACACTTATATCTACCTAAAACTTAACTGAGAACTTTATTCATTTCTGTGGAGGGTAAAACAAACCTAAGGGGCTAGTATACTGTCAAAGCTCCTCAAGGCAATTCTTCAAAGAATGAAACAAAATAAATATTAAGACTAGTTTGTTATAAAAATGCTTTAGGAACACACCAATCTGTAGCATATCCAAATTAAATTCTATCAAGATTTTACTGTAACTATCAAAATAACCAAGGTAAATAACCAAGATTCTGCAATTTAGCATAGAATTAGGGGAAAAATAGAAGTAACAAAGGAGTTTGGGAAAATCATTTGATGGGCCAAGTTGAATACGAAAGTTCTAAGTTCTAAAGGTGTTCTAAATGCAATCTTAAAATATATATGATACACATGTACACACACACACACACACACACACACACACGGCTCTAATTCTCTTGAAATTAAAAGCAGGTCCCCTTAATCTAAACAAACTTAACCTCTGTGTTAGAACAGAAGATAGTTGGGAAAAAAGCTTTTACAGTGTGAAGAGTCCAATAATGTAGTTATTCAAACCTATTTCATTTTCTCAATCCACCCTCCACGGAAATAGTCCTTGAAGGCAAGGTGACAATGTAGTTAATGCTTTAAAAAAAGTATAATCAGCAGTATTACCAATATTAAATCTTTAATATCAAATAATTTGCACAGTTACCAGTTTAATTACAAAAAAACTTCAAAAGCTTCATAAAATCAGTAAGTTTAAAAGAAGGCCTTACTGAACACCATATAAACTTCAGTTGTTTTCAGGCATGATTTGGATTTCAAGGAAAAGTCATTTGTTTTGATACAAATAATCTACAAAACAATATGGTATAAATGATATTTCAATTTTACAATAATCTTGTTGCAGTTTGCACGTTACTTTTCATAATCTGTTAAACTAAAGTAAAAGAAAGAAAAAAAAATTTAAAGTTCATTTCCATTAACACATTTCTGTTGTTGAAGCCTGGTTTTTCGTAAAGACTCCAGTTGCTTTGCTCGTAGCCACCTCTCTCTTGACAGTGTTGTCTGTCCAGCACTTAGAGACAAGAACCTGTGTGAAATACAAAAACCAATGAGGACAGTGATAAATAGACCTAATGCACCTTATCCAAACATGGTAGATCTGGAACGGACCACAGAGCCCAGGTAGTGCAGATGTAATCTAACGAAGAGATGGCTCCTGAGCACAGAAAAGCTGAGGCTGGAATCTAAGTGTCTTGAACACATATTAATGTCCCACATATAGAAACGTAGCCTGACAGGTGAGTTTTTACTCCCTAATAGCCATATACACCTATAAAAGCTAAAGATCATGTTACTGTTCCTTGGCTTTAAGGACTTTATAAAGCATGTATTTTTTTCTTAATGGCTCATCAAAACATCTAACTTTAGCCACCATAACAAAAAATATTTAAAAAAAAAATTTTATTTAGTTTTCAGCATTGATTTTCACAAAAGTTTGAATTACAAATTTTCTCCCCATTTCAACAAAAAATATTAAAAAGAGAAAATTGTTCCTAATTTGTTAAAGTGAGTGATAATTACCTAGCTACAACCAGTAATCGATGGAGGTCATCAGCTGTTATGCTTTGCGGATCATTCTTGCGCATTTCAACAAAGTCATCCTCAACTGCCTATATTAAAATATCAAATATTAAAATAAAATATAATGAGGAAGCTAAAGCATATCAAGGTAAAGTGACTTGCCCAAAGCCACATAAATCATCTTGGATTTAAGTATTTCCTAATCTGATATTTCTGACTTCTTACAGAACCCATTTCCATTTCCCCACTTCATCCCCCCAATTTTGTATCCCTAACATTGCTACCTTGCACATATGTACTTAATTAAAAAACCAAACAAAACCAAACCTAAAATCAAAAGTGCCAACTATTAAAAAAGTAGACCCCGTCGTAAACATACCTTGGTTACCTCATCAGATATGCTATAGTCCAACAATCGCAAAAGAGTCAGATAAATGCGGAATTTATTCAAGACAGAAGGAAGTACTGCTGTGAGAAGACTGCTCATATATTCTTCCATATTTGGTGGAATTATTTGTGGTTGTAAGTGGACTTGGCAATCTGACTATTAAGAAAAGCAAAATATGATTATTTCCAAGTTTCTAAACAAACTGTCAAAAGGATTTGAATGTTTCTGGTTGCAATATGGGTACTAACTTTTGTTAAAGGCAAAAGTGTTGTTATTAAATAAATTGATAAATTTTCAATAAAGAATACGGTTGAATCATAATCTTAGGAAAGGTTACTAAAATCAGACTAAGATACAAATTTAGAAGGAAAAAGGTGGTTGTGTTTTAAAAAAAAAAATTCTCGAATAGGTTTTGCATTGAAGGGGTTCCAAAATTCTGAGCCAAGTAAAAGTCATGAGGAGACTATTACTGCTTAAAGAAATGTTCCCTTGAAGTCAGTATAAGGCAGCTTGGGATTACTGAAAATGCTGTGCAATTTCCCAAACGCAAACTAACCTAATTTCATCTGTAATGTCTGCCCAAGATAACATTTACAGTGAACTAACCCACTACATGAGAAAATCTGGAACATCCCATTCTTCATGCCCATAATTTTCTTCTTACATGGATGGCTAGTCTGACACCTAGTGGCCATGCATCCTATGGAGAAGACCTAAAGCTCAATAGGATCAGCATGAACAGAGAGCCACCTGCAGAACCTGACTATCCAGGTGCTTCTTTGTCCAGGTGGATTCTCAGGATATGCTCCTTAGATACTAGAGAATACCTAGAGTGAGCACTTGATCATTCTGTGTTCTGCTGTCATTGATACTTAAGTCACTCAGAACTAAGTTATCTCTGCAGTTCCACCTATCAAGGAATTTTATATCATCTTAACATATTCATGAACGGAAATTTTGTAGGAGGGATATTTCCCCCCATTCCCAAAGGGCTATTTTCTTGAGTCAGATGCCCTTTTTTGGATAGCCATCATAAGATACATGGCATGATCTTTTCCAGTCGCTTCACTAACTTAAAATCGGCCAGTTCTCTCCTTGCTTACATGAAAGACAACCCTTGATATGTATGTACATGAATCATTCTCACAAGAATCTTACAAAGATGGAACAGTAGCCATTTGGGCTCAGCAGTTACCATTACCTTTTCTTTTGGTTGTAATTCTGCCTGTAACATTTTCCATTCTTTTGGAATAAGAGCTAACATTTGATAAAATGCTTTAATGTTGGCAATCTTGTCTTTAAGACGAGGAAAAGCTATCCATAAGCTGGACAGCTGTATGGGTTGGAAAACTGCAGGAATCTATGTAACTGGCAGGAAGGTTAACTATAGTTCACAGATTTATAGCCTAGGCAAAGATGAGAGCTTTCAGTGCTGCTGAGACCTTGGACAAAGAACACAAAAGGTTTCTCTTTCTCTCTCCTTCCCTCCCTGAATCAAAAACTGTATTGTTTCTGTTAAACACAAGAAGACCGGTACAAAATGTCACTTCTTGCCTGTCTTGTTAGGTATCTCCAGAGGGGCCATGTTGTCTATCACACAAGTATAGCCTAAGAAATTATTACCCTTTTAAATTTGCACCTGTCTTATTTCTTGTATACTTCAATCGGACACTTCCTTTATAGATCATATCCAAAATAATCTTCGCTTCGCTGAGTTTTTCCTTCTCTGCCTCTCTCCTGTCCCCTTGATGTAGGGAGTCAGGGAGGGAAGGAGAAAGAGGAAACCTTTTGTGTTCTTTGTCCTCTGACACAGAGGGAACAGCCATTCCAAGGTCTCAACAGCACTGAAAGCTCTCATCTTTGCCTAGGCTATAAATCTATGAACTATAGTTAACCTTCCTGCCAGTTACATAGATTCCTGCAGTTTTCCAACCCATACAGCTGTCCTACACAGATTTTCTCTCCCTAATTACTGTTCAGTGTAGATAGTAGAAAGAGTACTAGATGTGGAGTCAAAGACTCTGGGTTTGACTCTTAACTGAGCCTGTTTCCTCATCAATAAAATGAGGGAGGTTGGACTCAATGATTTCTAAGGTGAGTCTAAACTTGGCAGTTCCACTGTCATCACTGAGAATAGATCAGTGGAACAACCATTCCATTTTATGTCTATTTGTTCTCTTCTCAGTTTCATGTATACGTTTTTTCAAGATGATCTGGCTTAATGAAGTTTCTCAAGTTCTGTGTAAATATCCCCCTCCACTACTTTTTTTTTTTTAAAGACTTTTGTGCTTTGCTCATTCTCTTCCACATATCCCCCTCCATAACTCTTTCACCAGTAAACTTGTGTTCTAACCTAGTTTTGCCATCGGCTATCATGTCTCTGTTGGCTAGAAGATAGAGCATATTAAGGAGGTGCTTCCTGGCCTAGAAAGCATGAAAATCCCTACTATATATCTATAGCAGAAGCACTGGAAATTCACAGGAAAAGTTAATTCAAGAGCAGAACCAACAATGACATTTAACTAATATTTTATTTCCCTTTCATAGAATTTAGGAGAACATTTCTAGGAGTACTTGGAATGGCTTAGGTCTCTTAAGGCTCAGGCCTCTGAAGCTAGCTCTTTTTCCCTGAACAAAAGGATCCACAATTATTCTAGTGACCTCAGAACTCTATCAAAGTAAAATAGTTGGTATACCTAAATATAACTATTGATGGCTGCTTTTTTTTGCCCTAAAAATCTCGAGACTGACTTAACATTTCCTAACTCCCACTTCCTTAGTTTATTCAAAGCTTGGATTTAGTACTAGTTGGAAAAAAAGGCTACACATGAAAGGCTACATGAAAGTTGACACTTTCATGGCAGCTCTAATAATACTTCATATTTTACTGGAAGACCAATAAAAATAATTATCAGGTCTAAAGATATTTAAAAGTAACTTCACTAGCTGAGATATAATATAGGAGGCAAAATCCTGACCAAAACTCCTAAAGGTAGCAATTAACATAAAGGTGTTAATTAGGCAACATCAATTGAGAAAAACAATCATATGAAACAGGGGAAGGGCTGATAACTTTTTAAAACACCTATAATTTTGGCTCAGGTTGAAAATAGCTTTTTCTTTTGATTAATAATAATATTACACAACTGGACAGTTCTAAACTTCTTGTTATAAAACCTCTTCTGAACAATGTATGTGAAAGTTATTATGAAGTGATATAAAAATGTTATTTGTATATTTAAAATGATTCTACTGCCTGAATAAACAGCAAATAACTTTCTTAGGTACATGTGGGGGAAAAAATGAGTGTTAAGAAACAGAAGAAGAAAATGTATACTTTTTATTCACACAACTGTCAGTATAATTTCCCTCCATCCAAAAATCCCTCAACGTACCGGGAGGAGTGATTTGCCCTCTGAAGTAATGAGTACATTAATATTGCAGGGGAATTCCATTTGGTGATAATTAAAGTCATAATCCACCTTCTGCCAAGTTATTAGGTTGCCCAGTGCTGTTACATTATGGACTCCTAATAAAAGAGAAGAATTTTTTTGATTCTTTGATGTTCATTACCTATGCAAATTATGCATAAATAGTACACGAACTACCTATGCAATGTTTCACTGATTTATAAATTAGACAATAGGATTTTACCGCACTGTTTAATGAAAGAAGAAACATTAATAAATGCTTGCTGACTGACTGACATTATAGACCCAGTCATCGAGCAAGAGGAAATGTCATTAAAAACAAAATACAACAAACCAAGTTAGAGGCTTTTCCAATAAGATCAAAGATAAAGCAATGCTGTCCCTTATCCCCACTATTATTTAACATAATGCTAGAAATGCTGGCTATAGCAAGAAGACAAGAAAAAGAAATTTATATAATAAAGAGAAAAAGAGGAAACAAAATTATCACTTTTGTAGATATGATGGTTTACTCAGAGAAACACTGAAAGTCAATTAAAAATTAACTGAAATTAACTAAAGCAAATTTGCAAGATAAAAAATTAATACACATAAATAGCAGCATTTCTGTATATTATCAATGAAATCCAGCAGGAAGAAAGAGAAATTTCATTTAAAATAACTGCAGAATATATAAAATATTTGGGAATCTACATACACAGAACTATATGGATATACTAGAACAACATTCTTTATGGCAGATCTGCACAACTCAGTAGCAGGTAGGGGCCAAAATTAAAATAGACTTCTTTGGGCCACAGATAGGTTAGACTAAAGACAGACTGATGAAGACTGGTTGTTACAGGACATGTGACAAACAGAAGAGTGCTGCCCGAAATCCTTTGGTGCAATTGGCTCAAGGACCATATGTTGTGTAGGCCTGCTTTATGGAAATAAAGACAGATCTAAACAACTAGAGAAATATGAATTACTCATGGGTAGCTTGTCCCAATATGAGAGAAACGACAATAACACCTAAATTAATTTATTTAGTGTCATTCCAAATTACCAAAAAATTACTCGATAGCTAGGAAAAAAACAGTAAAATTCACCTGGAGGAACAATAGGTCAAGGTTCTCAAGCGAAACAATGAAAAAAAGTGGGAAGGAAGGGAGCCTAACAGTATCATATTACCAATTATACTTCAAATTAGTAATCATCAAAATGGGTTAAAAAACTAAGGTCAATTAGTGGAACGTAAAACTAAAGACCCCAGCTACTGGGGTCAGAACTCAGTTTTCTACAAAAACTGCTGGGAAAACTGGAAAGCAGGTTAGACCAACCTCTCCCACCACATACTAAGACAAGGTCCAAATGAATACATGACTAAATACATAAAAAACTAGAGGAACAGAGAAGGAAGTACCTTTTGTAACTATGGAGAAGGGAAGAGTTGATGACCAAAATGGAAGAGAGGATCACAGAAGATAAAATAGACAATTTTGGTTATACAATATAATAAAATTTTTGCATAAATAAAACCAATGTAACTAAAATTAGAAGTGAAGCAGGTAACTGGGAAAAATTCATGGTACAGGGAGAGAATAGGCGGCAGCATATTACCAACAAAGAAATCTTATGTGCTATACTAGTAATCCTTGCGGTGTCAAGAGGCCTTTCCCCAAAGTTTTATATGAGGACATGGACAAGAGCAGAGCACAGGATGAGAAGGTGTAGATGGGTTGTGATCTACACTGTCAGAAAAACTAACCACACTGATGAAGATCACAGAGACACTGAAGTCTTCTTTCAGATGATGAGATGTACTGCAAACTCAATGAGAGATAATACAGAATTGTTTTACCAGACTTTTTACATTTGAAAACCATTGGGAGCACACTAAACTCATTGTAAATGTTCCAGCATGAGTTGCTTTAGGCTACATACTCACTCTTCACTACTCAATCACAAACTACCTTCTCTATCTTTTTCTCCCCAGTAATTGCATAAAATGTAGCATCTAAAAAAGATGAGTTTTTAAAACTTTAAATAGTCAGGTTTCTATCTTGAAAAGTTGCTGTGATTAATTCAAAAAAGAATAACTAAGACTAGCTATAATTGTATACCAACAATGCAGAGACAATATACATATGCTTACCTGGGGTGTCAAGCTGTCCTTGCTCAAGAGGAGTCTCATCTATCACAAGGGAAGTATTATTAGACAGTTGCAAGATTCCACTGACCAAGCGATTAGCTGTGTAATCCTTGTGAGGAATTAATTTCAAGAGGTTCATATTCTCTATTGTCATCTGCAGACGGAAAGACTTGGAAAAAAGAAAAAGTTTACTAAGAAAGGGAAAAAATCCCTCAGCTTCTAGACAATTTATAATCAGGATTCAACATATTGCTTCTTATGGGCAGTTGGGCACAATGATCCTAGGATGAGCTTAATAGTACAGATCTGTCACTGGGGAACAATTTTCTTAGCTGTTGAGTAATCCAGGCCTAAATAGTACACACACTACTTTATTTGGAATTGGACTGTAAAAATTAACTTGGAGGGTAGTTTTTAATTCACCAGTGAATAAAAAGCCACTTGATAAATGAGCTACACATACACTATATGTTATCTGGAAAATTTAACTACTCTTTTAAGCAACCACAAGTACACTCTCATCTTAGATGTAAGAGGAAAAATAACCACTTTTATTTCACTAATTAAAGCCAAAAGTCCAACTTCAATGTGCACCCTTAATTTCAAAACAGCATGCATAACTTGTCCTCCAAAAAAGAAACAGCAAAACCTACAAAGACTCCAACTAGGACCTGCACGCCTACAGATACAATCAGATGGTTGTCTGAAGCACTCTTCTATCCAGCTGAGTGCTACTATTTCCTCACGAACTGCAGGCATGAGATCCTCACTAACCATGTCTTGATTCTTTATCCCTTTTCCCAAATTCCGTGACATTCCTTGTGTGTTTTCCTCTATCTCCTGGTATCACAATAATATTTTCATAAGCCACATTCCACCAGTTAACCCCAGAATACCTTTTATCTCTGACATCTTCCTTCTGTGGGAAAAGGCTCAATACCTCCAGGGAAGCTTTATTAGGGAATACAAATTAATTTTGAAAAGATAACTGTCATTCTGACAGAAAAAAAAAAGACACTGAAGCAATGTTGTTTTCATGGAAAAAACACAAGTCTGAATCAAGATACTGGGGTCCTAATCTTGACCGTGCCCCAAATGAGCTCCACTGCTTAACCTTTCTACCACTGCATTTACATCTAGAAAGTGGTGATAGTAATACCTGCTCCACCCAACAGGACTAATGTAAAGAACAAATAAAAGCGCAAAAAATTTCTGAAAGAGTAACAAGGAGAGAAAGATCAGCTATAAGGGGAAATTGTTCTAATAAGCTGAAAAGGTTTATAGTACTGTCCCCAATATGAGTCTCTGCTATATGCAAAGTGGCCTAGTTAGGCATGGAGGTTCATCACCAGAAGGGTGTCCCGAAGACTCAGGATAGAATAAATGAGGTTGACATATACTTTGATACTATCAGTATAAATGTAGATATAGGAGAGATGATAAAAATGTTTGCAAAATAAGACTTGATATTCAGAAATGAAAAATGCCAAAGTCTCATCAGATTTAGAAGTCTCATGCCTATATGTCATGAGTGCTTTCTACAAGAAAAGTTTCCGAAGGCCCTAGACATGGTAAGCACTGAACATCACAAAAAATGAAATGAAGTATAACAAAAATAACAAGAGACACTGGCTAGTGTTTAAAGTTAGCAAAAACACTTTATACACACTTCATTTATCCTTACAACAACGATGTGGAGTTCAGGTATTATTTAATCTCAATTTAACAGGTGGGGAAACGGGTTCAGAGACATTCAGGTTCCAAGTCCCACATTCTTTCCACCATATCGTACCATTTCCATATGGGAGTTACATTGTCTATGTGGAGACTAACTGGTTAGAGCAAAGGGGAAATTCAATACCAAACCTAATAGAAGAAGACATTCACAATGTCTCTCAGCCAATCTATTTAGAAAAACGGGAAATGGATAAAAATTACTAACCATAATTATCATAATTTTACTTAGTTAACTTTAACTGAAGTAAAGTCATGACAATGAAGAGATTAAAACTCCTTTGAAAGAAGTTATGCTAAAGAATGAAAGCAGATCAAAAGCCCACTGCCTCATACGACAGAAAAAGCATCAGAGGGGAATTCTACCGACACAATTCTTGGCATGAGCCCCAACTAAGCCAGATTACCTCCAGAGCACTTGCAGATGACAAAATCATAATTACAGAACTTGAAGCAACTTGAGGAAACATTTGGTATAGCCCCCTCATTTTATGTTCTGGAAAACAGGCCTGGTGAGGTGAAGTGATTTGCCCAAAGTCACACAGGTGCTAAGTCTCAGAAGTATTTCAACCTGGGTTGACTCCAGAGCCAATGCTCCTTCCACTAAGCCACCCTGACTACTCTGGATGAAGGCAACAAATGAACATGAAATGGGGCAAAAGTCTGGGCACCAATGAGATTGTGGACCTTTTGCGGTATCAAAATTTATTATTAGTCACCTACTTAGTAAGAGGTTACTCTGTGTGTGTGTATGAAAACATAGTTCAATACGCATATGCATACAAAGAAAATGAAGCAATCTGAGAAAGAATGGAGCTGGAATGGACTTCAGATTATTCAATTCATGCTCATTTTATGGATGAGGTCTAGAAAAGGAGTTTGGCATGCCCAATGTAACACAGTTAATGATAGACATAAAACTCAGGTCTTCTGATTCTCGGTTTAGTATCTTTTATCACACTATGTTATTGAATACTTAACAAATAAAGGTACTCTGCATATCCAAACATATTCTAAACAAGGAAGTAAAACTGTGCTAATTGAGCAAAAAATGTCTACCACCAGTGCCAAAATTTTTTAAAATTATTTTCTGCCTACTGCCCAAGCCTATATTCTCAATCTTAAATTCCAGAGGGAGTTCAGCTTTTAGTTTCATTGAAGAGCTATACAAGGTACTAGAGAAACAAGAAATACTCATTCTAACTTTGGAAAAATTACAATTGTGGCAATTACTGAATCTTAAATATTGGTGTTAAATGGAATACAAAACAAAGCAAGAACTTTCTAAAGTTATGCACAAGTTTGTGAAGTATATATATATACTGATCTTACTGCTGGAACAAGCTGTTGAATAATTTGATAGACGTGTTCCGTGAAGGTACTATTTCGAGGGCAACCACTCAAGTTAACCGTGAATTTTCCTAGAGGAAGAACATCTCTCCTTGTGTATCTGAAAAAGCAAAACCAAAAATTATCAAAAACACTACTAACAAGAAAAAAAATGGCATTTTAATGACAGCACTATTCTCAGCATAATAGGCTATATTTTGGAATGTGTAAGCAGTATGACGAAATAGCTAATTCTCCCATTTTACTCAACTTTGGTCAGATTATGTAATTAGTTTTGAGCTTGAAAATTTAAAAGAGTACATAAACCTAAACTGTGAGGCAGAATGACAGAGGAGTCAGGAAGACCTGGGTTTAAATCTGTCCTCAAATCTATTGGCCGTGTGACCCCAGGCAAGTTACTTAAGCTACGAATGCCCAAGGCAGCTTTATTAACACTTTAAGTTATAGTGACGATCTAAATTGGTAGAGGGAGTTTTCACATTACTGAAATGACATATTTGGTTTCAATAACACTCCCCTCCCCAATCCTAATTTATAATATACATTATCTCAGAAGACATGTTCCTTCTCTAAAGTCCCTTAAATATTCCACTTCATCATTATTTCAACAACTTACACAGTGGAGATGAGATGCAATATAAGGTATTCAGCAGCCAAGCTATCTCCCAAAAGGGCATGGGTAAGGAAGCCAAGTAGTTCTGCTCTCACGGGAGATAATTCTGACATGAAACCTGAAATAACTGAAAGAAAACAGAAAAATTTAAGCCCTATCACTTACTTTCTTCTAATGCATTAAAAAGAAAAGACAGTGACCACAAAGTAAAGAATACAATCTGATATTTTAGTGGTAGAACACAATCCTTGTTTTTTGGCCCTGTGAATTTTGAATCCTTACAATGTAATTTCCACTCACATATGGCTTCTTCCTCAATTTGTCTGTGAAGGAGATCAGTAAAAGTTAAAAAATACAAGCAAAGAAACTCAAGCAAGTGAGTTTGGCTTACTATTGTACTATATTTTTCTCCTAAAAAGTTACGTTTTTAGTGAATATATGACTCATTCTCCTTTAGACTATATTACTATAAATGCAATCATACATCATAAAATTTTCCCCAAAATTGTACATTCTGTCAAAAGCATTTGATGGGTTGTTTACTTTTATCGAACTTGTGTTTTTTCTCCTCTTACTTTTTAATGAGAATTCTTTGTTACAAGAAATGTCTCACTGGATAATTGGGGACGATATACTTGGAAATGAAGAAAGATAAAAAAAAAAACAAAACAAAAAAATTAAATTATTAATTTAAAATAATAAATGCAACCTAAAAAATTTTCCTAGCACTACAATTAACCTAGTTAACAAAATACTATAAAAATGTTATTTTTAAAAGTTTTATGAAGTGCTCATTGTAATTTTTTTACTTACAACTTTTGCTTTCCTCTTCCTTGAGATAGGCAGGCAAGAGTGGATTGATATGCTGCAATTTTTGTGCTAAAATCACATGAATTCTTGGAACTAATGAAGCAGGGGGGCTATGTACTCTTTGTTCTTCTAGGGTATCCATACATTCCATGGGATCCAGTAATGACGAATCCCTGGGATGTTAAAATAAAACTTAATTTTGTAATAAGCATTCCCCAAATAATAACAGAACTCAAGCCAATACTTAATTTTCTCACCTCTAGATGCTCTTCACTTACTTCTCAATATGAATTATAACTATGCAGTTTTTAATTGTAAAATTGGCTAAATCCTTAAAAACTTTCTAAATTAACTTATGATTTTGGCAAATGGGAACTGATATTCTGATAAGGCAATGTTTTTCTTTTGTATGTATTCGTATAAACAAACAGTATCATAAAAACTCATATTAAGGTTGAATTGTTTCAAGATCTAATTTATTATAGTGTTGCACAAAATGTTAATGCTAGTCCTGAACTACTAGTTAAATAACCAAATATACTTGAGAGTGTCTAGGAGAATTTAGCTCTCGATAACTTAGCTTGTGTGTGTGGGGGGGGGGGCGAGATGGTGGCTGGAAAGCAGGGACTTGCTTAAGTTCTTCCCGAAATCTCTCCAAACACCTGTAAAAAGTGGCTCTGAACAAATTCTAGAGCTGCAGAACCCAGCAAATAGCAGAGGGAAGCAGGTCTCCAGCCCAAGACAGCCTGTATGATTGCTGGGAAGGGTCTATCACACTTTGCTGGGAGTGGAGCGCACCCCAGCATGGGCTGTGCCAGGACCAACCAGACTGTGAGTCAGGTGGAGCAGGCCTGAGGACCATGAATCATTGAGCTGTGGCAGTTACCAGACTTCTCAACCCACAAACGCCAAAGGCCACAGAGTAGGTTAGTGGAAAAACTGCTGGATCAGGTTAGAGAGCTATGAGGCCCCAGCCCTGGGGGTGGTGGCGGTGGTGTGGAGGTGGCATGGCGGTGGTGGCAGCAGCAGCAGGAAGCTCCTGCACCTGCTCCAGAGCTCCAGCATCAGCTGCTTCCAGAGTCCCTGGCCACCCAGTGGGAGGAATCAAGGTGGATCAGAATGGGAGTGCAAGGAGCACTTTGCTGGTGCAGAGGAACGTTCTCTTGCTTTGCCCTGCTTGACTCTGGGTCTAGGTCCTGATTTGTGGTTCTTGAGGGAGGAGGAGCACTGGTGTGGCAGAGCTTGCAGTGACAGTGGAGTAGAAGTAGCTCTGAAAACAGCAGCACAGCCACTAAAGCTTGGGACATGCTCTACAAGCAGTCATACCCTGACAAAAAGCTCAAGGGTTAAGTAGTTGGCTGGGAACATGAACAGGCAGTGAAAACAAACTCAGACTACAGAATCCTTTTTTGGTGACAAAGAAGATCAAAACATACAGCCAGAAGTCAACAAAGTCAAAAAGCCTACATCAAAAGCCTCCAAGAAAAATTTGAATTGGTCTTAGGCCATGGAAGAGCTCAAAAAGGACTTGGAAAAGCAGGTAAGAGGAGTAGAGGAAAAATTGGGAACAGAAATGAGAGTGATGCAAGAAAATCATGAAAAACATGTCAATGACTTGCTAAAGGAGACTCAAAAAATTACTGAAGAAAACAGCACCTTAAAAAAACAGACTAACCCAAATGGCAAAAGAGTGTCAAAAAGCCAGAGAAGAATGTTTTGAAAGGCAGAATTAGCCAAATGGAAAAGGAGGTCCAAAAGACCACTGAAGAAAACACCACCTTAAAAATTAGATCGGAGCATGCGGAAGCTAGTGAGTTTATGAGAAATCAAGAAATTTTAAAACAAAACCAAAGAAATGAAAAAATGGAAGACACTGTGAAATATCTCATTGGAAAGACCACTGACCTGGAGAATAGATCCAGGAGAGATAATTTAAAAATTACTGGACTACCTGAAAGTCATGATCAAAAAAAGGGCCTAGACTCATCTTTCAAGAAATTACCAAGGATAATTTAACTTGTGAATTATCCATTCTGCCTCCTTTACTACATTAAACATCGAGGTAATTTTACAATTCCATACAAGCCTCATTAAGGAATAAATGGCCAAGCAAAGGAAAACTGAAATTATGTTATTATTTTCTAATAGCTCTAATAAAAGATTTAGTCTAACATACTAACATTTTATTGCTGTTCTTTATTTAAAAAAAGATTTTTATCCAGTGTCATAGCCTTATGCTTAAAGACATACTCAACATGTCTGAAAACAATTCAAATCCTTTCTGTTGACATGTCAGGTTGCAAATCAGTCATCACAAACCAGAATGCTTAACAAACTTTAAAGAAGAAACATGCTTACCTTTCTTCGTTATTCAATATGCTCAGCACTGGATCTACAGATAAAATTCCATATACCTCAAGAATATCATTCACTTTGAAACAATCCCAGTTTTCATAAACCTGACCAAAAAAATCAGCATGAAATAATCAGTTTCAGGGTTTAATGGTATACCGTGTGAAAATAATTTATCTCCAAATTTGCCTTCTACCCAATAATTGGGGGCCGCAAAAAAAATGACTCATTTCTATCGTGCTTTAATATGGTTTACAACAAAGCACTTCCTTACAACACCCCTGTGAGGTAGGTAATGCAAGGATTATTAGCTAAATTTTACAAAATAGAGGAAATAGGTTCTGAATGATTGCTCATTGTCATCACACAGCTAATAATCACCTTGAGTTAGAATTCACACCCAGGTCAGCTAGAATCCAAGAATCCAACATTATTTCCCATATTCCACACTATCCACTCCCTGGAAAACTCAAATGGCAAGTATTCTTTAATAGTATATGTATGGACATATGTCTTCTTCATAGCCTCTCCTTCCAAAGTGTCATTTTAAAGTCTCATCCTGGCCTTAAGATAACCCTGAGTGCTTGATGGCTAAGCTAGTGGAAAGTCAAGCACTGACAAGTCCTTTCAAAATGGAAAGGCTTCAGGTGCAGGAATGGCAACGAATTGCACATATCTCATCTGGACACTAACCTAGGTGAGTTTGAAGAAGTTAATAACTAGTTAAGAGATACGGTCACAAAGAAATAAATTTTTTTTTCAGGTACAGCCAACTCACCCAAACTACTAATGAATAAAAGAATTACAACCTGCATTAGTAGTTTGCAATACCTGTACTGATAGAGCCAAAGATCCTTTAAGTGTTCCTATTATCTAATGTCAAGAGAATTAGCTAAAACTTTAATCTGATCACTAATTTTCATAATAAAAAAAATCTGCAATATTTTGAAGAAAGCTAATATAGACAAGGTAATGCTTTTATCTCAATTAAAATAGAATGAGTCCCTCTAATGATTTCAGTCACTGCTGGATCTCTTCTCTCACTAAATCACATTTTGGGAAAGAAAAATTTTTCCCCCTAATGTAAGCATCCTAAAGCAGTTAAAATCTGAGATCAATCTGAAATGAAGGAAGAAACTGTCTCAGTCCAGCATCCTCTACTATGCTTGGCATGTTCTTCATTCTAATCCATTAGTATTTATATTGTCTATTTCACGAAGTTAAATGTTCACAAACAGTCTAATTACCTTTACAAGGCATGCAGGGCCTTTCTCTCCTGGCAGTGGAAAATTGAGATCAAGAGGAGGAGTGCAGTTTGGGGAGTTCAATTGTTGCCCAGCAGAAGCCTCAGTTTCTAACCGTTTTGGCTCTCCATACCCATGAAGATCACCAACCTTTCCTAAAATCAAAAGAAATAACTGTACTTTCTAACTCTCCTTGAAGAAGAACAAAACCTCAACAGCCTTATTGGTTTGATTCCTTAACAGACCAATGATGCTTTTCACTGGACAAAACTTAAGTGGTTAATTTTTCAGGGAATAATACAAGCTAATAAAAGCTTTAGTATACTTATGAGGAAGACAACAATAGACTAATTTGCAGAACAAGATAAATTTAAATGTTTCTCCTATCATGAGCTGTACAAACTACAAGAAACTAGGGCATAAACATTTTATGAAACCAGTAAAGTGTAAAGAATAGAGCCAACTGTGATGAAGAAAGAATGTTTTATGGAAAAAGAAATAAAATGCATCTAAAGCAAAACCATTCATCTATTTTAAAAGTCTTTCCTTGAAGTTATTTTATTCGCTAATAACAAAGTGTGTCTTTAACTTCCAGGTACTGGCAAGAATTTATCAATTGATTAATATTCATTAAATGTACTATGTGCCAGGGACGCTAAGCACAAATTATCTTCCAATTAAGTAAAGTTACTTCCATATCCACCAAATGTAAAATTTTTAAGTCTGCCTTTTTATGAAACCAATTTTGCAGAATATTATCCCCAAATTATGAGGCGGCCCATATTAGTGCTACCACACAACTACTTAGAAATGACCTCTTACATTTATATAGTGCATTAATATAAATATATATTTAAAAACTTTCACATTATCTCAGCTGAATGACTAATGGCATGTATACTGCAAAAAAATTTTGAAGTTATACTTCCAAATAATTACTATACATTAAGATAAAATTAATCTAACTTTAGTGAAAGTGGGAGCATAGATAATTAGATAAAATTAACTTCACTGATATTCCCAAGTTCTTTACTGAGTTAAGTTTTAATCTTCTTTCCTAATGTTAAAGGTAATAATAAGCTAATAAAATAGTTCACTTCCTTTTCCTGCTACCTGCTATGAAAATCCAGCATATGAGAGAAGAAACAGGGATATAGGTATTCTACATGAAAAATGAAGAGATGAAAAGTAACCATTTTACCTTTAAAAAATTAACCAATAATGACTCATTTTTTAAGTCAAAAGCTGTTTAAAAATTTCAAGTTCTCACAACATGCAAATTTATTAGTTTGTCATAATCTAACTGCGTGGTAAGAATTTTTTAAAAAATATAATTACATTTTAATTTTTTTGCCTTGAATTACAATTTTTTTGCATAATAAATTTGACCATGAATATTTGTTTAGGGAAAAATTAAGCTAACTCACTGAAATCCATATCTTTTCTTGGGTGATATTAAAAACCAAAAAATAAATGGCTTTGTCCCACAAAGACTACATAACAAGCAAGCATGTTTTCAAAGACAAAGAAACAATTTTTAGATGCTCTAAAAGCACTAAAGAAACTAAGGTTGGGTGGCTAGGTGGTGCAGTGAGTGCAGCACTGGCCCTGGAGTCAGGAGGACCTGAGTTCAAATGTGGCCTCAGACACTTGACACACTTATTAGCTGCGCGACCTTGGGCAAGTCACTTAACCCCAATTGCCCTGCCTTCTTCCCTCCAAAAAAAAAAAAAAAAAAAAAAAAAGTCAAGCTTAAAGTGAAGGCCATACGAGCCAAGGAAAGATTTTTATTTTCAGTCTACTCACTTGGGAACTTTCAAATTCAATTATAATATGACAGTACCTAAACTATAGGCCAGGTAAAACGAACTTGTCAGTTTAAGAATTATCAGAAGCAATCCTACCACATAACCTCTACTTAGCAACAGTAATATAAAATGTTGTATTTATATCTATTAGTAGTCCTGATACAACATTCTAAATAAAGTTGATAGATATTTTTTGTGGGGCAGGAGGCTAAGAAGGGGGTGTAACTGAATCTCCCAATCTCGCCCAGGCTAGAAGCGCTGTCACCAAAGTAGATCCCATGGTTGGGTGCTGCTGAAGTTCTGACTTGCTCAGTTTCTAACTGGGGCTGGTGTGCTTCACATTAGGCTACCTGACAGCTCTGCCCCCTACTCCTTGGGCCTCACCATAATGGTGCCAGAATTACTGCAGAAACATGATCAGTTCTAGCCTACTGCAGCTGAATTTCCAAGCTCAAGCAGTCCAGAAGCATCAGCTTCCTGGTGGCGGGGAATTACAGGTGTGTACCATCATGCCCAGTGATCCATGCTCTTGAAGTTAGTCCTGTTTTATTAGAGAATACTGTTATATTACCTGTATGTCTTAAACCTGTATGTTGATCTTTCTGTTTAGATGGATGAAGGTCCATATCTTCATCATCTTCATAACTTCTCTTGTGACGACTTGGAGTGTAGGATGTTGAGGGGCTAACACGAGCTTGACTTGCACTAACATATGCGTAAAATAAAAGATTAAGGAAGCCACCACATAGATTTTAGAATCTAAAGTATTGCTATTTTATAGCAACTTAAAGATCGCCAGCTTGTAAATTAGTTCAATGGATCAGTATGGAAGGAAACTGAATTACTGCTTCCACGAATTTCTTTCAGAACACTTTAATATTAACAACGGAAAAATGATGACAAATTCTTTAGAGTAATCAAATTTAACAAACTAGAATTTTTAGAATTCACACCATGACACAGCATTCCTAAAATCTGTAGATCATCAGGAAGCTGTTACCATTATTTTAGTACTTCAATAACCTTTAATTCATTATTATGAGTTCTCCGTCCACTGATCTCATAATCACTAAAATAAATTTGCTTCCATCTTGAAGTTAGGCATAACTGTAAAACTAAAGAATAGGGTAAGCATTTCTAATGAATAAAAAACAATTTATCAAGTACTTACTATATGTCAAATACTATACTAAACTCTGGGGTTAAAAACAGAAAAGCAAAATAGTTCTTTTTCTCAACAAGTACATATTTTAATAGGGAGAAACAACACATGGGGAGAGTTCAGCTTTAAGATGGATGGCAAGGCCTGAGAATCTCAAGGGTAGAGTAGCAGAGCAGATAACAAAGTTTTGGGGTCCTGGTTAGGAAAAAAATCACAGGATCTCAGAGTTGGAAGAAACCTCATAAGTCGTCTAGTGTAACCCTACCTGAACAGGAACCCCTCACAATGTCCTAAACAAGTGATCATCTGGCTCTACTGGAAGAACAATAGTGATGAGGGACCTGCTACGTTCTTTAGCAACACATTTCAAATTTGAGCTGTACTGGTTGTTAGGAAACATTTTCTTACGTTAAAGCCAAAATCTAGCCATAACTTCCATGCATTTCATACTATAAATACATTCTCTGGGACCAAGCAGAATATGCATAATTATCCTTCCACAATATTAACCATTGCCCTTAAAATGCTAGTGATAAAAAACAGTACGGAATAAAATTTTAGAGTTGAAAGAGACCTTAAATATCACTTCGTATAATATCTTTATTTTACAGTTAACCCAAAGATATGAAGTGACTTATTAGTAAATGAGAGAGTTTGCATTTTAGTAACTACTCATTTATGTCCCATTTTCAGTGTTTTTCACCCAACAACCCTGGCAGTTATTGTCCCTACTTAAGAGAAAAAAAGGCTCTGAGAAGCTAAGTGGTCACAGAGCTAGTATCAGAACCAAGATCTGGCCCTAACGAATGGTCCAGGGTTCTTTACCTAACACTACAATGTCGATCATTCTGGAATCCTGGTTTGCATATGAACTCATACAACATCTTTACAATAGTTGAAGACCATTTTCTTCTTGTTCTCAATGTTTTAAAAGGCCAGAACTTTAAGATCTATTAATCTAAATGTCTACATTAAAGTCACAGAAGTAAAAAAAAAAATCTTCTGTTTACATCACAGAGAAAAGTGTGAAGCAGTTTTATGTTTAGTTTTTGTTAAAAAGTTAAGACACATATGAAACACATGTGGCAAAGAAACTTGTACAGAAATTAAGCCAAGTTCTGAAATCTACTCATCTGTGACTGTTAAGCTCAGTGGAATAAAAGTTATGTATTTATCTTTCAGATTATTTGGGTAAACTGTTTATAAATATCTCTTTCCTTTCCTCCAAGTTTATCAGGAACAACACAATATAATGTTCACAAGGATAGTACAAATATGATCGTTTTTCAAATTTATAGATGACGAAACTGAGCATTATAGAGGTTTAAGTGAACTGTCTGGGGTCAAAGTTGAAGACTGGATTCATCAAGTCTTTTGACTATACAACCCAAGTACAAGAAAAGGATATTTCTTTTACCCATGCTGATTCTCCAGGCACTGGGACACAATAGAAAGTCTGTCGTTCTAAAGTAGTGGTCTGTGTAGAGTTCAAATCAACTTCTTGTTGAGGCTGTAACATAAAGGAATATAAAAGACTTGAAATAAAGAATATATTAAAATTATGATTTAAAAAGAAACTCCAGCCTGGAAAGGGGATGAAAAAGGGATACTTTGGGAAATGAAGTTATTAAAAATGAGATATCAATAAAATTTTAAAAACCCGACAACTATATTTTACTATAACAATCTACAGAATTATGTGTAGTTGCCATGAAAATGAAACACAGTTAATAGGCAGCTCATTAAAAATAATTTATAATTGTTTAAAAAGAATAAGGATGGGGAAATATTGTAAATCATGTTGTAATCTGAATATTTTCCCATCCATATAATATACCTTTTCCAAGATCATAAAAATCAATACCCCAAATCATATAATCAATTCTTCTTCAGTAAGTTAAAAAACCACAACTTGTTTTTACAAATATTTTTATGGATATTTCTTTTATAAAGAAATATATCTTATGAAGAAAAATTTAAAAAGTAAAAATATATAAATAGATTTGTATAAAGAAAAATATAGGACCCCTCTCATAACTTTAACAGAAAGCAAACTAGATTTAAAACATTTTAGTTGAGGAACAGTTTTTTCCTTATTAATTCTGAAAGAATAAACTGGTCTGGTCAAATGTGTGATAAGCTACATGTATATCTCATTAACATCTTTAAGTGTTTCTATGAAATTAGGATTTAAGGTAAAATTACATCATAGTCAGTTGCATAGGAACACAGCTAGACTTCAATCATATAGATAGAGTTGGAGGGGTGTGGACTAACTAAACTGGGTTGACCTGTACTCTAGAGACACTATAGTAAGGTATAACAATTATGGTGGGGTTTGGTTATAGTCTTTCTGATGATATTGTAAATCTATAACCATCGGGGTATGGTTACATTAGGCATACTTGTACTACCTGGGAAAGAAATACAGACTTTTTAGTAGGACCCAAAAAGTCTAAGGATATCCATAAAAAATAGATTTTTTAGAGATAACCTAACTATTCAATATAGGAATCTCCTCCATCTGCACTTGAATATGTTGAGTGTCTGGTGAGCTCACTAAATCACAAGATAGCCCATTCCATTTTCAGACAACTCCAACTGTTAGGTTCTTCCTTGATTAAGCAGAACAAGGTAAACAACATACCCAATCACTTCAAAAACATAAATGGAAAAAGCAACATAAGAATTAAAATAATGCTGTGAAATTATGACCAAGCTTGGCCCCAAATATGGGATGATAAAGCGTTTTCCTCTCCCACATTCTTTGAAAGGCGGAGGGAGGGGAATGCAGATGTCAAACACTGTATAAAATATCAGACATTTTAAATATGTTAATCTGTTTTACCGAACTTTTCTCTCCCTCTTTCTCATTCTCCATTATAAAAGATGAACCTCTGGGAGATTCTTTAAGAAATGTTAAGTGATAAGAAAACAAAAATTATCAAAAAAAATTTAAAAATAAAGTTCTTTGTTGTAGTGAGCTAAAACCTGACTTCTACTCAACAATTTTATTTCTGTTCTCTGGAACAAAACTACTTTAACCCATTTTCCATTAAAGACAGTCTTTCAAATACTTAGCTAACATGTCCTCCTCTTTTCCAGAAAAGCCAACTCTTTCAAAATCAAATTAATAATTTACCTCAAGGAAGTAACACCATTTGGACCAGGCATAATGGTGCACATCATGTAAAGGCAATACACCATACAAGATTATGTTAAAATGTTAACAGATAGAACTTTTCCCCATAAATATTATCAATACAGGTTAATGGATCAACATGTAAAATGTCATCAATACTAAGGCTATGAGTCAACATGTAAGTATTTGTAGCTTTCATCTCATGAAAAATAATGTGATTTTTTTTAAAGTTCTAAAAGAGAAAAGATAAGACTTTAGAGGATGTAATTTTTCTCAGTGATTTAATGTCAATATATACATACAATCTCTCCTCTTAAGCCAGAAATAAATTCCAAACTTCTTCGGAAACAATTCTAAAAATAATGATACTTTAACATTTTCATTTATTCCTCTGTTTTTGCCTAACTTTGCATCATCAAAAAAAACAAAATTCAGAATGTAAGTATATACTGATCACCACAGCTCAGCTCCCATGTGATTTTGGCTTTCTAGAAAATAAGCTTACTCCACGTGGCTTTCCCTTTCAATCATTACTACATTCAATGTTCTGTGTTTTCTCCTCTCCCTTAGTGAAGAGAGTAAAATTTTTTTTTTGGTCATTTGTCTATTACCGAAGAAGCTACTTTACTCTATTTGAAAATCAGTCATTTCCCTCTAAGAGGAGAGAACAGGGAATAAAAAGATTATTGAGGTGTGCAGATATGCAAGTTTGTAAATGCAAACCAAGCTCCCATAAGTATGTTAGCAAAGTAGTGATATTTTGAAAACAGCTAATGATTAAATATGCTGATTAAAACCAAAATTTCAAGTGTTTGAAAAACATTAATTAAAATATTTATCATAAACTCCCTTTATAAGAAATCTCAATAACAAAAAGACATACCATGCAAAGCTATAATACAAATGACAATTAAGGGAGAAGATATCTATTATTTTCTCAAAAATAAAAAACAAAAATTTATCATTTGTATACTTAAAGAATCATCTGTTTATGTCTGTGTCATTTGAATATAATCAAAGAATCATTTGTGTATTTAAAGAAAAAATCAGAATCAGCTCAAGAAAAGTAATAAGCTCAGGCATATACCCTTTACGGAGGTCAAAGACAGAAAGGTCTGTAAAGAATAAAGTAGGGAACCTATTAACTGGAGAATGGCTAAATAAATCGTGGCACAAGAATATAAGGAAATATTACTGAGCCATAACAAATGACAAATATAAAGAATTCAAAGAAACAGGAAAACTTAAGAGATACTGATGTAGAGTGAAGTAAGCAAAGCCAGGAAAATATCCACAATGACTACAATAATCTAAGTGGAAAGAACGATAAAACAAAACTGAAAGCTGTGAAGTTATAACAACTAAGCTTAGACCTTGAGAAGAGATGAAAAAATGCACTTCTTCCCTTTGGTGCAGAGGTAGTGACTATGAGGGTAGCATTAAGTTTGGCAGAGATGCCTTTCTCCCAACTTTCTGAATTTTTTGTTACAAGAGAGATCACTGAGAAGAAACAGGATAATCCTATTTGGAAATTTATGTGATGTAAAACCAAAAAGTTACCAATAAAAAGAAAAGTAACGAGTTCTAACATAAAGTTTTGTTCTTTTAAAAAAAAAGTTTAAGTTTCAACACATACCCCGCATTCTGCTATGTCTCTGTACTTCCCAAAATGTAAAACCTGTGAACAACAACAACAAAATGATTGAACACTCAATCAAAACAAATTACTGCCTTTTACACCTCAAGAATCAGGACTACTATAAATAGCAGAATGACAAAACTTAGACACCAAATGGTAAGTAGCTCTGAAATGCTTTAAGTACGTATATTCAAGGCCTCTGTAGAGTCTCCCTCAGATGCTTCTTCACCTAAAACAGTCAAATGTGGTACTTAGTTACTAAAACCTATTTGGTAAACTGTGCACCCTATTACCTAAAGCATCAGTACCTATAGGAATTCAGTATTAGTTTTATGGCTAAATTAAAGCTTAAGATCATAATTTTCGTATCTAATTTCTAATAATGGAATCCAAACATCTAACAAATGGTTTTAAAAAAAGAGGCTTCTTCGTAATATTACTGCTACAATATTTTACACAAGGGTAAGTTTCTTAGAGGCAGCACAGAGTAATGGATAGGGAGCGAGCTTCAAAGTCAGAAAGACTTGGGTTCAAGACCCTCCTCTAATACATACTGGCTGTATGACCCTGGACAAATCATTTAATCTCTCAGAGGCCTAGGCAATACTCTAAGACAATAAACTGTGAAGGTACCAACCTACGCTGGTAGAGGAAGTTTGTTTGCCCACGTCATGGCAAGTACATGGCCTATTGCATGCTATACTGAGGTGATGTGGTACCCAAGGACGTAAATGCTGCCATCGCCACAATCAAGACTAAGAGAACCATTCAATTCGTAGACTGGTGTCCCACTGGCTTCAAGGTTGGTATCAATTACTAGCCCCCAACTGTGGTACCTGGTGGAGACCTGGCGAAAGTACAGCGGGCACTATGCATGCTGAGTAACACAACAGCCATTGCCGAAGCATGGGCCCGTCTAGATCACAAGTTTGACCTTATGTATGCCAAGTGGGCATTTGTGCACTGGTATGTGGGTGAAGGCATGGAGGAAGGAGAGTTCTCGGAGGCTCGGGAAGATTTGGCTGCCCTAGAGAAGGATTATGAGGAGGCAGGCACAGACTCTATAGAGGGCGAAGACGAAAGTGAGGAGTACTAGACGGCGTCCAGCAAACAGGCTCATCTGGCCCATTCATCTTTGGTGTCTTTCTCTTTTCCTATCACCCCACATCTTTTCTTACTTGAAATAAATATGAACTTTTTTTTTTTTTAATACCCCACTGAAGCTTGCAGACCCTGCTGCTTCTCACTTTGGTGTCTTTCTCTTTTCCTACCACCCCACAATAAAATCTTTTTTTTACTTGAAAAAAAAAATCATAGGTCCAGCCACTATTCTCTGCCCTAGAGAATTATTGTCTCAAGATTTTAATTATAGTATAGATATTCATAGTATAATTTTTTACACCGTATTCCCAAGATCTCAACAGACCTTCCCTACTTAAACATTAAGTTTCATGTATTTGTCTTCCCCCCAGCCCCACCCAGAGAACCAGATAATATAATCTTATGTCAGCTTTTATGCAAGTATACTCTTTTGTGATCTAAGACAATTCCAAAAGTCTCATGATGGAAAATGCTATCCACATCCAGAGAAAGAACTACGGAGTCTGAATGCAGATCGAAGCATACTAATTTCTCTTTCTTTTCTTGTTTTTTGTTTTTTTTTTCTCATGGTTTTTCCCTTCTGATTCTTCTTTCACAACATGACTAACGTGGAAATATGTTTAATATCATCATATATGTATAGCCTATATCAGATTGCATGCCATCTTGGGGAGGGGGGAAAATTTAGAACTCAAAATCTTATGAAAGTGAATGCTGAAAACTAAAAATAAATAAAAAATAAAAAATTTTTAAAATGTGCTATTTTATCTTAGGTCTCTGATAACTTTTTAAAGGTTATTCTATGCTGAATAAGGAGAACTGCTACCTGAAGAGACTTATAATTAGACTCTTGTAGGCCCTCATATGACTATCTAGTTTCCTGAAGTCTTCTAGGGCTTGTCTGGCCTTGCAAATAAAACATAAGTCCTTACTCATGACAGTGAAGTGGGAGCAGTGAATGTAGCTTTGTCAGAGATGATCTCTCTATCATAGTTTTATCACAAGGGAAGATTCACTAGGGGAGGGGAGAGGAAAAGGAAGGCACACTAGGATATGACTGGTATCTCCAAAAAATCAATAAAATGCATTTGTATTAAATTAGGAGAATTCATTTAGCAGATACTCTAATTCTTAGCTTCTTAAGGCTTCCTGCTATCCATGAACTGGGACACTTCTAAGGTGATTTCTAAGGGTCTGTAGTACAAAGTTTTTAAGTATGGATCTGGTAATTCTTCAAACTGAATGAAGTCTTCGAAGATCTTTATAAAATATACAAAATCCCCAGTTATAGCAAATCCTCTAACTTGGCAGAGAAAATGGGTAGTGTACCAACAAGATAGGATACCAACACAGCACATTCCTGACTATACTGTTCTCCTTGATATTCAGTTATTCAGCTGTAAACAACTCTTCATGACCCTATGGACCATAGTACACCAATGCTGTCCATGAGATTTTCTTGGAGTGCTTTGCCATTTCATTCTCCAGTGGATTTAGGCAAACATATGTTAAGTGACTTGCCTAGGGTCACCCAGCTAGTAAGTACCTGAGGGCAGATTTGAACTCAGATCTTCCTGACTCCAGGCCCAGTGCTCTATCCACTGACTCACCTAGCTGCTTCAACAGTTTTCTTTAATTCAACTGACCAGAAAATAGTTATGATGCCAAAGCTGAACCAAGCATAATTTAAAATGCTTTATACTCAGTATATAAAGAATAACTACAGACTAATTATTCTGTGGCTAAATTTTAAAGTAGCAATACATACCCGTGCTTTTGTATTTGGGTCAACTGTTTCATAGACTCCCATGTAAAACTCAGGATCAAACATATCCTGAACCATGCAACGGAATTTCACAAAACTGTTGGGCTTCAGATAATGAAGAGGAACATCATTCAAAGATGGTACCTTAACAGGAAAAAAACTAAGTTTAAAACAAAAGTAAAACCAGGCAGTTACACAGATTTAACAATTGCTTATTGCATGCCTACTATGTTTCATTCTACACACTGTGCTATCTATTGGCGATTCAAGCACAAAAATGAAATAGTCCTTTCCTTCATGGAACTTACATTTTACCAGAGAAGACAAAATAATTATATACCAACAATTAAGGATACCATTATCAGCCAAAATTCCTACATGACAAAAGATCTCCTTCCAAGTCTTAGATGGCAACTTAATTATCCCAATATCCAATACAATGAAATCACACTTCAAAAAAACTTCAAAGTTCCTAAAAGTTCACTATCATTGTATTTGATCTTCCTACATATAAACATGCGCTCTCTTCAAGAGAAATAAGATCTGCTCTGTAGTGCTATACTCTACAAATAATGTAGATACCAATTCCAATCAAGTTGTTGTCTGTCCTTTGTTTTTGAAGAGGACCATGACATCAGAGAAATGATGAACATGACTTGCAGTTGACTTTGATTTGAGTGAAGAGGTCTGTGCAAGGTCACCAGCCTCACCTTCTCCTCCAGAGCCATCTGGATCCAGTGACCAGATATTCATAAGGATGACTGGAGAAGACCCAGGATGAAATGGGAGACCCTGGCCCTTTTAGGCTAAGTCCTTTTCATGTACTCACTTAGAGCGAGGTAACACCCATCCAGTGATTGGCATTAAGTCAAGGTAAAATACTACCTGTGACAACAGCAATGCAGGTTTCTTGTATACTGAACATTAAATGACAAGTAGCAGTTTGTCAATTACTGCCATCTAGAGGCACTAAGATGTAGCACATAACTCTAAACTTATTTTCTCTGGTTGAGGTAGAAAAAATATTCATCTTGAAGCCATCACAATAGCATCTTAACCTACTTACTACCTTGAAAAAACAGAAGTTAGTGACATTAACTTGCCTATAAAGTAAACTAGGACTTAATTCACAGAAAATAGAAACAAAAACAAACAAAACCCCTCCCAAAACCCAACAACAAAAAAGCTTACCCATTTAGTAGCATTATTTTCTTTTAGCTTTTCTTTAAAATATTCAGTTACTTTCTTCTCCCAGTCAGAATTTAATCCATTTTGGGCTGAAAGGAGAAAATTCACCTTTTTAAACCACTGGACTTTATTTTCAAAAAAGAACAACAACAAAAAACCTAGTTCCAACCATGTACCAAATAGAACTGTGAATTGGCACCTCTGTAAACTTTGAAGTACTTGGTAAATGTAAGTTATTATCAATAAGCAGATTAAAATAGAATTTGGAATAGCTCCATCTATCATCACTTTACTGTGTTTTCCTCATAACAATTCTGTAAAGAGTGTAAATATCACACATCACTTTATAGATAAAGGGAGTTCAACGAACTGACCAAATTAATACACCAAAACCAGGTCTCCACAGACCCTGGGACATCACAATACCAGCCCCCAGCAAGTGCATGTAATACTATGAGTATGAGCAGGTTATGATAGTGCAATAAAAGAATTCTTTAGGAAAAACTATGTAAAGGCTGTCATTAGAGAAGTATACAATTTAAAAAACGAGATGGGCTGGCTACTCAACAAGGACATGGATGAATTACTCATGTAAGCAAGCCACTGTAAGTCTCATAACAAGGGAATGCAAAGGCTCCCAGCATATGGGGCAGAACCCCAAGATGAATTTATAGGACCTGGACACTCAGGCTAGGCAGTGATCTACAACCTTGGAAGGTTGGAAGGAACACTGCCATCACTGAAACCTGCTCCATTGGAGTAAAGTTGTAAAAACTACTTATGTAAGTGAAATGGGAATACAAAGTGGAACAGCATATAGCTTCTAAATATGGACTATGTTTCTATAATCATTTAATTCAGTTATCTATGAAATTAAAATTAAATTAATATTTTGATACTTTAATTATTTTTCTGTATTATGAGCAAAATGCTCTGTATGTCTTTAAATATACATATAACATAATATATATGATTTATATGTGTAATATAAATATGAACATGAGGTATTATTACAAATACACAGATAAAATACCATTGTAAAATGATTAAATAAATCACTATTTTTCTGTCTAAATAGATGCAGAATAACAATGGTGTGTTGATATTGTTACAAAGAATATGTGAAACTGAATAATTTCTGTATAATATGACTATGATCCAGAACAAAAGACCATGGCATTTTTATGTAAACATGAGAATGGCTATTAATTACATTTCAACTCTCTAGGAACTAGAGATAACAAAAAAATTTAATCTCTTTGCTGAGAGTTTTGACTAAAGTGAAAAGTGTCCTCAACTAAAAGATGAAAGCAAGGCAGCAAACTTTAGCAACCCAACTCCACCTTGTCTTTTAAATTCTTGGACATTTTATTTTACCACTGAATCCTGGAGTTGGATACAAGAAATCCTTTCATCTGCAAGATGAACAAACTAAAGCAGTGACTCAGCATGTCACTGGTAGTTAATAACAGAACATCTACAGAATGGGAGGTTCAGACTAGAATATCTGAGATTCATTCTAGCTCTAAATAAATGATCCTATACTCCCCTTGGCTCCTCTTTACTACCTATCATCACAGACTAGTTGTAGTTAACTTCTCAGCCTCAGTTCCCTCATCTACAAAACTGGGATAAGGTAATGATGCCTAAGCTACCTCATAGAGCTATTGTGAAGTAAGCACTATGTAAATTATAAAATGTCATAGATAAGTGGTATAGTAAGAAGAACACTATTTGGAAGGTCAAAGTTCTAAAGGTCAAAGTCCCAGCACTGCCACTTACTAACTGTGGGACATTAGGCCATCTTACTGGCCTTGCTTTATCTGTAAAATGAAAGGATTGGGCTAGTGGATCTTAATATATTTTCTGGCTATAATATCCTATAGGGCCCTGTTAAGTTACTACTTAATAGTTGATGAGAAAGCAAAAGCAGTGATGGTCATCTAAGCATTTTTGGTATAAAGAAAATGCTACAGTAACAGATACCAGAAGAAACATTTTGTATATAATATTCAATGTACCTCCAGCTATCTGGCAGTGCTGATTCTTGAGAGCTCACTGCATCTAACCAGCCCAGTCATCTGACCCCTGCCTCCCCTTCATCATTCTGCAACCTATCATGCGTACTGACCACACAACAGTACTACCACTGCTTGACCAATCATGATTCCACAGGACTGGTAATGAATGCTACTCACCTCCTGATTCAAGATGCAGATCCTTTTGGACATGCCCAATATGGGAATTTGTATCGCCTAAGAGTGTGTGTGCGCATGTGTTTCAAAGGTTTTGTTTTTTATTTTCTTTTTGGGGGTGGGGCGGGGTAGGTGAGAAGGAAAGAAAGTAAATGCCTGTTAATTAAAAAATAAAAAGCAATTTAAAAAACACAATTATTGCTTCTGGAAAGAGTGTAGAAGCCCTGCTACCTATCCATCTCAGTCCACCACTACCCTTTGGTATCTCTCCCTTTTGGAATATAAGCTCCTTAAGGACAAAGACAATTTCCTTTTCTTACTTGTATTCCAGTACATAGAATAGAGCATAAATCCACTTAACTCACTGCAGCTAGCTCAAAGAATCAGTCTTGCCTCACACATGAAGCTATTATGTAAGATCCTTACAGTCATTTTTTTTAAAAAGCTCACACTCTTCAGTTAAAGGCACAGCACCCTCTTGATCGTCTGAGGGAAGCAGCCTCTGTCTCTTTAAGGAGGCTTGTCATGTACAGCAAACAGGTGAGTCAGACAATGAAAAGGTATCCAAAGAGAGTACAACTTGAGCTTTTAAATAACTACTACAAACAGTGTCATATTAGGTGCAGAAGAAGAGAGAAAGATGAAAGCTGAAGCAAATCAGCAGGTGCTTTAAAGTTCCTTTAGGGCAGGGTCTTGCTTTCCTTTTGTCTTTGTAGCCCAGTGCCTAACAGGGGTTTGCAAACAGTAGTACAAAATAAAGGCTCGTTTGCTAGAAAAGAGTAACAGGGAAGCTTCATGAAGGAAAGAGACAAGCTGTCTCAGAAAAGAGAAAGGATGTGGAGTTACAGAAAGTGACAGAGTATTGGGAAATAGGGCCAAGATTGGGTTTTGGAGGGCAATTTGTGGTAGGCTGAGAGGTTTGAATTTGATCCTTTAGCCCATGGGTAGCTCATGGGTGGGCATTTCTCAGCAGAGGAATGACACTATCACAGTCTATTTCTTAAACTTAATCTACAACAACAGTGTATAGATTGAATTAAAGTGAAGGAAGAGACTGGAGTCAAGAAGACCACTGACGGAGTTAATAGAGCATTCAGATATGGAAATAAATCTGCATGAAGGTATGGGGTTTTTTTTAGTTCCTGTATCAAAATTCCACAGCAGTCAAACAATCTGGATGTCCCTACTCTCTTACAATTGGATTTTACCTTTGTAAATATAATGACATAGGTCCATTAACCTGAGAAAAAAGGTTAAGAAATCATCCCAACCAATGGAAGGGTTTCTTGTCTTTCCAAAAAACCAAATACTTAAAAGAGCAGTCTCAATGCACAAATAAGACTTCATCTACGTGAAAAAAAAAACCAGCAAAAAAACCCAGGGAGAAATGGTATTTCCTTATCACATCAGAAGATAAATTACCTCAGAGTGACTTGTTAAATTAAAAATGCTTCTCTTAATTCAGTTTCATTTTACATTGCAAACTTTTACATTTAGTCAAAAACTGATCAGTGATTGCATTGTATTATCAGAATTTCATACAAGAAAATCTAAGTAAAATTTTTTAGAGCCCTTTAAGAAAACATGGCTACGTTTCATCAAAGAAGGTGGCTTTTAACATTTATCTCCTTATACAAAACCACCCCACAATGGAAATTAAAAGCACCTATTCGTTAGCTTCTGGCAGTGACCCCAGGGTACTTGAAGAATTGGTCAAGGAAGTTCAAGCCATGGCAGATCCACCACCTACTAGAAAGGTTTTGAATTTGGACCCAGCAGATTTTGTCACTGTCACCTGAGGATAGGCCTAGCTAAATTCAGAGAGGCTTAACAGAAATGTGGGCACTTAGGCAATAATTCACTCAACTCTGATGGGGAATGGAAGGGTTATAACCTGACATGAGTGGAAGGGGTTTCCCAACTTTGGACACCCTACTCAATCAAAACTGTAGAATACTGATAATGACTTTTTTAAGGTCTAAAGGAAATCTCGTAAATATGAGATTAATCACTTCATCTGGCAAATACAAACCCAAATCTCTACCTAAAACATAAATTCATTAATTGAAGATGGGGGGGGATGGGGACAGACCTGTGATGTCATAGGAGTGGAGGACATTTATTGAGGTAAAAACTCACTGTATCAATGCAGGTCAACAAATGTGTTATTATTTTGCAATTTAATGATTTTAGAGGATTGCTGGGGTAACCCAGATGTGATCTGCCTAGGATCAAAGTCAGTGTGTGTCAGAAAGAGTTTTTGAAGAGTCTTTTAGATTCTTGAAGCTGGGGTTCTTTTGGGTTAAATATAGCAATGTGCGGATACAGCATTGGATAACAGAAAGTAGACTGGTGCTGGGATTGTAAAGACTTGGGTTCAGTTACATCCTTTGATTCATACTAGCTCTGTAACTCATGGGAAAATCCTAGAAGTTAACTTTTTAAGTTGCAGATGTAGTTTGTTACAGTGATAAAACCACAGGTTAAGGACCAAGAAAAAAAAATTGCCATATTTGTTCCAGAAGCAAGGAACCTGTGTTCTGGAGGGAACATGTGGCCCTTTGACTGAATTCAAACTTTCTGTTCAACATTCCTGCTTGTGACCACAAGAAAAAATCATTATTTAAAGACTAAAATGACAGTTACTCTATGTTTAGGCACTTATCAGTCAAAATAATTCTCTCCTGTCCAGAGACTGACTAGAAATATACCTAACTATTCTCATGCCACATTATCTATGTTAACAAATATCTATTATTGAAACAATGTTTTATCACAGCATGACAAGAAGAAACTGGGAAACCACCATCCTTCAATAGTGTTAACTGCAACATATACAAAAAAATAATAATTTTTGGTTTGTTAATATGCTAAGACCAATTAACATGGATACTGTTTTATTCATAACTGCTATACAATGAATAATCCATGGAATTTTAAAAACACTGTTGAACTCTGTTATAAAGCTGATGGCACCATATATCAACATTGTACGCTTTCTATGCTATGAGAAATGCACATCTCTGTGTGACAAAGACAACATGATTTGACAAAAGTATAATCAAATCTTTGGTATATAGTAACAAACTTAATTTATCCAGAATCTTGGAGAATAAGTATATTCTCATCTATCTATCCATATGTGTGCATATGTATATGTAATTTGTATATGTAAGGTAAAAAAAAAAAACCCAAAAATCATTTTTGGTGGAAATCCTAAAATGTGACACATTTTCTTCTCTAAATACAGTGTGCTAAAGATATGTCTCTGTTAACTTTTGCTTTAATTACTCAGGGTCATCATTAAGAATGTCAACTATTACACTCTTCTTTATTAGAGTGATTAATGCCCTTGGAGACCCAAAGAGGTTAAGACAGCAAGTTCCTTCATTAAAGGGCCGCAAATACTATATTTTGAGTTTGTCAGTTTTAAAATAGATTTCCTGCTTCTTCCCTTACTTCAGCTGTTAAGTCTACCTGTTTTCAGTGCCTGTCTTTGAGATGTGGAGATGGTCATGGTGTGCTGCTTCTATTTTGTTGTAGTCTGGGAAAATGAGTTAGTTGTCAGCAAATTAAAAGTAAACAAACTGTCAATATTCCCCCAGCCCTCAAGATCTCCTCCAAATTTGTGGGTTTTATTTCAATTATTATTTCTAAAATTTATTTCCTACTTACTTCTGTTGTGGATAGTTGAGGTAGCCTGATAAAGGACCTCAAGATAAGTGAGCTCTACAATAGCTAGCATTTATATGCTGCTTTACAAATCTTATCTCAGTCTCACCAGAACCCTGGGAGATAGAGGTTATGATCCCCATTTCAAGATCAATAGACTTGCTCAGGGTCACACAGCTTGTAAATGTCTAAGGCTGGAACTGAACCCTAAGTCTTCCTGACACGTCCAGCACTCCATTCCCGCCCAGCACTCCATTCCCGCCCGTCTCACTGCCTCTGTCTATGGTACCGCAAAATGTTCAAAACGGTTTATTTTTAAACTTTACTCGATTCCCAAGGGCGGCAGGTAGCGAGCCTGGCCTGGAGTACAGAAGACTCCACTTCCTGAGTTCAAAACTGGCCTCAGATACTAGCTGGTGACCCTGGCCAGTCACTTCACCCTGTTTGCCTCAGTTTCCTCATCTGTAAAATGAGCTGGAGAAGGAGATGGCAAACGGCTCCAGCGTCTCTGCCAAGAAAATCCCAAATCGGGTCAGGGAGAGTCAGACACTAAAAAGAACAGAGGCAACACACTTTTTGAAGGCTCAAAGTTTCTAGTTCGGTGGTAACAAACCCAAATTAATTTTCCCAACCACGCCGACCTTAGACACAGCAGAACCCGAGGCGATCTAGGTCCCCAGTAAAAGAGGCAGCCTGTCGGGGTACACCGGGCCGCAGTGGCACAAGGTCGGGGGCGAACTTGGGGGGCTTTCCGCTTAAGTAAACGCTTTCCAGTCTTAACCTCTTACGAGCCCTTGCCCAAGAAATCCCTACAACCCTCGCCGATTTTCGGCCGCCTTCTGGTACTTCGTGCCCCTGTAGGGGGGCAGGCGCCGGACCCCGGGACCACCGCCCGCACCCCCGGGAAATGGGCCCCCGAGGACGGCTCCCCCCAGCCCGGACCGCGCGGCAGCCTAGAGGCGCGTGGTCGCCCGCTGCGCGGCCGGGGCCGTTGGGGACGCCAATTCCCCAGTCCCCGGGCACCAAGGATTTCCCTCCAACACCTAAGGCTCCCGGGGGTCCCCCCCAACGCGACCCTGAGGAGGCGGCAGAGCCTGGCGGCCCCGAGCCCTCCTCGGAGGCGCCCCCCACTCACCGAAGAAGCCCTGCACGATGCCGAGCGGGTGGTTCAGCCAGTCGTCCCCGCACGGCATCTTGCCGAAGGGCGCGCGGAGCGGGCTGCCCCGAGCTGGGCTCCCGAGGTGGCGACTGCCGGGCTGAGGAGACAATCGCACGGCCCGCCTCCCTCCCGGGGGCCGCGGCAGCAGCGGCTTCCTTCTCTCCTTTCAGGGTCCGGCCCGAAGCCCCCGGCCGCTCCCTCTCTCGCCCACACCCACGCCCGGCAAGCCGCAGCGGTCACGGAGCGTCACTGCCCGGCCCGGGGCTCGCCCAGCTCCCGGTAGCTGCAACTTCGGCGGCGGCGGCTGCAGCTACGAGGAAGAAGCGCGGGGAGCCCCGCCGACCCCCTGCCTTCCTGTAGACTGTGGCGGGAAACGGACGCGCCGACGGCGTCGCCTCTGACCCCCGAGCGCGAGCTGGGGAGGGGGCGGTGGTGAATTCGGTTGCGCTAGGAGGAGGGGCGGGGTGGGGCTTCCGGGCCCCGGCGTCGTCGCCGCCGCCGCCATTTTGGAAAAGGGCAGGAAGGGAGGGCAAACTTGGGAGGCAGGGCGGGCCTGGGGAAAGCCGGGGCTGAAGCACGGTTCCCTGCAGCCTCCTCCAGCCGCTGCCGGTCCCAGAGCCGGGACCGAACGTCACCCGAGGCCCGCCCGAGGTGCGAGAAGCAGGCCTCCTTCCTCAAGCCCCTCCAGCTTAGTCCAGGCTTTAGGCTCTAACGTGACTGGCTATTTGTGAGAAGGGGTCCTTAGGCTTGTCTGTGACACAAGGAAAGTGAAGCAGCCCAGACCTACAGAGGAGGAAACTGAGGCACGTGGCAGCGCTCTTTCCATGGTAGCACGAGTGCCGGGCACGTTCGCAGGAGCCCTGGGCAGTGCCAGCTGGCGAGGCTGCCCTCTCGCTGTTTCCTGGCATCTCCGAAACCTGCCTCACGCACCTTTGAACTTGTGCCAGGGTGGTCCAGCAGTCCCGGCATGGAGCTCCCCTCCGCGGCTGCGGACGCTAAAGCAAGTGTTTATCAGGGTCTCGAATGAAGGCAGAGATTTCCTGGCTATAGAGAAGGCAAATCTGCGAGTTAACCCTTTGGGTTGGGATGGATCTAATGAAAGTTCATTTTTATTTCCGTGAAGTCCTACCCTTTATATACAAGCATACACTCATACATATGTTTCTCTTTCTCTTCATATATGTGTGTGTGTATATATATATGTATATATATATACAGAAACATACCTATACATATATATATGTATACACTAAATTTCTATGTTTTATATATAGTCATTCTACATATATAGACTATGCAACATAACATTGACTATATACTACACTATATATATACATACACATATTCATATGTTAAAGACATAATACATTTATGTTAAATATAGGAAACACGTATATTAAAGTCATAGAGGAAATTTGACCAGAAAAAAGCCTGGGCAACTTGGCCAGGTTAAAGTATGATGTCTTTAAAGGTGGGCTATTTGATGGTAACCACTCTCTCTATTTTGGTCTTTGCATCTACTGTATCTGGTACTTAACTGGTGCTAAATAAAATCCCAATAGAGGCCTGATCCCTTAATTTTTCTAAGCTATGCCATACCTCATGTTTCCACAAATTCACAAATTGTCTTTTCAGGGTTGTTCAGCTGAGTATGTATCACCTCACAATAAACCTAAGAAAGCATATTTCTGGAGTGAGCTAGATTGGGGTTCAGACAAGTTCAAGTAACTGATTTGTAAAAAGGATTTTGCAAACCCTTTAAGACTATTTAAGTGGTAGTTATTACAATGATGATTATAACAATGATCACTTCCTTTCCATCTTGATAGCACTGACCAGACTTTTTATTCTGCTGACCTAGCCTAAAAGAATCCAGGGTTTCTGTTGTATGATCAGAGTAAAACTTCTTCTCATTCCACCTCCTACAAAACACCCATTCCAATTCCCCCTTGACAGTGGCCTCTCCTTCCATTCTCTGGAAATTATTTAGTATTTATTTTGTGCTTTCTTTGTAGGATCATAGATTTAGAGGTGAAAGGGATCTTAGGAAAACATATAGACCAGGGGTAGGGAACCTATGACCTCAAGGCCACATGTGGCACTGTAGGTCCTCAAGTGCAGCCCTTTAACTGAATCCAAACTTCACAGAACAAATCCCCTTAATAAAAGGATTTGTTCTGTAAAACTTGGACTTAGTCAAAAGGCTGTACCCGAGGACCTAGAAGGCCACACGTGGCCTTGAGGCCCAAGGTTCCCCACTCTTGATATAGTCCAATTCCCTATTTTACAGATGAGAAAACAGACCTAGAGGCGTTAAAGTAGCAAAGTTACATGAATCAGAGGCAGGATTCAGACTCAGGTCCTCTGACCCTAAGCCAATGTTCTTTCCCTTCTATTACAATGCTATCTCTATTCATGTTGTTTTCCCTAATATAATGTAAGTTTCTTTAGCAACAGAATTAGTTTGTTTCTATCTTTGTATCCCAAGCACCTACCACAGTGCCTGGCAATATTTTGCACGTTTAGAGTCAAATATTAAAGATCTTAACACATTCATGCCTATCTATGTTGTGTAACTTGTCCTCCCATAAGTTTGCCACAGGATATACCCAATATGCCGGAACCTTCCTCACTTTCTTTTTTTCTCCTGCTTTTTAATCAGGTTTTTAAACTTTTTATTTGCATATTTTTTAATAAACTGTGCATTCCAAGAATTAAAATCATGCAAAAAAAATAGCACTGATTAACTGCATTTTATAGCTTGCCCAGGCCTTGTTACAGCTTTGCGTTTTTCTCTGTTCACTTCTTTCACCAAAGTGCAAGCTCTTTTTATGCCACTGGGACCAAAACTAGCCAAAGAGACAGATGAAAAAAGCTACATAGTAGTGCTATGTAGTTGCCAGTAGTGTCAGTAGTTTTTTTAATTCTTCTAATGTTGAAAGGGGTAGCACTGCGTTTTAGGAAAATCACTTTGGCAACTGAATGGAGAATAGAGTGGAGAGAAACTCTGTGACAGGCAGACTCACTATAGCAAAAGTAGAATTGGGAGATGATGAGGGGCCGCACTAGAGTGGTAGCATTGTCATAGGACAGAAGGGGGCATGTATGAGAGATCTTGTAAAGATGAAATTAAAGGGCATTGGCAACAAGCTGGCTGTGAAAGGCAGGGGTTTTTCTCCATTTTTCTTTTCTAGGTGCATGAAGTAGTGTAGAGGATAGAGGCCTGGACTCGGGGAGTCAGGGAGACCTGAGTTCACATATCACTCCAGACACTTGCTAGCTTAGCTCTGTGACCCTAGGCAGACCACTTAACCACTTTGTGCTTTGTTTTCCTCATCTGTAAAAAGATGAAGTTGCATTTAATGGCCTCCAAGTTCCCTTCCAGTTCTAAAGATTGTATATATCCCAAAGCACTACTTTATACCAATAGTGTCAATAATTTTTGTTTTCTCTAGTGTATTATTATTAAGCAAATGGAGATTGTCCTTAATTTGCTTTTTCATAGTCTTGGCAGTTAGGCAGGATGATTAATTTATCTTCTTTCTGAAGAATTACATTTTTTTTCCAAGAGGTAGATTACATTTTTCTAAGAATTCATTAAATTCTTTTATCAGTAAAGGATTGTTCTAATTCTTTTTGTTGTGTGGCCCAGTTAACTTTTCCAGAAGGGAGGAATATATTGGGAAAGAGATAAAAGAAAATATCTTCTTCATCAATGACTACTCATGCCTATTTCCAGTTATTACTCTGAATGGAATGAAGGGAATGTTATTATTTATAGAAAGAAGGGGAAAGGCAGAGCTAAATTAGGATGGGGCACAAAAGCAGAAAATTCTGCCCCTAGTTAGATCTTTTAACTGCCATTTTCCTCTCTAAGAGTAATTGTTTTCTAATAGGAGACTTGTAGGGCAGTACAATTTTAGTTTAGCCCAGAGTTTACGGTTCTGGACCAGAAATGTTCTAAGGTCCTTAAAACATTCCTGCCTCCAAGTCTGCCAAATTACACTCTGATTCTATTTGAGAACGCCTTGAAACCACTTCCATGTTCCCCAGTGTCTTCTGACCTTGCATCTACCCAGATAGTTCGTGGGAAAAATTTTGTAATGCACATTTGCCTTGGTGAATATATCTTTACTTTTCTATCTTTTTGTGGACTAGAAGTACAAATAAAGTACCAGATTAAAAATACTAAGTGCTTTCCCCTTCCATTTCTGGTGTATTGGTTAATAGGTATTTTAAAGTTAAATTATACAACTTAGATGTTATTCAGCAAGCCCTGAATACTTATTTTTTGCATTCTGTATAGAATAGTCACATCTTCCAACTTTACGAAGAATAATTCTTGATACAAAATTAATGCTCAATAGATGCTGACAAACATCTGGTTCAAAGGTTAGTAACTTGGGGTCTATAGCCCCTAGGTTTTGGGGCTGGAGGGTACAGTCTATAAATTTTTTTTAAAAAATTTTGAACTGTATCAATATAATTGGCTTCTTTTTTTCAAAAATAAATTTATTTTTTATTTTTAATTTACAACATTCAGTTCCACAAGTTTTTGTGTTCCAAATTTTCTCTGCCTCCAAGACGGCATGTAATCCAATGTAGGTTCTACATATACCTTAACATTGAACTTATTTACATAATAGTCCAGTTGTAAGGAAGAATTATTTTTTTTTAAATTTAAATTTATTTATTTAACATATTTGGTTTTCAACATTGATTTTCACAACAGTTTGGATTACAAATTTTCTCCCCATTTCTACCCTCCCCCCCACTCCAAGATGGCATATATTCTGGTTGCCCTATTCCCCAGTCAGCCCTCCCCTCTATCACCCCCCTCCCCTCTCATCCCCTTTTCCCTTCTTTTCTTGTAGGGCAAGATAAATTTCTACGCCCCATTGCCTGTGTATCTTATTTTTTAGTTGCATGCAAAAACTTTTTTTTTTTAACATCTGTTTTTAAAACTTTGAGTTCCAAATTCTCTCCCCTCTTCCCTTCCCACCCACCCTCCTTAAGAAGTCGAGCAATTCAACCTAGGCCACATGTGTATCATTATGTATAACCCTTCCACAATACTCATGTTGTGAAAGGCTAACTACATTTTGCTCCCTCCCAACCCATCCCGCTTTATTGAATTTTCTCCCTTGACCCTGTCCCCTTTCCAAAGTGTTTGTTTTGATTACCTCCACCCCCATCTGCCCTCTCCTCCATCATCCCCGCCCCCTTTTATTTTTTTTTATCTTCCTCCCTCTTCTTTCCTGTGGGGTAAGATACTCAACTGAGTATGTACGGTATTCCCTCTTCAGGCCAAATCTGATGAGAGCAAGGTTCACTCATTCCCCCCTCGCCTGCCCTTTCCCTCCTCCCACAGAGCTGCTTCCTCTTGCCACCTTTATGCGAGATAATCCACCCCATTCTATCTTTCCCTATCTCCCTCTCTCAGTATGTTGCTCTCTCATCCCTTAATTTCATTTTATTTCTTTTAGATATCTTTGTAAGGAAGAATTATAACCAATGGAATGAATCATGAGAAAGGAGAAACGAAACCAAAAAAGAAGGGAAAAAAAAGAGAGCGAAAGTTTGCCTCAGTCTGCATTCAGACGCCATAATTCTTTCTCTGGATATGCAGCTTTTTCCATCATGAGTCTTTTGGACCTTGCATTGATGAGAGGAGTCAGTTCTATCAAAGTTAGTCCCAACAGATACTGTGTGTCTCTAATCGTGTATAATGATCTCCTGGTTCTGCTTCTCTCACTCAGTATCAGTTCATATAGGTCTTTCCAGGTTATAATGAAGTCTGTCTGCTCCTCATTTCTTATTGCACAATAGTCTTCCATTACATTCATATACCACAACTTGTTTAGCCATTCCCCAATTGATGGGCATCCCTTTGATTTCCAATTCTTAGCCACCACAAAAACAGCTGCTATAAATATTTTTGTACATACAGGTCCATTTTCCACTTGTGTGATCTCTTTGGGATATAGCCCTAGAAGTGGTATTGCTGGGTGAAAGGGTATGCACACTTTTTATAGCTGTTTGGGCATAGTTCCAAATTGCTCTCCAGAATGCCTGTATCAGTTCACAACTCCACCAACAATGTATTAATGTTCCAATTTTCCCACATCCTCTCCAGCACTTATCATTTTCATGTTTTGTCATGTTACCCAATCTGAAAGGAGAGAAGTGGTACCTAAGAGTTGTTTTGATTTGCATTTCTCTGATTAATAGTGATTTAGAGCATTTTTTCATCTGACTATAGATATCTTTAATTTCTTCCTTTGAAAACTGCCTGTTCATATCCTTTGATCATTTCTCAATTGGGGAATGACTTGTATTCCTATAAATTTGACTCAGTTCCCTGTATATTTTAGAGATGAGGCCTTTATCAGAGATACTGGTTGTAAAGATTTTTTCTCAATTTTCTGCTTCCCTCCTAATTTTTGTTACATTGGCTTTGTTTATACAAAAACTTTTCAATTTAACATAGTCAAAATTATCCATTTTGCATTTTGTAACACTATCTCTTGTTGGGTCACGAATTCTTCCCTTTCCCATAAATCTGACAGGTACACTATTCCTTGCTCTCCCAAATTGCTTATAGCATCAGCCTTTGTTCCTAAATCATGAACCCATTTTGACTTTATTTTGGTATATGGTGTAAGATACTGGTCTATGCCTAGTTTCTGCCCTACCATTTTCCAATTTTCCAAGCAGTTTTTTTGTGAAATAGTGAATTCTTAACCTAGAAGCTGGATTCTTTGGGTTTATCAAAGAGTAGATTGCTACAGTCATTGACTTTTGTGTTTTGTGTACCTAACTTATTTCACTGATCTACCAATCTGTTTCTTAGCCAGTACCAAGCAGTTTTGATGACTGCTGCTTTATAATACAGTTTAATATCTGGTATGGCTAGGCCACCTTCCCTAGTATTTCTTTTCATTAATTCCCTTGATATTCTGGAATAATTGGCTTCTTTTGTAATTGTAGTATTTTATTTTATGAATTTAAAAATATTAATCTGAGGACTCCATAGGATTCACCAGACTGCCAAAGAGGTCAACTTGATCAGTTTTTTTTTCTAGATATTTCTCTTCTACGTGGAGTAAAAGTCTTCTAATTGTATTTCCTCTCAAAATTTATCAAATTTGCAAGCAAACCTATTTCTCAAGTCATACTTTTTACCCTACTGATTTGCCCATGAAGTTAACTTCTCGTTGTTCCTTTTTCCCTTTTTGCAGGTAATTAAGATGATGATGATTGCTGTTACACTGCTGGTGGAGTTGTGAACTGATCCAGTCATTCTGGAGAGCAATTTGGAACTATGCCCAAACAGCTATAAAAATGTGCATACCCTTTCACCCAGCAACACCACTTTTAGGGCTGTGCCAAAGAGATCACACAAGTGGGAAAGGGACCCATATGTGCAAAAATATTTATAGCGGCTCTTTTTGTAGCAGCAAAGAATTGGAAATCAAGGGGATGCCCATCAACTGGGGAATGGCTGAACAAGTTGTGGTATATGAATGTGATGGAATACTATTGTGCTATAAGAAATGGGGAAGATATGGACTTCATAATAACCTGGAAAAACCTACAGGATATAATGCTGAGTGAGCAGAGCAGAACTAGGAGAACAGTATACACAACCACAGATATATTGATTCTGTGATGACTAACCTTGATAGACTTGGCTCTTCTCAGAAATACAAGGTTCAAAGACAACTCCAAAGGACTCATAATGGAGAGAGCTGTCTACATCCAGAGAAAGAACTATGGAGTCTGAATGCAGATTGAGACAAACTATTTGCTCTCCTTTTTTATTTTCTTTTGTTTTGTTTTTTTTGGTTTTGTTTCTTCTTTCTCATGATTCATTCCATTGGTCATAATTCTTCTTTACAACCTGACTATTGTGTAAATACGTTTAATGTGAGTTATATGTAGAAGATATATCGGATTCCATGCCATCACGGGGAGGAGGGGAGTAGGGGGAGGAAGAAAATCTGGAACTCATAATCATGTGGAACTGAGTGTTGTAAACTAAAAATAAAAAAATCTTAATTTAAAAAAAAAGATGATAGTGATTGGATCTTACTGCTACTTACAGCTCAGTCTTGGTCATAGAGGGTTAATTGATGTTGTATGCTCATCTGTAATGATTGACCTAGGGACTCTTTTTTGCCATTCCTCTTGTATAGAGAGACAGAAAAGTATGGACAAAAAAAAATCCCTTAAAAAAAAACCCTAAAAAGCAATTTTTTCCCTTTCAGCTTCTTCCCAAAAGTCAAGACTTCTTTTCATAAAGTTCTCCTAGGCTTTTCGCATCCATAAATATTAAAAACATGACAATTTTATTGAAAAAAAAAGTTGCATATAGTACTTTACAACATTTCTAAACTTTAAATTAGATCCGTAAAATGTTTTTAAAATATTGTATATATTTCTGTTTTCCTTATATATTTAATTTTCTGCAGCTTGAGGAAGGTCCACAAATTTTGCAATTCTATTCCACTCTCAGTGGATCAAATTGGAAAGGCATCCAGACTGGCTGTGATTGTAGAACATAGCCTTAGAGCTAGCTGGAAGAGGCTTTTAAGATTTCAATCAGTCTAACCTTCTCATTTTACAGATGAGGCAAAGTTACTTATGCCAATACTCTAGATCAGGAGTGGGGAACCTGTGGCCTGAAAGCCACATGTGGCCCTCTAGGTCCTCAAGTGGGGCCCTTTGACCTAATCCAAACGTCACAGAACAAATCCCCTTAATAAAAGGATTTGTTCTGTAAAACTTGGACTCAGTCAAAAAGGCTGCACCCAAGGACCTAAAAGGCCATGTGGCCTCAAAGCTGCAGATTCCCTACCCCAGCTCTAGATCCTAAGTAAAAGAGTGGGGATTCAAATCTGGTTCCTCTGACTCCAAAAAGCCACTGTACTGAATAGTCTTCCATTAGGTATTTATTGTCCTTTGTTATTTACTGAATCAATGTGCAGCTACATTTAAAAGGTAGGGAAAGGAACAGAGAACGCGTGATTTCATCATTACTGGGAACTCCAGGATAAAGAAACTCAACTAATGATTTAAAAGTTAAATA